>NC_030834.1:27023617-27689729 GCF_001704415.2 Capra hircus
GTAGCATAGAGTCGGACACGATTGAAGCGACTTAGCACACAACACACAATTCACATACTATAAAATTTACCCTTTAAAAGTGTACAGCTTAGTTGGTCTTGTATATTAATAATGTTGTTCAGCCATCACCACTAAATCCAAGATATTTTCATCATCCCAGAGAGAAACTCTTTATTTAGTAGTCATTTTCGATAATCTCCCCCATCCAGGTTCCTCATAACACTAATCTTTCTATCTCTGGGAATTTGCCTATTCTGGACATTTAATGTAAATAGAAGTCATACAATTTGTGGCCTTTGTTTGACTTCTCTCACTTAGGATATTACTTGCAAGTTTCATCCATGTTGTAGCATCAGTTAATGGTGTATTTCTTTCTTGGACAAATGCTATTTCACTGTATGGATATCCTGGAGATGGAGCATCCCCCATATGGAAGCTAAAGGCTGAGCTGCTGTTTGGTCCCATATTCTTCTTCCATACTAGGAAAAGCTTTTCTTCCCTTGTGGGTACACAGTGAACTTTCTTATGTTGTTAACTCTCTCTTCATATGGCACCTGATCAGTACCAATGTATCTGCTTCCCACCCTCCACACGTACCTGGGAAGGGAATGGGTCTTGTTTAGTCCAGGAGAGGGGTGTGTTTAGTCCAATTTCCATGATGGCTCATCAAGAGGGACTATGGCTGTGGGAGATAGGAACATACTACAGGTGCTGATCTTTTTTTTTTTAGTTGAACTATAGTTAATTTACAATGTTGTGTTAATTTCTGTAGAGCAAAGTCCTTTAGTGATGTATGTATACACATTTTTTATTCTTTTCCTTTGTGGTTTATCATATGATCTTGAAGGTAGTTTCCCTGTGCTATGGGATAGGACCTTGTTGTTGACCGATTCTGTACATAGTAGCTTACACCTGCCAGCTCCAACCTCCCACTGCATCTCTTCCCCAAACTGTGTCTGTGATTCTGTTTCTGTTTTATAGATAGGTTTATTTGTGCCACATTTTAGATTTCACATGCAAGTGATATTATATGGTCTTTGTCTTTATCTTGCTGACTTACTTCACTTAGTATGACAATCTCTAGTTGCATCCATGTAGCTGCAAATGGCATAATTTTATGGCTGAGTAATATTCCACTGTGTATATGTACTGTATCTTCTTTATCCATTTTCTGTTGATGGATATTTAGGTTGCTTCCATGTCTTGGCTATTGGAAATAGTGCTGCTATAAACATAGGGATGCGAATATCTTTTGGAATTATGGTTTTCTCCAGATATATGCCCAGGAATGGTAATTTTATTTTTTTTCTAGTTTTCTGTGGAATCTCTGCATTGTCTTCCATAGTGGTTGCACCAACTAACATTCCTACCAACAGTGTAGGAGAGTTCCCTTTTCTCCACACCCTCTCTGGCATCAGTTATTTGTAGAGTTTTTAATAATGGTCATTCTGGTCAATGTGAAGTGGTACTGCATTGTCGTTTTGATTTGTATTTGTCTAATAATTAGTGATGGGGCTTTCCAGGTGGCACTAGTGGTAAAGAATCCACCTGCCAATGCAGGAAACATAAGAGATGCCAGTTTGATCCCTGGGTCAAAAAGATCCCCTGGAGGAGGGCATAGCAACCCAATCCAGTATTCTTGCTTGGAGAATCTCATGGATAGAGGATCCTGGCTATAGTCCATGAAGTCAGAAAGAGTTGAACGCAACTGAGCGACTAACCCAATTATTAGTGATGTTGAGTGTCTTTTTATGTGCCTGTTGGAAAAGACCCTGATACTGGGAAAGATTGAGGGCAGGAGGAGAAGGGGGTAACAGAGGATAAGAAGGTTGGATGGCGTCACCAACTCAATAGACATGAGTTTGAGAATCTCTGGGAGACAGTGAAGGACAGAGAAGCCTGGGGTTCTGTAGTCCGTGGGATCACAAAGAATTGGACACAACTTAGTGACTGAACGACAATGGTTGGCCATATAGATGCTGATCTTGTATTTTCTGTCGGCGAAGCATGGTTCTGACCAATGCTTTGCGTGTCGAGTCCACCCTGGTCCGTCTGAACCTGTAGAGCAGTCAGGGGGCCAGTGTGCAGGCTCCCACTTCTGGTGATTGGCAGTGTTATGAGCTTTGCTGTCTCTCATATAGTAAGGGTCTTCACTTGGGATTGGCAGCTGGATCTTTCTGCCTCACAGATTGCATATGCAGATAGGAAAGAAAATAGGTACTGTATTCTTTATATTTAATGCTTTCATCATATAGCATAATAGTTATTGTCTAGAAAATGTTTTAAATGTGTTGGTATCCAGCTAGAAGTAGTAGCTGAGAATTTCATTAAAAAGTCAGACTGCAATATTGGTCTTTGGTGATGAGGTGATTAGTGATAGTGTCTAAAGTCATTCCTGTCATGCCTCTGTGCATGCTCAATCGTGTCTGACTTCTTGCAACCCCATGGACTGTAGCTCACCAGACTCCTCTGTCCATGAAATTGTCCAGGCAAGAATACTTCAGTGGGTTGCTATATCCTACTCCACATTCCTGTCATAGATTGTCAGTAAAGATTTCTCCTAGTCTTTAGGGCCCTGAAATCACAAGTGTTTATCTCATGTTCACTGGCCTATAAAACAAGCAGTGCAGTTACCTGTCTGGGGTTAGTGATCCAAAATATAAGTAACATCAAAGCCGAAACCATAGCTAAGATCAGTGGTCTGGTCAGAAAGGACTTGAGTTTGTCATGCACTGCAAAGTGTCCACCTTGCCCCGGTCCAGCAGAGCTGAGACATTGATATAGAAATACGGCCTGGGTGATGGCTTTGAGGGCTGGAATTGCCCTCATCCCAACTTTCATTCTTTAAAGTGAAAGTGAAAGTGAAGTCGCTCAGTCATGTCTGACTCTTTGCAATCCCATGGATTGTAGTCTACCAGGCTTCTCTGTCCATGGGATTTTCCAGGCAAGAGTACTGGAGTGGGTTGCCATTTCCTTCTCCAGGGGATCTTCCCAACCCAGGGATCAAACCCAGGTCTCCTGCATTGATTACATTCAGATGCTTTACCCCCTGAGCCACCAGGGAAGCCCCTTTCATTCTTTAAGGGTGCCCACAAAATGTCTTTCAATTCAACTTTTTTAAAAGGGATCTTGGTAGTTTCTTTTTGGTCTTGTTTTTATCTCAGAAGAGCCCTTAACAAATGGAATTATATTCAGTGCATGTTAGAGATTTGTCCAATTGCATCAAATATAATCTGATTTTAGCCCCTGTGTGAACTAAGGCCTATAGGAGGAAGATACTGCAAGACAGTTTTTCGCAGTGGTCTTCAGCTTTGTGCTGTGTCAGGCAGACTGGAGGGCTTGAGAGTGCTTCATCATCCCTCCTAATGTCAGCAGTGACACTCTCCCTGATGTCACAGTTGCATCAAGATTATGTTCTATCACTGAGTTCTAAGCTCAGGAATTCAAGTTTGAGATCCAAACCAATAACACAAACAGCATTTCAATCAAGGTGGACCATTTGGCATTTTAAGAGTGGTTATTTAATAGGGAGGGGAGCCTCCCACATGGCTCAGCAGGTAGAGAATCCACCTGCCAATGCAGGAGAGACAGGAGACGCAGGTTCAATCCCTCGGTTGGGAGGATCCTCTGGACAAGGAAATGGCAACCCACTCCAGCATTCTTGCCTGGGAAATCCCATGGACAGAGGAACCTGGTAGGCTACAGTCCATGGGGTCACAAAGAGCTGAACTTGACTTGGTGACTAAGCATGCATTCAATAAGGAATGTAAAAGATATTTCCACAGTTACGTACACTACTCTGTAATGGTCTTGTTTGTAACTTCATTTTTTCCATTGTGTGTATATAATTTTAACCTTGTGATATTACAGATTTTATAACTCTGAATAGATTCAAACAGAAGTGAGTTTTTAATACATATATTGAAGAAAACTCTCGTAGCCTAATCCTACATCCCTTTAAAGCTAAACGTAGTAGTTAGGAGGAGAATTAATTCCCAAGATGAAAGCTAAGACATGGATTTACATCTCAGATATTTAACTACTTTCATAAAAGATCTTAAAACTTTTCTTAAATCATTCCTTGAGACTTTATTTCACTGTTAAGATCTAATGTCTGAAAATACCCTTATAAAAAACAATTTGATTAGATTCTAGGGTAGGAATATAACTATAAAAGACTGTGATCATACTTAATCAAAAATTTAAATAAATTATGCCTTTGGAATGATATTTCTTGTTTTTAAATGAATATTCTTCTTATTTTTCTTTCAACAGTTTTGAGAACTTTTCCTTATCAATTTAAACTGGAATGCAGATGTAGAAAGTAGGGAAAAGAAATAAAGTCTCTTGAGCATCTTTCACATGCTGGGCACTAAGGTTTATATTTTACAGAAATAACTTTATTTAATCTTAAAATGAAATTGGGTACAATTATGTCCATTTTATAGATGACACAAAAGGTGAAGTAACCAGTTCAAGATTATATCTTCAATTTCTGGTGAACTGGATATTTAAACCCTATCTGTTTTGTTCTGAATGCTAGGTCTATGGAGATTTCCATTTCCCTCTTAATAGTGCATTAACTAATAGAATAGAGATTTTAATTTATGCTATTTAGAATACTTAGTGGAACCAAAAAACATAGCATATTAAGAGAACATGTTCCTTCAAAGAATGTTTATTAATTCAGTGTTGGTATAACATTATGCTCTCAATAAATCCTCAAGTTAAGAAAGCTTAGAAAAACAATTGTGTAATGATGCCAGGAAACATATATATGTATGTATGTACGTATGTATGTATTTATACATATATATATATAAATCTGTGGCATGTTAGTGCCTCTGAGCTCAATGACTTGAAAACAACTTTAGGGCTACTTCCAAAAATAGTAGACAGCAATCATTTACCATGGAAATAAAATAAGAACTGCCGCAGTGGCTTTGTATTTGTATGAAACCATTTGGAAGCTGGAGAATCATTTTCCACACATGAAACATTTTGCTCATTAATGGAACACATTTGATTCATTGTGCATCTTAGGCCTTTTGGCGTGTTGTGTTAGACAAATAAACTTAGGCTCAATTTGATGGAAGGAAAGTTAATGGGTAGAGATGCTACTTATGATCAAGTGTGACTGGTGCCAGAAGGAACAATAATTTGTCAACCTCCGTAAGAATTAAGAACTCGAGGCTATTAATTCTGAAACGTGACAGGATTTGTATTACATGTTGCTTAGAAATATGGTTGATCAAATTGATGGGAAAATACAACTTAAACATCAATTGCTCCTTTGTAGCTTTCATTTTTGATGCTTTATAAGCACTGTTTCTTCTTGGGAATTTCCAACCCTGCTTTTGAAAGTTATCGCATGTATTTTCCTATCTATACAGTGCTGCATATTTATTAATTGAACAAATGTGTATTAACTTCCTGCTATGATGAATCTGGTTTTATGCTGATGATAGAAGCATCGCATATGCCACAGTTGCTCTGAAAGTTCGACGTTCTCATTATTAGAGTTTACAATTCAGGGTAGATATTTGAGTTGCCACAGACGTGTTTTCATTTCTAAAAATGGCAGTCACTGCATTACTGTGCCATAATTGAACATATGCTCAAGGTGGTTTTGTTGCCAGATGATCTGAAATTGAAATGCCCACAATGAGTTTTTCTGCATGTTAATATTTCATAACTTCTCCAATACTATCACATTTCTATTATTATGAAATGATATATTTGATAATCAATGGTCTGATTTCTAAATTTGTGGGCTTTCTTCTGCCTTTTCTAATATGTGAAAGTCAATTTAAATATAAAATCTATAAAAATGCTTTGGTAAAGGAAAAAAAAAAGCCGACCCACTTTCACTTTCCCAGCTACAAGTTTGTAGCCAGTTTCAGGCCTGCTGTGCTAAGTTGCTCAGTCATGTTCAACTCTTTGTGACCCCATGGACTATAGCCTGCCAGGTTCCTCTGTCCATGGGATTCTCCAGGCAAGATACCAGAGTGGGTTGCCATGCCCTCTTCCAGGGAAATCTTCCCAACCCAGGGATTGAACCCTAGGTCTCCTGCATTGCAGGCTGATCTTTTTTTTTTTTAATTTATTTATTTATTTATTTATTTATTTATTTATTATTATTTTTTTTTAATTTTAAAATCTTTAATTCTTACATGCGTTCCCAAACATGAACCCCCCTCCCACCTCCCTCCCCACAACATCTCTCTGGGTCATCCCCATGCACCTGCCCCAAGCAAGCTGCACCCTACGTCAGACATGGACTGGCGATTCAATTCTTACATGACAGTATACAAGTTAGAATTCCCATTCTCCCAAATCATCCCACCCTCTCCCTCTCCCTCTGAGTCCAAAAGTCCGTTATACACATCTGTGTCTTTTTTCCTGTCTTGCATACAGGGTCGTCATTGCCATCTTCCTAAATTCCATATATATGTGTTAGTATACTGTATTGGTGTTTTTCTTTCTGGCTTACTTCACTCTGTATAATTGGCTCCAGTTTCATCCATCTCATCAGAACTGATTCAAATGAATTCTTTTTAACGGCTGAGTAATACTCCATTGTGTATATGTACCACAGCTTTCTTATCCATTCATCTGCTGATGGACATCTAGGTTGTTTCCATGTCCTGGCTATTATAAACAGTGCTGCGATGAACATTGGGGTACCTGTGTCTCTTTCAATTCTGGTTTCCTCCGTGTGTATGCCCAGAAGTGGGATTGCTGGGTCATAAGGTAGTTCTATTTGCAATTTTTTAAGGAATCTCCACACTGTTCTCCATAGTGGCTGTACTAGTTTGCATTCCCACCAACAGTGTAGGAGGGTTCCCTTTTCTCCACACCCTCTCCAGCATTTATTGCTTGCAGATTTTTGGGTCGCAGCCATTCTGACTGGTGTGAAGTGGTACCTCATTGTGGTTTTGATTTGCATTTCTCTAATAATGAGTGATGTTGAGCATCTTTTCATGTGTTTGTTAGCCATCCGTATGTCTTCTTTGGAGAAATGTCTATTTAGTTCTTTGGCCCATTTTTTGATTGGGTCGTTTATTTTTCTGGAATTGAGCTGCAGAAGTTGCTTGTATATTTTTGAGATTAGTTGTTTGTCAGTTGATTCATTTGCTATTATTTTCTCCCATTCAGAAGGCTGTCTTTTCACCTTGCTTATATTTTCCTTTGTTGTACAGAAGCTTTTAATTTTAATTAGATCCCATTTGTTTATTTTTGCTTTTATTTCCAGAATTCTGGGAGGTGGATCATAGAGGATCCTGCTGTGATTTATGTCTGAGAGTGTTTTGCCTATGTTCTCCTCTAGGAGTTTTATAGTTTCTGATCTTACATTTAGATCTTTAATCCATTTTGAGTTTATTTTTGTGTGCGGTGTTAGAAAGTGATCTAGTTTCATTCTTTTACAAGTGGTTGACCAGTTTTCCCAGCACCACTTGTTAAAGAGATTGTCTTTACTCCATTGTATATTCTTGCCTCCTTTGTCAAAGATAAGGTGTCCATATGTGTGTGGATTTATCTCTGGGCTTTCTATTTTGTTCCATTGATCTATATGTCTGTCTTTGTGCCAGTACCATACTGTCTTGATGACTGTGGCTTTGTAGTAGAGCCTGAAGTCAGGCAAGTTGATTCCTCCAGTTCCATTCTTCTTTCTCAAGATTGCTTTGGCTATTCGAGGTTTTTTGTGTTTCCATACAAATCTTGAAATTATTTGTTCTAGTTCTGTGAAAAATGTGGCTGGTAGCTTGACAGGGATTGCATTAAATTTGTAAATTGCTTTGGGTAGTATACTCATTTTCACTATATTGATTCTTCCGATCCATGAACATGGTATATTTCTCCATCTATTAGTGTCCTCTTTGATTTCTTTCATCAGTGTTTTATAGTTTTCTATATATAGGTCTTTAGTTTCTTTAGGTAGATATATTCCTAAGTATTTTATTCTTTTCATTGCAATGGTGAATGGAATTGTTTCCTTAATTTCTTTTTCTACTTTCTCGTTATTCGTGTATAGGAATGCAAGGGATTTCTGTGTGTTGATTTTATATCCTGCAACTTTACTATATTCATTGATGAGCTCTAGTAATTTTCTGGTGGAGTCTTTAGGGTTTTCCATGTAGAGGATCATGTCATCTGCAAACAGTGAGAGTTTTACTTCTTCTTTTCCAATTTGGATTCCTTTTATTTCTTTTTCTGCTCTGATTGCTGTGGCCAAAACTTCCAGAACTATGTTGAATAGTAGCGGTGAAAGAGGACACCCTTGTCTTGTTCCTGACTTTAGGGGAAATGCTTTCAATTTTTCACCATTGAGGATAATGTTTGCTGTGGGTTTGTCATATATTGCTTTTATTATGTTGAGGTATGTTCCTTCTATTCCTGCTTTCTGGAGAGTTTTTATCATAAATGGATGTTGAATTTTGTCAAAGGCCTTCTCTGCATCTATTGAGATAATCATATGGTTTTTATTTTTCAATTTGTTAATGTGGTGAATTACATTGATTGATTTGCGGATATTGAAGAATCCTTGCATCCCTGGGATAAAGCCCACTTGGTCATGGTGTATGATCTTTTTAATGTGTTGTTGGATTCTGATTGCTAGAATTTTGTTGAGGATTTTTGCATCTATGTTCATCAGTGATATTGGCCTGTAGTTTTCCTTTTTTGTGACATCTTTGTCAGGTTTTGGTATTAGGGTGATGGTGGCCTCATAGAATGAGTTTGGAAGTTTACCTTCCTCTGCAATTTTCTGGAAGAGTTTGAGGAGGATAGGTGTTAGCTCTTCTCGAAATTTTTGGTAGAATTCAGCTGTGAAGCCATCTGGACCTGGGCTTTTGTTTGCTGGAAGATTTCTGATTACCGTTTCAATTTCTGTGCTTGTGATGGGTCTGTTAAGATTTTCTATTTCTTCCTGGTTCAGTTTTGGAAAATTGTACTTTTCTAAGAATTTGTCCATTTCTTCCACGTTGTCCATTTTATTGGCATACAACTGCTGATAGTAGTCTCTTATAATCCTTTGTATTTCTGTGTTGTCTGTTGTGATCTCTCCATTTTCATTTCTAATTTTATTGATTTGATTTTTCTCTCTTTGCTTCTTGATGAGTCTGGCTAATGGTTTGTCAATTTTATTTATCCTTTCAAAGAACCAGCTTTTGGCTTTGTTAATTTTTGCTATGGTCTCTTTTGTTTCTTTTGCATTTATTTCTGCCCTAATTTTTAAGATTTCTTTCCTTCTACTAACTCTGGGGTTCTCCAACTCTTCCTTTTCTAGTTGCTTTAGTTGCAGAGTTAGGTTATTTATTTGACTTTTTTCTTGTTTCTTGAGGTATGCCTGTATTGCTATGAACTTTCCTCTTAGCACTGCTTTTATAGTGTCCCACAGGTTTTGGGTTGTTGTGTTTTCATTTTCATTAGTTTCTATGCATATTTTGATTTCTTTTTTGATTTCTTCTGTGATTTGTTGGTTATTCAGAAGTGTGTTGTTCAACCTCCATATGTTGGAATTTTTAATAGTTTTTCTCCTGTAATTGAGATCTAATCTTAATGCATTATGGTCAGAAAAGATGCTTGGAATGATTTCGATTTTTTTGAATTTATCAAGTTTAGATTTATGGCCCAGGATGTGATCTATCCTGGAGAAGGTTCCATGAGCACTTGAAAAAAAAGTGAAATTCATTGTTTTGGGGTGAAATGTCCTATAGATATCAATTAGGTCTAACTGATCTAATGTATCATTTAAAGTTTGCGTTTCTTTGTTAATTTTCTGTTTAGTTGATCTGTCCATAGGTGTGAGTGGGGTATTAAAGTCTCCCACTATTATTGTGTTATTGTTGATTTCCCCTTTCATACTTGTTAGCATTTGTCTTACATATTGCGGGGCTCCTATATTGGGGGCATATATATTTATAATTGTTAATCTTCTTCTTGGATTGTTCCTTTGATCATTATGTAGTGGCCTTCTTTGTCTCTTTTCACAGCCTTTGTTTTAAAGTCTATTTTATCGGATATGAGTATTGCCACTCCTGCTTTCTTTTGGTCTCTATTTGCGTGGTATATCTTTTTCCAGCCCTTCACTTTCAGTCTGTATGTGTCCCTTGTTTTGAGGTGGGTCTCTTGTAAGCAGCATATAGAGGGGTCTTGTTTTTGTATCCATTCGGCCAGTCTCTGTCTTTTGGTTGGGGCGTTCAACCCATTTACGTTTAAGGTAATTATTGATAAGTGTGATCCCGTTACCATTTACTTTATTGTTTTGGGTTCGAGTTTATACACCCTTTTCGTGTTTCCTGTCTAGAGAATATCCTTTAGAATTTGTTGGAGAGCTGGTTTGGTGGTGCTGAATTCTCTCAGCTTTTGCTTGTCTGTAAAGCTTTTGATTTCTCCTTCGTATTTGAATGAGATCCTTGCTGGGTACAGTATTCTGGGCTGTAGGTTATTGTCTTTCATCACTTTAAGTATGTCTTGCCATTCCCTCCTGGCCTGAAGAGTTTCTATTGAAAGATCAGCTGTTATCCTAATAGGAATCCCCTTGTGTGTTATTTGTTGTTTTTCCCTTGCTGCTTTTAATATTTGTTCTTTGTGTTTGATCTTTGTTAATTTGATTAATATGTGTCTTGGGGTGTTTCGCCTTGGGTTTATCCTATTTGGAACTCTCTGTGTTTCTTGGACTTGGGTGATTATTTCCTTCCCCATTTTAGGGAAGTTTTCAACTATTATCTCCTCAAGGATTTTCTCATGATCTTTCTTTCTGTCTTCTTCTTCTGGGACTCCTATAATTCGAATGTTGGAGCGTTTCATATTGTCCTGGAGGTCTCTGAGATTGTCCTCATTTCTTTTAATTTGTTTTTCTTGTTTCCTCTCTGATTCATTTATTTCTACCATTCTATCTTCTATTTCACTAATCCTATCTTCTGCCTCCGTTATTCTACTAATTGTTGCCTCCAGAGTGTTTCTGATCTCATTTATTGCATTATTCATTATATTTTGACTCTTTTTTATTTCTTCTAGGTCCTTGTTAAACCTTTCTTGCATCTTCTCAATCCTTGTCTCTAGCCTATTTATCTGTGATTCCATTTTGATTTCAAGATTTTGGATCATTTTCACTATCAATATTCGGAATTCCTTCTCCGGTAGATTCCCTACTTCTTCCACTTTTGTTTGGTTTGGTGGGCAACTCTCCTGTTCCTTTACCTGCTGAGTATTCCTCTGTCTCTTCATCTTGGTTATATTGCTGCGTTTGGGGTGGCCTTTTTATATTCTGGGAATTTGTGGAGTTCTCTTTATTATGGAGCTTCCTCACTTTGGGTGGGGTTCTATCAGTGGCTTGTCAAGGTTTCCTGGTTAGGGAGGCTTGTGTTGGAGTTTTGGTGGGTGGAGCTGGGTTTCTTCTCTCTGGAGTGCAATGGAGTGACCCGTAATGGGTTACGAGACATCAAAGGTTTTGGGATAATTTTGAGCTGCCTGTATATTGAAGCTCAGGGGAGTGTTCCTGTGTTGCTGGAGAATTTGCGTGGTATGTCTTGTTTTGGAATTTGTTGGCCCTTAGGTGGAACTTGGTTTCGGTGTAGGTATGAAGGCATTAGATGGGCTCCTGTTGCTTAATGTTCCCTGAATTCAAGAGTTCTCTAATGTTTTCAGGCTTTGGATTTAAGCCTCCTGCTTCTGGTTTTCAGTTTTATTTTTACAGTAGCCTCTAGACTTCTCCATCTATACAGCACTGATGATAAAACATCTAGGTTAAAGATGAAAAGTTTCTCCACATTGAGGGACACTCAGAGGGGTTCACTGAGTCATAAGGAGAAGAGAAGATGGAGGGGGTAGTTAGAGGTAATTGGAATGAGATGCGGTGAGATCAAAAGAGAAGAGAGCAAGCTAGCCAGTAGTCACTTCCTTATGTGCGCTCTATAGTCTGGACCGCTCAGAGGTATTTACAGAGTTATATGGGGAAGAGGAGAGGGAGGAAGTAGACAGAGGTGACCAGGAGGATCAGAGAGAGGAATGAGTAGGAGAGAGACAAATCCTGCCAGTAACCTGTTCCTTAGGTGTTCTCCACTGTCTGGAACACACAGAGATTCACAGAGTTGGATAGAGGAGAGATAGGGGAGAAAAGAGACAGAGGCCACCTGGTGGAGAAAAAGGAGAGTCCAGAGGAGGAGAGAGTGGTCAAGCCAGTAATCTCGCTCTCAGGTAAACTGGGATAGTGAAGTTTGGGTTTTTAAATGTACAAAATTGACCACAAAAACCTAAGAGCAAAGATTAAAAATCTAGAGTAGAGGTTGGATTTTCAAAGATACAATATTAGAGAGAAGCAGAAGGAAAAAGGAAGAAAGAAAGAAAAAAAAAAAGAAAGAAAAAGAATTATTAAAAAACAAATAAACAAACAAACAATCAAAAAGAAAAAAAAAGCCATCAACAACCATCCAAAGACTGTATATGGTGTTTGCCTTAAAAAAAAAAAAAAAAAAAAAAAAAAAAAAAGTCTTTTTAAAACAAACAAACAAAAAAAATATAGTAATAATAGGTTATAGAAATAAAAATTAGAGGGGAAATAGAAGACTTAACAATTAAAAAAAAGTTAGAAAAAAAAGCAAAAAAAAAAAAAAAAAAAAGGAATGATTTTAAAAATATCTGGCCCTTTCTGGTGTAATGGGCCGTGTGGGCTCACTTCCAAGGTGGTTCCCTCTGTTTAACTTCTTCTGTTTGCTGGCTTTTTAGGCTCACTAGTTTAGTTGCGCTGTGAGGAGGGGGGCTGCTGCTAACAAATAGCACTGTCGTGTGCACGCAGTATCTCTGCCCGGCTTGACCTGTCCTTTCTCGCGGCGCACAAACCGCTCCAGCTCTAGGATGCTCAGCCAGGAACCGTCTGGGGCCGGCCCTAGGCTGCGTGCACTTCCCCGGTCCAAGCCGCTCAGGTTCGGCGCTCAGGCAGCCCTCAGAGGCACAGATTCGGCTGGAACTGCGCTTTGTGCCCTTCCCAGGTCCGAGTAGCTCAGGAGTTTGGCGAGCGCGATCGCCGAGGCTTGTCACCTTTTCTGCCGCTGCTGCTCAGCTTTCTGGGTGGACCGCTGGCGCACCCCGTGCGGTAGATTGTGACTGTCCAGCACCCCCAGAAGTCTTAGCAAAGGAGCTTGCTTGCATTTAGGTCCCGAGTCTGCAATTGCCCCTTTCCAGTCCTTACGACTCTGGCTGCCTGTCCCCGGCGGGGGATGGTCTGCAGCCGGCTTTTCCCGTTCCGTCCTTTGTTCTGTGCTCGGTCCTGGCGGTGTCTTATGTTTGAGCTTTTCGCGTGGTAGCTATCCCACAGTCTGGTTTGCTAGCCCACGTTAGATCGTTCTGGTTGCGCGTGGGGCGTTCCTGCCCGATTCTTACAAAGCTCTGCAGCCCGCGCCTCCCGCGCGTCCCTGCCCTGCCCCCACTTCCCAGTGGCGGATGCAGGCGTCTGTGCTGCTTTTCCGCTGGGGGAGTTACTGTTGGGCTTGTAATCTGTTGGTTTTAATTATTTATCTATTTTTCCTTCCTGTTATGTTGCCCTCTGTGTTTCCAAGGCTCGCCACAGACTCGGCAGGGAGAGTGTTTCCTGGTGTTTGGAAACCTCTCTTCTTAAAATTCCCTTCCCGGGACGGGCTTCCCTTCCCGGGACGGAGCTCCCTCCCCACCTCCTTTGTCTCCTTTTCGTCTTTTATATTTTTTCCTACCTGTTTTTGAAGACAATGATCTGCTTTTCTGGATGCCTAATGTCCTCTGCCAGCCTACAGAAGTTGTTTTGTGAAGTTTGCTCGGCGTTGAAATGTTCTTTTGAGGAATTTGTGAGGGAGAAAGTGGTCTTGCCGTCCTATTCCTCCGCCATCTTTCCCTCCTCCTCTGCAGGCTGATCTTTATCATCTGAGCCACTAGGGAAGCCCAGTTTCATGTCTAGATTGCTCATAAGTGGGGGTTCTATTTCGTTTTTATATACTCTTATTCTGAAATCTGCTTTATTTATACTTGCTCTTCTAAATCTGGCATTCTGTTCCATTCAAATATAGTTTGAGATTGCTCACATACAGTCTGGACATGATGCTTAAATTTGACTTTTATTATATAGTACTAGAAACCAGAAAATGAGTATGGTTCATTACTTTAGAAAAAAAGAGATTTAACACTAGTTCAGCAATGCTTGATGATATTGCTATTTCAAGTTATTTTGGTTCATTGATTAAATGTAAGGCAATGTGTAAACTTTTAACTATATTTATATGAGATGAATAGGTACTAATCTGTGATTTCAGATATTTCTGGGTGTAAGTTTATCCTCTGTATTTTAAATTTGAATCGTAAAGACTGCACACTGATATGAACTATCAGGATACAAAACATAATTCTTACCTATGATATATTGAATTACTCTTCAAGTCTTGAAGATATCTTTTTATAATTTTAGGCATCAACTTTACAGTGCTTATTCTCCCTAAGAATACATAAAGCATCCTCTTATTTTCTGTATCCAAGTGCAACTATGATTATAGTTTATAGGTAGTCCAAAGATGCTTAAGAAAAGGTTATAACAAGGCTAGCCATTGATCATACCAGTGAATTTTGTAGGTTTATAGGTATAGCCCAACTCTTCTCCTGTGAGTGGAATATAATACAGTGAGCATAGCCAAACCTGGTTCAAACCCTTGTTTTCCACATGTCAGCTGTCTGATCTTGATCAAGCTACTAAGTCTGCATTATTATCTCTTTCTTAATTCATTAAATGGGACCAGTAGTTTCTATAAAATCTCTGCACCTAATAAGTGACCAAAATGTCTCGATTCTGATAGTGTCTCTACTCAATACCTTATCAGTTCAGTCGCTCAGTTGTGTCTGACTCTTTGCAACCCCATGAATCGCAGCACACCAGGCCTCCCTGTCCATCACCAACTCCCAGAGTTCACTCAGACTTACGTCCATCGATTCAGTGATGCCATCCAGCCATCTCATCCTCTGTCGTCCCCTTTTCCTCCTGCCCCCAATCCCTCCCACCATCAGGGTCATTTTCAATGAGTCAACTCTTCGCATGAGATGGCCAAAGTACTGGAGTTTCAGCTTTAGCATCATTCCTTCCAAAGAAATCCCAGGGCTGATCTCCTTCAGAATGGACTGGTTGGATCTCCTTGCAGTCCGAGGGACTCTCAAGAGTCTTCTCCAACACCACAGTTCAAATGCATCAATTCTTCAGCACTCAGCTTTCTTCACAGTCCAACTCTCACATCCATACATGACCACTGAGAAAACCATAGCCTTGACTAGATGGACCTTTCTTGGCAAAGGAATGTCTCTGCTTTTGAATATGCTGTCTAGGTTGGTCATAACTTTTCTTCCAAGGAATAAGCGTCTTTTAATTTCCTGGCTGCAGTCACCATCTGCAGTGATTTTGGAGCCCCCCCAAAATAAAGTCTGACACTGTTTCCACTGTTTCCTCATCTATTTCCCATGAAGTGATAGGACCAGATGCCATGATCTTCGTTTTCTGAATGTTAAGCTTTAAGCCAACTTTTTCACTCTCCTCTTTCACTTTCATCAAGAGGCATTTTAGTTCCTCTTAACTTTCTGCCTTATCTATGCTGCTGCTAAGTCGCTTCAGTCGTGTCCGACTCTATGCGACCCCATAGACGGCAGCCCACCAGGCTCCTCCATCCTTGGGATTCTCCAGGTAAGAACACTGGAGTGGGTTGCCATTTCCTTCTCCAGCCTTATCTATAGATTGGTGCAAATTTTCCCTGCCTGTTTTGAGTGATTTTATATAATGCGGAAGCAGACTTTGACTCAAGAAGGACATTTAGAATAGGGAGTAAAGAATAATTCCTTTTCCCTTTGTGTCAAGACATTCCTATTTCTTGTGTCCTACTGTAGGAGAAAAGAAAGAACTAAGGCCAATGTCTAGAAATATGTGGTGGAATACTTGAGAATCTTGGGCTTCCAAGATGAAACCTGGATTGAAGACATTAGTGCCTTAAAGAAGTTAAGAAACTCATGGATATGAGTATAATCTCATGGTTGTCCACTACCCTCAAATCTCCCAGGGGTTCATTGAAGGTGGACAGCATCTGTGAACTCCGCAGTTTGTTTTTGTTCAGTCACTCAGTCATGTCCAACTCTTTGTGATCCTATGGACTGCAGCACACCAAGCTTCCCTGTCCTTCACCATCTCCCAGAGTTTGCTCAAACTCATGTCCGTTGAGTCGATGCCATCCAACCATCTCATCCTCTCCCAGGCTCCTCTTTTACCTTCAACCTTTCCCAGCATCAGGGTCTTTTCCAGTGAGTCTGCTCTTTGCAGCGTGTGGCCAAAGTATTAGAGCTTCAGCTTTAGCATTCATCCTTCCAATGAATATTCAGTATTGATTTCCTTTAAGATTGACTGGTTTGATCTTCTTGCAATCCAAGGGACTCTCAAGAGTCTTCTCTAGCACTACAGTTCAAAGGCATCAATTCTTTGGCACTCAGCCTTCTTTATAGTCTATCTCTCACATCCATACCTGACTACTGGAAAAACCATATCTTTGACGATATGGACCTTTGTGGGCAAAGAGATGTCTCTGCTTTTTAATATGCTGTCTAGGCTTGTCATTACTTTCCTTCCAAAGAACAAATGTCTTTTAATTTTATGGCTGTAGTAACCATCCACAGTGATTTTAGAGCCCAAGAAAATCAAATTTGTCACTGCTTCATTACTACACCACCTGATTGTTGTGAACTCCTCAGTACGTACATGAAATGAGATGCCACTACTGGTCTTGCTCATATAACCTTGATTCTTCTTTTAAAAATATAGTTAGTAAAATCCACATTTATACCCTGTGTTTACAGAGCCACTTATTACTTTTGTATAGCATGCTCATAAGTAGAATGTTTTGGTAGAAATTTAAGTCACTCATAGTGTTTATTGAGGCTACCTTAATGTTTACTGCACTGAGGCATAGCTTACAATTTGAGAGTTATGAGTTCTTACGTCTTTGAGTTCTGTTGAATGATGCTGAGAAAGGAAAGGATATGGTGTGTATCATGGACAAGGTATGTATCCTGAAGGTTAATTCTGGTCAATGTAAAATAAAGTCTTGGGGATCTTCATGGAGATGAGTGCACAGACATCCCACCTTGTTATCAAAAGAATTCTTAAAGAAATAGTTTCTGTTGTTTGAGAGGTAATGACTACCTCAGCAGTTTGATCCACTCAATTTTTACAAAAATTGTTCTTTGGTTTTTGGCCAAACTTCTTCCCATACCAAAAAAGTCCTAGAGCTGGAAAGTGGTATTAAATACCCAGGTGAAGACCAAAGAATGTTGGCATTAACAAAGTGTAAATTGGTGTGGATAAATTCCTGGCATTTACGCTCAGTTCTAAATGTAACTGGATCGCTCTTATCTGGAAATGTGATTTGAGAGCGTAAGAAAGAGGAATCTGGTCAGGGCCACAATCTGGCATGGGTATATCAGAAATACCATAAGCACGGTCTTTTTTTACAATATGATATTTTATTGTTTGGACATCTGGCTGATTTGCTGAAAACATGCATTTGTGGGAAATATATGGGAACATTTCTTCTTGATAAATAAGGAAATACTTGAGTAGAGATTTTTTGATTCTTACTTACTTGTATGTGCTATTTTTGTTCAATAACAGTATTTTGCTTTTTCTTTGCTTAGGTTGGGAGAAAAGACTCAAGTTTTATGCAGTCACACTTGCTTTTACATTTTAGCAAGTTGCTCTTAGAAAGCAAACTAGGAAGCCACATATATTATTTCTACATGTTTCCAACTGTGTGGAAAATTAGTATTTTGAAACTTCAGTATATTATATATACATACACATACATCATTCATCTCACAGGTAACAGTGATGTCTCCTTGGCCCAGTGATTTGATCCGGCAGTAAAAGCAGTAGAAAAAACACTTAACCTTTGAAAGATTGTTCTGTTACAAGTTCCTGTTTCTCTTTGCTAAGGTACTGTTTTAACAAAATATTTCTAATTTAAATTCTGGGACACTCTCATTTTTCTAAAGTATTGAACAGCTTCTCTAATCCGTGCTGTGTATATAGGTGGCAGTGATCTTTCACTGTCGCAGTGATGTGGATTTAAATGTACTGGATTACAAATGGAAGGTGAATTTATGAGATACAAACAAATCCCACGAGTCTATTTTTGGGTAGATTTATTTAGTTTTATGTAAGTATGAGCTTATGCTGATCAATGTGTTGTTATGAATGAGGGTAAACTTCAGTGACCAGCTTTAAGTGTGATGTAGGTCTGTCCTTTCTGACCTTGAGCGGTTGTAGACTTCTGATGGGAGACTGGAGTAGGGGGTCATCATCTCTTCTCAATACACCAAAAACAAAATCACGACCCATTGAGCAACATGTTTCCCATACCCCTGCTCCAGGAAGTCGTAAACGGCTAAGCATCAGTGTAAAAACTGTTTTGTTGATACGGAGAATATACTAGAAGACATGATATTTTTCTCTTATAAAATTCTCAATTTCGTGAGTGCCATAATGATTCTACAGATGCTTCAAGTAGGACTTCTTACACCACAGGTATTTTTGTTTTCTTGTTTGTTTGTTTGTATTTTTTGTCTCTGCCATGTGGCATCTTAGTTCCCCTGCCAGAAAAGGAAGCTGCACTCCCTGCAGTGGACAGGAGGAGTCCTAACCACTGGGCCACTCGGGAACTCTGACAATATGGTGTTGATGCTCCATATATTTCTGTTTTCGAGAAAACCTGGTTTAATCTTCAGCATAATAGAAGCCATTGATCAGAGAAGTTTGCTTAGCATTTATTAATAATTTTCTAAGTAACGTTCCTTGTTTTTAGGGGGCCAAAAATATGCAAGACTCGTGGAGTAACATTTTCTTAAACTAATTAACCAGCTGGAGCTTATGACTATGTGTTAGGTCAGCTAGTGGTAATAGTAACTGACTGCATTTGGTGTGTTCTTACAAAGTATCAGCCACTGTTCTAAGGTCTTCAGATTATTTGACTCATTTAAATCCTTATGTGTTTAGTCACTTCATAGTATCCAACTCTTTGTGACCTCATGAAGTGTATCGCCTGCCAGGCTCCTCTGTCCATGGGATTCTCCAGGCAAGAATACTGGAGTGGGTAGTCATTTCCTCCTCCAGGGGATCTTCCTGACCCAGAGATTGAACCTGGGTCTCCTGCATTGCAGCTGAATTCTTTACCATCTGAACCACCAGGAAAGCCTGTATATCTATGTAATACCTCTATTTCCCACTGATTGTATGCTGAATACATTAAAAAAATTTTTTTTATAGTTTTAAAGTCTGGATATGTCTTAAGATGGATGATTTCTTACAATTGCTATCCATGGGGCAGAAGTTAAGATGGTATTTGTTATTACCTGTACATGTCGAAACATCAAAACCACCAGTCTTAAAATATTCAGAAGAGATGTCAGGAGCTAGGAAGGACGTCCCAAGGGGGGTAAATAAAATACTGTAACTCCTAAGAACCACTTTGTTAGTGGATAATAGAGGTAGTGGTGAGCCACCCGGGTTGAGCAGTGTTCCTGAAGCCAGAGTCAGCACTAGGCTGGTTCTGGAAGTGTAAAGCCAGATGGGGAGCCCAGCGCCACTGGTGTTTAGTAGGATTTCCGTGAAGAAGTGCTATACCATTAACACTTCTGATAGCACAGTGGACAATATACTATAAGGAGAAACTCAGACACTGACAAAATCCCATTCAAGAACTAGTTTGGAAGAGTTTGAATCTGAATATGACAAAGTTTTAGGAATTTCTAATTCCAATTTATGATGCCTATATTTTCCTCTATGTATTTGCATGATATTGGCATATAATTAAAATACACAGTTCTAAAAGAGTACTTTTAATTTGCATACGAAATAAAATTCATAGCATTAAGAGCTTTCTGTCATATTTTAATTGGCTCTGGCTTTCCTTCCCAGTGGCATTTAAAATTTTGTCTAATTATTAGGAGTTTTTTAGACTGTATATTGACAGCATCATTCTCTCTATTTTATATAGATGAGGAAATTGTGACAGAAGTGACAGAACTCGAATTTAGATTAAGCCTGTTTCACCATATATGATACCTTTGTACAGTACTGTTTCTGATGATGTCATCACAGAAAAGTTATAATGTTTTTTATTAAACCATTTACAGTGAAGTTAAAATACATTTTCAAACTTCTCTTTATGAGTTCCTGTCTCAGACCATGATTCTAGGCACTCTGTCCCTCTAAAGAGAAGCTAATAAAGGAAGTTTAATTCTTTTCTCTGCACCTTTGTAGCGCCTTCCTTTTCAAGTGCACTGAAGCCCATTTAGTCAGAGAATTCAACTCAGGGCAGAAAGTAGAGAGGGAGCCCATTTTTGCTGCCAGACCAAGTTGCACTCTAATCCAGAAACTAAGGCAGGCAGTGTATTTTAATTCCCCTCTGGCTTCTGTGCAGAAACTCCACGTATGGTTGCACAGGTTGTATCTATTCTTAATTGGTTCTGCTCTTCTATCTATTTTTAATCAGTTGGAAATCTTCAGGGGAATGTGGCTGAAGGATTAATTCCTTCCAATCTCCTAACATATTTGCCTTTCTAAATCTATGCCAGAAAAACAAAGATATTTCATTTTATATTCATTTGAAAAACTGTACAAAGAGAAAGTAAAACATCTTTCATTTTTTATCATTCTGATGAAATATGACTTACAGAAAATAGGTTAAAATTAAAATTCTTCCTTGGGATCTTTTTATCATGTATATGTCAAATATTAGAAGTCAGTTTGCTATTTGCAATTTTTTAAGGAATCTCCACACTGTTCTCCATAGTGGCTATACTAGTTTGCATTCCCACCAACAGTGTAGGAGGGTCCCCTTTTCTCCACACCCTCTCCAGCATTTATTGCTTGCAGATTTTTGGATCGCAGCCATTCTGACTGGTGTGAAGTGGTACCTCATTGTGGTTTTGATTTGCATTTCTCTAATAATGAGTGATGTTGACCATCTTTTCATGTGTTTGTTAGCCGTCCGTATGTCTTCTTTGGAGAAATGTCTATTTAGTTCTTTGGCCCATTTTTTGATTGGGTCGTTTATTTTTCTGGAATTGAGCTGCAGAAGTTGCTTGTATATTTTTGAGATTAGTTGTTTGTCAGTTGCTTCATTTGCTATTATTTTCTCCCATTCAGAAGGCTGTCTCTTCACCTTGCTTATATTTTCCTTTGTTGTGCAGAAGCTTTCAATTTTAATTAGATCCCATTTGTTTATTTTTGCTTTTATTTCCAGAATTCTGGGAGGTGGATCATAGAGGATCCTGCTGTGATTTATGTCTGAGAGTGTTTTTCCTATGTTCTCCTCTAGGAGTTTTATAGTTTCTGGTCTTACATTTAGATCTTTAATCCATTTTGAGTTTATTTTTGTGTGTGGTGCTAGAAAGAGATCTAGTTTCATTCTTTTACAAGTGGTTGACCAGTTTTCCCAGCACCACTTGTTAAAGAGATTGTCTTTACTCCATTGTATATTCTTGCCTCCTTTGACGAAGATAAGGTGTCCATAGGTGTGTGGATTTATCTCTGGGCTTTCTATTTTGTTCCATTGATCTATATTTCTGTCTTTGTGCCAGTACCATACTGTCTTGATGACTGTGGCTTTGTAGTAGAGCCTGAAGTCAGGCAGGTTGATTCCTCCAGTTCCATTCTTCTTTCTCAAGATTGCTTTGGCTATTCAAGGTTTTTTGTATTTCCATACAAATCTTGAAATTATTTGTTCTAGTTCTGTAAAAATATGGCTGGTAGCTTGACAGGGATTGCATTGAATTTGTAAATTGCTTTGGGTAGTATACTCATTTTCACTATATTGTTTTTTCCAATCCATGAACATGGTATATTTCTCCATCTATTAGTGTCCTCTTTGATTTCTTCCATCAGTGTTTTATAGTTTTCTATATATAGGTCTTTAGTTTCTTTAGGTAGATATATTCCTAAGTATTTTATTCTTTTCATTGCAATGGTGAATGGAATTGTTTCCTTAATTTCTTTTTCTACTTTCTCATTATTAGTGTATAGGAATGCAAGGGATTTCTGTGTGTTGATTTTATATCCTGCAACTTTACTATATTCATTGATTAGCTCTAGTAATTTTCTGGTGGAGTCTTTAGGGTTAACAATCCCACTGCTGGGCATACACACCGAGGAAACCAGAATAGAAAGAGACACATGTACCCCAATGTTCATCGCAGCACTGTTTATAATAGCCAGGTGGAAACAACCTAGATGTCCATCAGCAGATGAATGGATAAGAAAGCTGTGGTACATATACACAATGGAGTATTACTCAGCCATTAAGAAGAATACATTTGAATCAGTTCTGATGAGATGGATGAAACTGGAGCCAATTATACAGAGTGAAGTAAGCCAGAAAGAAAAGCACCAATACAATATACTAACACATATATATGGAATTTAGAAAGATGGCAATGATGACCCTGTATGCAAGACAGCAAAAAGACACAGATGTGTATAGCGGACTTTTGGACTCAGAGGGAGAGGGAGAGGGTGAGATGATTTGGGAGAATGGCACTGAATAATGTATACTATCATGTAAGAATCGAATCGCCAGTCTATGTCTGACGCAGGATACAGCATGCTTGGGGCTGGTACACTGGGATGACCCAGAGGGATGTTATGGGGAGGGAGATGGGAGGGGGGTTCATGTTTGGGAATGCGTGTACACCCGTGGTGGATTCATGTCAATGTATGGCAAAACCAATACAGTGTGGTAAAATAAAGTAAAAAAAAAAAAATCAGTTTGCTTTTTGTGATCTTCAAATGCAAACATAAAACCAAATTTTTATTTCTAAAGTATTTTTCATTTCAGTGTGATATGAAGATTTATATCATCCAGGTATATGGTCTGGAAAAAAAAAAAACCAGAAGCTATGTATTTTGTACCTATCAAGTTTATCACATTGGGTTAATCTAAAACTCAACCATTTCCTTTTTCCTATAATTGCTTTACTCCAAAGTTTTAAAACTAGGATCTTATAATCAGTGATCATTACTTTTGAGTATCACCTTTCTCCTTCATCTTTAACAAACAAGTGGGAACCATGATACTCTGCTTTTCATTAAAACACATACATAACACAAACACAACCTTTAATTTCACTCTAGAGGCAACAAGTTTGGTAAAAATATTTAGTATGCAACAAACAATATTATCACAGTTTTGTGCTGAAGTTAAAGGAAAAAGTACATATACATGGAAACTCAAACTGATGCCCTTATCAGTGCAACAGAAAGTTGGCGAGTAAGTCGCTTGTGGTCTTAAGCAAGTATTCTTTCACATGATTTTCCATTATTCTCAGGTGTGGCTCACAACTTATTAATAAAAAAAATAGTCATATCTAACAAACAATGGATTCAATATCTGCCATATCTATTCCATTATCTAAAAATTAAATTTCAGGAGAAAATAATGTCAATATAGTCTTTTGTTTTATTCTCAGAGGTCATTTAACATACATTTATAAAATTAATCTTAAACACAGAATATCACTTTGGAAATACTACTACAAGAAAAACTGAATGGGTAAGTAAATGGAAAACTTCTATAAATGCAATCTATACATTTAACATATCCAGAAAGCATTAAATTAAGTGAATTATTATCATTATTATTAACAAAAAAGTCAAGGCTTTCCCTAAAGGGACATGAAGATAGGAACATTTGATGAAAATTTAGAGTGAAGAGTTAGAGGAAAGCAGGTTCCTCAGTTGCTGTTTGTACAACTGTGTCTTGCTTTAGGTCTTCCCTGATAGCTCAGCTGGTAAGAATACATTTTGCTTTAATATTATAGATATTTTATAGTTTAATTGAAATGGTATGTAAAGAACTTGGTACTCTTCCCTCCTAAAAAAAAAAAAAAAGTCCCACCCTGTTCATCAAAGGCACAAAGCATGTTTATCCTGTTAGGATGCAATTTTTCAATAGTATTAAATCCTACGATTTTTAAAAGAAAATTGACATAACCAAGTGTGCTCTTAAATGTTAGTCCATCATACAGGCAGTATAGTTTGGGATTTAAGCTGAATTCTACCTTCAACAGCCCTGTCTTGTATCTCCTAAAATCACACAATTACACTGCAGCCTTTTTGTGACTTTAATTTGAGGCACATGTTGTATTTTGGTCATCGGGTGGTTTGTGAAATATCTGGCTCAGATTAACAGGGAGATTGGATACTTGAGTTTTGCTTCTCTGAAGGAGTCCAGATATCTTTTTGCTTTTGAGTATGATAACATTTTCTGTGATTTGTTCCCTCAGTTTCATACCACTTCTCATGTCGATCCTTCAGACGTGTTTGAACTTCTAGCATTGGTTCCAGGATCTTGGTAGAGTTATGTGTGCACATTTGATGAAGAATTTGCATTTTTATTAAACAGTGGGAAAGACGTGTGTGTGGTATGTTACTTTGCTGCTAAGAAAAAAAAAAAAAAAGGGTGGGGCTTTAATTATCCAGTGGCCCAAGGGTCAGAGTTTTATCACTTATCATTATTTAGGATCTTGAATTGTGCTGCTAGTAATATCTGGAGAATTGAGTGGATCTGATGGAGAGAAAAGTATCATGTGGGGATATTGGTAATCAATACTTTCACAATACCATCCATATTCATGAATCTTTTTGAAAGGCTGAAGACTTGACAGTCTTTCCAGGAGTTTCATCCATCCTGGGACGTTTATCCTAGGAGAATGTGCTCTGAGCAAGGATTGTAGTTGGTGTTAGCCTTAAATAGGAAAAGCCAGACATAGTCACTCTAACACTCAACTTCAAAGCAAGTAAGAGTTAAGTAAATATGAACCAAATGCCCCTGTTAACAATCCTTATAGTGCTTCTGAATATTTTGTAATTTGTTAGTGTCAGATGTTGAAATCAGGGCTCGCTTGCACAATGGTTTATGGTAGACAAACTGCAAAGATTCCATTGAGTAAGTAAACACATTTCTTTATTGTCTCAGTTTCTAACTCTCTTCTATTATCGGTTGAAAAGAGACATCATGCATTGTGGCTGACACTCATTGTTATTATCCATGCATTCTTTGGGAGTGTAAAAGCAGATAATGCTGAAAGTAGTTGGAATTTTCTCATATAGTCCCTGTTTCACAATAACTGCCTCTAATTGTCATTTCATTCAGAATAAAATGACATTGACCCTTCAATGTCAATGGGGTCAATGAGATCGATTCAGAAATATCTTGCATCTGGAAGCTTCTTTGAGCTGAGCATGCCTAAGTTCCCCCACCCCACATTTATCTCATTCACATAACTTTTTTCCAAAAATATATACTGGACTTTTCAAAAAATATATACTGTACAATTTTGCAAAAAAAAACCTCCAATGTATAATATTGTCATAAGCTACAAAGTTTGTTTCTTTGACAAGTAAAACTTGTATTAAGAATATATTTTTTAACTTGGTGAAGTGATATGTTTATTCGTTACTAAGAAGAATTCCTGGATTTTCAGAAACGCAGTCTCAATGTATGAAAGGTCTCCCTGAGAATGTGACAGTGGAGCAAGGACATGAGAGAGGTGACAGAATGATCCATGAGACTGTCTGAGAGAAAAGCTTCACAGGCAGAAGGTGAGGGGATGATGAGCACATTGGCAGAACTCAGAGGAGCCTGTAGAGCACTGAGCAGGTGGAACTCCACATTGTGGTTCTGTTGTTCAGTTGCTAAGTCATGTCTGACCCTTTGTGACCCCGTGGACTGCAGCAAGCCAGCCTCCTCTGTCTCCTAGACCTTGCTCAGATCCTTCTCCACGGAGTTGGTGATGCAATATAACCATCTCATTGTGATTCGATTCATGCTTTAATGACCCTCATCAATCAAGCGGAAAGAACATGTCATAACATGTTTATATCCCCGCACTTGCAAGAAAATAAACGTATTTAATACATGTTTGTTTGAAGTCTAATGATAGGGACTTGGGGAAGTTTAAGAATTAGTATCCCAAGCATACACCTAAAATACAGAAAAATTAAAAGGAAAGAATGAAGCTTCTGTGTACCAGATCTTTGTACACAGATTTTTTTTCCCCCAAAGACATTTGGTTCCCATTCTTGTTATTTTTTTGTACACAGATTCTGAGTGGCAATTATTTCCCAAGCCTGCATTAGTATATAGATTTTCTTCTGTAATTTTTGCATGAACCTTGAATATTTGATTGTGAAGATTAAGCCAAGTAATAAATAGTCTGGTACTGGCAACATGTTACCACCATGTTACCTCACGTAAAGTTGAAACAGTAATCTTTTTATGGAAGTACAGACACATTGGGGGATGTCGAATCAATGCTCAAATGGAGGTTAATTTCCAGAATCTGTTGAATAGAAGAAATTGGATAAAATTATCAACCAGGTTCCAATTGCAAGAAATCAGTGTAAAGGTTTTTGAACCTTACTCTGTTGGGTTCTTAGATAGCAACATGATTTGCTTGGAAGAGAACTGTTCTGTGGATAGGAATATGGGACTACAAAATGAACATTTGGGATTCTAGTAAGTGGGAAACTGAAGGACCCAATGCAGAGAAGTGTGTGTATAGTTACAGAACAGAATGGATCCTTAGGCTATTGCAGATGCTGTAACCTGAGCCAAAGTTTGTCTCACAGTTTGGAGTGGAGCAGACGATACAGGTGATTTATGTGAATCTAAAGACAAAGAGCCAAGTAACCCATTACTGTAAAAATGGACTACTAAGAGTTATTAATAATGAGGAAGAGTAACATCAGTATTTCACCTTGGAAAACAGAAAATAATCACTTGCGATCATTTAAAGTGAGTGCAACATATGAGAAGCAGAGCATTGACTCATAAATGGTTTGGCAGGCTTGAGTTGTATCCATTTGAAATAAACTTTATCTGTTTAGGTTGGAGCCTCTCTTTTTGTTTAAGAGTTGGCTTCACATAGTGGAGGGGGATGGCTACCTAGATGTATTTTGTATAGTCATTAAAATGATTATGGTGGGATAGAGGTGGCACAGCTTTCAATACATGACTTAACTGTTGGAACAGGCCAGGTGTGGTGATCTTACTCACTTCTAAGATAAATGAAATCCTCAGACTTTAGATGGTGTAAGTCCAATGTATAGGGTGAATTGATTCATTTTGTTGTTGTCCAGTCGCTAAGTTGTTCACTTCATCACACACACACATACAATTTTCTAAGCATGCTTTATATTTTCCAGTCTGTTTTATCTTCACAGCTCTTCTGTGATGCCCTGTTATTCTTTTTCCCACTTTCTAGATGGGAAAATAGAATCAGTATCATCAACTTCTTGCACTTGTTCAGTTATACTTATCAAACACTACTGTATGCAAGTACTTGCCATGTATTGGGAATAAAATGATGAATACTTTAATCCTTGCCTTTTGAAAAATCATGATCTAATTAGGAAATGGCTTAATTGGCTCGGGCTGCTCTAACAAAAATACCATAGACTGGATAGTTTATAATAAAATTGATTTCTCACAGTTCTGGGGACTGGAAAGTCTAAGATTAAGGTGCCAGCAGATGAACTATCCTGAGGGCATACTTCCTGGTCGCATATGACCACCTTCTAGCTGTGTGTTCAGATGGTGGAAAAAGAGAGATTTCTCTGGGGACTCTTTGATAAGGATACTAATTCCATTTGTGAGAACTCCATCCTCATGACTTAATCAACTCCCTAAGGCTCCACCTCCAAGTATCACCACAGTAGGTTTCAACATGTGAATGTTGAAGGAACATATACCTCCAGTCTATAGCTGGGAGGTAGACATGAAATTCATGTATTTGATATGTACAATAATAGAGGTAACTTCCAAATGTCTTAGGTATATAGGGGAAGAAACCCTGGTATACACAAGCATACAGTCAGGGTTCATATTGAAAAATACTTTACAAGATGCATGCATGGATTCCAGTTGTGACCATATTCTGAGAACTTGAATAGCAGCCCTGCAAGTAGATGAGAGAAGATGCTCCACATGGATACGTGTGTACCCAGTCCCTTAGTTGTGTCCAGATCTGCAACCCCATGGACTGTAGCCCACCAGGTTCCTCATGCCCAAGGGATTTTCCAGGCAAGAAAATGCTGGAGTGGGTAGCGATTTCCTTCTTCACTACATGAATATTCAGTTCAGTTGAGTTCAGTCACTCAGTCATGTCCGACTCTTAGTAATCCCATGGACCGCAGCATGCCAGGCCTCCCTGTCCATCACCAACTCCCGGAGTTTACCCAAACTCATGTCCATTGAGTCAGTGATGCCATCCAACCATCTCATTCTCTGTCATCCCCTTCTCCTCCTGCCTTCAGTCTTTCTCAGCATTTGGGTCTTTTCAAATGAGTCAGCTCTTCGCATCAGGTGGCCAAAGTATTGGAGTTTTAGCTTCCACATCAGTCCTTCCAATGAACACCCAGAACTGATCTCCTTTAGGATGGACTGCTTGGATCTCCTTGCAGTCCAAGGGACTCTCAAGAGTCTTCTCCAACACCACAGTTCAGAAGCATCAATTCTTCAGCACTCAGCTTTCTTTATAGTCCAACTATCATATCCATACATGACTACTGGAAAATCCGTAGCCTCGACTAGATGGACCTTTGTTGGCAAAGTAATGTCTCTGCTTTTGAATATGCTAAGTTGATCATAAATTTCCTTCCACGGAGTAAGCATCTTTTAATTTCATGGCTGCAGTCACCATCTGCAGTGATTTTGGAGCCCCCCAAAATAAAGTCAGCCACTGTTTCCACTATTTCCCCATCTATTGGAGGAAGCTAATTTAAAATGAAAATTTTATTTTGGAGAATACAGAGAAAATTTTCTGTTATTTAATCTTTGTGTGCTCGTCTATAAAATAGGAATAACAGAAAATTCCTTCGTAAAACTATTGGTAGTATCAAAGAGTCAGACACAACTCAGCAACTGAACAATGACAACAATTTGTAAGTACATTTATAAATTAACTCTAAATTCATTTAAACATATAAAGTGTTTAAAGCATAATCAGTACTCAAAAATGTTGCCTCATTATTATTGCCACAGCTTTTATGCATCTTATTTGCATTTTAGAGATTTAAGCATCTTAAAAATTATGTATCAATGTAAATATAAATATAGAAATGATTCACTTTGACACTGATGATGAGGCCTTTGATATGGGGTGACTTCTTTTGAGACTCATTTCCAAAACTAAGGTACATGAACATCTGTACAACAATTTTTTTCTCGAGGATGTTTTGAATATCAGTTATCAGTTGTCTGCTGCCTTCCTGTGTGACTAAGATGTGATGTGATGTAAAATGTGGACAGACAGTCCAGGTCCTCAGGATGACCAGTGCTCTAGCACGTGCCTGCTGGTATTATACCAGAGTGGCCATGAGTGAGATCACTAACAGCCTGTGCAATTCAGAGAAATCCACTCAGTAATAGCACCAGGACACAATCAGAAAGAGAGATGCCACTGACTCCCCTTTGAAATCACCACTCATTTCTCGTGCCCTAATAATAGCTAATGCACATGAGTTTGAGCAAACTCCGGAGATGGTGAAGACTGGTGTGCTACAGTCCATGGGGTCACAAAGAGTTGGACACGACTTAGCAACTGAGCAAAAAATAGCTAATGACATTTTCAGCCCCCCTTCCAAATCACAGAGAGAAGTTCTGTGATAGATTTTTATTGTTTTCACTCCGACAAAGAGATGTGTGTTTTATTTACAGATCCTGGGATACAGCATGCATTTCTCTTTCTGCCTCAAGAAAGCATCACCTTTATTTCCAGACTAAATAAAACTGTTACAAGAAAATAGTAACAGACGTATTTTCTTGTTGTGTTTCAGAGCATCTAAATAGTTAGATTTGTGTTTTCAAAAATCTGCGGGACCAAAGACTCCCTGAGGTTGAGCTGCTAAATATAGTAGTAGTTGGTCCAGTTTCTGGGTCTTATTCAGTAGATGAAAGCGGTTGGTTTTTGTCATGGTTGCAAACTCCAAGCCTGTGAGCAGAGACAGCCCTAGTTGATGGGAATAATGAATACAGTCTAGCGTGAAATATGCCAGGAATATCTTAGAGGCAAATCACGAGATACTCTGACATTGTGATTTTTTCAGACATCTAAAACATGTTTTATGAAAACTGAATATCTTTTAGATGTTGATATGATTGAATATGAGTATTACATCATTCGTTTTCTTTCATGTAACTTTATGGACATGAAGCAGGAGCCATCATTTCAAAAATAAATGCTATAACCTAAAGCACAAGGCCACATCGAAAATCAGTGTTTTTGTTCATTGTATCTTTGACATTTTTGCATTTACATCAGAAACCTAGCTTCAGTTTGAATATCTTTAGAAGATTTTGCAGGATCTAATTATTTGGCAGTTAATCTAGCACTCTGACCCACACTTAATGATGTGCCTTGCATTATTTCTGAAGAGCAACCTGTGTATTTGAAATATTTAAATTTGATTTAGAGGAAACTATTTTAGTGAAAAAGTGACTCATTATAGGTTTATAAAATAACAGAGTAATGGGTACAAAACTCTCTAATGGGTTTACTAATGCAGATTTTTTAATTTAAATAAAGCAAGCCTTTTGACTATACCCCGTCTTTTTAAATTAAACTGTATCTTGGATTAGCTATGATGCATGTGAAATAAAAAACAGACACGAAACAGTGGAGAAAAGGGAAACAGTGTTGAGGGAGGAAAGGAGACGTGTGATGTATTATACATCCACCTTTGTACTTGAGATTTGCTGAGACAGTGACAGCTGCCAAAAGCTGTGCTTGCATGGACATTTGATGGTTCTTCTTAATTCTAGCTCACTGCTTGCATCCTTATTACATCTAACGAGCCGGTTGCTCCACAATATACTTGTCATCTCTTATTAGCCAAGTGTTCAATTATCAGTTTGCTCTACTTCCGTTTGACCTTGGATAATTTGAAAATGCTGCATTGTGACTAGATGTAAATGGATATAAGGAGAACACAGGTAGTGGTTCCTGACTCACACCTGTGACATCCTCAATAATGTTAGAGAACTAATTATTAGGAATCTGAAATTTTTTGTTGACTTGCCGCCACAGGAAAACAGACACTACAGTCATTATTCCTCCATGCTTCGCTATTGTAAGGTGTATTTAAATAATTAAGGAATATGAACAACAAAATATGAAGTAAAAATCTTGGTCATGTTTTGACTTCCCTGGGTTAAAAAATTCATATAACGTACCCTAAACAAATGTGAATTTGCATTTTCCCACTACTTCTATTATCAATGATATTTTAAAATTTTTACACCTCATGCTGGAAAATCACATTATTAATTGTGCCCATAAACCTGGCCAGATCACAGGACACTTCTCAAACTTTAGTGCACTCAAATTCCAGAAGAGAAGTTTATTGAAAATTGAGATTTCTAAACCCATTTACAGAGTGCTAATTAGTAGGTATGAGATAAGGTCCTGGAATTTATCCTTTTAGTAAACATCCAGATAATTTTTCATGTGGGTGGTCCATTATCCACACTCTGAGAGCTATTGCTTTAGGATATTCCAAATATTGTTAGAGTGTTTCTTTCTTCAGTTCAGGTCAGTTGCTCAGTTGTGTCCGACACTTTGCGACCCCACCGACTGAAGTATGCCAGGCTTCCCTGTCCATCACCAAATCCTGGAGCTTCACTCAGGCTCATGTCCATCTAGTTGGTGATGCCATCCAACCATATCATGCTCTGTTGTCCCCTTTTCCTCCTGCTTTCAATCGTTCCTAGCATCAGGGTCTTTTCAAATGAGTCAGTGCTTCCAATCAGTATTGGCTAAAGTATTGGAGTTTCAGCTTCAGCATCAGTCCTTCCAATGAATATTCAGAACTGATTTCCTATAGGATGGACTGTTTGGATCTCATTGCAGTCCAAGGGACTCTCAAGAGTCTTCTCCAACACCACGGTTCAAAAGCTTCTATTCAGTGCTCAACTTTCTTTATAGTCCAACTCTCACATCCATACATGACTACTGGAAAAAACATAGCTTTGACTAAACAGATTTTGTTGACAAAGTAATGTCTCTGATTTTTAATATGCCATCTAGGTTGTCAGAGCTTTTCTTCTAAGGAGCAAGCATCTTTTAATTTCATGGCTGCAGTCACCATCTGCAGTGATTTTGGAACTCAAAAAAATAAAGTATCTCACTGTTTCCATTATTTTCCATGTATTTGCCATGAGTGATGGAACTAGATGTCATGATCTTAGTTTTCTGAATGTTGAGCTTTAAGCCAGTCTTTTCATTTTCGTCTTTCACTTTCATCAAGAGGCTCTTTAGTTCTTCTTCACTTTCTGTCATAAGGGTGCTGTTATCTGCATATGTAGGGTTATTGATATTTCTCCCAGCAATCTTGATTCCTGCTTGTGCTTCTTCCAGCCCAGTATTTCTCACAATGTACTCTGCATATAAGTTAAATAAGCAGGGTGACAATATACAGCCTTGACATATTCCTGTCCCAATTTGGAACCAGTCTGTTGTTCCATGTCCAGTTCTAACTGTCACTTCCTGACCTGCATACAGATTTCTCAAGAGGCAGGTCAAGTGGTCTGGTATTGCCATCTCTTTAAGAATTTTCCATAGTTTGTTGTGATCCACACAGTCAATGGCTTTGGTAGTCAGTAAAGTAGAGTAGATGTTTTTCTGGAACTCTCATGCTTATTTGATGATCCAACAGATGTTGGCAATTTGATCTCTGGTTTCTCTGCCTTTTCTAAATTCAGCTTGAACATCTGGAAGTTCACGGTTCATGTACTGTTGATGCCTGGCTTGGAGAATTTTGAATATTACTTTACTAGCATGTGCTGCTCCTGCTAAGTCGCTTCAGTCGTGTCTGACTCTGTGCAACTCCATAGACAGCAGCCCACCAGGGACCTCCGTTCATGGGATTTTCCAGGCAAGAGTACTGGAGTGGGTTTCCATTGCCTTCTCCATCACTAGCATGTGAGAGTGCAATTCTGTAGTAGTTTGAACATCCTTTGGCATTGCCTTTCTTTGGGATTGGAATGAAAAGTGACCTTTTCCAGTCCTGCGGCCACTGCTGAGTTTTCTAAATTTGCTGGCATATTGAGTGCAGCACTTTCACTGCATTATCTTTTAGAATTTGAAATAGCTCAACTGGAATTCCATCACCTCCTCTAGCTTTGTTCGTAGTGATGCTTCCTAAGGCCCACTTGACTTCACATGCCTGGATGTCTGGCTCTAGCCAGTGTGTGTGATCACTCACACCACTGTGATTATCTGGCTCGTTTTTAGGATGGCATGTAAGTTAAATAAGCACTATGCTCTTTACAACTTCGGTCTTGACATCTCTCTTAGAATGTAGCAGAATCACCCTGGAGTTACGATCCTCAGCATTTATTTTCATTTTCAAGTTTTATTTATTTGTTTGACTGTGCTGTGTCTGCATTGCCTTGCAGGCTCCTCTTCAGCGGCGGCAAGTGGTTGCAGTGGCCTGCCCTGTAGCTGCAGTGCACGCGTTTCTCCTTGTGGTAGCTTCTTTGGCTGCGGAGCGGAGGTTCTAGGGCATGCGGGCGCAGTTGGTCTGACTCCTAGACTCTGTAGTTGCAGCTCCCAGGCTCTAGAGCACAAGCTTAGTGGTTGTGGTCATGGGCTTAGCTGCTCCATGGCAAGTGGGTTCTTCCTGGATCAGGGATTGAACCCATGTCTCCTGTACTGACAGGTGGATTCTTTACCACTGAGCCACCAGGGAAGTTGGATCATCATTCACTGAGGGCCAGACATCATGCCAAGTGCTCTGCGTGTATTAAGGCCTTTAACCCTCACAGTCTGGTATTGTCACCTTACCAAGGGGACATGGAGACAAGTACAATTCTGTTCACTCACTGGCTGTGAATCTCTGAGAAAATAGTAATTCCATGCTCCCTAAATCAGTGCTCTCATCTGAAAAATAGGAGCAGTACAGAACCAGTGGGCGGATTAATGAGAAAGCATTTGGAATAGAGTGAGTTTCACCTGGGAAAAATAATTTAAATAACAAACACACATTTCCCCCAAGGAACTTCAAATAGTCAGAGCAAAATGTAGTGCGGTGGTATTCCTTTCTGCTGGATAAAGATCTCCATCTCTGCCTCTGTTCTGTACATTGCTGCTGTTGCTCTAAGTCGCCTCAGGTGTGTCCGACTCTTTGCCACCCTATGGACTGTAGCCCACCAGGCTCTTCTGTCCGTGGGGTTCTCCAGGCGAGAATACTGGAGTGGGTTGTCGTCTCCTCCTCCATGGTGTCATCCTGATCCAGGGATCGAACCCACGTCTCTGTGTCTCCTGCATTGGTAGGTGGGTTCTTTACTGCTGGTACCGCCTGGGAAGCCCATTCTGTACAATACTGGTGAGAAACCAAGAAGAGATGAAATCAAACAGCCATGACCATAAATGACTGTTTTCTCTTACCTGATTTTTTCTTCATAATTCAAAAACAAGATCTATAACAGCATAATAATATTTGGAATTATAACTAATTCCTGGGATTAGTGTTCCAAGGAGAAAAATAAAGATTTGCTACATATTTATCTTTAAAATAAATGAAATATTTTTTATATTTTGTGTAAATTTTCCTTTTCCTTTTTTGGAATTCTGAGGTTGTTAAAAGCTGTCTCATATTACTATGTCTCCTGGTGATAGTGGAAATACACAAAACTTCAATTGTGGGGCTTAAGGAATCTAGTAAGAGAAGTCAACAGGAAAGCAGTGATGAGAGTTAAGACAACCATGATGGGAAGAGAAAAAGTAATCTGGTTTGAAGCACCAGTTAAGTTTAATGTTTTGAATAAATGGACAATCTCAAAAAGATTAGCTTGACTTAAATTGCTCATTTAAATGTTTATACTCTGTGGTCTAAAACCTTGACAAATGAAACAGTAACCCCGACTCACATTTGCAAATGTAACGCTTATATTGATTTTTTTTCTCCCATAAACTACCTGCCATTGAATGCCATAATGTGCCTCTCGATTACAACTTATTCCTTTATGGACTTCTGCTCCCTTTAAATTTAGCCGCCTGTCGTCTTTGAGTGAAGAATGGTGTCAGCATTTCTTTTTCTAGTTCCACATCAGTCCACAGATCATGCATATATTATCCATCTGTGTTTGTCTCTCTGTCTGTATTTTAAAATGACAATTTATTTTTGAACTACTTGTAGCAATATTTAACCACTGAACCTTTTAATTACTTACACCGCTGACAAGCAGAGTACATTTAGAGTTGGGGGTGGGGGTGGAATTCCTGGTGCATGAAAACTGAATTGAAATAGAAAATGACTGCTCCTTTCCCATTAGATATCCTGCCAAATTTATAGTGCAATAAGAAAATCCAAGGATAATGTCGACAGCAATTGAGGGCACATTGTCTGTTGTGAATAATATGAGGATGTAATTGACGCATTCAGTTTGAACCAGGAGTAAGTATAGACAAGAATGAACAACAAGAATCCTTCACCTCTTCCAATTGAGAATTTCAATTACATGGGCCTTTTCCTAGTGGGTCATTCTGAAGAACTGTGGTGCTATCACAGGTTTCTAGGTTTGTGGAATGAATGTTCAGCAAATATCAGTCATCTAGCTCTAATTAATTAAGTGAAAGGTGGTTATTTAGCATACTTCATCCATCCTTGAAACACTACTTCATCTTTATTCTGTAAACAAGCAATAGTCCTCAAAAATAATGAGTTTAATTTCTGGTTTCAGATAACATTTATTTAATACCTAATACATGTGTCATACTATTCTTATAATTTTTTGCATAAATTATCCCATTAATTTGAAAAAAAAATCTTCCAGCATTCCCTTAGCTAAGTGATAAAATTGTCACAGCATGCCTGAGAGAGTTGGATTGTCAAAATAGTCAGAGGCTAAACAAGTACCCCACTAGCTAAGTACCAGGACTAGTATTTGATCAGACAGTCTTAGTTCGAATATGGTGGTGGAGGCTGATTTGGGAATTACAGATTTCGAATTACTTTTCTACCACTTTGACTTAATTTATTTTTAATAACTACTTTTATGGTTTTAGAATTAATATTGTTTCACATATAAACAATGCATAAAATATATAAGAAACAATTACCTGTAAATCTATTGCCTAACAACCTCTAGTCATACTTTACTATATTTCATTCCATTTTTATTTTATATACATATAAATGGTAGATTATATAACTAGAATTTGGTAGGGCACAGTTATAAAACTGGACTTCCAGGTGGTACAGTGGTAAAGAATCTGCCTGCCAATGCTGAAGACGCAAGAGATGCAGGTTTGATTCCTGGGTTGAGAAGATGCCCTGGAGAAGGAAATGGCAACCCCCTCCAATATTCTTGCCTGGGAAATCCCGTGGACAGAGGAGCCTGGTGGACTACAGTCCATAGGGTCACAAAGAATCAGACACAATTGAGCGCGCACGTGCACACACACACACAATTATAACTAATTTATATTGAACACTTCATATTAAATGTGTTCTTTTGAATAGTGTTTTTCTTTGCTCCAGGTGAAATCTCAGGCAGTTCTCCCACTTTTCTGTGAACTCCAAAATAAATGCAAGTCTAATGTGATATCATAACTCTAACTTCAGAGGGCCTGTCACTTTGAGATTGGGTCTCAGCCTGAAGGTATTATGGGTAATTGGCACATGGATGGTAGAGTACTAGTCTGGCGGGGACATGTGTAATCTAATACCGTGTGCATGTGATGCATATAGTTGCTGCTGCTTTCTCTCTTGGGATACAATTTCTCCAGAACACCCTTTGCATACCTAGCTGCAGTGTCTTTGACACTGGCAACATCTTGCCAACGGCTTACCTGTCACCCATCATACAACCTCTGGGCCATCAGCTTCCATCTCTTCCGCTGAGATCTCCTCTCTTTCTTATGGCTCCTTTGCACAGGAGTCCTGCTCCACCATCTGTGAAAGGACAGCTCCCGCCCAGCCGAGCTGGGTTTTTTTCCCCTTTGTTAGCTAAGCCAATATGTCACAGGAACTCATGCCAGCCTCTGAGTGCAGGTCCATCTCGTTTGACTTGGATAAGGAGAAGCACATTATATGTTCAGACTAGCAGGATGCAAAGAACACTGACCCCTCTCACCAAATACTGCTTTTTTGCCCTCCGGGGAAATATTGGACTGATGTGGAACAGTTTTATGATCTGTAGTCATGCCCTGTACAATATTAAGGACAGAAATTTAGGATGTGCTGGGTACTTGACATATATTTATTTTGGCTTCAGCTGATCTTGAGAGAGAAAGAACCTTAGTTTAAGTGTTATATGTGGTCTGGAATACATACAAATAAGTTCTTGCTTTTTTCATTTAACAGTGCATTAGGAGTATTTTTGTATATTGGAAGAGGCTGGTATAATATCTCGGAGAAGGCAATGGCACCCTACTCCAGTACTCTTGCCTGGAAAATCCTATGGACGGAGGAGCCTGGTGGGCTGCAGTCCATGGGGTTGCTAAGAGTTGGATACGACTGAGCGACTTCCCTTTCACTTTTCGCTTTCATACTCTGGAGAAGGAAATGGCAATCCACTCCAGTGTTCTTGCCTGAAGAATCCCAGGGACGGGGGAGCCTGGTGGGCTGCTGTCTATGGGGTCACACAGAGTTGGACACGACTGAAGTGACTTAGCAGCAGCAGTAGCAGCAGCAGTATAATATCTGAAGACTGTTTCATAATGCATTATAAGAAAATACTATGTTTTGAAACTATTCCCATATTGTTATTTTCATTTTTATCAAAGTTAAATATATTTTTAATAATCATTTTATAATGTAAATTTAAAACATTTAGAATGAATTATTTGAAACAGAATCATTGGATCAAGGGATAAGAACGTTAAGATTTGATATGCTTTTTACAGTTTTCAGAACTACTAAAATTAATTTACATTTTTATCCACTAAGTTTGCTAATGCTCAAATCTCTATCCCTTACAAACAGTGGGTGTTATTTCTCTGTGTTCATTGAATGACCAGTTTACTAAATTCTATTGTGAATTTTTGTTTAAATTTTTATTCTTGTATGTATTTCCTAAATGGAACTATCCCTACAAAATGATCACCTTTTTTTCCCTTAAATACACATATGCTAATTCCCTCCTTGTTTCTCTTATTCACTTGGACAAAATTCAAGTAACAGTGGTAAGTGATTATGGAGAATACGAGTGAGACGGGATGGATTTGAATGCCTACTGAAACACTGGCAGCTAGCATCTGCAGCTTAGAAGAGAGTAGACCAGAGTGATTAGAACAGAGTGATTCAAAACACTGCCGTTTCGCGAGGTCAGTCTCCTTGTCTTAAAGCTTGTTGAGATGCGTGAGCCAGCAAAATCAGAATTACCCACCACACACAATCCTGACTCCATAGTCAGTAAAAATATGACAAAGGAAATATTTGAGTTTTAGGAACAATATAGTGGCCATGAGGGCAGGCTGTTTTCTCCCTTCAGCTCATGTTGAGCTTGAGTTGTTGTTTTGTTTTGTTTTTTAAAAAGGGAAAGATTTAGTGTCTGAACTTTCCACTCTTCCTCTTGGTTGGAAAACAGTTGGACATCTTATTTGAGTGTTGCTCTGTCATTAAACACCTGGACTTCCTAGGTGGCGCTAGTGGTAAAGAATCTGCCTGTAATGCAGACCTGGGTTTGATCCCTGGGTTGAGAGGATCCCCTGGAGCAGGAAATGACAACAACCTCCAGTATTCTTGCCTGGAAAATTCCATGGACAGAGGAGTCCACAGCTCATGGGGCCTCAAAGAGTTGGACACAACTCACTGACTGAGTACAACATACTGTCATGAAACTGGTCAAGTGTACAGTGTTAGGCAAAGGTAGGGAAAGGAGGAGAAGGCAGAGACTTGCTCTTGGGCAGCCTGCTTTCTCCCCGTGCATTCTGTGGGTGTGCTCAGTCCTTCAGTCATGTCCGACTCTTGGCGACTCCATAGGCTATAGCCCGCCAGGCTCCTCTGTCCATGGGATTCTCCAGGCAAGAATACTGGAGTGGGTTGCCATTCCCTTCTCCAGGGAAATCTGACTGACCCAGGGATCGAACGTGGGTCTCCTGTCTTGCAGGTGGATTCTTTACCATCTAAGCCACCAGGGAAGTAGAAACCATGAAAGGCTGATGGAACTTGAGGCACCCCACTGATATCATAGCAGTTATGATGGATCACTCAGTGGAGAGAGAGGAAATGCTGACTCCCAGAGTGGATACCCCATGTCAAGAGCTAGGTCCCCATAGCATCCTCTGAAATAATCTGCAAATCTGGTAAATAAAAGAACTGTGCCATGCTAGCAGAGCAGCAGTGGTCCCATCAGTGGTCTCACCCTCTTCAGCAGTGATCCCAGGGAGACCTATCCTTGTTGCTTTGTTCTCTTCCCCATGTGAACACTGGAGTGAATCATACATGCTAGAAAACAGTACTCTCCCCAAACACTTACACACAAAAGACACTTTTAATTAAATGTGTGGGTGAGTGGGAAGAAGTTTGTTTTTGTTTCGATGATGCTGGGTCTTTGTTGCTGTGAGGGTTATTTTCTAGTTGCAGTGTGCGGGCTTCTCATTGCGGTGGCTTCTCTTGTCGTGGAGTACAAGCTTTCGGTGAGCGGACTTCAACAGTTGCAGCACGTGGGCTCAGTAGTTGTGGCAGGCGGACTTAGTTTCTCTACAGCATGTGAGGTCTAGACTTTATTTTCTAATGCTTCCATGACTTTTTATTTGGATAAATCTAACAGCTTTTCATTTTCTGATCATTCTTACATTGTACCATTCTGTTCTCATTGTATGAATGAAATATCTATTTGATCTTATTCTAAGGATAGCATTTCAAGTGTTGTGATGCCCTCACAGTCTCAGAATGACATTTTCCTCATCTTATTTTTGTGTTTTTCATTTTGATTAGCTTTTGAGTTTGTTTTTTGTTGTTTTTATTTTTCTCTTATATTTCACCAACTCTGTGTTAAAATGTGAAATACATTAGTTGTCTGTGTTTTGGTTTATTATTAGGGAGAAGGCAAAATGCTGGGAAATCCTATGTTTCTTGAAGGGTCCAAGTTTTTATTTTGGGACTACACAGCAGTTGTCTGTTAACACATTTTCCTCTTATGTTCAGTGTCTTGCAACTAAACACATTTCTTCTGTATATATGAAGTACTATTTTCTCCTCATATTTAAGGATTAGTTTTATAGCCCTGTGGTAGTATTATTTTATATCTAGGCCTGGTGTTGGCTAAGGGTAGGGTGTTCCATTTCCTTTCAGTCCACGCTCCTGTTGATTAGGTAGTAATAGTTTTCTCAGAATTCTGATGGGGGAAGGGTGATGTGAATATTTCCCATTCAAGATTCTGGTATTATGCAGTATTTGTGGGTAATTTGGAAAGCAGTTCTTTCAGGCTGCAGAAGCATTTCCTCCAGATCATGCTATCTAGTGTTCTGACATGAGGAACACAGATTATTCCTGGACTAAACATTCCCAGAGTTCATTTTCAACTGATGGCATCTTCATATTCAGGATATAATTTCCACTGTCTTTCACCTTCCACTCTTGGATATGTTTTACTTATCAGTTGATAGAAAATGTTTACTGAATTTTAAAGCAATTATCATAAGCTTATGGCACAGAATAAGTCAAAATACATGAAGCACAGAAATATGCTTATTAAATAAATTATGTAGTTCAGCATCTCTGGAAGTTTGTGAGAAATTGAGCATCCTGTTTTTTAAATCATCATTCAAAAGTCATTAACTATTGATAGGTAATCAATAGATTTTCATTAGAAAACCATTTTGTATTTTCAGTAGAAAGCCATTAGCTATTGATAGGCAATCAATAAGTTTTCAGTAGAAAAGAATTTTGTATTTTCAGTAGAAAATCATTAACTATTGATAGGTAATCAATAGATTTTCAATAGAAAACCACTTTGTATTTTCAATAGAAAACCATCAACTACTGATAGATAATTTATGACAGGTCACTTCTCTTATAACAGTTATGTCACTAAAGTATTACTCTGTATGTTTTAGATTCCTCATCTCAAAAGAAATTTTCTTTCAAAAACAGGTTTATAATCTGATGCACTATATACTTAGAAAATATATTCAAAAAAGTCAAACAGTAAGAGTTTTTGTCTTAGGACAATATACAGATAATACAAGCTTTTCTGCATGTATATTTTGTAGAATTCAGAATTGACCACACACTTAACACTGTGTTACGTAAATGTGTGAACCTAGAGATAGGAAATCGTTAAAGGCCACCTTGGTGAAACCTTCAGAGAATGTCTGGGAACCGCTACACGACCACAGTGGTGGAAATCTCCCATCTACCCTCTCATCCATTGCCTTGAGGCCACTAAAATATTATCAGCTCTTCATTTAGGGAGGCATATATGAGAGTTCAAAGGTCATCTCCAAGGCAATCAGTAGTTTATATTGTTGTTGTTGTTCAGTCTCTCAGTCTTGTCTGACTCTTTGCAACCTTGTGGACTGCAGCACGCCAGGCTTGCCTGTCTGTCACCATCTCCCGGAGCTTGCTCAAACTCATGTCCATTGAGTCGGTGATGCCATCCAACCATCTCATCTTCTGTCGTCCCTTTCTCCTCCTGCCCCTAATCCCTCCCAGCATCAGAGTATTTTCCAATGAGTCAGCTCTTTGCATCAGGTGGCCAAAGTATTGGGGCTTCAGTTTCAGCATCAGTCCTTCCAGTGAATATTCAGGATTGATTTCCTTTAGGATTGACTGGTTTGATCTCCTTGTAGTCCAAGGGGTTCTCAAGAATCTTCTGCAACACTGCAGTTCAGAAGCCTCAATTCTTCAGTGCTCAGCCTTCTTTATGGCTTTATATTCTATATGTAGATAATATCTTATGGACACATACATACATACAAATACATAAACACTTCTAGAACATTTATTTTTCATATAAGCATGAATATATTTGAATATACATGTATGCATGTTTAGTATATAATTGGAATTTTTGATCAGTATATAGATAGAAAACGGACACATTTTTCAAGCCACTTGGTGGGAACATGGATCCATATTATGAGTAAAGCTACTGTACTCCTTACACAGTAGAAATTTTATTTTCAACATTGATTATTTTTTTTCTTATAAAGATGATCTTTGGTAGTTCATTGTGAACTATTAATGTTGTAATTGGCATTTTTCCTTCATAGAAAGTACACTATGGGGTATTCACTTAGCCTGTGCCTCTTTTGTAAAAAATACTTCCAGTCCACCATCTCTTCTAAAGAGGTGGGGACTAGCCAGAGAGGAATGCACTATTTTACCTTACCTCCCTGTCTTCAACTGCTTGGACCTGTAATGAATTCTTGTCTTGAAGTAAACTAATATATGTGGTAGGCCATTCAGATTTTCTCTCTGGAGATTTTGAGCCACAGGACTCAGAGAAAGTCATCAGACAATGGTGAGTGTGAGACTCAGAGAGTTGACACTAAACAATTCAAAGCTACATGCAAATAAAAATTATAGAGCAGAAGGAAAAGTGAAGGTGTTAGGCTCTCAGTGGTGTCCTTCTCTTTGTGAACCCATGGACTATAGGCCGCCAGGCTCCTTTCTCAATGGAATCCTCCAGGCAAGGATATTGGAGTGGGTAGCCATTCCTTTCTCCAAGGAATCTTTCCAACCCAGAGATCAAGCTCAGGTCTCCTACATTGCAGGTGGATTTTTTAGCATCTGAGCTACTAGGGAAGCCCAAAGTAGAAGGGGAAACCATTATAAAACAGGACACGTCCCTGAGCAGAAGACAGACAGGAGTGAAAAGGGCTAGTTACGTGGCTCTGGGTAGGGTGATGAGATTGCACCTTGTCCTCGGAGCTCCAAGGGAGTCCCCTTTCTCTTGAGACAGTCTGACTGCTCTGTTGTTCTTTGTCTCTAAATGTTCCTGTTCAGAGTTTCTATCTTGTTTAGGGCTAGGATTTCTCTCATTACATATATTTTCCCAAATTCCCTTCTTTTCTACCTGTGCGATTTGTTCATGTTAATATATTTTAAAGTATTAAGTAAAACAATCAAACAGATTAGAAGGTAAATGAGGAAGTATGAAAAGTACACACTTGGAAAAACAAAATGTATTTCTCTGAAGAATGTGTTTGATTATGTAGCAAAAACTTGCTATTTTTTTGTCAATATGTCTATTGTTTTATATATATATATATATATAGTTAATATATTACCATGGAGTTTTACTATTTGTGGGATAATTTTGGCGGATACTGTAAAAATTGCTGGCTTATTAGATATATAATTTAATGAAATTTAATATTTAAAAGTTTTGAAACTTAAATGTTTTTATTCACAAGTTCTTTAGCAAAGGTTGATGCTATCATTGTTGTTGCTCAGCTGCTAAGTCGTGTCTTACTCTTTGTGACCATGTGGACTCCAGCATGCCAGGTTCTTCTGTCCTTCAGTACCTCACTAGAGCAAGCATAAAAATTCCTACATATAAAAATAATTGTAGTGAGCCAACACAATTCATCTCAACGTTATTGGACTCTAAATGACACTTTCATAGTTTGAAGCCAAGGTCAGTTTATTTAATATAATTATTCATTGACTTTGAACATACCTGATGGAAAATTCTAATTTAATTTGTCTCATGAGCTGAGTTTAATACTATTATTTGCTACGTTAAGGGACAACTAACACCAAATAGCCAAATAGCATCAATAGCCAAATCTTATACCAGACCTTTTCTCAATGTAGTTTTATTTACGGACGGTTTCTTCTTCTTTAAAAAGACTCTGAATGTTCTTTTATTATAACAGTGCTGAAGTAATAGAAACTTGAATGCTGTTAGATTATGCAGTAAAAAAAACACAGTTTCAACAGTCTTTCTGAGAAAATATAAACTGCTTTCAGTTTATGATTGAAGGCAATTTGTGGGATAATACACATGGAGGAAACACCATGTAAAAACCTTCTTGCTGTTAATATTAGTGTATGTTAGCTCTGCGTCTGCTCCAGCTGTGTTTCCAGCTGTTCATGCCAAATCTGAGAGCCCAGAAACCATCACAAATGAACATCACTTGTCAGAAAGGAAAATGATGATACCAGTGAGGTCTGAAAGAGAAGAAGAAAGAAGTCAAAGAGAGCTGGTAGAATCAGGACATATAAGTGTGAAGACTGGGCATTACTTAAAATGCTCATTTGGAAATATGAAAATATGGTCATATTTCCGGTTGCTATAATTTTAAAGAAAAATGTTGAGAAACAAAGTTCTTTTTCCTCACTATTAAAATTAATTGACAAATGCCACAGCTGATTTCAAAAGCAGTTAACACTCAGGGAAATGAAAAGTAAATCCTTTACATTTCTTTATCCCATGGCTTTTAGTGACACAAATCAAAGGGTCACATAAATTAATCTTTTCCGTGCAATTTTTCACAATTAGGTCCACTCAGAAGTCAAGTAACTACAATGAGAAAATGAGCTTTAGTATAAAAATTTTCTAGCAATGCTACTATGTTAGTACTTACATTGTCCTAAAAAAATGATTATTTCAGGTGTTGAAATAGTTAATGGAAGGAAACAATGTCATTTGTGCTGGAGTCACTGTAACAACATATGAATAATTAATTTAAATTTTCCAATAAATGTTCAACTATGGCTCACTTGTGTTTTATGAGGCACAGTGATATTTTTTTAAGAATGTTCAGGCCTGAAATAGTGAAACCCATGACAGAAGTAAATATTGTGATTACTGTTGCACATAAACATAATATTAGGTTTTTCAGGGTTTTGTGGTCCTGTAGTTAATATCTATTGATACAAAGGATTACAAATACGGATTGTCAGAAGGCAATAGATAGGCGTATTTCTCTTATTAAGCATTGAATTTATAAACATGAAATTGTTAAAGCAATCTTTAACAGCAGCATGAAGAGTAAATATATATGTTTACATAATAGGATTTATTTAGTCTCTAAACTGGGACTTGGAGTAGGCTAATTAAAATATAATAGCTAAACTTCTCAATAACTTTTCTTTTTCTCTCAGATGATTTATTTGTTTTACTTTTTCAGTGTGGAAATCTCATTTTAACACGATATACTTTAGGAATATCAAATGTATTCCTGTGATCATAAATTCAAAGAGACTGGTAGAGTATAAAATCACTCTATTATTGTAACTACATTTTAGGATGTTGCAGGCTTAAGAACACATGATGGATTTGCTGTCTGTGCTCTGATATAATGGTATTTAGGGTGTACAGGCTTTAATGTTCTATTAAAGGCAGTAATTGGTGCCCTGTCACTTTAACTCATCCCCTGCAGCATATTGGACTTCCGTGGTAGCTCACACGGTAAAGAATCACCTGCAATGCAGGAGACCCCATTCAATACCTGGGTTGGGAAGACCCCTGCAGAAGGAAATGGCAACCCACTCAAGTGTTCTTGCCTGCATCATATTGAAATCATCTTATTTCAATACCTTTCCTACATTTATTAAGAAAATTGAAGATTAGGTTGTGATAAATTGTGTTCATCCTTCTTTGAAATCAAAGGTCTTCCTGAAAAAGCTTTATGTTTTTGCTGACAACTTGTCCCTTTTTCAAAGATGATATGCTGGTTAGACTGCAAAGGGGAGGATAGACAGAAGTTATATTGAAAATATTTTGACAACTATCAGATAGATGTGATCATCTTTTAAACTCTAGGACTAGGAACAATAAAATACCTTTTCCATTATTGAATAGATTTATTTTGGATAAATTATTTTTTCTGCATTAAGGAATGAGTTTAATCATATAAGAAATGATTATGAATAATATATAAGGAAATTAAAAAATGGTTCAAATTAAAGAAAACTTATGTAAAGTTTTTATGTTAAAAATGACACATTGGCTTAGAAGAAAAAGATGAGGGAGTAGATTGAAACTTACTCTTCAAAATAGTAGGCATTAGATTCTTGAGATTAAAAAGAAAAGAAAAGTATTGTGTTGAATTTAAAATTCTGAACAGCATAGTCTCTCTCTTTTTTTAAAAACTACAGATCATTTATAATGGAGATTCCCCAAAACAATCTTACAAAATCATTAAAAATCCCTTTTATTGTTTCATAAAACATGCAAAGAAGAGAATGAATAAAATCAGTGTTTCTTACTACTGAAGAGCTGACAATGCTATGCAACACAGAACATGTATTTTTCTTGCAAGTTTATGTTTTCTATTTTTTGTAAGCAGACTTCATTCACTGGGATAATAAAGGCTTCCAGTCTTGCTAGAATTGTAAGATGATTTGTCTTCATGAAAATTTCTTTGTTTTGTCTTTTTTTACATTTTTAAATGAAAAATTCTCTGGTAGTGGTTATATCTCACACCAGTCAAAAAGTAGAGAACACAATAAAAGTTTCATGTATTCATTAAAGTTTTACAGGCACTGCAGTGCCTGGAAAAATAGTTGTTGCTATAATCCGCTGCAGTAGTTCTGGTTGAGTGGTATCTTATTCATTACTGGATGAAGGATTGGGGAGGAGGATTGAAAAGGGACAAAGAAGATTCCACAGCCAACCACTGATAGGTTATTTGGACTGTATTCAAGGTTCTCATAGCTTCCTGTGCTGCCATGTGTAACTTGACAAACACTATCTGGGAGCAAATAGGGTTGTGGGAATTTAAGCCACAGCTTAAAGATCATAGGGGGTTATTCAGTGGAAACTCGCTAAGAGGATGCAGTATTTTGCTAATTTCAAGATCAAGGTTTAACATTTATAAAAACGATCCTTCCTAATTTAACTTTTAAAAATAATTTCTCTTAGGTTAAATTTATTTAATTTTTTGTGATTTGTGAATGTCCCTTAGTATATACTATATCTGGTAACTTCCACCAAGATTTTCAGTTCAGTTCAGTCGCTCAGTCGTGTCCGACTTTTTGCAACCCCATGGACTTCACCTGTCCATTCCTGTCCATCGCCAACTACCAGAGCTTACTCAAGCTCATGTCCTTTGAGTCGGTGATGCTTTTGGTGTCACTTATTTTTAATAGTGTGTGTGTGTGAGCTCAGTCGTGTCTGACTCTTTGCAGTCCCATGGACTGTAGCCCACCCAGGCTCCTCTGTCCATGGAATTTTCCCAGTGAGGATACTGGAGTGGGTTGCCATTTCCTTCTCCATTTAATAGCATAGACATAAGCATAAATTGTATAGAAAAAAGTTTGTATTTAATTTTAAAGGCTTACCACTGAATACATATGTTTGAATGGCAGTAATAAATCGTTAAGGAAAGAAAAGAATGAGCGACTAGTGAAATCACATGTTACTGTAGAAAGCTGAGAAATGTTCAGGTAACTCAATAATGCAGTATTAATAAGAAATTAAGAAATTTTTAGAAAACATTTGCTACTTAAGAATAATGAAAGATCACCAGTAAATGTAATACCTAAACAATACAAGAAGTTAATAATTTGACCAGATGCTAAATATTTTGAATTCTCTTTCACAACTAGATAGAGCCTGCCTTAGACTACTTAATTGTTTTGAAATATTCTTTTCTTACTTTCAGCTTTTAGGGAGAAGGGGTAAATGGGATGGTGTATTGCATAGCTGCTTACTAGGTCTGCTAATGTCTTAATTGGCTCTCTTAAATTTCTCAGGTCTAATTTATTTCTCCAGTCTTGTGGAGTAACTAACTCCTGCAGAATTATCAACTCTTCCCATGAAGTTTCTTTTGAATGACTTTGAACTCTTTCTTATGCTAAAGGTTCCGTCTGCCTCACCACACCACCGCCCCCCCACCCCCAACCCGGCTCCGTTATTACTCAGGCTTGTGAAGTTTCTATGCTGCTGCTGCTGCTAAGTCACTTCAGTCGTGTCCGACTCTGTGCGATCCCGTAGACAGCAGCCCACCAGGCTCCCTCGTCCCTGGGATTCTCCAGGCAAGAACACTGGAGTGGGTTGCCATTTCCTTCTCCAATGCATGAAAGTCAAAGTGAAGTCGCTCAGTTGTGTCTGACTCTTCGCGACCCCATGGACTGCAGCCTACCAGGCTCCTCCGCTCATGGGACTCTCCAGGCAAGACTACTGGAGTGGGGTGCAGTTGCCTTCTCCGATGCAGGTTGCAAAAACAGTGTTGAAGACCTTGGCAATTCCTGGTTCCTTTAGATCTTTCAGGCATCAGTTCACATCCTCAGATAGTTTCTCTAACTACTCTGTGATCATGCCTTTTCATCCATTGTCTTTATGGAACATAACTTCTTATTTCAAAGCAAGAATTCTTTCAGACTATCCGGATGTAGAAAATAAATTGAGAAATAGATTTTCCCACTATTCCATTCCTCTGGTCACAGTGAAGTGGTTAACAGTTATGCATTATTTTTATCCATACATCATTGGATTTTTTCCATTCAAAACCACTTATTGAACAGCTATATTCCAAGTACTGTATTCATTTCTTGGGCTATAAAATCTAGTAATACATAGTCTATACTGTCCAGAGGATTATGATGTAATATTAAGGATAAATATGAAAAAATGCAATAAATCTAGTAGATAAAAAAGTGAAGCAAGCCTAATATTGACAGACCTCAAGACTAGAATGTGTAATTGTCTTTATATGTGTACATATTTGATTTTTTGAACTTAATGTAGTCTCTATTTTGATTATCCCTTTTCATCTAATGACAGAAACCACAGTCTCCATCAGTTTCCACATTTTTAGTAATTTTAGATGTAATACTTTCTCAATTCCCACTTAAATATCAGTGCTTGAATTTTCTCTTCATTATTATGATTGCCCCTGTAAGCCCCAAAGTCAAGGACATCTCCTTTAATTGTGTGATACTTAACCACTGTCTGTTAAACAATGGAGATGTCTGACCAAAGCAGCAAGGAGGGGCACAGGGATACTGTTAGCAAAGGAAGACCACACTCTGCAGAAATCAGACAATAGTTAATAGGGTTCCCCCACCACAAGGAGATTCGGCACTGTTTTGATGGTGGGGGATGCTAAAGACACTGGTTTATTTTCCCAAGTTTGCTAAGTTTCCACAAGGAGACAAAACACAAGTCACCTACTGTACAATATCCTGATGCAGACTCCACTCCATCTTTCTCTCCTAGAGAGAGCAGGTGTGTGCATGTCCTCCAAGCTCACACCCAGTCCTGTTTCACTGCCTTTGTTCTGATGTGGGAAATCCTGTAGATTTCTCAAGAACAAAGTTATTCTTATTTAGTCAGTCAGTCATGTCTGACTCTTTGTGACCTCACAAACAGCAGCACACCAGGCTTCCCTGTCCTTCTGCTAAGTCACTTCAGTCGTGTCCAACTCTATGCAACCCCATAGACGGCAGCCCACCAGGCTCCCCCGTCCCTGGGATTCTCCAGGCAAGAACACTGGAGTGGGTTGCCATTTCCTTCTCCAGTGCATGAAAGTGAAAAGTGAAAGTGAACTTGCTCAGTCGTGTCCAACTCTTCGTGACCCCATGGACTGCAGCCTACCAGGCTCCTCTGTCCATGGGATTTTCCAGGCAAGAGTACTGGAGTGGGGGGCCATTCCCTGTCCTTCAGTATCTCCCAAAGTTTGCTGAAACTCATGTTCATTGAGTCGGTGATGCCATCCAACCATTTCATCCTCTGTTGCCTCCTCCTCCTCATGTAATGAAGCCTGTTTCTTCTATGCTCTTTTCAGTTTCATATAGTGCAGCATTCATTGATATTGTTGTAGTTTCCTAATTGTCAAAAATATTTTGAAAAACACACAGGCAACCAGCATAAAACAAATTTTAACTTTTAAAGTTATGCAGTTCCAAGTCTTACCAAAAAACTTACTTTGGATGTCTAGGAGAAAGATCACACATAATGAGACAGGGCAACTAAAGACACAAAGAATAATACTGGAATACACCATGTCATTGAACAAATAGGTGCTCCATCATGTCTGGGTCCCCCCCATTCTCCATGATTTCCATGTTATCTATAATTTGGGGTCTCCTTAAGGTCATTGCATCTCTAGATAATGTCTTATTTCTGGTCATCATCAGTGATTCTGGATGGCTTTTACTGAGCTATAACTAGTTCTATCTGGTTCTGATCCTATTTGCTTCTCAAATATCCATAATCATCTTTATTGACTTCTACTGAATTTCCCATTTTCACTTTATCTCTGACACGTGGTATATAGTTTTCCACTACAGTGTCCCTGGTTACATTTATCAGATTTCTGCACAGTTTCTAACTTTTTTCTGTCAGTAACTTTTTGACACTCCTATAGTGTAGATAGCTTCATGTACTTTGTTTTACTTTTTTTCAGCCACAGGAAACCCAGTGGACCTGCTTCATATTTAGGATCTGACAACATACTTATCTCCTTTCGTTTGTTGCTCCCATAAAAATCAGCTGATAGAGAAATGAGTCTGTCTCATTTTTTTTCTGGAATCTCCATATTCAACTAGAAATGTTGAGTTAATGTTAATCTTACAATCTCTCCATTTCTTTTCTTTTTTCTTTTTTTTTGGTTTTATTTTTTTTAATTTTTATTTTTACTTTATTTTACTTTGCAATACTGTATTGGTTTTGCCATACATTGACATGAATCCACCACGGGTGTACATGCATTCCCAAACATGAACCCCCCTCCCACCTCCCTCCCCACAACATCCCTCTGGGTCATCCCCGTACACCAGCCCCAAGCTCTCCATTTCTTTTTATTTCCAAAAACAATACATTCTTTTTGGCTAGACTGTTTCAGAGTAGCAGTTATACAAACCTGTGATGTAGAAGATCACAGGTTATTATTCCTTCTTGAGAGAGTTATAGCAATAACAAAATCTCCAGATCTCCTTTTCATTTCCCCAACTTGTCCATCTAAAAAGAGTTGGGAAATCTTCTCTGTGAAGATGTGTGTGTTAAGTCGCTTATGTACTAGCCCACCAGGCTCCTCTGTCCATGGGATTCTCCAGACAAGAGTACTGGAGTGGGTTGCCATGCCCTCCTTCACGGGATCTTCCTGACCCAGGGACTGAACCCACTCTCTTAAGTCTCCTTCATTGGCAGGCTGGTTCTTTACCACTAATGCCACCTGGGAAGCCCCTATGGAGATGAAGGATAAGAATAATCTAGGCAAGAATATTGGGGTTGGGATCCAGCACCTAAGCATGGGACTTCATCCATAGTTAAAGGATTAAAAGGAGATAGAGAACGTTGCTAAGGAGGTGGGAGAGTTGATAATGGGAAAATGTGAATGCTATTGATTAATTTTCTTTTCTAACTGAAATAATAATAATAAAGATTATCAGCCAAGGATGCAAAGAGGGAGCAGATATTTAGAAGTTTGAAGACAAAAAAAAAAAGTCAGAACTGAATGTCTTAGAAAGAGGGATGACCAGGGGACTATGGAAATGTGCTGTGATTACCATGAAGTATTGAGGACTCACTTGAGGTTTATGTTTGTGAACTTAAATATAAGACTAATCAGCATGGTCTTTTTTTTTGTTTTTGTTTCCTAAGCCATGTTTGTTTCCTTCAGGTTATATAGAATTATGAACGGAGTAGATCGGGTGAGATTTTTGCCAGACAAGTATATGTAAGGAAGAGAAGGTTAAGACAGTTGAAGGTAGAGACAAAGAAGTGATTATAATTATTTTTTTTGAAGTGATTATAATTATGGATTATGAAATCTAAATTAAGTGCATGGTAGAAGTTGAAAAGGTCATGAAGTAAAAATTTTGGAAATCTAAAGGAGGGACTGGATATTAGATTTTTGGGGGGAGATATTGAATATCCAAGAGATAATTATATCTCCAAAAGAGAATTGGTATAAAGTTACAGAGAAAGTTATGACAAGATTCACTGTTACTATTGTATAAATATGGTGGACATGTAGGGAAATGGACATCAAAGACATTTATGGATTTCTGGAATATATGGACACTTTTGTGCTTCTGGATCATGCTTGTATTCTAGTCTATCATGTTTAAACATGTAAAGTAATTTATACAACTTAGAGTGTCGGTTATCTTTAGGATGCTTTATGTGGTTTATTTTTGACCGGAAATAATAGTTTTTGTATAACTGCTACTCTGAAACAGTCTAACCAAAAAGAATTTCAGTTACTTTAAACTGAAACAGGAAGGGGAGAAAAGAAGATAATGTATTGCAGACTTATTGTGCCAAGACATATTCTAGAATAATATTCAAACATCCAATTTGACCCACACAATAACTTTTCATTATAGGCTGATATAGACATATCATAAGCAGTTGTTTCAAAATAAGTCTTAATATGAGAATGTTCAAGATGAAAAGTGTGAAGACTGGAATCAACCTAGCAAAGATTCCTTTTATACTATTTTTCAAAGATAAATTTGCATCATTGTAAACCCTGGCATGTTGCAGTCCATGGGGTCGTAAAGAGTTGGGCACAACTGAGTGACTGGACAACAAAATAAATTAACGACTAAAATACTTATGCAGTTACAATTGAAATCCCTGAACATAACACGTCACAAACAATTTTTATCCATAATCAGCAGGGCATAAAGATGATTTGCCCTTTATGAAGAATTTATATGATGAAGTCAAAAAGAAAGGAAGTGTAATTTGAGTTAAAGTAAAAAAAATTATTCTCTTTAACTGTGGAAAATTCTGAAAGAGATGGGAATACCAGACTACCTGACCTGCCTCTGGAGAAATCTGTATGCAGGTCAGGAGCAACAGTTAGAACTGGACATGGAACAACAGACTAGTTCCACATAGGAAAAGGAGTATGTCAGGGCTGTATATTGTCACCCTGCTTATTTAACTTATATGCAGAGTACATCATGAGAAACGCTGGACTGGAAGAAACACAAGCTGGAATCAAGATTGCTGGGAGAAATATCAATAACCTCAGATATGCAGATGACACCACACTTATGGCAGAAAGTGAAGAAGAACTAAAGAGCCTCTTGATGAAAGTGAAAGTGGAGAGTGGAAAAGTTGGCTTAAAACTCAACATTCAGAAAACGAAGATCATGGCATCTGGTCCCATCACTTCATGGGAAATAGATGGGGAAACAGTAGAAACAATGTCAGACTTTATTTTTCTGGGCTCCAAAATCACTGCAGATGGTGACTGCAGCCATAAAATTAAAAGACACTTACTCCTTGGAAGGAAACTTATGACCAACCTAGATAGCATGTGGAAAAGCAGAGACATTACTTTGCCAACAAAGGTCCATCTAGTAAAGGCTATGGTTTTTCCAGTAGTCATGTATGGATGTGAGAGTTGGGACTATAAAGAAAGCTGAGCATCAAAGAATTGATGCTTTTGAACTGTGGTGTTGGAGAAGGCTCTTGAGAGTCCCTTGGACTGCAAGGAGATCCAACCAGTCCATCCTAAAGGAGATCAGTCCTGGGTGTTCATTGGAAGGACTGATGAAGCTGCAACTCCAATACTTTGGCCACCTCATGCGAGGAGCTGACTCATTTGAAAAGTCCCTGATGCTGGGAAAGATTGAGGGCAGGAGGAGAAGGGGACGCCAGAGGATGAGATGGCTGAATGGCATCACTGACTCAATGGACATGGGTGTGGGTGGACTCTGGGAGTTGGTGATGGACAGGGAGGCCTGGTGTGCTGTGGTTCATGGGGTCACAAAGAAATGGACATGACTGAGTGACTGAACTGGACTGAACTGAATATTTCCTACTGGAATCCACACTATACATTCATGATAATCAACACACCCCAAGTCCAATTCATATCTAGTATCTACCAGCCAAATGACCACCAGGAACATATATGCAGTTAAACAGTTGAGTTTACTCCTCATTATATCAAGAGGGGCCCCCAGCTCTGGAGAACTATAGGGTGTGTCTCAGAAGGTGTTAGAATCTTTTATAGAAATTGAGCATTAGTTTGGTGATATGGAGATAGGGAGCAGGGGATGTTTGCCCTGAATAAGGACTTTCAGAAAACAGGGTCATTTCTATGACTGGTCATCTAAATAAATCTTACCCATAAGGAGGAATGACTACAGTGAGGCTAAACATATATTTGGTTTAGTAGCATGCACTTGTATAAGTTGATAGAGGAAGAGGCTTAATGTTTTGTGGGTGCTACAGTGACTTTGTTTTTGTCTGTTCTTAAAAGAATAGACAAACAATTCTGAAGTGGTTTTACCTAGTCTTATTTTTCATATTTTCAGAGTAACCTTGTCTGAACTTATTATTCTGTGACACTTTTTAATGGACTTTAATAATGGCAAATATAGAGATGTATGACTCTAGTTCTAGATATAAAGGTAGTATTTATTAATAATACAGTTAGATAATAAAGCAAGCCTGAGTGCATCTGTTATCAAGAAATCTCCAAGAACATTTTTATCTTATTTTTAAAAGAAATGTCTTTTTTTCCCACTTTCTTTCCTCTCATGGAAACTGCTCAGTAGATTAGTATTTAGGAGTTATTGATATTAATTACCTTCTAATTTACTGTTTACTGGGCTATCCAGGTGGCTCACTGGTAAGAATCCCCCAAGAGACGAGGGTTTGAGCCCTGAGTTGGGAAGATCCCCTAGAGGAGGGCACAGCAACCCACTCCAGTATTCTTGCCTGGATAATTCCATGGACAGAGGAGACTGGTGGGCTACAGTCCATGGAATCACAAAGAGTCAGACATGATTGAATGCCTGAGCACATACAGGGTTCTAGATTTAGATAATTCTAGATACAGGGATATTTTAAAATTCTAAGTCTACCCTCCCTAAACATTTGGCCTAAGCCAACCTTTTTAATCTTTCTAAGCTCCAGTTTTTCTTTGCATCTTTACACTATAGACATTGAAGTATGGGGTCTTGTGAAGATATACTAGGTAACCTAGTGAGGAGACTTAATGTAGGATATGTAACACAAACTAGATATTCAGCATATTTTATCTAAGAATATTGCTACTCTTCCAAATACCCAGTAAGTTTTGATAAACTATCAAAATCAATTAAGTGGACCAATGAATCAAAATTCCCTTTGTAGTTTAATTATCCTCAGCATACTTGATTACTTTCAATAATTATTTCAGAAAACGAAGAGAATAGAAGAAGTTTCCATGGGTTAAGATTAAGTGAAATCTGTAAAACCAAGCTTGAAAGTGAAAGTGAAGTCGCTGTCGTGTCTGACTCTTTGCGACCCCATGGACTGTAGCCTACCAGGCTCCTCCATCCATGGGATTTTCCAGGCAAGAGTGCTGGAGTGGATTGCCATTTATTGAAAATCATTTTGTAACTGTCACAAAGTGTTTTCTAATCAATATATTTTGAAAGCATTTTCCTTTAAAATATTTGCATGTTCAAGTGATGTTACATATGTCAAAACTTATTATATTTCAAACACATGTCAGCAATATCATATAGCAAGAACTCTTCCTATTTAAATGTATTCCTTTTGTTTTACTATTTTTCCAATTTATCATGTCAGAATTTCTGTGATTAGCACTATTACAAATATATATACCTACAACAAATGTCCGTCTAGTTAAGGCTATGGTTTTTCCAGTAGTCATGTATGGATGTGAGAGTTGGACTGTGAAGAAAGCTGAGTGCCAAAGAATTGATGCTTTTGAACTGTGGTGTTGGAGAAGACTCTTGAGAGTCCCTTGGACTGCAAGGAGATCCAACCAGTCCATCCTATAGGAGATCAGTCCTGGGTGTTCATTGGAAGGACTGATGCTGAAGCTGAAACTCCAACACTTTGGCCACCTCATGCAAAGAATTGACTCATTGGAAAAGACCCTGATGCTGGGAGGGATTGGGGGCAGGAGGAGAAGGGGGCGACAGAGGATGAGATGGCTGGATGACATCACTGACTCGATGGACATGAGTTTGGGTGAACTCCGGGAATTGGTGATGGACAAAGAGGCCTGGCATGCTATGATTCATGGGTTTACAAGAGTCAGACACGACTGAGCAACTGAACTGAACTGAATAACACATTTATTCATTATTGTGAGGTATCTTAATGTATAAAATACATACCTGATTGATTTATATTGACTTCTGAAAATAAATCTGAATATCCTAGAGCATATCTTATAACCCTATTTTATACTGGTTTCAGTTCAAAATAATATTGCAAAAAATATAGCACTTCAATAATGTCATTTCAAAGAAAACAAAAATTCTAACTGGGAATGTTGGAAAGGAAGAGGAAAGATGGAATAACTATATCATACTAGTATATAAGCTCACAAACTCATGAATTTTTTGTTTACTACTCCTAATATTTTGCAGACCCTACTAGATTTTTGCCTGATACAAAGCAAGTGCTGAAAATATGTATATGTATATTGTTGACTAAATAGGTGAAACATTAAGAGTGTTTTGTAAATGCAAATTTACCTAATATAAAAGACATATAGTGCTTCTGGTAATTCTGTGTAAAACTTAGTTCACATTTTATATACTTTAATTATCTGCTATATAAAGTATCATCCTATATTTACAATTATTATATTAGCAATTAAACACTCAGAAGAAATTAAAGACCCAAGGGAAATAACCTCAAAGCCACACAATAGATTTAAATATTTGGAATAGCTATTTTAAGCAAAATATTATGAAACAATTATTCTTCTAATAAAGAGGGGAAAATGGTTTTCCATTTTAGTAACAACATTATAATTAGTCAAATAGTTTTTCCGTGGGATGCTTCAATGTAATTTCCATACTGCAGACAATTAAAATAAGTCCTATATCTCACAGAAGTTCCGTGCTTTCCTTAACATTTTCTTAGTGTTGACTTCTCAGTGAATACCATATAGTCTAATTCTTTATTTTAAATACTTAGTGTACTAAAGTTAACTTACTGTAATAAAATTATTTAAAGGAATTTTGAAAGTACTTTATTGACACATAAAATACATAGTATAAAATTCACTATTTTAAGTGTACAATTCAATGATTTTTAGTAAATTTAAACAGTTGTGCAACCATTAATATAGTCCTATGTTAGAACATTTCCACTACTCCAAAAAGATTCTTCTTGACCATGTAACTAAGGTACCATAACCTACCCCACGTACAAACCCACGTAAACTCCAGCTAAATGAAATCATGTATGGTCTTTTGCATGTGACTCATTTAGCATAATGTTTTTGAGATTTCCCTATATTGTAGCATGTATGAATTCTTTTTAATTGCCAAATAGTACTTAATTATATGACTGCACATGTTTTGCTTATCTGTTTATTAGTCAGTGGACAAGTGAATTGTTTCCAATTTTGGACTATAAAAAATAATAATAGTATGAACATTTAAATGCATGTCTTTGTGTGGGTGATGGACAGGGCGGCCTGGTGTGCTGTGGTTCATGGGGTTGCAAAGAGTCAGATACTACTGAGCGACTAAACTGAACTGTGTGAGCATGTTTTCATTTCTCTCGGGTAGATGACTAAGAATGGAATTGCTGAGTCATATGGTAAATTTGTTTAATTATCTTATGGAACTGTCAGCCTGTTTTCAAAAAGGCTGCACCATTTCACAGCCTGTTGTAATAAATGTATGACAATTCCTGTGTCTTCATATTCTCACTAACATTTGCTATTGTATATCATTTTTATTATAAGCAACTAGTGCATATAAAAAAAGTATGTCATTTGGCTTTAATTTTCTTTGTCCTTATAAATAATTATATTGAGCATCTTTTCATGTGTTTGCTAGGCATTTTTTCTCTTGTCAGTCATGGTTTTGGTGTCATGTATAAGAAGTCTTACCCTCACCAAAGGTTTAAAGTTTTATACCTATGTGTTCTTCTAAATCTTATAGTTTTAGTACTTATATTTAGATCTATGATCCATTGTTAGTTAGTTTGAATAAAGTTCTATAAATTCATATTTTTCATGCGAATGCCCAGTTGTCTCAGCATTATTTGTTAAAACGATTATCTTTTCCCCATTGAAACTCAATAAATTTAAAGCTATATTTCTAGACTCTGAACTTATGTCCCAATTATCTATAGTTCTATACCTAAGCCAATGTCTTATGTCCTGATTGAATTTCTATATAAATTTTAGAAACTGCAAAAAATTTATCAATGTCTACAAAAATCAGCCAACCAACCTAACAACAAAAAGCAATGATAGCTCAAACCAATGACAAGCTTAAAGCTCCTAAAGAGACTTTAATAAGGAATTGTGTTGAACCTTAGATCAATTTGGGAAGAAATCCATGTTAACAGTATTGAATCTTTCTCTCCATAAATGGTCTGTCCCTATTTTCTTAAATGTGTTTAATTTCTTCCTGCAGTGATTTGTAGTTTTCAGTATGTAAGTCTTACACTACTTTAAAAAAATCATCCCAAAGTATTTTATTGTTTGATGCCATTAGGAATAGATTTATTTCTTAGTTTTATTTTTGGATTATTCACTGATAATATTTAAATACTTGTCGACATTGGTATATGGATCTTATATCTTTTAATGTGCTGAACTTGTTTGTTACTTCCTAGAAGTGTTCCTGTTCATTTCTCAGAATTTTTTAAACCTAAAGGATGCAAATAAAGACAATTTTATGGCTTTCTTCATAATATTGATGCCTTTATTTCCTTCTGTTGCTTCATTACATGTTGAACTTTCAGTACAAGATTAAGTAGGAGTCACTATCCTTGCGTTATGTCCAATTTTACAGAGAAAGCACCCATTTTTTAAAAAAAATTATGAAGTGTGATGTTAACTGTAGGTTTGTCATGTTTGCCATTTATCATGTTGGGGAGCTTTTTGTCAAGTGTTTTCTTTCATTTTGATGTAATTGGCTTCTTTATTAAATACTGAACTCATAGGATCAGCTGATAATTGTTCCCTCCATTTCCACTTTTATGGGAAATTTGGGAAGGGTAAGTATTTCTTTCTTAAATATTTGAATGAATACATCCATGAAGCCAATAGGGTCATCTGAGTTTACTTTGAGGGAAAATTTTTAGTTATTAACCTAATTACTTTACATTTTATTGTTTTATTCAGATTTTCTATTTCTTCTTCAGTTGATCAGAGAAACTGGTAGTTTTGAGGAAAATCTGTCATTTTTTCTATGCTGTCTAATTTGTTAATATAAAGTTTTCCGTATTATTATCTTGTAATAATTTTAATTTGTGTTATATCAGAAATGACACCCATTCTTTCATTCTTGATTTTATTAATTTAGATCGTCTCTTTTTTTAAATGTCAGTCTACCAAAATATTATTGATTTTTTTTAAACAACCAACTTTTGGTTCATTGGTTTTTCTATTAATTTCTTTGTTTTTCTTTAAAATCTTTACTATTTCTCTATCCTTACTTGACGTTTAGTTTACTCTTCTTTCTTGAACTCTTAAGGAAGGTAGAAAGTTAGGTTGTTCAAATGGATTCAGCTTACTGTCTTTTGTCTTTTCATTTTAGCTTGAATATTTCACTTAGTGCTTTTTTAAAAGGCTGGTTTGCAGCAGTGAATGAGCTCTTTCTTGATTTATTGTAAATGCTGTATTTTTTAAGAATAATGATTTGAAGCAATTACATTTTGGATACTTTTTTAAGCAGCCATTTTAAGTTCATTTTAATGTGCATTTTAATGTGCCTATTACTCTTTTGTATCTACACAGCTTTGCTGAAGAATAAGTCAAATGAGAAGTAAACCTCTTGATAACTTTCATGTGAATACTTAAGGTAACACAGCTTATTGCTAAAAGGCTATTGGCAACTAATTCTTAAAAGGAGAGAATAGGATGACTTGGTGTCCAGTACGGAGGAGCCTGGTGGGCTGCAGTCCATGGGGTTGCGAAGAGTCAGACACGACTGAGCAACTTCACTTTCACTTTTCACTGTCATGCATTGGAGAAGAAAATGGCAACCCACTCCAGTGTTCTTGCCTGGAGAATCCCAGGGATCGGGGAGCCTGGTGGGCTGCCGTCTATGGGGTCGCACAGAGTCGGACACGACTGAAGCGACTTAGCAGCAGCAGCAGCAGGGCTTGCCTGGAGGCTCAGGGGTAAAGAATCCACCTACAATGCAGGAGACTAGAGTTTGATCCCCAGGTCGGGAAGATCCCCTGGAGGAGGAAATGGCAACCCACTCCAGTATTCTTGCCTGGAAAATCCCCTGGACAGAGGAACCTGGTGGGCTCCAGTCCATGGGGTCACAGACAGTTGGACACTACTGAGTGACTAACAATTTCACTTTATTTATTTATTTACTTATTGCGTCTATCTGTCTTTTCATGATCTCAAGGGGTGGTCTACAAATGTTTTACACGTGTTTATCAGGAGGAGTGGAAATCAATGTGAACTGTTAAAGGTCTCAAAGGGATGCCTGTGTCTGAAGCAATCAAAACCAAAATATATGCTTCTACTGTGTCATCTCTGACAGGTTAATGTCTCTAAAAATATACCACTCATTTCTTTTTGGCATTTGCTATTTACCGTATGAGCCACGAGGAAAGGCCCACAAATCTCCGTTAAAGTAATTACTTAAATTTCAGCTGTCCTCCTTTGGGGTGGAGTAATTTAGCAATGAATTTAAAATCAGTTATTAAAAAAAAAATCAATTGTCCTGCATTCATTCCCTATTCCTCTAAAGATTAGGAGGTTCACTACTATGAGAAACCATATTTTTCTTTTTTTCTTTTCAGATAAAAGTCCTTTTTAGCTGTGTATCTGTCCTGGTATATTCTAAACAAATTAAGCTAGCAACACAAAGAACAGAGAACATTTGGCCCTTTCAAATCTTTTGTCTCCAGAATTCAAAGGTAGAATTTTCCTGAAGCAATTTGGCTGGAATGTGACATGTTGCACTGGCCAGTCATTACCCTATGTTTCTAGTGACCCTAATACTCTAAACGGACTTAGCAGCATTACATATTCACAAACCAAGTGATTACCCACAGGGCTATTCAGAAATTGCTGTTCATCCACAGAGGACCATCTCCCTGAACACACACACATACACACTGGTGCGTACAATATCCAACTTTGTGGATACTGCTGCTCCCTAAACTGGAGGAGAAGATGGGATGAGGGAGAAGGGAACCAAATCTTGCATCCCACTTCATATGCAGGTCATTAGCTTGAGTATCTGGAACTCTCCGGGGCTTTAGCAATTCCTGTCCCACCGTTCCGGTGACCTCACAAAATCATACTCATAATTCTGGGTTGATTTTTGCCAACTGTGTGATTAGAAGTGAAATCATGTTCCTGTACCAATTTAGAAGTCTCTAGAGTGACTGTAGACTCAACTCTTTTTTCTTAACTTTTTCAGTCTCTAAGTCATGTCCAACTCTTTGCAACCATCATGGACTTCAGCATGCCAGGCTTCTCTGTCCTTCACCATCTCCTGGAGTTTGCCCAAACTCATGTTCATTGAGCAAAGATGCCATCCAACCATTTTACCTTCTGTCTCCCCCTTCTTCTCCTGCCTTCAGTCTTTTAAGACATCAGGATCTTTTCTAGTGAGTCAGCTCTTCACATCACGTGGCCAAAGTATTGGAGCTTCAGTTTTAGCATCAGTCCTTCCAATGAATATTCAAAGTTGATTTCCTTTTGGATGGACTGGTTCGATCTCCTTGCAGTCCAAGGGACTCTCAAGCATCTTCAGCCCCACAGTTAAAAAGCATCAGTTCTTCTGCTTGCAGCCTTCTTTGGGCTTCCCAGGTGGTACTAGTGGTAAAGAATCCACCTGCCAATGCAGGAAACACAAGAGGTGTGGTTGGATCCCTGGATCTGAAAGATCCCTTGGAGTAGGAAATGGCAACCCTCTGCAGTATTCTTGCCTAGAGCATTCCATGGACAGAGGAGCCTGGCAGGCTACAGTCCATTGGGTCGCAAAGAGTCAAACACAAGTGAGCATACACACACAACCTTCTTTATGATCCAACTCTCGCATACATACATGATTAGTGGAAAAAAACATAGCCTTGACTATATGGACCTTTGTCAGCAAAGCGATGTCTCTGCTTTTTAATATGCTGTCTAGGTTTGTCATAGCTTTTCTTCCAAGAAGCAAGCGTCTTTTAATTTCTTGGCTGCAGTCACTGTCCACAGTGATTTTGGAGACCAAGAAAATAAAGTCTGTCACTGTTTCCATTTTCCCCCCATCTCTTTGCCGTGAATTGATGGGACCAAATGCCGTGATCTTCATTTTGGAATGTTGAATTTTAAGCCAGCTTTTCACACACCTCTTTCATCTTTATCAAGAGGTTCTTTAGTCTCTTTGCTTTCTGTCTTTAGGGTGATATCATCTGCACATCTGAGGCTGTTGACCCTTCTCCCGGAAATCTTGATTCCAGCTTGTGATTGCCCAGTCTGGCATTTCACATGTTGTACTGTGTGACACCTAGCTTCCCCACAGCCAGTCCCTTCCTGTCCTGATAAACCGTCAGCTTCATCTCTGCAGTTGACTGAGGGATCTTGTCATGGGCAGGTTGTCTGTTGGCTGAGAAAGGACTGCCAAGTGTCTGACTCTGGTGTGGGTCCACTGCTACCCCAAATCTATTTCTTTTGCTAAACTTCTTGGCTCACCTCGCCTGTACCCCACTTTAATACACCTTCAGCTACCAGAAGTTCCACTTTTATTTTACTCTAATTTTTAATATCCTATGGTTCTCTTATTTTCTATAGCATATACTGTTTGGTGGCATATATCTGATTACTTCAGCATCTGCTAATACATTTTACATATAAAGCCATAATGTAGCTAAAAATTTTTTTTAAGATTGAAGAGTTATTCTGAGAAAATAGTAGCCCTCCCTGAATTTTTGTATCTTAGCTTTTTCAAACCATACAGAACATGTCAAGTATTTTCTCATTTTAGGTTTCTTGTTCAGTTCAGTTCAGTCACTCAGTCGTATCCGACTCTGCAACCCCATGAACCGCAGCACGCCAGGCATCCTTGTCTATCAGCAACTCTGGGAGTCCACCCAAACACATGTCCATTGAGTCGGTGATGCCATCCAACCATCTCATCCTCTGTTGTCCCCTTCTCCTCAGGCCCTCAATCTTTCCCAGCCTCAGGGTCTTTCCCAATGGGTCAGCTCTTCACATCAGGAAGCAAAAGTATTGGATTTTCAGCTTCAACATGAGTCCTTCCAATGAACATCCAGGACTGATCTCCTTTAGGATGGACTGGTTTTAACTCCTTGCAGTCCGAGGGATTCTCAAGAGTCTTCTCCAACACCACAGTTCAAAGCATCAATTCTTCTGTGCCCTGTGTTCTTTATAGTCCAACTCTCACATCCATATGTGACCACTGGAAAAACCATAGCCTTGACTAGATGGAACTTTGTTGGCAAAGTAATGTATCTGCTCTTTAATATGCTGTCTAGGTTGTTTATAACTTTCCTTCCAAGGAGTAAGCATATTTTAATTTCATAGCTGCAATCACCATCTGCAGTGGTTTTGGAGCCCCAAAAAAATAAAGTCAGCCACTGTTTCCCCATCTATTTGCCATGAAGTGATGGGACTGGATGCCATGATCTTAGTTTTCTGAATATTGAGCTTTAAGCCAACTTTTTCACTCTCCACTTTCGCTTTCATCAAGAGGCTCTTTAATTATTCTTCACTTTCTGCCATAAGGGTGGTGTCATTTGCATATCTCAGGTTATTGATATTTCTCCCAGCAATCTTGATTCCAGCTTGTGCTTCTTCCAGCCCAGCATTTCTCATGATGTACTCTGCATAGAAGTTAAATAAGCAGGGTGACAATATACAGCCTTGACATACTCCTATTTCTATGTGGAACCAGTCTGTTGTTCCATGTCCAGTTCTAACTGTTGCTTCCTGACTGGCATATAGGTTTCTCAAGAGGCAGGTCAGGTGGTCTGGTATTCCCATCTCTTTCAGAATTTTCCACAGTTTATTGTGATCCACACAGTCAAAGACTTTGGTATAGTTCATAAAGCAGAAGTAGATGTTTTTCTGGAACTCTCTTGCTTTCTTGATCATCCAGCGGATGTTGGCAATTTGATGTCTGGTTCCTCTGCCTTTTTTAAAACCAGTTTGAACATCTGGAAGTTCATGGTTCACATATTGCTGAAGCCTGGCTTGGAGAATTTTGAGCATTACTTTACTAGCATGTGAGATGATTGCAATTATGTGGTAGTTTGAACATTCTTTGTAACCCATGATCATTTGTTGGCTTAGTACTGATGCCCGCTTAAGGCCCCGTTTCCTATTGCTACTTCTCCTTAGGGAGATTTAAAGGTCTTTTTGGTTTGTTTGTTTGATAATTCCTGCAGTTCTATATACTTCATTACAATCTTTGGAAACATTCAAATAAATAGAAAGATGAATATTTGGGTAGGCTCACAATGAAGCCGTGGTGGCACTGGGGGAAAGTCTTCATGCTGGTGTGTTAATGAGTGGGTGTGTATGTGTGTGTGTGTGTTTCTTGAAGGGAGTTTGTTCAGGGATGATGAGGCAGGTCTGTGTATTGTGTCTAGGATTGATATGCGTATCCTTAGCTTTGCCAGTTATGTTGTACCCACTCTTAGATCTAAATGTAACTTTGTATTCTCCACACAAATTGCTAAGGTGCAAGATTATAGAGTTGTATATTATGTCATCCAGTCACCCATTTTGAGATATTTGGGGAACACAGACAATAGTCTTGGCTTACTGTGAGAATGGCCCACTGTTATATCCTCTGTCTCTCTGAAAAGACTATTGCCACATGTCGGTGGCCCACTTAGTTGAAGGGAAAATGTGCTATTACATAATTACAAGTACAGTGTAAATTAGGTTTTCAAAAGTAAAGAAATAATACTGAAGTCAAGTCCAAATGCATTCTCTCAGTCATTGAACTCAGCAATTTGGCAGAGACTGGGCTGTCAAAGGCCCACAGAAATCCAACTGCTACAAGGTACAGGGTTTGCAATTAGGTGCAGCACTGGGTGCTGAAATGAAGCTGGCCCTGGCTTAAAGTCCACCGCGAGACAGTAGAATAGCAGGGTGGTGTGAAGTAATTCTGAGACTGAGAATAACCTATGTGTACTTCAAGGAGTGCCCTGGGGGGTTAAAGATGCTTATCTTTGTATCCCCTAAATGTGATTTCTGTCCTTTATTGTGCCCATCTTCGCATGAAATGTTCCCTTGGTATCTCTAATTTTCTTGAAGAGATCTCTAGTCTTTCCCATTCTATTGTTTTCCTCTATTTCTTTGCATTGATCGCTAAGGAAGGCTTTCTTATCTCTCCTTGCTATTCTTTGGAGCTCTGCATTCAAATAGGTATATCTTTCCATTTCTCCTTTGCTTTTTGCTTCCCTTCTTTTCACAGCTATTTGTAAGGCCTCCTCCGACAGCCATTTTGCTTTTTTGCATTTCTTTTTGGGGGGATGGTCTTGATTCCTACCTCCTGTACAATGTCATGAACCTCCATCCATAGTTCATCAGGTACTCTGTCTATCAGATCTAGGCCCTTAAATCTATTTCTCACTTCCACTGTATAGTCATAAGGGATTTGGTTTAGGTCATATCTGAATGGTCTAGTGGTTTTCTCCACTTTCTTCCATTTCAGTCTGAATTTGGCAATGAGGAATTCATGATCCGAGCCATAGTCAGCTCCCAGTATTGTTTTTGCTGACTGTATAGGGCTTCTCCATCTTTGGCTGCAAAGAATATAATCAGATTTTGGTGTTGACCATCTGGTGACGTCCATGTGTAGAGTCTTCTCTTGTGTTGTTGGAAAACGGTGTTTGCTATGACCAGTGCATCCTCCCGGCAGAACTCTATTAGTCTTTGCCCTGCTTCATTCTGTACTCCAAGGCCAAATTTGCCTGTTACTCCAGGTGTTTCTTGACTTCCGACTTTTGCATTCCAGTCCCCTATAATGAAAAGGACATCTTTTGTGGGTGTTAGTTCTAAAATGTCTTGTAGGTCTTAATAGAACTGTTCAACTTCAGCTTCTTCAGCTGAAGTTGGGGCATAGACTTGGATTGCTGTGATATTGAATAGTTTGAAGAAAATTAGAGATACTAAGGGAATATTTCATGCAAAGATGGGCACAATAAAGGACAGAAATGGTAGGGACCTAACAGAAGCAGAAGATATTAAGAAGAGGTGACAAGTATACACAGAAGAACTGTCCAGAAAAGATCTTCTGACCCAGATAATCACTATGTTGTGATGACTCACCTAGAGCCAGACATCCTGAAGTGTGAAGTCATGTGGGCCTTAGTAAGCATCACTACGAACAAAACTAGTGGAGGTGATGGAATACCAGTTGAGCTGTTTCAAATCCTGAAAGATGACGCTGTGAAAGTGCTGCACTCAATATGCCAGCAATTTTGGAAAACTCAGCAGTGGCCACAGGACTGGAAAAGGTCAGTTTTCATTCCAATTCCAAAGAAAGGCAATGCCAAAGACTGCTCAAACTACCACACAATTACACTCATCTCACATGCTAGTAAAGTAATGCTCAAAATTCTCCAAGCCAGGCTTCAGCAATACATGAACCATGAACTTCCTTCCAGATGTTCAAGCTGGTTTTAGAAAAGGCAGAGGAACCAGACATCAAACTGCCAACATCCGCTGGATCATCGAGAAGGCAAGAGAGTTCCAGAAAAACATCTACTTCTGCTTTATGGACTATGCTAAAGCCTTTGACTGTGTGGATCACAATAAACTGTGGAAAATTTTGAAAGAGATGGGAATACCAGACCACCTGACATGCTTCTTGAGAAATCTGTATACCGGTCAGGAAGCAACAGTTAGAACTGGACATGGAACAACAGACTGGTTCCATATAAGAAAAGGAGTACGTCAAGGCTGTATATTGTCACCCTGCTTATTTAACTTCCATGCAGAGTACATCATGAGAAACACTGGGCTGGAAGTAACACAAGCTGGAATCAAGATTGCCAGGAAAAATATCAATAACCTGAGATATGCAGATAACACCACCCTTATGGTAGACTTCCCTGGTGGCTTAGATGGTAAAGCGTCTGTCTACAATGCGGGAGACCTGGGTTTGATCCCTGGGTCAGGAAGATCCACTGGAGAAGGAAATGGCAATCCACTCTAGTGCTATTGCCTGGAAAATCCCATGGACAGAGGAGCCTGATAGGTTACAGTCCATGGAGTCGCAAAGAGTCATACACAACTGAGCGACTTCACTTTCACTTATGGCAGAAAGTGAAGAACTAAAGATCCTCTTGATGAAAGTGAAAGAGGAGAGTGAAAAAGTTGGCTTTAAGTTCAACTTTCAGAGAACTAAGATCATGGCATCTGGTCCCATCACTTCATGGCAAATAGGTGGGGAAACAGTGGCTGACTTTATTTTTCTGGGCTTCACAATCACTGCAGATGGTGACTGCAGCCATGAAATTAAAATATGCTTACTCTTTGGAAGGAAAGTTATGACCAACCTAGTTCAGTTCAGTTGCTCAGTCATGTCTGACTCTTTGTGACCCCATGAACCACAGCACACCAGGCCTCCCTGTCCATCAGCAACTCCTTGAGTCCACCTAAATCCATGTCCATTGAGTCTGTGATGCCATCCAACCATCTCATCCTCTATCATCCCCTTCTCCTCCCGCTCTCAATCTTTCCCGGCATCACGGTCTTTGCCAATGAGCCAGGTCTTTGCATCAGGTGGACAAAGTATTGGAGTTTCAGCTTCAACATCAGTCCTTCCAATGAATACCCAGGACTGATCTCCTTTAGGATGGACTGGTTGGATCTCCTTGCAGTCCAAGGGATGCTCAGCAGTCTTCTCAAACACCACAGTTCAAATGCATCAATTCTTCTGCACTCAGCTTTCTTTATAGTCCAACTTTCACATCCATACATGACCACTGGAAAGGACCAACCTAGACAGCATATTAAAAAGCAGAGACATTACTTTGCCAACAAAGGTCCATCTAGTCAAGGCTATGGTTTTTCCAGTAGTCATGTATGGATGTGAGAGTTGGACTGTGAAGAAAGCTAAGTGCCAAAGAATTGATGCTTTTGAACTGTGGTGTGGATAAGACTCTTGAGAATCCCTTGGACTGCAAGGAGATCCAACCAGTCCATCCTAAAGGAGATCAGTCCTGGGTGTTCATTGGAAGGACTGACGTTGAAGCTGCAACTCCAATACTTTGGCCACCTGATGCGAAGGCCTGACTCATTGGAAAAGACTCTGATGCCTGGAAAGATTCAGAGCAGGAGGAGAAGGGGATGACAGAGGATGAGATGGCTGGATGACATCACCGACTCAATAGACGTGGGTTTGGGTGGACTCTGGGAGTTGGTGATGGACAGGGAGGCCTGGTGTGCTGTGGTTCATGGGGTCTCAAAGAGTCGGACATGACTGAGCAACTGAACTCTACTGTATGTGATTTGTTCAAAGCACCTGAATTACAAAGCAGAGGAATAAAATCAACCATACCAAGATAAAGCAGAGACTTTGGTTATGTTGGTACCTGCTCTAGTTTGGATTCCTTAAATTCATACCTGAACTTGGAGGAAATCATCTTACAACAAATAACTCTTCCCACAAATGCTGATCAGGTGCACGTGCCTGAAGGCCGACGGTGAGAAGGGAGTGTTTGCTGCAACATGACTGCTGCTGCTGCTGCTAAATTGCTTCAGTCATGTCCGACTCTGTGCGACCCCATAGACGGCAACCCACCAGACTCCCCCATCCTTGGGATTCTCTGGGCAAGAACACTGGAGTGGGTGCCATTTCCTTCTCCAATGCTTTGCAACATGACTAACAGTCCCTTAAACAAAACACATTCTGATTATATTATAACAGGAATTCTAAACCCTTAGCTATGATCTACTATCAGTTAAAATATTTTTTAACATATTTCCAGTACAAGCACATTTAATATTCCATTGCGCTAGTTTGTAAGAGGAGTTTTCTTCACTTGTGCATTATATAAAAGAACAACAGAATAGACATTTTTCAGATTACATACTTGAAGTTTTCTTTATTGTTAGCTTTTGACCTTGAAAGTGGATTCTCCATTTCTCAGCTTCTTTTTCTTTTTCATATTGATTTCTTCTTTTGCCTGTGATGAAGCTTCTTTTTTGTCAGTATTCCTGAAGCCTGTGGCATGCTCTCTCTGAGCTTTGTTCTGATAGAGAGAGTGTCAATTACCTTCTTTTCTCCGGTCTAGGTACCACCTGACTGTGTCCCCAGCATCACCGCTTGGTGTTGCAATCACACTGCACTTTCCTTAGTTGATGATCTCCTGGCACTTCAGGCACACCTGGGTGCTGATTAGGTTCAGTTGCATCTCGCCTTTATCCTGCATCTGTGTCTTCTATGTGATTATTAAATGCTGCTCTTATTCCTACTGGGTAACTATTTAAAGTTATCCTGATTGTGTCTTCTTGAGAAACTTCTGAGTATTATTTAGCTTTCTCTGAAAGGTACCATTGACTAGATCACAGTGATTCTTTGAACTTGAAAGATTCAAACTTTGAAATTCACATTTCATACTTAGTTTGAGGGTCAAACAATATTTTGCTGTACCACAGCTTCTAAAAGAAATATAGTCTTACTTTATCATGGAAAACCTGTGGCTTAGCACCAGATGTATAACAGAAAATAGAGATATAGAGGAGAAACTTGGTGACTGAATATTTTAGAATAGTAAGTTGAAAACGTGGTTGAAATGGGAAATGTCTCCCTTCTTTTGCTATTTTTTGAGTGTATACCTATTATTAGTGTAACCAAATTGGAACAATCTTGATGGAACTCTGTTAGAAGATTTTACAGATTTCTAACTCTGAAGAAATAAATATTTATTTCGCTGTAAAGGCACTGGTTATTGTCTTATAATCCAAAGGTAATAAAGTAGAACTTTTCAAACTTCCTATGACCTTTAAATGGAAATATCAACAGTGAATATATTTGAGTTTTTTTAATATTAATAATTTTGTAGCACTTTTACCTTATTTCTGTATACATTTTGTCAGTGTTGTGAACCCAACAATAGGTTGTCACAGATGATTTGAGATAGAAACACTTGGATTCAAAATCTATTCCTATGACTCTGTAACTGAATGAGTAACTGAGAAGTTTAAAGTAAGTCAGTTAGCTGGACTCCAAAAACCTGTTTTCTTTTGTCTAAAAAGGGGACATTAAACCGCCTCCTCCTCTTTATTTTAAAGACTCAAGATGAAGTATATACTGAATTTGTACACACACATACACACAAAAGTTTATATAACTTATTACTAAATCCTGTAAGTATAAGTCACTTATAATTTTCCCCCCAGCACTGGAGGAAATCTACCATATTGAGTAATTAAGGGTTCATGTGTCAGCCTTCAATGGGAAAATTTTCTAACGGATCCCCATTGTTAGTTTTGCATTGTGATTAGTTTCACTTTATGCTCTCATTTTTGCATTTTACTTTGGAATCGAACTGCTGAATAAGATAATAATGTAGGATGCAGGGAGTTAAACTGCGCTGAATAATGAGGAGTTAAACTACCACGAGATAATACAGAGATGCAGAGGGAGTGACTGACACGGCCAGCCCTAGCAGAGAGGCAGGTGGTGGGAAGGGGCCTTGAAGGACCCCTGCAGCTTACAGGCTTATGGTAGAGGTGGGGGAGAAGGGCACCATGGGCAGAAAGCCTAGCTCGTGGAAGGCATATGGTATAAAAGGGTAGGTTCTGTTTGCTGGTTGCTGAATAACTGGGTATGGCTGAAATCTACCCACATGAAAGACCTGAAAAAATGAAACTGGGAACTTGGGGCAAGAGAGTGATGACAGCTCCTTCTATATCCAACTAGAAGTGAAAGAGGAGAGTGAAAAAGTTGGCTTAAAGCTCAACATTCAGAAAGCGAAGATCATGGCATCTGGTCTCATCACTTCATGGGAAATGGATGGGGAAACAGTGGCAGACTTTTATTTTTTGGGGCTCCAAACTCACTGCAGATGGTGACTGCAGCCATGAAATTAAAAGACGCTTACTCCTTGGAAGGAAAGTTATGACCAACTTAGATAGCATGTTGAAAAGCAGAGACATTACTTTGCCAAGAAAGGTCCATCTAGTCAAGGCTATGGTTTTTCCAGTGGTCATGTATGGATGTGAGAGTTGGACTGTGAAGAAAGCTGAGCACTGAAGAATTGATGCTTTTGAACCGTGGTGTTGGAGAAGACTCTTGAGAGTCCTTTGGACTGCAAGGAGATCCAACCAGTCCATTCTGAAGGAGATCAGTCCTGGGTGTTCTTTGGAAGGAATGATGCTAAAGCTGAAACTCCAGTACTTTGGCCACCTCATGTGAAGAGCTGACTCATTGGAAAAGACTCTGATGCTGGGAGGGATAGGGGGCAGGAGGAGAAGGGGATGACAGAGGATGAGATGGCTGGATGGCATCACGGACTCGATGGACGTGAGTCTGAGTGAACTCCGGGAGTTGGTGATGGACAGGGAGGCCTGGCGTGCTGTGATTCATGGGGTCACAAAGAGTCAGACATGACTGAGCGACTGAACTAAACTGAACTGAGCTGAACTGAACTGAAGGAATTTTATTTTATACCAACTAAAGAGCCTTTTGATGAGGGTGAAAAAGGAGAGTGAAAAAGCCGGCTTACAGCTCAACATTCCACACCATCTGCCTTAGGCCCCCTCTCTGTTGGGCTGGCCGTGTCAGTGGCTCCCTCTGCATTTCTGTATTCTCTCATGCCAATTTCTTATTAACACATAACGTCCTATTATTCAGTGTAGTTTAACTCCCAGCATCCTACATTATTACCTTATTCAGCTTCACCAGCTCAATGGATATGCGTTTGAGCAAACTCCGGGAGACGGGGAAGGACAGGAAAGCCTGGCATGCTGCAGTCCATGGGGTCACAAAAAGTCAGACAGGGCTTAGCAACTGAACAACAGCAAAGGAATTTCGAGTTTCATGTGGGAAAAATTGGCTACTTTGAAGAAATATTAAGAAAAATACATGTGGGGGATTTTTTATGAAAAGAGATGAGAAAATGATAAGAATTAGAATACTTAGAAATTGTATATGCTAAAGTGAGAAATAAGAATGAACTAAAGCAGCAGTAATGAAATGATAGAGGGGCATGTGGTAAACATACATTTTTTGAAAAAACAAGGTATTCATATCTAATAGGTGGGAGTTCAGAGACATTTGGTGTAATGAAAAATGGTGTCAATAGTAATGCTTTGTGTGTGTCAAAAAAAGACAGAAACACTGAAAAATATATTGAGGTATGTTGGAGTATAGGAGAAAATTAAATCAAGAATGCCTTTGATGGCAGTATGGGGTTAAAAAAAAAAAAAAAACAGCAACATGGGAAGATTTCAGGGGAAAAGAATCCTAGCTAGGAGTATTCCAGTGAAAACTTTAACTTCTGCCTTAATTCTCCCCAAACTTATATGTGGGGAATTTAAATAAGAAAGCAAGAGTATTAATTCATTTGAAGGCTGAATAGGAAATACACGATTGGAAGGAGCTCTAGTAACTGGCATCCCAGTGCCTTTCACACATGAAAATCACTATATAACATGAGCATTATGGAATGAAATTGTACATAATTAATTGGAAACAGTACTTATGAACTAAGTGAAATTAAATCTACTTGTAGAAAGGCACAAAGAGCTCACCTAACTTTACTTTTTTACTCTGTACAGTTATTTAGCTTGAGCTTGGTGAAGAAAAGAAAATCAGTAAATTCAATATCAGAAAATACAGAATGTTCAGGATCTTAGATGTGAGCTATAGATTAGATTCATCTGTCTGTGTATAAAATTCTGCAATACATCTTTAAAAATATTATGTATTGGCCTAAAGAACTTTCTACACAAGTAATGCCAGAGAGAAGAGAGAAAGAGTAGACAATGTGTCACCTTGTATCCATGTATTCTGGAGATATTAGAATATTTTTAATTCGGGGTATAAGAGCTAATTTCATTTTTTCTGCTACCACCCCTCTCTCATTAGTAGTTATGAGTGTGTTAAACTGTGAATGTTGAGATTTAATATAGCGAACTAGAATCCATTCAGCGCTAAACTATGCAAACCCATGATCTTCTAAACTACTCTTTAGTACTAATAGACAATATGACAAACAGAATAGGTAAAAATCAGAAGATGGACAACATCAAATCTTAGCGAAAAAAAAAAGGTATAGTAGTAAAATTCTCCTTTCTTGCTAGTGGGAGTGTGAAATGATATACTTTGGAAAACTACTCAGCGATGCCATAAATTTAAACATACATCTGTCTTATTGCACAGTCATTTCACTCCTGTGGAATGAGAAGATATGTCCACAAAAATCTGCACGTTTTCATAGAATGTTTATGGTGTCCATAAATGTTATGTGCTTAGTCACTCAGTCGTGTCCAAATCTTTTCAATCCTATGGACTGTAACCCACCAGGCTTCTCTATCCATGGGATTTTTCAGGTGAGAATACTGGAGTGGGTTGCCATTTCCTCCTCCAGGAGATCTTCCCAACCAAGGGATGGAACCCACCTCTCCTGTGTCTCCTGCAAGCAGATTCTTTACCCACTGAGCCATGGGGAAGCCCATCTGCAAATGGAAATAAACCAACTTTATATCAGTAGAAGAATGGGCGGATGAATATTATTCAACAAGACAAAGGAAAGATTCACTAACATGTACAGTGAGTCAGTATCAAAACCACTAAGGAAGTGGAGCTAGACTAAAATTGACACATTGCATTTCATGCCTCTTACATATGGTTAAAAAAAAAAAAGACAAAACCAATCTATAAGAACAGAAATTAGAACTGTTATTGCTTATGAAGGAGCAGAAAAAGAGAAGAAAGGAAATTTCTGGGAAAATGGAAACGTTTGTGTCTTGTTTAGGGTATTATTTGGTGGTTTATGCTGTCAACATTTATTGAATCATGTGCTTAAGTTCTTTGCATTTTACTGATCAAAAAAAAGTGCTAGGATCATTGCTTTCAAGTCAATTGTCAAATAACCACCAAACCGTAACAACACAAATAGAGATTTGCAGATACTTCATCATATAATGTATTCCTGAAATTAATCCTCTTTAAAGTTTTATGCAGATGTGATTCGTTCATAGGAAAGTAATTAACATTTATAGAGTAATAAATAGCTTCTCAGGCCCTGAAATAGTGAAATAAAATATCCATCAATATCTATGTATGAAAGTCACACCTTGAATATTACCCAAGATGGGATATGATTAAGGATATCTCTATAAAGAGTGATCTGATCCAAATAAAGTGATAGCCCAAAAAAAATACTTGTTGATGGGTAGCAGAGTCAATTTCAGAGGACTATCAAGAAGGAAAGCAGATTTGGGATGAAGCAGATAAGAGAAGAAACATCTGGTCTCCTTATGGAACATGCACGAGTGCCTCTGTCAGCTCATTTGTCAGTCTAGACTTTTATGTAAAAATGATGACATATGATTAGAATTTGGGGAGCAGAAATTTCAGAACATTAGGGATCAGGATGAGCAAGATAATGCAGTTTTATGCAGTATGATCTGACCACCGGCCCAAGTTCTCATCGGCTAAGGGAGCCCCTTAGGTTGTTCCTGGTCACGTAGCTCTTATCCCTGCCTTTCTTCTTATCTAATTTCTTCACCTATCTAGAAGTGCTGAATTGGATGACACAAAATTGACATTAAAAAAAAAAAAAAGAATAGAGATCAGATGGCAAGTAGGAGTTACTTCTTCCATCAGTTACAATAAGCCAGTAGTTATTACCTGGAATTCAGTACTAAGAAGGGATGGAAGTCTTGTCTAAGCTCGGGAGAGAAAAAAGAAATTATTGATTGGCAATGACTAACTAGCAGTATCTACAAAAGTTCATACATGGCGCATGCAGTTGGGGATCCTAGACTAGAGGCTATCTCAGCTTAAAGGTGTACGTTTTTAACCTTGATTTTCTGGAGCAATACTTTCTGCTAATATCCTCATTGCTGCTTCTGATAATGAGAAACACAGTTCATGAGCAGAATCTTCCAGCATTTAGTGTCGCTCAGCAAACCACTCTACTGCTTGTAAGAGTTTTCATCAAACTGTTGCTCTGAACCTATGTATGGGTCATAAAATCAGTTTAGTAGGGTGTAACTATGATGTCTTTAGGGATAGAATAAAAGAATAGAGAATGAATAGAAACAAATTAAATTTTCAATTATACATACACATTTGTATTATGTGATTTAAATAAAATTATGAAATATTTATTACTAAGGAGAAGAGTCTAGAATATTTGAAATCTGCTTATTTGTGGGATCATTCCTAGTAAAGTAGGCTTTTTCACTACTTGAATTATGTTCAGAGAGCTGAAGTACAGGATAAGGCCTGTGGGTCACAATGGATATCCATGTGATACCAGTATTCAGACTTCTTGATTTGAGGAGAAATAGATAACAAATGTCACGTTAACATAATTTAATATTAAATCATTTTCAAAGGTTATGCTTGCGCTTGCTGTGCTCTGAGTTTGAGGTTAATGAAAAGAGTTGGGTCTGGAGTATAATTAACACTGTCAGATGCTCAAGGGCAGAAGTGTGGCCTAGGTCACACCTGTCACGTGAAAGTCCTGGGGTGTGGTCCTGAGAGTTATGTGTGGGGAAGTCGTTCTGCTGAGTTAAAGCCTGAGCATCACTTTAATTTAGGGGCACTGATGCTTCAAAATGATACATCGATTCTTGGAAGATTACCTGAGATGAATGTCTCACACTGAAACACATAGCTTCAGGTTCCTTCTAGTAAATATCCAGCCCATAAGTTAGACGCTTACCTCCGCCTGCCCCCACCCTCTGGACAGACTCTGGACATTCTCTGGAGACAGCTGCACCCCTTGAGCGCTGTCAACTAAAGGAAGCCCCTGGGAGTCATAACAGGCTCCTGTCAAGAGCTAATGCCTTGTGGGGACATCTTGATATTACTGTTTCTTTGCTGAAGAGCAAGCCACAGCTTTTTCCCTGGAGACGCCACTCAGCAAACATTTCCATGCATAAAGAGCCTTTTACAGCTGTGCTGGAGACAGAAAGGGAAGCTGTCAGTCTGCTTTAGAATTTCCACCTTAGGATAAGGATGGTAGAATTTCCGACCTGTGAAACACTGTTGTCCCAGCTCAGTCTGCTGGACACCAAGCATCATGTCCGAATTTCCCAAACCAAGTGGATAGGAAAGAGAGGTTAAGTGCCTACCTGCAGCCAGTGTTGGTGATTATATTTTAAAATTCCTTGAAGAGTGATTCTGATTCCCATATGGCACTTTGCAAGAAGGTGATTTCAGCTGGTAGCAAACAGAGCTTTCTGCCACTGGATTGCTTGTTCTGTGAAGGAGCAACCTGAGAAGCCTAATACAATGACTGTCATTCACGGAAACGGCGGTTCTTATTAGAAGATTAAATTTTATAGTCTCAGTAGAGACATGGATTGTGCTCAGTATGTAGTGCAGGTTCAAATGCCAAATGAAATTTAAAAAGTGGAAGTTTCTATCCCTTAGGCACTGGCAAACTCACCTACTAGTCATACTCGCTGAAAGGTGTTACGCCAAGGCTGGTGATGTGTTCACTTTGATATGCGTGCCTGTCTTAGCTGTTTTCCTTGCAATATGGGAATGGGGACAGTGGGATTTGGCTATTGGCTATGATATACAGCAAAGCAAAGTAGCAGTTGTGTGAACCCACCATTGTGGCCTTTTAACACCATACCATGTAGGTAAGAAAGAAATATCTGATACAGAAACCCAGATTGTTTTATATGATTCTCTTCTATGAGAAAGTAAATTATGACATGTATACCCAAAAATGCATGAAAAAGGAAAGATGCTGTGGATGGCTTGCAAGGCTTGAACATGAAATTGTTGGCTGGTACACAGATTTGCTTCTCCGGGTAACTCAGTCGTAAAGAATCTGCCTGCAATGCAGGAGACCAGATGTGGGTTTGATCTCTGAGTCAGGAAGATCCCCTGGAGAAGGAAATGGCAACCCACTTGCCTGGGACATCCCAGGGACAGAGGAGCCTGATGGGCTACAGTCCGTAGGTTGCAAAGAGTCAGACATGACTTTGGGACTAAACAACAATGCAGATTTGCAAAAGCACTTGCAGTCAAACTGTGTAGTGACAGGTCAGAGCTGAGAACATTTTCATGCATGTTTCTTCATGCTATTTCACGCAACGTCACTGGAGCTCCGATACCCAGAGCTTATAGCCATAATGGTGCGTGGACTGGGTCTGAGTTACCCAGTTCACGTAGGACTGAGGCTGCCCTAGAGCGAGCGAGGGTGCTCAGGGCCTTTCTCAGACACCCAGCCCTCTTACAGTTTCTCAGCTGGATCTTTAGTCTCCCCCAACACAGGCCCTGCTTTGTCCTGGATCTGAGGCCAATCCTGAATGGAGGCCGGAAGCACCTAAGCACATTAACAATATTGAGGACATCTTTACTATGCTGCCTTGAGACATCATGGTGCCCCTTCTCCTACTGTGAGGTGTTTTTGTGGTACTTTAAGTCACATATTTCAAACCTCACCTGGACATTATGGTCCCTGTGAAGGTTTCTGGAATTCTCTAGCATTCCCCACGCAGCATTCTCACATTCTCCTTTCCCTGACCCAGTGATTCTGTCCTGATTCTCCATCTCCAATTCTTAAGCTCTTGAGCACACTGATGCCAGATTTATCAAAACCACCTATCCTAGCCTAGAGGGTATTTTCTGCAAATTATAATAAAGAGCATCTTCTGAGTGGGCTGTGTCCTGTGCATGTGGTGAGTGTCTTAGTGTGTGGACCCATATATTATGCAGCTTATTAAAGAGGGCTTATTCTCTGTGGAGATGCAACTCCATGCCAGGCTAGATGGCTTGGAAAGTAGAGTAGGCGCTGGATTTCAGGCCCAGCCATTCCTCATCTGGCTATCCATGTGCATTTGACAACCTATATAACTACACAAATGGCTTAGGCCCATTTTATGAATTATTTTTCTGGGAGGATGTTTAGTCCAGAAATTGCTTTAGTAGCCGTTTTTGCTCCTATCTGGATCTTAACTTAGCATAGACAGTTCAGTTGCTCGGTCGTGTCCGACTCTTGGCAACCCCATGGACTGCAGCATGCCAGGCTTCCCTGTCCATCACCAACTCCTGGAGTTTACTCAAACTCATGTCCATCGAGTCGGTGATGCCATCCAACCATCTCAGCCTCTGTCATCCCCTTCTCCTGCCTTCAATCTTTCCCATCATCAGGGTTTTTCCCAATGATTCAGTTCTTCGAATCAGGGAGAATCATTAGGTAGAAATTCTGGTTGCCAACTACTGCTAAAATGTGAACTTCTACATTATCTAGATTTAGCAAATAATACATTCCTAATAGTCATTTGCACCACCCTTGTCACATAGGCATCCATATTAACCTAATGCCTAAAACAGTACTTAGCATATTTTGGTAGAAATATGATAGGAAAGATATGAGTGAAGCTAATGATCAATTGCTTCTCCCTACCATTTACATCTTCCTACTGGCCAAGTATCAGATGTAAACTTCTCCCACACTGGCTGTATTTTGCTGCCAGGAAAACCACCCTACCTGGTCAAGAAATACCTAGATATAAGAGTAAGGATTAAAATTGCATTAAAATGATATTAAATGAAAATACCAATTGAAGACATAAATACTGTGGATTGAAGGGAATATTCTGTTGAATGGTTTTGGGTGCAGTTGCTAAATTATTTTACCAGAAAGATTAAGGATGTCATAGCAATCTGCAGATACCACCATACGTTATATTTCTGCCTTAGATGGTTAATAAAAGTGAAGTTTGCCCTTGGGAAAATCCACACTGGTTGTGCAGATCTTAACATCCAGTTTTTTCTCCTTGTACCTTCCTACTTGTTACCTCTTTAGCATCTTAAAATCCCTAGTAATGAAGTTGTTGCAGCAATTTTCGCTCATGTTTCTGCTGTGAACATTTTTTTTTTTTTTGCTTTTGCTTTTTATACACACAGTGTGTGCACTTTGTAGTGGCGACGTAATGAGAGCTGTTTTCTTTTCGAGCCTGAAGGACTGTGTATCAAGGACAGCCACTGAAGATTATTTGTGGCCTTTTTTTATGTAGTAGAAAATTTCAACTTCTCAGACAGCTTGGAAATGCACCAGGAAGGAAATGAATGTTTTCTTCTCAAATGTGTCATTCTGTATTAGCAGAACCTGGACAGTTTGAGAATTATTGCTTGTATATCTGGAATTAAATTTCAAATGCTTTGAATGCTCATTCTTTACAAGGGTGCCACATTCTCAGAAGTTTAGCCATTAATAGTGTTTTCTACCACAACAAATACATGTTGGAGGGAGTTCATCACAGCCACTTTTCTTCCTTATTGAATAAAACGAATGAGCATCCATTGCACAGATAACAAAGCAATCAAGAAAGAATTTTTGTTTCTTTTCAGCTCAACTGAAAAGTGATAAGCATGCTTGCTGAAAACTGGTGGCCAAGAAGCCATTCAAATAAACTTGAGGATTTGTTCTCATTTAAGAAACAATAGGCTGAAATGCTGTGATGCCTTTCTGAAATGAACCATGTGGGAATTGGAGATACAAAATGGTTACTAAAGGGGGCAGTAAACTGATCTTCCATGAGAACATATGTGCCATTTTCCTCAATCGCTTGTCTTTGCTCATTCTGTTGAGGTGAAAATCAGTTGCATATATTACTAAGGAAGGAGGGAGGATCTCATAAAAAGATCAAAATATCAGAATGCAAAGAAAAAAAAAAGAAAATATTAAAGCAGAAGATGAACTGACTCTGGTAACAAAGTAAAATCCATGACATGATGCTATAAACCTACCATTGCAGTAAGATGATGGATACAGTGACATTTGAGTTGGGCCTTAAAGAGCAGATGGGGTTTCGACAAGTAGAAATGAAGAGAGCAGATGAGACAGCTGACATAGGATGATGGGTGCAGAGGAGAGAGAAGGGCTCAGAGGGCACAGACTTCAGGCATATGAATGGGGCTTGCCAACTCCAGCACCCACGGGAGCAGGCCCCAAGATGACTGGGGGACTAGGCTGGTGCGGGCAGAGCCAGCTGAAGGGCACGGGGCCCATCAAAAGGACAGCAGATATGAAACTCCTGCTTTTTGCCATTTCCAGAGACAGTTCCATTTTATCAAAAGATCTTTAGGTGATATTTCCTGTTGCTGCTGTGCTTTGTTTTGTTGGAAGATGGAAAATAAGAGTCTTCTGCCAACTGCTAGTCAACACATGGCTCTACCACATCCAGGACATTCCTGGCGCCACCTCCTCAGGCTGTATCCTTGTGGTTCAGCTGGTAAATGAGTCCACCCGCAGTGCGGGAGATGTGGGTTCAATCCCTGCATTGGGAAGATCCCCTGGAGAAGGGAAAGGCTACCCACTCCAGTATTCTGGCCTGGAGAATTCCATGGACTGTGCAGTCCATGGGGTCACAAAGAGTGGGACACGACTGAGCGACTTTCACATGCTCCCTTCAGCTGCCTCTCCCAGCCCTGACCCAGCTCTCCGAGCAGAGGGTACTGCAGGCAACACCGCCTTCTGCCTCCTCCAAAAGTCTGACCACTAATCATTTCTCTTTGCACCAGCATGGGCGCCCACTTTGGGAATATATTGATATCATTTATTCCTAAAGTTCTTTTTCCATTTTTTGAAATCAGCTTTATTGACATGCAACTTACCTAAGTATCAGCAATTGCCATTGTATATGATTTATTGTTTTTTAATTGAGTATTAATATAATTGATTTACAACATTATACATTCAGGTGTGCAACGCAGTGATTCATAAATTTTATGCTAAATTTATAGTTGTTTAAAAATATTGGCTATATTCCCTGTGCTGTGCCATGTATCTTTGTAGCTTATTTAATTTGTACATTGTAGTTTATACCTGTTAATTCCCTACCCCTACCTTGTCCCTCCTTCTTTCCTCTCCCCATTGGTAACCACTAGTTTGTTCTTTATATATGTGGATTTTAGAATTTTTGTTATGTTCACTAGTTTGTTTTACTTTTTACATTCACCATATAAGTGGTATAAAAGCTTTGGCATTCTCTGACCTATCTCACTAAGCATAATAGCCTCCAGGTCCATCCATGCTATTGCAAATGGCAAATTTCATTCTCTTTATGGCTGAGTAGTATTCTACTGTGTGTGTGTGTGTGTGTGTGTGTGTACACACATACGTACATATACCACAACTTCTTATCCACTCGTGTGTTGATGGACACAAGTTGCTTCTCTCTTTTGGCTTTTCTAAGAAATGCTGCTGTGAACATTGGGGTGCATGCATCTTTTTGAATTATTGTCTTCATTTTCTTCAGACATATACCCTGGGGTGGTATTGCTAGATTACACGGCAGTTTTATTTTTAGTTTTTTGAGGAACCTCCATGCTGTTTTCCACAGTGAGTGCAGCAATTTACATTCCCACCACCAGTGTATGAGGCTTGCCTTTTCACCACAGTCTCACTAGCATTTGTTATTTGAGGTATTTTTAATGATGGCCATTCTGACAGGTGTGAGATGATGTCTTATTGTGGTTTTGATTTGCATTTCTCAATGATTAACAATGTTGAGCACCTTTTCATGTGCCTGTTGAACATCTGCATTTCCTTTTTGGAAAAATGTCTATTCAGTTACTTTGCCCTTTCCTTTTTCTTTTTAATCGGATTATTTGTTTGTTGGATGTTGAGCTGTATGAGCTATTTATTAATATATTGAGGACATTAGCCTCTTATTGGTCATATCATTTCCACATATTTTCTCCCATTCAGTAGCTTGTGTTTTCATTCTGTTGTTGATTTCCTTTGCTATGCAAATTCTTGTGAGTCTAATTAGATTCCATTTATTTAGTTTTGCTTTCATTTCCTCTGACTTAGATTGAAAAACATACTGCTATGACTTATGTCAAAAAGTGTTCTGCCTAAGTTTTTCTCCAGGAGTTTTCTGGTTTCAGCCTTACATTTAAGTCTTCAATCCATTTTGACTTTATTTTTGTATATGGTGCTGGAAAATGTTATAATTTCATTCTTTCACATGTAGTTGTCCTATTTCCCCAACATAACTTGTTAAAGAGACTGTTCCTGCTCCATGCCACCCTGTTCTTGCCTCCTTTGTCATAGACTAATTGATTGTAAGTGGGTGGGTTTAGTTCTGGTATGTGGGATTTTTTGACATATATGTGGTGGTGGTGGTAATGATGGGGTAGTCACTAAACTGTGTTATCCCATGGACTGTAGCCAGCCAGCCTCCGTATGAATAGGCATATAATCACCACCACATCACAATATGTTCCTATCTTATGCTTGAAAATAATTCTTAAAAAATAAATATTGTGAGGATCATAAAGAATATACTTGTGGTATCTCAGTGTAAGCTCCTTTGGGGACGAATGATTCAGCCATTGACATTGAATAAAGCTGTTGGAGGGTGGAGGTAGGACTAGCCTTGAAGATACAGTCTTGAGGAGGATATCTAGGAACCTTGTTCATGAGTATCATAGGGCATTGTGGGGATCAATTACATACCAATAACAATGGGAAATTTTCAACATTATTGCTAATGATAGGACTTCAGTTACCCACACCTAGAAAAATGAAGAATGTTGTTACTTTATCAAAAATGATACTATTTACCAAGACTGGTGTTCCTAATCATTTGTACAAGATTGTCTCTCATCAAAATAGAAATCATATATATCATTGATAATAGTAGATGTTCTTGGAGGAATTTTATTTCATTGTTACATTAAGGACATTTTTCAATGCTAAAATGTGAGGCGATTGAGCAAGTTGTGTGAACTTAAATTTATTGTATTAAAAGGTTCACTGGAGAAAAGAAAAGTTTCTGCGAGTTAAGATTTCTATTTGTGTTTTTCCTAAGCTAGTGTGAATACTTTTCACACATGGAGATGACCATGAGGGTCCTGTGGGACAGCAATGCAACCTCAAATGCCAGTGTACATGGCCTTCACTTAATTATTTTAAAAATGGCTTTTACATACTCTTAGGCAATTGGTCCATACCAAGCAGGGGAAATAGAGACTACTTCTGTCTCCATTGAGCTTTAAAACTGAGTGGAGAAAAATAGATGTTTATCAAATGATGCCAGAAAAATATAGCTTAAGTGATAAATACAGAGAATAAAAGGTATAAGCAGCTAGTCTATACATTAGCCCCCACCCCCCATCCATGGTTTTGATTTCTGCAGTTTCAGTTACCTGAGGTCAACTGAGATTTTTAAATATTAAATAGAAGTTCCAGAAAGAAACAAATCATGTTTTAAATTGTACATCATTCTGAGGATCACGATGACATTTCCCTTAATCCTGCTCCTTCTCCACTGGGACATGAAGCCTTCCTTTGTCCGGCTTTTACTCAAAACTGGCCACTCAGTAGCTGCTTCGCCAGAGTGACTTTTGCAGAATCCAGGGCTTGTGGTCAAGTAACCCTTATTTTATATGATGGCCCCAAACCACAAGAGCAGTGATGCTGGCAATGTGGAGATGCCAGAGAGGAGCCTTCAAGGGCTTGCTTCAAGTGAAAATGTGAACATTCTTGACTTAGTAATGATAGAAAAAATACCGTGTGTTGAAATCTGCAATAAAAATGAATTTTCTCTCCATGAAATTGTGAAGAAAGAAGAAAAATATGCTCTGGTTTTGCTGTCACCTCATACTGCAAAAGTCACATCCGCTACGTGATAAATGCTTAGTTAAGATGGAAAAGGCTGTAAATATATACAGTAAGATTTTGAGACAGACTACATTCACCTAACTCTTATTATAGTATAGTATATGGTTATCATTCTCCCATTTTCTTATTAGTTACCATTGTTGATTTCTTACTGTGCATGAGAGTCAGACATGACTGAGTGACTAAGCATGCATGTGCCTGATTTATAAATGAAGCATAATCGTAGGTGTGTATGTACAGGAAACAAACATAGCTTATGTGAGGTTTGGTACAGTCCATGGTTTCAAGCATACTCTGAGCGCCTTGAAAAAAGAACTGCTGTACTGGGAAATCTTAAAACTCTGGGAATATTCTGAAAACTTTCCTTGGGAACGAGATAGTTGAATTGAAAGCTCAAAGCCAGGATCCTAGAAAGAGGGTGAGAGGACAGAAGAGACCCCCTTTAAGGGACTGTGGTTTGGGAGGACGTCACTGGGGAAAGATGGTCAGTGTGGCTGAAGTGCGCGGAGAGAGACGGCAAAGTAGAAAAGGCAAGGCGAGCAGAGGTCTGGTGCTCAGGGCGTTTATCAGCCACATCACAGACCCGGCCTTTGTTATATGAGAATGGCAAGCTTGAAGGATTATAAGCAGAAGAGCAGCAGGATCTGGTTTTGAAAATGTTGTTCAGGCAGTAGTATGGAGAACCATTTAGAGGAGGACAAGAGGAGAGGCAAGACGCCACTTAGGAAGCAACACCAACGTGAGAGACGTGTGTGTGTGTGTGTGTGTGTGTGTGTGTGTGTGTGTGTGTGTCGCTCAGTCGTGTCTGGCTCTTTGTGAGCCCACCAGGCTCCTCTGTCCATGGGATTCTCCAGGCAAGAATACTTGAGAGGGTTGTCATCCCCTTCTCCAGGGGATCTTCCCAATCCAGGTATCGAACCCAGGTCTCTTGTTCTGCAGGCAGACTCTACCACCTGCGCTACCAGCTGAGAGACAGTGATGTGATGGTAGTTGGATTATTCACACATCCACCAATGGCGGTGGAACGAGCACTTTGCACATTCCAAACGTGACTCAGTGGCTGGAGAAAGACAGGGTCGTGGGGAAAAGTGACAAAATTCCTGCTTTTCATTCTGGACTTGGAAGTCAAGAACAAGCGAGAAATGAAATATCCAATAGTCAGGGTGTATCAAGTGCTAAGAAGAAAATAAAGGAACAGTGGTGCAGCCACAAGAAAGGAGGAAAAAATAACAAGTATAAAAGTGGGTATACAAATTTCAATTAATAGTCTGTGTATGGAGATAAGAGGGGTACCTACTCTGCGCTAGGGTCATACAATTAATTAGCAAAGTACAGGAATTAGTGTGTATGTGTGTGTTTGTAACGTTTAAGATGGTGAGAAGGGTTTTATTAGAACTTTCTTTACTGGAAAGGGTGATGACTTGGTTGTTAACTTTCTGAAATCTGCAGCTCTGTAAATATGTTTGCACTAATTATTAACTCTGTGTCCTCAGATTCACAAGTGAAATTCAATAAATACATAGGATCTGAAAATGAAAAGCTGTCATATTTGTTAAAGCATTTATTAAATGCAATTAATGTCTATTGTTCAAATTGTGTTCTCAGTTTAAACATGAGATCTTGGTTAGGTTAACTACTGGGGTTAATGAAAAATAAATTATGCCAAATAAATAAATGATGTCTACTGAAATCGATATTTAAGAAATTGAAATCAGAATAAGCACCCACCCACAGTAACAGATAGTCTAATATTATCTAATGTACTTTTTTATGGACTATTTACAGAAAGAGAAATGGCTGATATTAATTTTTGAAGATGATTTTGTAGCTCATGCCAGTAGTACTTAATTTTATAATATTTGGCAATCTAGAGCTTTCACAGTTAAGTGTTCTAAGTTACTTAGAGAAGATTTAGGATTAATGTTCCTTCTGAAATCATGCTGTCTAGTTCAATTTTTAAGTATCTTTTCCTTGATATTTACATTTCTGTGGTTTTCTTTAGAGACCACTTAGATTTACTACTTAATAAAACCAATTTGCCTGTATAAAATTACGTTATGTATTTTAACTTTATTATTAACTGGAGAAGAAATGTTCATTCATTTTAGTTTTCAATTTATATACTTGAAGACTAAAGTACTGGGAAAACATGCCATGCACAAAGGATGAAGAAATAGAATATTAACATTCTCTTACATAGAAGAAAATGAGAAAGAAGTTGTCATTTATTTGATGACCAAGAAGTATGATTCAGTACCAGTTTATACCTTAGGGTTGCATAAGTGACTAAATTATGTGAACAGTTGCTGCCGTTCGCACAGTGAGGATTTCATAATGTAATTTTAAACACTGAAACCTCCAGTCTTATATGATACCGTCGATTTTTTCATCCAGTTTTAGGACCCAAATGTCCGTGTTTAATTTGACAAATTAGCTCAGAAAAACTGATTAAGCAACAGTTCACTATTAACTTGGTGATCCCAACATCAACCTCTTTTATGTATATGTGATTTTGATAGAGAAGTTATTAAACAGGAGAAAATCATTTTCTAAGTAAACCCAGTCTGAAAAAAAATTTTTTAAAAGCGCTGTAGGAGATTTATGATAATAATGGATCACAACTGAATAGGTAACATGGAAATCAAACTACCACCTCAATAGTGTCCTCACACTTAGATCTATTTAGTTTCCATAGAAATGTTAAGGAAAATTATACTGGTGCTTATTTAATTTTTTTTAAATATCTAAAAATAATAAGTTTCAGAGATTTATTTTAAAACTATCTATATACATACATACTACATACATATGGACACTTATACACACCAGCATGTGCAGATACAAATATATTTTTTCGAAATCCTTTCACATTTGGTATCTTTGTCATCAGCATTACTTTACATGATCTCAAAGACAATTTTAATTTTTTGTTGTACAAGTGAGTCAGCTAAGGTGCACCAATTTTCAAGGATTCATTTGTGACCCATTGTCTTAGAAGTATATCCAAAATTATACCACAGTCTTTTGAGGTACCATTTTAAGCCCTTTCTGCTATATTGTCCTGCTGGTATATTTTTCAAAGTTGCAAACGAGAGTTTCATGTGACCTTCTTCTCCAAATCACATATGTTGAGTAGATCCTATTTGTCCACCCAGGGTCACTGTCTCTGTTTTCTGTGCATCCAACATGAAGTATGCAGGGCTTCCCAGTGGTAAAGAAGCCACCTGCCAATGCAGGAGACAGAGGTTGCATCCCTAGGCTTGGAAGATCCCCTGGAGGAGAAATGACAATCCACTGAAGTATTCTTGCCTAGAAAATCCCATGGACAGAGGAGCCTGATGGACTATAGTCCATGGGGTTGCAAAAGAGTTGGACAGGACTAAGTGACTAAGCTACAGTCAAGTGTAGTTCGAGTTTCATTTGTGGATGGGTGTGGGCCTTGTGTCTAAATTCTGGCAAAGAGTATCTTAACAGAAGCATTGTCTGGGACTTTTCCGAAAGCTACATTAGTGTTGCCACAGGGGCAAGATGGGACATTCTGTGCTTTTCTTTGCCTATGCTTTTGCTTCCTGGAAAGCAGACTGGTGGCTGAGGTTCCAGCTGCCATGTCTTTGGCCATGAAGCAATCATGCAGATGAGACTCACGTGCTAAGGATGGAGAAAGCAAGGAATGAATAAAGGGTTTTACTTCACAATAAACTCATGAAACCTATTTGTCAACTTTGTATTGTAAACCACCTGACTACTTTTACATGGCAGAGTCCCTTGTGTTCCAGCCACTGTTATTTTAGATTTTCCCTTATATACAGACCAACCAAATCCTAACTGATATGATATTGAAACTGTTCACCTTAGATTGAGACTTGAACCCGTGTGGCCAGGACTTGAACCTAGCCAAAACCCATGGTCTTCCAACTGAGATCCCATGCCTGGTTTTAGAACCTAGTGAAACTCAGGTTCTTGATGTCTCATCACATGAAGAACTCAGTAAGAGACACAGTGATAGGTAAGAAGTGGATCTATTTAGAGAGAGACACACTCCACGTACAAGCATGTAGGCTATCTCAGAGGGCAAATGCAGCCTCAGAGTGTGGTGTGGTTAGCTTTTACGGGCTGGGTAATTTCATAGGTTAATGAGGGGCAGGATTATTCCAACTGTTTTGGAGAAGGCTGGAGATTTCCAGGAACTGGGTCCAATTTTTGGTCTTTGATGGTCAGTCTTGGAACTCTCATGGTGCCTCTGGGTGTGTCATTTGCTTGCTGATGTTACAGTGAGCATGCCCTGAGGATCAAGGTCTAGTTGAAGTTGACTTATCTGCCATCCTGGACTCATTTGATTCTAATCAGTTTATGTTTTGGCCTTGGGCTAGGTCATTCTTTGAAAGGTGGTGCCCTGCCCTCTTTCCTTCTTTTTCAATATTAAAAGTGTGGATATTAGTAATCTATGCATAAAAGTATTGTTCAGTCTCTCAGTCGTGTCTGACTCTGTGACCCCATGGACTACAGCATACCAGGCTCCCTGTCCTTCACATCTCCCAGAGCTTGCTCAAACTCATGTCCATTGTGTAGTGATGCCATCCAATCATCTTGTCCTCTGTCATCCCTTTCTCCTCCTGCCTTCAATCTTTCCCAGCATCAGGATCTTTTCTAAAGAGTCAGCTCTTCACATTAGGTGGCCAAAGTGTTGGAGCTTCAGCTTCAACATCAATCCTTCCAATGAATATTCAAGATTGATTTCCTTTAGTATTGACTTGTTTGATCTCACAAAAGTTGGGTTTATACTATAGGAAGGGTTTATAAAAGTTACTAAAGTTGGGTTTATAATATAGGTTTATATTATAGGAAGATGACTTACATTTTTGTCTTTTCACTAATGAGTCAAATGCATATCAATTTCTGTGTGCTTATCAAATATTCTAAAACTAAAGAAAATCATCTTACTAGATACAGTATAATTTTTAAGTCTAATATTTAATGTGGATTTTTGTAGAATACCCATACAGTGATTATGAACATAATATTTCACCCATAGCCCAAAGGAAAACTGGGAGAGTCTGTCACAGCACAGATTAATGGAATAAACTCCCAACACACAGGCAAGTGAGTTATTTCTCTTCCACACTCTTTATCTAACTCTGTGACTTTGAGCAGGTCACTCAAGATTACTGGGCTTTTACTTTCTCTGTTGTAAAGTAGGTGAATGAGCCTTCTGTAACTTCACTTCTAGCTTTAAAACTATTGACAAATAGTATAATGAGAATCCTTATATCATTGTTAGTTTTGAAAATAGAAAAAGTAAAGCAGGAAAAGTCTTAAATAGACAAAGTAGACAATATACATAGTTTAAGAAATACAGTATATATTTATTTATGTGTAAAACTTTTATTCTTTTAATAAACATCATTACATAGTCAATTTTCACATTTTTCCAGCTCACTGCCTTTTCCAAATCATTGAATTTGTCAACGTAAATGGAAGAGAAAAGTTATTTTCTTTACTCAGATTTAGTTAACCAGAGAGCTATGTAAGGAAGAGGACATAAAAATCACTGTAATAGGAGTTTTTAAAATCTGAAAATTACATATTGTCTCTTGGTTCTTGTGAAAAATGTTTTCAAACATCAGCATGTTTCTTCACATTTGCATTTGTTTCTAGTGAATTACTAGCTTATTCCAACAAGCAAGTAATTAAGTTTTAGGGGGAAAAAATCACAATACTGTTAACTAGATACTGGTCAGATGTTAATAGCACTTCATTTTATGGTTCTCTGATACAGATGCTCCTGATTATTTAGAGAACTTGTTGTCTGGGAAACATTAACCGAAATACCCAATGTATAAGGAAACTCATTTATGGCAATCACATGCATGCATGCTAAGTCTCTTCAGTCACATCCAACTCTTTGCCACCCTATGGACCGTAGCCCAGCAGGCTTCTCTGTCCATGGGATTCTCCAGGCAAGAATACTGGAGTGGGTTGCCATGCCCTCTTCTAGGAGATCTTCCCAGCCCAGGGATTAAACCAGTGTCTCTTACATCTCATGCTTTGGCAGGTGGGTTCTTTACCGCTAGTACCATCTGGGAACCCCTAGGGCAATCATATGGGTATTCAAAGATGGGTGGCACAGATTCGAGATTTTTATATTTTGATCGAAAGTTCCAAAGAGGACTAATTTCAAGCTAATGCTGAATCAAGCTTGTTTTTCAGAGGGACTCTTTAAGTGAGAGAGAAATAGGAAACAGATTTATAGAGATCCATTTTCCCAAACCAGATACTCTTCAGCAGAGGCCCCAAACACCGACTGTCTCAAGAGCACTTTAGTTTTTAAATTGAGTTAAACGGTAATGAAAATAAAAAATGAAAACTTTTAGACAAAACGTCATTACTAGAAGTTGCTGCAGTAGTTGAAATACAGCACTCTAAATAGTTTTGTTTGGTTTGATTTTTGGTTGTTTAAGTTTTTCTGTTAAGAGCCAGGGCTCCCACCTATGATGTCAAGGAAGTTGCAACTTATTTATAATATGCTGAAAAATGAGTCTGTTGAAGTTTAAATGTGAATAACTTCTATTAGGACAGCCAAGGGCAAAGGGCTTGGAAGCACAGTCCTTTAATTCAAGCTATTAAAAATATTTTCCTTTCAATTTACACCTTTATTTTTCTTGGGGCCCATTGCCTGATTATACATCTGATAATGGAAGTGCATTTGTAAAAGTACTTCAGGAACACACTTACTTGGAATTTGAAAGGTAGACAGATTTTTATTAGAGATGCGGGGACCCGTTATGTGGATTTCCCTGTGGGTAACCACACTTTTCAGCCTTTACAATATCATCTCTTTACAGGAGTCTCTAAAATGAACCCAATATCAAAATCAGAAGAAATGCTATTGATTCGGTCTTTTGTAATGGAAAGGATATGGACCAATAAGTTCAATGTATTCCAGTGGGAGGAGGAGGGCTAAAGCAAAACAAGCAAGCAAACACAAGCAATGAGCAAATACAGGAAAGATAAACTCAGTTGTTCGTTTTCTTTTTGGTTGCACAGTGCAGCATGTGGGATCTTAGTTCTCCAACCAGGATCAAGCCTGTGACCCCTGCGGTGGAAGCACAGATTCGTTACCACCGGACCACCAGGGAAATCTCTCAGTTGTCCTTTTTTGTCATTGCTCTAGGATACTACTAAATTTAAGAAGTGTATAAAAGAACTAGCTTATAGAGGCAGAGAATAGCATTTATTTTTGTTAGGTTCTGTTGTATTGGCAGAACTTCTTAACTAGATACAGCCGATTAAGTGCTAAAAATTGGGAGGGAAACGATAAAACCAATAAACAATAACAAAAACTCACTGGAAATTTTCAGTTTATTAAATGACGTGTTTTGAAGAAAATGATTTAAAGATAGCCAAAATTGATAGAAATTGACTTTTCTGGGTGGAAATACATATTTGATAACATTGAAGCACTATATGTGGTTTGGGTTACCCTTGTTTATTCATTTTTAAATGTGTTGAGCATTTCCTAGGAAGTAAGAAGTGGTGCTAAATTCTCTAAAAACTACTACTACATTTAATCTTCTCAGGAATTTTGTGAAATAGATATTGTTATCATTAACCTATCTCATTTAACTTACCAAAAAAACCCTAAAACATGGAGAAATTATTTAAATGTATGGATTGTTGCTGAATAATATCTCATTATTTAAGCATTAACATACTACATATGTCTATACTGGAAATAAGAAGCTTATATTTAAAAGTTTTTTAATTATACAATTGTTAAAATCAAATTCTGTTCTTCCCTAGTGTAGAATGTTTCAGGCATAGAAAAATAAAATTACATTTGTTACTGCTGCTGCTGCTGCTGCTAAGTCGCCTCAGTCATGTCTGGCCCTGTGCGACCCCACAGATGGCAGCCCACCAGGCTCCTCTGTCCCTGGGATTCTCCAGGCAAGAACACTGGAGTGGGTTGCCATTTCCTTCTCCAATGCATGAAAGTGAAAAGTGAAAGTGAAGTTGCTCAGTCGTATCCGACTCTTAGCGACCCCATGGACTGCAGCCTACCAGGCTCCTCCATCCATGGGATTTTCCAGGCAAGAGTACTGGACTGGGGTGCCATTGCCTTCTCCTACATTTGTTACTACTAAAAGTAATATCAACATGATGAAAATGTTTTGTATCATTTTGTTGAGTTGCTTAATTCTCTTTCAGTACAGTTCTGTTCAGTCACCCAGTTGTGTCCCGCATTTTGTGACCACATGGACTGCAACTCTCCAGGCCTCCCTGTCCATTGCCAACTCCCCAAATTTACTCAAACTCATGTCCGTTGAGTTGGTGATGCCATCCAGCCATCTCATCCTCTGTCTTTCCCTTCTCCTCCCACCTTCAATCTTTGCCAGCATCAGCGTCTTTTCCAATGAGTTAGTTTTTTGTTTCAGGCGGCCAAAGTATTAGAGTTTCAGCTTCAGCCTCAGTCCTTCCAATGAATATTCAGGACTGATTTCCTTTAGGATGGACTGCTTGGATCTTCTTGCAGTCCAAGGGAACTCCCAAGAGTCTTCTCCAACACCACAGTCCAAAAACATCAATTCTTCGGTGCTCAGCCTTCTTCACAGTCCAACTCTCACATCCATATATGACTACTAGAAAAACCATAGCTTTGACCAGACAGACCTTTTGGCAAAGTAATGTCTCTGCTTTTTAATATGCTGTCTAGGTTGGTCATAACTTTCCTTACAAGGAGTAAGCATCTTTTAATTTCATGGCTGCAGTCACCATCTGCAGTGATGTTGGAGCCCAAAAGAATAGCCTCTCATGGTTTCCATTGCTTCCCCATCTATTTCCCATGAAGTGATGGGACCAGATGTCATGATCTTCGTTTTCTGAATGGTGAGCTTTAAGCCAACGTTTTCACTCTCCTCTTTCACTTTCATCAAGAGGCTCTTTAGTTCTTCTTTGCTTTCTGCCATAAGGGTGGTGTCAGCTTCGTATCTGAGGTTATTGATATTTCTCCTGGCAATCGTGATTCCAGCTTGTGTTTCTTCCAGTCCAGCATTTCTCATGATGTACTCTGCATATAAGTTAAATAAGCAGGGTGACAATATACAGCCTTGATGTACTCCTTTTCCTATTTGGAACCAGTCTGTTGTTCCATGTCCAGTTCTAACTGTTGCTTCCTGATCTGCATACAGATTTCTCAGGAGGCAGGTCAGATGGTCTGGTATTCCCATCTCTTTCAGAATTTTCCACAGTTTATTATGATCCACACAGTCAAAGGCTTTGGCATAGTCAATAAAGCAGAAATAGATGTTTTTTTGGAACTCTCTTCCTTTTTCCATGATCCAGTAGATGTTGGCAATTTGATCTCTGGTTCCTCTGCCTTTTCTAAAACCAGCTTGAACATCTGGAAGTTCATGGTTCACATACTGTTGAAGCCTGGCTTGGAGAATTTTAAGCATTTCTTTGCTAGTATGTGAGATGATTGCAATTGTGCTGAGGCTTGAACATTCCTTCGCATTGTGTTTCTTTGAGATTGGAATGAAAACTGACCTTTTCCAGTCCTGTGGCCACTGCTGAGTTTTCCAAATTTGCTGGCATATTGAGTGCAGCACTTTCACAGCATCATCTTTTAAGATTTGAAATAGCTCAACTGGAATTCTATCACCTCCACTATCTTTGTTCGTAGTGATGCTTCCTAAGGCCACTTGACTTCACATTCCAGGATGTCTGGCTCTAGGTTTGTGATTACACTATTGTGATTATCTGGGTCATGAAGACCTTTTTTGTATAGTTCTTTTCTTTAACTTGTATTTAATGACAAAACTGGAGTGTACCCTTAAAAATTTCAGATTGGTGAAACATGGAGAGACCATGTCCCTAAAATGCCCCAAAGGAGATGGTCAGAAAAAGCTGAGGCTAGTGAAGGTATAGTTTATATTTTTAAAAAAGCATAAGGTGACAGGGAATTCATTCTGGAAGCTAGGATTTTACACACAGGTTTTTGAAAGTTCCTTTCTCTCAAAGATGAAACTGAGCACATTGAAACATACCAGCAAATTGGCCAAGATGTGAAGCAAATGGAACTCCCATACGCTACTGTAGGGAGTTCACAATGAATAAACACTCAGAAAAACTGACAGTTACTTATAAGTTAAATATACATATACTTACTGTTTGTCACAGCAGTTCCTCTTGTAGGCATTTATCCAAGAGGTGTGAAAACATATACACAAAAAGATGTGTCTTGTTCACAGAGCTTTATTCATAATATCCAAGCACTGCAAATAGCCCAGATGTTTATTAATAGATAAGTGGATTTTAAAAAAAGCATCTTCATGCAATTAAAAGATACTCTCCAAAGAATAGAAACAGACAGCTAATATACATAACTACAGGGATGATTCTCAAAAACATTTTTCTAAATGAAGGAAGCAAGACACACACAAAAGTAATACTATATGATTGCATGTATATGAAATTCTGGATAGGCAAAGCGATCGTGATGGAAAGCAGTGGACAGGTGGTCCTCTGGGGGCTAAGGGTGGGAGTGGTTTACTACAAAGGGATGAGAAAATTTGGGGGGTGATGGGAATGTTCTTGATTGGGGGGATTATGTAAGTATATATTTTGTCAAAACCCTTTGATCTGAAGACTTAAAATGAGTTTATTTTTGTGTGTAAACTGTATCTTTATAAGAAAAAATGCTAATGTTGCATTTTATATTTTAACAACCTAGCCAGAAAGAATAAGACATGGAGAAAACTAAAGTGATGAAAGAAACTGAGTAAGCAAGAGCCAAATAATGAATTCAGACTTAATTTTATCTTAATTCCAATCTGGTAGGGCACCAGTTTCCTAAGATGTTCTGCACTCTGCGCTGTATCTGTAGTCTTGTTTGCTATCTCATGGTCTGTAACACTCATCACGGTCATGACCAGTCTCCGTTGATTTGAGCTGGCATTGGTTTGAGTGTAAACTACTTTAAAGTTAGTTTAAATAATTAGAAGAATAAGTAATGATGTTAAAAATAAGCATAAGTGAAAAGTGAAATACACCTGATGCAAAGATTATGTTCCATTTATTATTAATATGGGAATTGAGCTACATATGTGCCAGAAGTGAAGAATATGAATGCAGTGATGTGTGAACCAGTTTTAACTGCTAGAAAATTTTGCATCAGAGTTGAAATTTTCATGGTTTCTTTTGCTGTTTTTTCATTATTGCTCTCTGGACTTGCTTTCCATTTATAATTGTTGATTGTTAAGTGTTTTCTGAGATTTCTGATTTCTCTATATTTGAGGTGACCATATAAATTGTCATGCAAATTTTGATGCTTTTTGAGAGAAAGGGGATACAGGAAAATAGACTTTAAAAACTACAGTGTTCTGGGAAAATTAGGCTATAAAATTGTCCTGCATAAAATCCTTGTTTGTGCATTTTAAATGTTCTTATTGGAGCTATATGAAAGTGTAAAGTGTTCCACCTTCATTTTATATACCACTTCGTATAGGACTGCATACAAAGTTGGACTCAGTAAACACTTGTTGAAAGATTTAAATTTTACTTTTTCTTACCTGGAGAATAAAATGCTATTGTTTGCTACTAGAATTAGGAATTTGTACAGACTTAATATTGAATTTCTTCCTATAGTGGCCCATAAAGCTGCATATTTGTTTAAAATTATGCTATCATCCCCTCAAACTACTGTATTCTTTTGAGAATAGCTTTATTTTCCCCAATTATTTGAAAGAGCTTCTCATGGAATTCTTATGGATAAAAGAGATGAACTGTCCATGCCATGAAAACAGGATTTCAAACTTTGAGCAGATTCTTATTTATTTGAATAAATGTTCTCTGGTATGTGGAGTTTATCAGTTTATCACAAGTCAGGGATCAGGTTACACTTCTCTCTCTTTTCCATTCATGGGCTGTATGGCAGCTGGTATGGGATGACTTGGGTCCCTCACAGAATTCACATGTTAAAGCCGTAACTCTTGATACCTCAAATGTGGCTGCATTTGGATATGAGGTATTTAAAGAAGTAATAAAATGAAAGTGTGAGCTTTAGCATGGTCCTAAGGTCCATCTAGTCAAGGCTATGGTTTTTCCAGTGGTCACGTATGGATGTGAGAGTTGGACTGTGAAGAAAGCTGAGTGCCGAAGAATTGATGCTTTTGAACTGTGGTGTTGGAGAAGACTCTTGAGAGTCCCTTGGAGTGCAAGGAGGTCCAACCAGTCCATCCTATAGGAGAGCAGTCCTGGGTGTTCATTGGAAGGACTGATGCTAAAGCTGAAACTCCAGTACTTTGGCCACCTGATGCGAAGAGTTGACTCATTGGAAAAGACTCTGATGCTGGGAGGGATTGGGGGCAGGAGGAGAAGGGGACGACAGAGGATGAGATGGCTGGATGGCATCACCAACTCAATGGACATGAGTTTGAGTAAACTCCGGGAGTTGGTGATGGACAGGGAGGCCTGGTGTGCTGCGATTCATGGGGTCGCAAAGAGTCAGACACGACTGAGCAACTGAACTGAACTGAACTGAATCTAATCTGACTGGTATCCTTGTTGGTGGAAGATATTTAACAAGAGAGCATGTGTACAGATGAGAGACCATGTGCAGACAGAGGAAGAAGAAGATGGCCGTGCACAAGCCAAAGTGAGGGGTCAAGAAACTTCATATAGCATCTAGATCTCCATTGCTATTGCCTGGCTACACTGCTTGGACTACCTACAGACCTAGCTAGACCAAACTGCTCCATGAACTCCCTCTCGCCCAGCCTGGAAAGACTGTTAAGTCACTGCTATAGAAACTGCCTGGATACATGGCCCCCAAACCTTCTTTCTTTCTCCACACCCAGACCAGTGGACCCAGATGAGCCTTGCTTGATGCATGGCCCTGTTTTGTTTTTAATCAATCATAGTATGGACGAGTAGCTTTCTATTGTAACATGTTTCATAGGAGAGGTTTAAAACAGAGAAAAGGTGACGTATTTGATACTGTCTTTATCATCATATGCCTGGAAGAAGGAATCCCTTCAATAACTGTTTGAGAGCTAATTAGGCTGATTAGAAAGTGCTGCTCTCCATGCGCTAGCATGTAATTTCCCAGCACGGTTCAGTAGCAGGATATTAAAGAACCCAGCTAAAAGGATCATCCTGTTCTGTATCTCAAGGTCTTCATTGTTCTGCTGTGCAATCGCATAATGAGAATGACTGGCCTAATTCAATGAGAGGACTCTACTATTTCCTCTTGGCTTTTGTGAGATAGAAATTATCTGCTAATGTGGAAATGCCAACTGTGATGATCTGCGCTATCATCTCCATGTAATAGGACTCATGAGAGCAAGCAACCACATTTGCCTCTTTTTCTGAAATCCCTCTGTGACACACATTAGGATGTTCTACACAAAGAACACACTTCAAAACCCATGTGTTTGTTCACCTTGTGGTGTGTAAACAGTGTTCATTGAGTCAACCACCATCTGAATCTCTATATTCTGTTGTTCAAGTCTTACCACGTTACTTTATTTAGGAATAGGCGAAATGATAGAATACTGAAAGAGGAACTCTTCAGGTCAGTAAGTGCCCAATATGCTACTGGAGATCAGTGGAGAAATAACTCCAGAAAGAATGAAGGGATGGGGCCAAAGCTAAAACAATACCCAGTTGTGGATGTGACTGGTGATAGAAGCAAGGTCCGATGCAATATTGCATAGGAACCTGAAATGTCAGGTCCATGAATCAAGGCAAATTGGAAGTGTTCAAACAGGAAATGGCAAGAGTGAACGTCGATATTCTAGGAATCAGCGAACTCAAATGGACTGGAATGGGTGAATTTAACTCAGATGACCATTATATCTACTACTGCGGGCAGGAATCCCTCAGAAGAAATGGAGTAGCCATCATGGTCACCAAAAGAGTCTGAAATGCAGTACTTGGATGCAATCTCAAAAGTGACAGAATGATCTCTGCTCATTTCCAAGGCAAACCATTCATTGTCACAGTAATCCAAGCCTATGCCCCAACCAGTAATGCTGAAGAACCTGAAGTTGAATGGTTCTGTGAAGACCTACAAGACCTTTTAGAACTAACACGCAAAAAAGGTGTACTTTTCACTATAGGGGACTGGAATGCAAAAGTAGGAAGTCAAGAAACACCTGGAGTAACAGGCAAATTTGGCCTTGGAATATGGAATGAAGCAGGGCAAAGGCCAATAGAGTTTTGTCCAGAGAACACACTGGTCATAGCAAACACCCTCTTCCAACAACATAAGAGAAGACTCTACACAAAGACATCACCAGGTGGTCAACACTGAAATCAGAGTGATTATATTCTTTGCAGCCAAAGATGGAGAAGCTCTATACAGTCAACAAAAACAAGACTGGGAGCTGATTGTGGCTCCGATCATGAACTCCTTATTGCCAAATTCAGACTTAAATTGAAGAAAGTAGGGTAAACCACTAGACCATTCAGATATGACCTAAATCACATCCCTTATGATTATACAGTGGAAGTGAGAAATAAATTTAAGGGACTAGATCTGATAGAGTGCCTGAAGAACTATGGATGGAGGTTCGTGACATTGTACAGGAGACAGGGATCAAGACCATCCCCATGGAAAAGAAATGCAAAAAAGCAAAATGGCTGTCTGAGGAGGGCTTACAAATAGCTGTGAAAAGAAGAGAAGTGAAAAGCAAAGGAGAAAAGGAAAGATATAAGCATCTGAATGCAGAGTTCCAGAGAATAGCAAGAAGAGATAAGAAAGCCTTCCTTAGCGATCAATGCAAAGAAATAGAGGAAAAGAACAGAATGGGAAAGACTAGAGATCTCTTCAAGAAAATTAGAGATACCCAGGGAACATTTCATGCAAAGATGGGCTCGATCAAGGACAGAAATGGTATGGACCTAACAGAAGCAAAAGATATTAAGAAGAGGTGGCAAGAATAGACAGAAGAACTGTACAAAAAAATATCTTCACGACCCGGATAATCACGATGGTGTGATCACTCACCTAAGCCAGACATCCTGGAATGTGAAGTCAAGTGGGCCTTAGAAACCATCACTACAAATAAAGCTAGGGGAGGTGATGGAATTCCAGTGGAGCTATTTCAAATCCTGAAAGATGATGCTGTGAAAGTGCTGCACTCAATATGCCAGCAAATTTGGAAAAGTCAGCAGTGGCCACAGGACTGGAAAAGGTCAGTTTTCATTCCAATCCCCAAAAAAGGCAATGCCAAAGAATGCTCAAACTACTGCACAGTTGCACTCATCTCACACGCTAGCCAAGAAATGCTCAAAATTCTCCAAGCCAGGCTTCAGTAATACGTGAACTGTGAACTTCCTGATGTTCAAGCTGGTTTTAGAAAAGGCAGAGGAACCAGAGATCAAATTGCCAACATCCGCTGGATCATGGAAAAAGCAGGAGAGTTCCAGAAAAACATCTATTTCTGCTTTATTGACTATGCCAAAGCCTTTGACTGTGTGGATGATAAAAAAACTGTGGAAAATTCTTCAAGAGATGGGAATACCAGACCACCTGACTTTCCTCTTGAGAAACCTGTATGCAGGTCATGAAGCAACAGTTAGAACTGGACATGGAACAACAGACTGATTCCAAATAGGAAAAGGAGTACGTCAAGGTTGTGTATTGTCACCCTGCTTATTTAGTTTATACCCAGAGTACATCATGAAAAACGCTGGGCTGGAAGAAGCACAAGCTGGAATCAAGATTGCTGGGGGAAATATCAATAACCTCAGATATGCAGATGACACCACCCTTATGGCAGAAAGTGAAGAGGAACTAAAAAGCCTCTTAATGAAAGTGAAAGAGGAGAGTGTAAAAGTTGTCTTGAAGCTCAACATTCAGAAAACAAAGATCATGGCATCTGGTCCCAATGCTTCATGGGAAATATCTGGGGAAACAGTGGAAACAGTGTCAGACTTTATTTTGGGGGGTTCCAAAATCACTGCAGATGGTGATTGCAGCCATGAAATTAAAAGACGCTTACTCCTTGGAAGGAAAATTTTGACCAACCTAGCACATTCAAAAGCAGAGAAATTTCTTTGCCAACAAAGGTCCGTCTAGTCAAGGCTATGGTTTTTCCTGTGGTCATGTATGGATGTGAGAGTTGGACTGTGAAGAAAGCTGAGTGCTGAAGAATTGATGCTTTTGAACTGTGGTGTTGGAGAAGACTCTTGAGAGTCCCTTGGAGTGCAAGGAGGTCCAACCAGTCCATTCTAAAAGGAGATCAGTCCTGGGTGTTCATTTGAAGGAATGCTAAAGCTGAAACTCCAATACTTTGGCCACCTCATGCAAAGAGTTGACTCATTAGAAAAGACCTTGATGCTGGGAGGGATTGGGGGCAGGAGGAGAAGGGGATGACAGAGGGTGAGATGGCTGAATGGCATCTCCGACTCAATGGACATGAGTATGAGTAAACTCCAGGAGTTGGTGATTTACAGGGAGGCCTGGCATGCTGCGATTCATGGGGTCACAACGAGTCAGACAACGCTGAGTAACTGAACTGATAGTAGTATAATTTTTCTGTTTTCAATGTGTTCCATAACCTCTATTGATATTCATTCAGAATATTTTATATTAAAGGTCTAATGTACAGGATATTGTTACTTTTTAGTCATATTGGCTTATTTTTGAGGTACAGTGGTCCAGTCCACTATTACTCAAAACTGAATGCTGAAGTCAGGAATCTACAGTCTACTATGGGGATAATTCCCCTTATGGCTCAGCTGGTAAAGAATATGCCTGCAATGCGGGAGACCTGGGTTTGATCCCTGGTTTGGGAAGATCCCCTGGAGAAGGGAAAGGCTACCCACTCCAGTATTCTGGCCTTGAGAATTCCATGGACTGTATAGTACATGGAATCACAAAGAGTTGTATATGACTAATGACTTTCACACAATCACAGGGGTAATTCACATATAAAAGTTACAGTCACTTAAGACTTTAGACTTCTGAGGGTATGGTCTAAACAGTGGATTTTCACTGCTGCATTTCAATATTCAGCAACTGGTAGGAGATTCTAAAAAACTTGATTAACCAGAAAACGTCATTTTTCATTTCCTTCCAGTGCATTTACTACAAAAGTGTTAGATTCTGGGATAGATAACTATTTATGTATTGGAGGAACTAGTAAATTTTCTCCCATTCAGATAGCATGCTGGAAAACTTTTTGGAGTGAGTATTATAAAGCTAATTATGCTTGACATAAAAATAGTTAAAGAAGAAAAATAAAAAAGCGTGATGGTTGAGGATTGACAGCTAGAAAGAGAAAAGGGTTTTGATTTCTTAGGATGGCAGTCTTCTACTTTCAGATGTTGATAGTAAATCAGCATTTTAAAATCCCTCTTAATTAAATCAGAACTTGAAAAAAATATCTTCTGAGTAATCTATCCTTGTGGTAGTGCTGGTGTATTAGGACATGGTGCAGAAAGAGGGCATAGCAGTCATTAGAAATGGGTCAGAATAGAATCAGTAATTTAGTGAACAGAAAACTCTAATAGAAGAAAATAATTTATCAGGAAAAAATGTAATGTGTACCAAGCCCCCAACCTAGAGTTAGTGAAGAAAAGATACATTTCCCACTAATTACAGAAGAAGACTGTCTCTCAAGACATCCTACCTGGTTGGGAAAGTAAAGGACAACCAAATGCCCTAAGGGAAATGCAAAGCAGGAAAATAAACATCTGAATTATAGTATTAAATGACCTCAAAATGATTCATAGAGCTCAAAGTATCTTCTGGTAAGGAGAGAACAGTCTTCCATGAGCCCTTAATCGAATGTGTGTTCAGTGATTACCTCTGGCTGATGCTGCCTGGGACATTCCCTGGAAATCTTCCTTTTCAGGAGTCTTCTTTTCTGCCCTATTTTTCAGCCCTCATTTTACCAGTTACAAAACTCAATTCTCCTCTGATTTTGTTGCAAATCATTATAATTTAACCAGTCTCAAATCTATGCAAAATCTGTTCCTCTTCATAGACAAAGAAATAGCAAATTATTTTATCCCTAACCAACAAGTCTAAATATCAAAATTCTAAAATATAATACAATTGAAATGTTCATGTGTGAACATTTCACATATGAAATGTACATATGTGAAACAGCAAAAGTGAACAACATATATGAACAACAAATGTGTTCATAATTTGTTGCATATACTACAAAGTTCTCCATTCTAGATATTTCCCTAGTCTGCCTAATTACATAAATCATTACTGCTGCAAAGGACTGAAACCACTAATTGCAACATTTATCAAAGTACAATATATATATGGCCAAATATTAGCAAAATAAATACATAAAATTAAAACCTCAGTGATTCTATGGGTTCTTTAGAAAAAGAAGGTTCTGTAACTTTGTAGTAGCATCAGTTATTATCTTACCATCTCCATAGACCCTTTTAAGTATTTTCCATACGGTCAGGACCCATAAGGAAAATTCAGTCTCAGTTAAGTGTGTATGTAATTCTGAAGTCATTTTATAATTTCACATATTTTAAAAATTCATTTATTTTTAATTGAGGGATAATGGCTTTACAATATTTGTTTGGTTTCTGCCATACATCATCATGAATTAGCCATAGGTAGACAAATATCCCCTCCCTATTGAACCTCACTCCCACCTCCCACCCTTTCCTAGCCCTCTAGTTTGTTACAAAGCCCAGGTTTAAATTCCCCGAGTCATATAGCAAATTCCCTTTGGCTATCTAGTTTATGTATGGTAGTGTATATGCGTTCATGCTCCTCTCTCCATTTGTCTCATCATCTCCTTCCTCCCCCTGTACCCCGCTCCCTGTGTCCCTAAGTCTGCTCTCTGTGTCTGAGTCTCCATTGCTGCCCTGCAGATAGGTTCATCAGTACCATTGTTCTAGATTCCATAGAAGTATGTGATAATATATGATATTTGTTTTTCATTTCTGACTTACTTCACTCTGTATAATAGGCTCTAGGTTCATCTGCCTCGTTAGAACTGATTCAAGTGCATTCCTTTTTATGGCCGAGTAATATTCCATTGTACATATGTACCACAGCTTCTTTATCCATCCATCCTTTGATGGACATCTAGGTTGCTTGCATGTCCTAGCTATTATAAATAGTGCTGCAATGAACATTGGGGTACATGTGTCTTTTTAAGTTTGGGATTCCTCAGGGTATATGCCTGGAAGTGGTATTGTGGGTCATATGGTAGGTTTTTAAGGAGTCTCCGCACTGTCTTCCATAGTGGCTGTATCAATTTACATTCCCACCAGTAGTGCAAGAGCATTCCCTTTTCTCCACACCCTCTCCAACACTTTTTGGTTGTGGATATTTTGCTGATGGCTATTCTGACCGGTGTAAGGTGATATCTCATTGTAGTTTTGATTTGCATTTCTCTAATAATGAGCAATGTTGAGCATCTTTTCATGTATTTATTAATCATCTGTATGTTTTCTTTGGAGAAATGACTGTTTAGGTCTTTTGATCACTTTTTGATTGAGTTGTTTGTTTTTCTGATATTGTGTTGTATGAATTGCTTATATATTTTGGCAATTAATCGTTGGTCAGTTGTTTCCGTAGCTATTATATTCTTCCATTCTGAGAGTTGTCGTTTCACCTTGTTTATAGTTTCCTTTGCTGTGCAAAAGCTTAATTAGGTCCCACTTACTTGTTTTTGGTTTTACTTCTATTATTCTAGGAGAGGGGTCATAGAGGATCTTGCTGTGATTTATGTCATCAGTGTTCTGCCTGTTTGTCTCGAAGAGTTTAATAAAATTTCCATTTCATAAAATGACCATTGCCAGTAATTATGTCATGTCTGTATTACCTCTGTATTCTGCACCACAAACTCTGAGGTAGATACTATCACATCTAAATTTTACACATGAATAAACAGAAGCACAGAGGGGCTGAGTAACCCCTGCCAGGTAATCATCTAGTGCATTGTGGGCTCATGCTTGAGCACAGGAGTCTAAGCCCTGGGCTAATACTTTTATCCACCATTCTTGGTAGCCACACACTTATGCATATTATAGATCAATTTTTGGAAGCAATGCTGTGTATCACGTCAGTTCAGCAAACATTTAATGAGTGCCTGGCCTGTTCTCTGGACTGGTGATACAAAGATGAGTATTAATGAGTAAAAGTCAGGCACTCTCTGAAACTTTACTTCCAACCAGCAGTTAATATGAGAACAATCAATTCTTTTCCCACTATAAGGTTAACTCAGAAGTCTGTATGGCTGTCCCGTAAGATGGCGCATGACTAACCTAGAGACACAATCGTGTAAGAATGTATCTGCTTTTTTGTATCATAATTCATTTCATTATAAATAAATCATGGCTCTTAAAGTGGATAGGTTTTAGCCCCACTCCTAACTTCTACTCCTTTACTAAAGTCATTCCTGGGAAGGTGGAGTGACTGATCTGATTGAATTTGGAAAAATGATGTATGCTCTGTTCAGCCCTTCTGTCTGCCAAGGGACCAGTTGCTATTGGGGGCTGGGTTCCTCTGCTTCCTCAGAAGCTGTGCTCCTGGGGAAAGGAGGGATGCAGGGACTGGATGGGGAAGCATGTCTTGTTCTGGGATTCAATATTAATAGCTCAATTCAGTCAACGGGCTTCAACTATGTCCTCCTATGTGATTTCTCTCAGTAAGGGGAGTAGAAAAAGGAGTATTTTTGTTGGCAAACTCACAAGCATTTATTAGAAATAATTCTATTCTTCAACAAGAAACAGACAACTGATGAGTGAGTATATAGGCATTATTACCTAAGAAAACACTGAAAATTTGTTGAAAGTTGTCATCTTTCATATATATATAAATATTCACATATATATATATGTTATATATTGTCAGTCGTGATCCCATGGACTGTAGCCACAACAGGTTCCTCTGTCCATGGAATTCTCTAAGCAAGAATACTGGAGTGGGTAGCCATTCCCTTCTCCAGGGGATCTTCCTAACTCAGGGATCGAACCTGGGTCTCCTCCATTGCAGGCATATTCTTATTACTGTTGGGGCCACCAGGGAAGCCTCATATATATATTCACTTACAGGTATATATACACACTTACATGCATATATATGTATATAAAAACACACAACATATATATATATATATATATAAAGGTGCATATATGCACACATATGTGTACATATAGATAAGTAGATACATAGTCCTAAAGAATAGTAGCCAAACTCTTAGTTGCTTCTTTCTTTCCAATAATTGCAAAGTCTTACAGTTTGCACTTCCTTGCCCAGAATTACCTCTAACCACATTAATAACTAAGATTACTTGGAAATTGAGATCTTAAGTCATAGGAACATCAGTTATAGGAAATAGAAATTTCTTAGATACTATTCAAAGTATCCGTCTTTGTCCCATACATTTGACATTTTAACTTTCATGAAATTTAGCTTTCCCCAAGAGATAGACCTGTCTCTATAGCCTGTCAACCTCCAACCTTAGTGCATTCATTGAAATTTTAGTGTCAATATTGTAGCTATGTAATAAAGTTTATAACTCATAGCATTTTAGTATAGTCATAGAGAACAAAGAGTGATATCATAATTGCACAAAGGGATCATTAAGTCGCTGGCTAGAGTGAAAATGCTTATGAATGAGCCCAGAATAAACTCTGTGAGACAGGTGAAGGATTCCATGCTAAAAGGCCAAGGGAAGTGACACTTTGTCCTTCTTGCCTGAGGCGTGTGCCAGTCAGCTTTTAGGAGGCACTTATGAAAGTGACATTTCTGCACATGGTGTCCATGTGGCTATGTTGCAAATATGCTGGATTCTGGCCCCTTTTGCAATGTTGAAAAAGTAAAGTCATTTCATTACTGATTTACATGGGAGTTATTATCTGCAACATCTGTACACCCAACACAAGTTGATTTAATTTGCTCAAATTTCCTGGTAATCATATGCATTGACATGGAAAGGACATTCCTTCCCTCCTTACTTTCTTTAAAAGAAAAAAAAAAGAACCACCACCCATTTCCTCTACTTGAATTTAATGCACATTCACCAATGGCAGCCTTGGAGAGTAGTTTGTTAAAGAGTTAGAAGGGTTAAGGCAGCTTTACCTTGCATCATTCTAGGAAAATAGAATCCTAGTATTTTTGCCTTTAGAGTTTCCTTATTGGACAGTGAAATGCAAAACTGAAGGAAGATAAACTGTCAGTTTGCAGTGTTGCTACGTGCAAGTGGAGGGTGTTTAATCACTAAAGAGATGAACTATGTCATCTTTTTTTTTTTTTTTTTTTTCCCTCCGTTAAATTCAGGATTGTTCCCTCTGGTATAATCTTCTTTTTTTCCTTCTGTCCAGTTCAGACTTAAATGATACCAGATGTTGGCTGTCCAGCAATATTTTGCTCATTTCTCAGTTGGAAAATTGGCTCTCTTTTTTTGCTCATTTCTTTCAAATCAAAAGATTTTTTTTAATTGACAAATTATTTTTGCCTGCAGCAAACCATGAGTTAATGTCAATCGTATTCTGCACCAATTATTAAAGAAACATTTATTAGGTGGCTACTCTGAACAGGACACTACCCCAGACTCAGTTTGACTCCAACCCACTAGTATGAAGGTCTCAAGGATTTCCAGAATTAGCAACTTTATATGAACAATAATCATGGGGACTTCCATGGTGCTCCAATGTTTAAAACTACACACTTTTACTGTAGGGGGCCTGAGTTTGATCCCTGGTATGGGGACTAAGATCCTACATGCTGTGCAGTTCAGCCAAAACAAAACAAATAAACAGAAAGCTCAAAACAAAACCCAATAATCATTTGTATAAAGTGTACATAGGGCTACACCTGCCAATGCAGGAGACATAAGAGATGCTGGTTTGATCCCTGAGTCAGGAAGATCCCCTGAAAGAGGGCATGGTAACCTACGCTAGTATTCTTGCCTAGAGAATCCCATGGACAGAGGAGCCTGGCAGGCTACAGTCCATGGAGTCGCAAAGAGTTGGACATGACTGAAGCAGTTTAGCAGATGGCTGTATGAGTCTGCTTGGGCTGCCATAACGAAGAACCATAGACCAAGTGACTTAAACAATAGAAACGCATATCCCCACAGCCCTGGAGGCTGGGAGTCTCAAATCAAAGTGTTGGCAGGTTAAGCTTCTCCTAATACCTCTCTCCATAGCTCTCAGATGACTGCTTTTTACTGAGGCCTCATATGATGATTTTTCTGTGCACACACATCCTTATTATGTCTAAATTTTCTTCTCTTATAAGGACACCAGTCAGATTGTATTAAGGTTCATGTAAATGGCCTCATTTTAACTCAGTCACCGCTGTGAAGGCTCTGTCTCTAAATACAGTCACATTCATTGGTACTGAGATTTAGGCTTCAGCCTGGGACTTTGGAGGGAGTGGATGGACACACTGTATCTCGTAACGATGGCCATGAATCTGGACAGGAAATGAGGCGTTAGATTGCCTGCCAACAGGGATTGGTGGCAAGTACAGAGAGACAGAATCTTCTCCCTGCCCAGCCTGTGTCTTGTAAGCCCCATGATCTAGAAGCAACCCTGAGACTGCAGACAGGGTGAGATCTTAAACTGAATGAAGAAATACTGAAATGACTAAGATTGCTTTGAATTTAAAAAGACTGGTTTCTTACCATCTGAAAAACATAGCCATTAAGTGCAGATATAGGAAAAATTTTTTTAAGTAGCTTTTCTCTGGCCGGTATCTGTGACTTGGGATTGCACACACAGCGTCCATACTGTCTACATTGTGTGGCTGTACCACGAGCCTGGGCTGCAAAGAGCTGAAAGAAGTTCAGGCACACTGAAGAGAGGATTCACAGACTTAAGTGGAAGGCTGTCCAGAGCAGAAAGAGGAACGTCAAGAACCAGAAATCTCCAGAGACAAGAAGCAGGAAGCAGAAGGAGACAGCTGAACAGGATTAGAAAGTCTGCTGAGAATACTAAATGACTTCCGGGCATTCTGCTAGTCCTTGCCTGACTGGCTCCAGTAAGAAGTACATTCTTATTTCCTGTGAGACAAGGAAGAGAAAGGTCTGGCTCCTCAGCTTTGTCCTGGAAGACAGTCTCTTGGACTTTTCCTCAATTCTAGGCTGTACACACCAGGCAAGTTAATTGTTCAGTAGGAAATAGGGATGACAAAGAGCAGAAGTGGGAAAACCAAAATCTGACATCCCCTACATTCCTAGCACAGAAAAAACAGCCAGTGTGACAGCCCTTGTTGTTTCTCTAATAATCATTATTGCATATTTTCAATTCCAAAATTTCCCTAAGAAAAAGCTACACAGCTAGCTATTGGTAGACTGTGCTTAGTCGTTCAGCCGTGTCTGACTCTTATGACCCCATGGACTGTAGTCCACCAGGCTCCTCTGTCCATGAGATTCTCCAGGCAAGAATACTTAAGTGGGTTGCCATTTCCTCCTTCAGGGGATCTTCCCAATTAAGGGGTCGAACCAGCATCTCCTGTATTACTGCATTGCAGGTGGAGGCATTACTCACGGCCACTGGGGAAGCCCCCATAATTATTATTGCATATGATCAATTCCAGAAGTTCCCAAAGAGAAAGGGAAGTTCAGTGTTGCCTAGACTAGTTAGATAGAATTTAAAAGAGGGTGTTCCAGGTGAGCAGATCTTGAATGCATAGGATTTGAATAATTAGAAGATGAAATTGGGCATCTGACATATTCCAGGGAGGAGTAGTATGAGCCCCGGCAGGTAGATAGTAGAAGCTTGATGGATGTTGAGTGTGAAGATGGTTGCCTGAACTGAATGGGGGCTGCTTCTGGAAAGTTCTGACAGACCAGGTTGAACACTTGCAGAAGGAGCTCCTAGGGAGGTTCCTGTGTTTCCACAAGGAGGTTTGATTCACTGGTTCAAAGGAAGCCACTATAGATTCTCGAGCAGCCATTCCCAGTGGTACAACATCTACCTTGCTTGAAGTTTAAGGACAGAACAGCAGAAATTGTTCAGGATCTGGGAACCACCATTGTCATCAATTTTCCTTTAAGCTACTGTTAAGCAGTTCCCTGATACCTAGTATTTCTTTTTCTTTGGAAATTTCGTTAGCACACTTCATTCTTTGTATTTTTTCTTTCAGTTTCAACAATAACAGCAACAACAAAAACTATCCTATCTGCTACTTATTTCTGTTTATAAAACAATTTGAAAAAATTTCGTTTCATCACAACAAAGAAAATAAGCTTTTTGAATTTTTTCCCCGATGCGAACTGGTTTTTATTTAGAGCCAGGAAATATTTTTGTTCCTAAACAGAAACAAGAAAAGCATGAACAAGGTAGCTGGGACAATATTTGGTATTCTAAGGTTTGCACGAAGTATTGACTTGTGAAACCCTTGTTCAGTGTAGGTGTCTTTAAGTGCAAATTTTGTATTTTATCTTTACAATAGGCATTTACTTCCCCGCATGCCTTACTTTATGGAATACTTTTCAGAGTTTATTTTTCTCTTAAGTCTTTGATCCATTTGACTGAGTTTGTTCTATGTGAAGGTCAACACAGATCTATGATTTTTTTAAAAGAGATTTGGATTGAAAACAATGACAAGTAACTCTTCAATTACTACCATAACTCCTGCCCTCTGCTTACCACGTTGCCCACCTTTGATCCTACATGATTCTGAACTGAGATGCTGGGCAGACAGTGAAGAGCACCGTGGGAACTACTAGGGTAGAAGCCGTGGAGAGTGTTGTGAGTGAGTTATGCCTCCAGTGAAGAAAACTGCTGTATGCCTGCCCGTTTGTGATGCCCCTGGTTGCTTCTGCCACCAGGAGGTGGGGTCTGTTTCTCCAACTCCTTAAGACTCAGCTGGCCTTTGGATTGATTTTGATCAGTAGAGTGTGATGGAAGGGCCCTATGGAGGAGACTGAGGTGCCCAAACAACAGGCAACAGAGAACTGGAAGCCTCCAGCCCTGTCAAGTCATCCGATCACTGCAGCTCCATGAGTGAGCCCCAGTTAGACCGGCAGAAGAACTGTCCGTATTTCCACTGCACAGAATTATGGAGGACGCTAAATCACTGCTGTTTTATGCCACTATCTGGAAAGGACTTTATAACAGGAGCAATAAATAATGGATACGCCTGCTTATTATTTTGGGGGGGCTTATTACTGAGTTCAGACTACTTATGTATATAATAGCAAATGTGAATCACTTTAGTTTACTGTGTGCCATAGTTAAGAGCTTCTCAAATATGGAGAGGCCATCTCTACAGACAGAAGTGTTTGCTGAGGCCCTCATACCTATGGAGGGTGATCAAGATCCAGAGTCTCATCCTCAGTTTTGTACATCAAGCCTACAGGACCAACTCACATTATTCAGTCTATCTGACAACAGATTGACTATCTATTCAGAATTCCGGTTTCTTCCTATTTATATTGCAAGGTGGTTACAATTGTTCCACTCTGTTGAGAAAATTCTGAACTCTGTATGGCAATCTTAATGAAAAAACAAAATAATCCAAGAGGTAAACAGGATAACTTTGCATGGTATGATAGCATTATAGAGCTCCCTCAGTGGCACAGTGGTAAAGAATCTGCCTGCCTATGTAGGAGACATGGGTTGGTTCTATCCATAGGTCAGAAAGAACCCCTCAAGAAGGAAATGGCAACCCATTCCAGTATTCTTGTCTCGGAAATCCCATAGACAGAGGAGCCTGGTGTGCTACAGTCCTTGGGGTCCCAATGAGTTGGAAAAAACTGAACACACACACGCACACGCACACGCACACGCAGTATTACAAGGTTCTATTGCCCCCTTTTCAGTGATAAACGATGGAATCTAGCAGTTCACCCCAGTGTATGGGACCACTTCCACTCTGGATGGTACTAGAAATAAGAACAGACCCTGGTCCTTTTATTATACTTGTTAAAACTCCACATGAGCTTGGTTTCTAGAGAAACTGGCATCACATTATCTGACATTATCACATTGTGACACCATTTTCCTGGCTATAAACTCTAAATAGAGACTTGAAGAAACTCACTGGGTAGCACATATATCACCTTTCAAATATTTATTTTGTTTAATATTGACTGAAAGATTCTTTAAATTCTAATGTGCTTTACAGTTTTCAAAGGTTTCATAAACGTAATTTCATATATTCCCATAATAGCCCTTCTTTTATCCCTACTCCTATATCGTTCCTCCTCCCTTCCCTCTTTGCAATGATGACCACTCATTTGTTCTCTTTACCTGTGTCTGCTTCTTTTTTTGTTGTTTATTTCATTAGTTTGCTTTATTTTTGGATTAGAGATATAAGTGATCATACAGTCTATGTCTTTCTCTGTTGGACTTATTTCGCTTTAGCATAGTGACACCCATGTCCATCCGTGTTGCTGCAGATGGCAAAATTTCTTTCTCTTTCATGGCTGAGCACTATTCCATTATGTGCGTGTTTGTGTCTCACGTTTTCTTTATTCATCTGTTGATGGACACTGAGGTTGTCAATCTTGTCGCCACATTTTATGGTATGTCACTATCTCTTTCCTATGTTCCGATTCAATTAACCACAAATCTCTGAGCTGCTTTTACATCCATCAGCACATTTTTTAAGTTGATTTTCCTCTAAATACTTGCAAACTATGGCCTTTTTCATTATATTAGGAGCTCCAGTCCCCCCAAAGTAATATATTAGCAAATTATTTTAATATAATAATGATGCTAACATATTTTTAAAGAGTTACAGCTTAAAAAGATTCAGCTCTGTGCTGATTTATAGCTCTCTTGTGCAGTATGTAATTACTGGATATCTTTACCCAAGTGGAGAAAATATATTTAAGATACTGAATTAAGCATTTTTTTCTCAAAATTAATGCCTTTGCTTATATTTGCACATTCTTAATTTTTTAATATTTCTTTCTCTTCTCATTCTATCGATAAAACCATCACACAACTCTCTTGTCCCTCATCAAAGCAAACAGAAACAAATTAATCAGTCAAAATGATCAAGACATAAATATAGCTTTAAAAAAAATTTTTTGTCATCCAATACATTAGTAAACATCTTCAATAGTGTACCAGATTTGTTAAAAACTTCAAATGCAGTTTATATAACCAGTGCAAAAAGAAAAGTTTGCTAATTACTGCTTCATCTTTGTATTTTTATTTCTTTGAATATAATTGCTTTATAGTCTTGTGTTAGTTTCTGCTGTACAGCAAAGTGAATCAGCTACATACAGTTATATATGAGTGCTAAGTTGGCTGCGGTCCTGTCCGACTCTTTGTGACCCTATGGACTATAGCCTGCCAGGCTCCTCTGTCCATGAGATTCTCCAGGCAAGAGTACAGGAGTGAGTAGCCCTTCCCTTCTCCAGGGGAGCTCCCTAACTCAGGGATTGAACCTGCGTCTCTTGTATCTCCTGCATTGGCAGGCAGGTTCTTTGCCACTAGCGCCACCTCCAAAACGTATGTCCCTTCTTTTTTGAATTTCCTTCTTGTTCAGATCACCACAGAATGCTGAGTAGAGTTCCCCGAGCTATACAGGAAGTTCTCTTTAGTTATCTGTTTTATAATAGTAGTGGATATTTGTCCGTCACAGTCTCCCAATTCACCCTGCCACTCCCCTACCCCCTCGGTGTCCATGCATTTGTTCTCAGTGTCTGTGTCTTTATTTCTGCTTTGCAAATAAGGTCATCTGTACCATTTTTCAGGCAACAGCAACCTACTCCAGTACTCTTGCCTGGAAAATCCCATGGACGGAGGAGCCTGGAGGGCTGCAGTCCATGGGGTTGTGAAGAGTCAGACACGACTGAGCGACTTCACTTTCACTTTTCACTTTGATGCATTGGAGAAGGAAATGGCAACCCACTCCAGTGTTCTTGCCTGGAGAGTCCCAGGGACGGGGGAGCCTGGTGGGCTGCCATCTATGGGGTCACACAGAGTCAGACATGACTGAAGCGACTTAGCAGCAGCAGCAGCGGCGGCATACCATTTTTCTAGATTCTACATCTATGCTTTAATATGGTATTCATTTTTTTCTTCTTTTAAAACTACAAAACTGTCTTGTATTTTTAAAAAGAACACCTGTAACTTATTAAAATAAGAACCAAAGTTTTAGCAAACAAAGTTTTATGCCACTATATTCTCAGCATTCTTGTAGTAATATTTAATTTTCTATTCTCTATGATACATGTAATTACTAAGGGACACACTCCACTTAAAAAGTTGAAAATATCACTTTCTATCACTCTAGGGGAACTTTCAGCCAACATGCTTAAGTGGCACTTGCGAGGACAGCTGGGCCCTTAGAAACCTAGGCATTATCTTCAGATACTTGGAATGAGCTCTAGTATGTAACAGTCTCCAAGACCTCCCCTTTCTGCCTCAAACTCAACAATGACTTGCCAATAAGACATTTTTTGCCATGATCCCATCCCCAGGTGTCCTAACTGCTTATTGAAGGGATAGATCATTTTCTGCTCAGTGATTCAAAATTGCCTCTGATGCTGCTGGCAGGCTGGAATCAGGGTTCCTCAGCACAGAACCAGCATCACAGTCACAGTAGCTATCAGTCCAGGTGAACGTTGTCTTGCTGGTAGTCATTGATATCATCACCATGAAGTTAGGGATGAAAGTTACAGTGACTGCAGATTTTAATTCTTTGTGTCAACAAAGAGTAAAAGGACAGCCAAGACACCTTCAATAACTGTTTGTATTTTAAAATCTTGTAGAGGAAACCACACTTGATAAGTGTACCAACATTCCTGATAGGTTATACAGGTACTTTGGTCCTTGTGTGTATCTTTGATTAGACATTAGCCTCTTGATTGATTATGGCTTTTGAAAATTGTCAGGTATATTTAGATATGTCTACAGTGGACATGTAGTTGTTAGAACCTTTTATAACCTTTGCACTAAGAAATGGGTATAATACCCAACATGGAAGCTGGAAATGGGACACACCCTATTTTCCTTTCCTTTGGTCTTTTTGTGAACAGGAATATCATACTAACATCTATTTACCTAGAGAGAAATAGGTATATAAAAATATCTTCTTTTAGTTTATTTTTAATTGTAGGATAACTGCATTACTGAAAATAATATCTTTAAGACAGATTACCTGGCATTCATTTATAATTATCATATATAGTGTATGGTATGATTACTTTTTTAAGATGTCAGTATATTTTAGTATACTAACTAGTCTATGAGCTAAATGGGGATAAACACTTTTTTAACATGTCATTATAGGTGGCCCAGTGGTAAAGAATCTGCCTGCAATGCAGGAGATGTGGGTTTGATCCCTGGGTCAAGAAGATTCCCTGGAGAAGGAATTGACTACCCACTCCAGTATTCTTGCCTGGGAAATCCCACGGACAGAGGAGCCTGGCAAGTTACAGTTCATGGGGTTGCAAAGGAGTCAGACATGACATAGTAAATAAACACAATAGCAAAATACCTCCAATAGTAAAATTAACATGAGTAATAAGAGCAGTATATAAATAGAACCTAGTCACTGAGTTCTTTGTTTCAGGAACAATGCTAAATACTTCTCATATATCTCATTTAACCCTCAAAACCATTCTACAAGGCAGCTATTATCCATATTTTACAGATAAGGAAACTGAGGTTCAGGTAAGCAACTTGCTCGCAGTCACATTTTGCTAAAGGGAAGGTTCGATTTTTTTTTATTAGAGGTAGTAGCAGCAGCAGTGGCGTCAGCAAGCTGTCTGCTCTCCCTCCCTTCCATTAGATTGCTTGCATCTTGAGGTCCTCTGGCTCACAGTTTTATCCCATGTTAAATTCTCATGCATCACTAATGTATGCTGAGGACTGAATATAGACTGTTGGTATGGTTCTGGCTCAAGCCCCACTCCTGGAGGATCACATCTGTGTAAATCAGGGGCTTCTACATGTGGAAAATCGTTAAGTAGGGAAATATTATGAAGAGGTTTTGCTCTACACACTTTGTAGTAATTTACAGTGTTTGCTCAAATGCATGTCCTACATGGTAGAGCAATTACACAGGTAATAAACCACGTATCTGAGAACAGAATACATAACATCTAACCTCTCCACACACACTTGATTCCTCCTGATTTATTAATAATTTTCTTAGGTTTAAGTGATTTCTCTTATTATGTTTTGCTTCATATCACACTGTGGCAAGACTTAGCCAAACAGTTGCTATACTAAAATTATCTCATACTTCTTAATCCTACATTTGCTGGCATATAAAATGTTCTGTTTTATAGTTGACAATATGGTTGAGCAATAGGGCAGAAAGGTGAAAGCAGAAACGTACAAAAAAGAGAAACCATTGAGAAGCTTATTAACAAGTGAAAATGTACAGAAACTGGAACTAATTCATTCTCTTCTCCTGCAACCGGTTATAAGCACATCATGGCATTTTCTGAAGCAGAAAACATTTCTACAGTGCTGTTTTCAGTGCTGTATCAAACACCATGCTAATTTGAACACAAAGTTCTCCAAGTGACAGGTGATACATTATAACAATATAATTTTTAAATGTTGTTCAAAATAAAAATGACAAATGGAGCAAAACCACTGGCGTGCTCAGTTTATAAGCTAACTTATTTATCTTTTTACTTTAATGATGATACCATTTTCATAAGTGAATTTGAATAAGCTCTCATCTTGGGTTGACAATAAGTCTATTTTTTTGTGTTTGTTCTTAGAAGCTTTTTCACGAAGTGAAAGTAATGTGATGGACGTTCTAAGTAACTGAGACCATGCCAACATATGACACTGAATAAATCATAAGCACTGATTCATTTTCATCACTTAATAATTTGATTTGTTACAGTTATCCCTATTTGAGTACTGAAGCAGGTGAGATAGTTAGATACATTTTTAAGAATGAATGATATTGCAAAAATGAAAGTGAATCTGTTTTTAAATAAGTGCCTGAAAAAATCAGATATGACCTTTAAATGTTTGAATCATCTGACTTCCTATGACTCATTAAACTATCATTGTCAATGGAAAACTAGTATTTTTAATAGCAATTTTTCTGACTCTCTTTAACTTAAATGTATTACTTCTACTTCTTGAAAGGACATCTGAGAAGTAAATCCTATTATTCTTCTTTTATAGATGAGGAAGCAGATGGCCAGAATAGTTCAGCAAATTGACCCTAAAGTCAGTAAGTAAATGTTATAACTAAGATTTCAGCCCAAATCTGTCTGGGTCTAATGTCTGTTCTCTTTCTAACATACCATTCTACTTATTGAATTACAGTAAATTAGAGAAACCAAGCCTGTTTCTATCAAATTTTATCTAACGTATGATTGTAGTCCTCAATAAGTTTTAAAACAATTAGTCACTATCCATTCAAAATCAGTCTGAAAAGAGAGCAAAACCAGCCAAGACATTTTATCATTGCAATTGCCCACACAGATATACTAAGCCTACCTAAAAGTTGACTAATTTTTCAAAGCTTCACTGGTATCTTAGAATATCTCAAGACTTGTATATAGTTGAGCATTTTTAATCTCAGAGCTTAAAATACCTAGTATTTATTTCTGGTAACAAAGAAAGGACTGTTAGGTCAGCTGAAATCTCAAACTAGGTAATTTAAATCTTTCTTATACTGGGATATGATACATGATTAAAACTCTCCAACGAAACAAAATAAGTATTATAGGCTCCTATATTACAAGGAAGTTTCCCACTGGATTCTTCAGTGGAAATTCAAAATTAGGAAAAACTATCAATAGACAAGATGAGTATTATTTCATATATAATCATATCTCAAATATGTAGTTATATACAATAATCTCTCTGTGTAATTTAAGAAAAGGCATTGAATATGTAGTCAGTAAACATTTCAGGAGCATACTTTCAAAACAGTGCTCTTTAAAGTTATCTCTGGGTTTAATACATACAAGTGTTGTAGTAAAAACAAGAGAATAATTGCCAAGAATGAACATTTCCTTTGTACTTAAATTTTCGTGACACTTCACCCAGCCCTACAGCCGTTTATTACATAGAATCAAGACCATCTTCTTCAAGCAATTAAAAAAAAATCTAGCAAATGGAGTCTAGAAACATAATTCGCTGGGGAAGTTTTTATATGAAATGATCTTTAAGTCTCTTTCCAAGTCCCAGTGCTATATTTTCATGATTATAATTGTAAGAAGTGTTTTGTTGATTGGGAGATGGCAAGGAAACATTTGTTGTTTCTTCCAAACCAGTGAAAGTTGTACTGTTCACGCGATAGGAATAATGGAATGGGGGGGAGGGATGAACCCTTAGCCAGAGGCTGGGGATCTTTGTTTACTCCTCTGCAGCCACTGATGGAATGAGATAATCTTGGTTGAATCATTTTTGAATTCTTGGATTTTTGGTGTTTATCCATAATCTATGAAACTGAAGTTTAAAAACTGATGTGGGGGATTTTTTCAAAAGCTAGAAAGATTTATTGGTCCAGGTTTGTGTATATGTTGATGGTAACATCAACTGTTAACAGATAACTGGACCTAAGTCAGAGCATTCTGCCGCTGTCATGAAGCAGAAGCCTTCTGTCACAGGGATATGTGTCCACCTGAGATCCTGTTCCCACTCTGACAGTGACCATCCCAGACAAGGCCAGTACCCCTGCTTAGGTGCAGAAGGAGGCTGGGGATACAATGTCTACAATGGTTATTGCTTATTCTTTTTGATCCTTGAAAATCCTTGCATTCCCTAACAAAAGAAATGGAGTTCACGTTTTAAAGAGACAGAAACAAGGATGGTACCAAAAATATCTTGGACTAAAATTACACAAGAATGATTGAAAGCCTCCAGGGAAGTCATTTTTTTTTTCATCCTTTCAAACTCTTTTCTCTTGTGAAAGCTCTTAGTATGGAGGTAATAGTGCTTTCTAATCCAGACTAAAAGTCATAGCATTTTGGGGGGGAATATTGTTCAGTTTTTATAAACCAACCAAGTTAATAATATGTATGTTTTCTGGGTATGAATTTATGACTTAGTACTTGGTTAATATAACTGGTTTAGAAAAAAACACTTTACAAAAAATAAAGTTAAAAAAATGTGGTTAGTGGTTAAGAACAGTAACAGATATAAAAAAACCAATCTCCCATACCTTTAAAAATGAATGTGGTTTATTGGATTACAAATAAAAAAGTCCAAGAATAGATGGACTTTAGTCAAAGTATGAGGAGAACTCTGTCTCTATGTTTCCTGATTTACTTGCATTTCCATCTCTTGTCGGTCATCTTCATCCTTAAAATGTTATCCTGTGTTCATACGACGTCCGTCAGCTTTGTCTGCACATCCACTGTGAGAAAATGGCCACTGCCTTCTATTGCCGAACAAATGCCCCACATTTGCTCTCAGTGGCCCATCTCGAAGGTGCTCAGCTTTGGACTAATTTGTTTGAGCACAGTGGTGCCTGGTCTTGGTTTAGGATAGAGTTAGATAATGAAACACTGATGAAACAATAGTAAAAAGTAGTGGGAAATCGGGAGCTACCCTTGGACCTGGTGAGGAAGTAAATCCCACCCAAATTCCCTGGCTGCTGAGCAAAATGAATGGAGTGGTGGTAGGTGGAATGGAAGGTTGGTAAGATAAATCGCAGAACCCACTGGAGAATTCTGTCACTTCAGTAAACATTATCAAGAGTAGTCTGTTTCCCCAGAGGAAGCTTGGAGATCAAACCAGAACTCCATGCTTTCACAGAGTTATAGTGGTAGAAGAAAATTTAAAGACAACCCAATCTAGTCCTCATACTTGGAAGATGGGAAAACTGAGACTCAAAGAGGTTAGATCATTTGTCCTAGAAAATATAGCAGAACTTGGAGGTAGTCTCCACATCACTGCCCCCATCTAGCACCCTTTCAATGACACATTTGTCGTTTATTTATTCATTCAAGATGTAGTGACCATTGCTATCTCCAGGGTTGCCTATTGAAAAGTGTCCGGATATCTACCACAGATTCATGTTGATGCAATGCAGACACCAACACTGTAATTTAAAGCATTATTTTCCAACTAAAGATAAATAAAGAAAACCTACTTCAAAGGCCACCTTGTCCATTAGAATTTTTCAGTCTTTGAGTCAAAATTTTCTTTTACACGTTATACGTGGTCATGGCATGTCTTACTTCTCTCAGTCACTTTCTACATTGTATTACATTTTAGGCTTTATCTCTTTCACTGAAGTTTGAGTTCATTAAAAAGGCGGTGCTGTTCATTTCTCTGTCTTTCAGAGTGCTGCCTACATACTAATGTTTGAATATGTGAATGAAAATGTAAATATTAATATTTTGCTCAGGAAATGGTGATTTGAGACTCTCTTAGGAGTAGACAGTTTGCGCCCTTTACAATTGACCAGAATCATGTCTATCATCCCTTCGCTGTAGCTGGGACTGAACCAGGCTTGCTATCGGTGACCCAGCATTTGGAGTCAGGTCAAATGTTGAAGTGAATGAAGCCTGCCTTCTTTCTTCCCTTCTGCGCAGTTGTTTGGGGTCATCACTGTCCTGAAGAAGCCAGTGTGTTACACAGATATCAGCAGCACAGGTAGCTTTCCCCAGCCCTCAGTCAGTTCAGTCGCTCAGTCATGTCCAACTCTTTGCCACCCCAAGGACTGCAGCACCAGGCCTCCCTGTCCATCACCAACTCATAGAACTTGCTCAAACCCATGTCCATTGAGTTGGTGATGCCATCCAACCATCTCATCCTCTGTCATACCCTGCTCTTCCCGCCTTCAGTCTTTCCCAGCATCAGGGTCTTTTCCATTGAGTCAGTTCTTCGCATCAGGTGGCCAAAGTATTGAAGTTTCAGCTTCAGCATCAGTCCAATGAATATCCAGGTTGATTTCCTTCACAGTTGACTGGTTTGATCTCCTTTTGGTCCAAGGGACTCCCCCAGCCCTATCAACATATAAGTGGTTCTGTTCTATTCCAGCAGACTCTTCTAGGAATTGTTTGAAATACATTTATTCTAACTTTATATTCCTAATACTCTGGGTGGTATTTGATTTTTATAGGCACTCTTGAGGTAGAAGTTCTATGAAATCTAAATTAAATTTTGAGTTTGAAATAGCATGATAAGGTAACAGTATGACCTTTAAACACAAGATGGTCTTCTTTGTCTTTCTTCTGTTTAATTTGCATCCCTACTTGCCCATTCATAAAGCCAGCCCAGCCTTTACTATGTCCTGGCTCATTTCATAATATCCCTTGAAATTATGTCATGATGCAGAGAGAAGCAGGGGTTGAGGGATCATGGAAAGCTTCTCTACAATAAAATACACTTCATTGGACCCACTGGGACACCAGTCTTTTTTGACAAGTACAAAATTGATGATATATCTGTGATGGGAGGAGCTGAAATAACTCTAACATAAGTGTCACAGCCTCAAAGTCAGACCAGAAGTATTGCAGACACTGTTATGTGAAAAGGAATCTATGTTTATTAAGAGGCCGCAGATTAAAACTTTTAGGGTACTGAATCTGCCCAGAGACAGATATATGGAGACATATTGAGATGGGCCCCTTCTTTCTGTCAATATTACATTATGATTAATTTGAACAGGATAGTAAATCTTGAATTGCAAATGAGATAGCTAAAACTTAGCTGTTTATCTTTGCTGTCACAGTACCACATATCAAAAAGAATACCCTTCAGATTAAATGAAATGGTCTCTAAAAGCAATTTTACTGCACCATTGGAAATGGTGGGTGTGGAGTGAGTAAATTATTTCATGAATAGACAGTCTATGGAAAAAAAAAAAAACTTTAGTGAATTTTTAAACTCTCCACCCTTCCCTTTGGTTATATTTTTACTTTATTTTTCATATATTTTGCCAGAAAAATATAGATTGACTTCTTAATAGATGTCTAAACAGCAAAGGTTTGTATTATAACAATAAGACCAGAAAATAAACCCAGCATGTTAAAAGTACTGTTTGTAGTGGCAAGCGCAATATAAAAGCGTGGATTCAAGTTGCTTTTTATAATCCTGTTTTCAGTCCTTTGGACATTTATAACCTTGTTGGCTTTAGAATTCAACTTTTCCACACTTCATCTAAGTGATAAGGTGTTTCTTTTGGAAAGCTCTAGGAAAAATAATCCTTTCAGTTATTTTTGAATTATGAAGGCATAGTTGCACCAATAACTAGAATGCCTGAGCACAGCCATTTCAAATCTGGCACGTGGTTAAGCCTCCAAAGAAACAGTTGCATTTAACAGAAAGAATACAAAGAGGGGCACCAAATAGTCTAGCCTCTACTAAGCGGCTCACTGGCACCTACTGAAGTCTGATTCCCGGTGAAAGGAGACTTTTTGTCATTGCTTGTGTTAGAGGTGACTTATTTCTGAACAAAATATTAAAGGTCACACAATTCTTTTGGAATGCCACCTTGACTTTTGAAGAGATGTGGAATCTTCAGTTCATTTTGTACGTCATTCAGATCCGCACTTCAGATGACAAGGGGGGCTTGAAATAGGATGGAATTCTGTCTTGCTGCGCTCAGGAACCTCATTCTGTTTTACTACCCACCCCCCACCCTGCACTTTGAATATGGGAAGAACGCATTACACATTATCATTGTTCTGATGGAAATAAAGATAAGCCAGCTCACATCATTTATATTCTTCCCATACAAGCTTCATGTGGAGCAAATCTAACCAACACACAGTGATATATCAACACCTCATTTATCTTTGACTGTCATATTTTTTCCATAAAAGAAAATGTTAAGGAAACTAAAACCTATACCTTTAAGCACTGAAAGATCTTCCAGTTTTCTATTTAAGTAGTTTTTAATCCCCAAATGCCTTACAAATTTATTTCTTATTCTTGTCGAAAAAGAAGTAGCTATCTATAATCTACTATGATTTTATAATATCTCAAAATCATTTATTATAATATTTAATGCAATCTACTAAAATATAGTATGTTGTGGAATCATATGAGTATATAAAATTATAAATAAATGACTGGATATTTATTGTTCTATTTTAGTAGATGTTGAATAATCAAGAATTATTTGCCCCTACAATTAGTGGTCCAGAGGTACTCATATACTTTTGTTTTTACCTTTTTAGATGACGTTCCCTCTTATATCTCAATTTTAAACTGCCAATTTTTGGCTTCTATAAATATGATTCTTCTAGCAGTCATTCATTCCATCTAAAGCATTTCTTCTAATTTTCTCTTTGGTCTGGAAAATAGAATAATTGACTGTTTAAAAAAAAAAATCAGGCCTTTTAGAATATGAATCTGAGCATGTTCAGAACCCTGCAGTAACCGCCCGTCTCACGCAGTCAGAAGCTGTTCCTTCTCGTGGTCCCCCAGCACCTCCACGACCTGTTCGCGCTGCTTCCACATTGCCCTGCCCTCCCATTCTTGCCCTTGTTCACTGTGCTCAGACCTGGGAGTGATTTACTGTCCTGGAAAACACCATGTTTCCTCTCACCTTAGGGTGTTTTCACTCGTTCGTTCCCTCTTTCTGAGGCAGTCTCCCCCGGTGTCCATCTGGCTAACTTGCTTTCACCCTTTAAACCTTTATCGAGTTTTGCCTTCACGATGATGTCTATTGTGCATTCTCTGTGGTGTCATGTCCCATTATTTTTTTTTCAGAGTATTTATCACCTTAGAATCTATAATATACTTTAATAATGTATTATGCTTTTCTTTCCTTTTCCTCTTACTAAAATATTAATTCCAGGAGGCAAAGATGTTGGTGTTTCTTATTTATTTATCCCCTGGCACATACAATAATAGAACATCATGAAGCACATAGTAAGCATCAAGCAATATGTTTTGAATGAAATGAACACGTTTTCAAATTAAGTCCAACATTTTAAAAGCCAATAAGAGCTGCCACAGTGCACCTGTTTGAACTCCCTGAGTCACACAGCAAAATTCCCACTGGCTATCTATTTTACATATGGTAATGTATATGTGTCCATGCCGCTTCATGCCCTGTGACCACCTAGAGAATGGGAGGTAGGAGGGAGGTTCAAGAGGAAGGGGGCATAGATGATAGATGATAGATAGATAGATAGATAGATATACATACCTATGGCTGATGCATATTGATGTGTGGCAGAAGCCAACACAACATTGTAAAGTGATTATCCTTCAATTAAAAATGAATACAATTTTTTAAAAAGTCAGTAAGAGTAGAAAGTGTTCCTGCTGATCATGAATGGTTCAAAATTTTGGTCAAAAATTATTTAATCTTTATTGTGACTGCTCAGATTCATTCTATATTAATTTAAATATTCTTCCGTTTGAGTTAGTGAGATTTGCAGATATCTTTGGATTAAAAAATTTACTATTAATAGAAAGTGAAGCCATCTAATCCAAAACTTAACTTTAACCCTGTGTATGAACTCTAAACTTTAGCTAAAGTCATAGAAAGAAATTAAAAAGCTTGATATTCATTTCTTCTTTGCTGTCTAAGACTTTTCCTAATCATTAAGGAAAAATAGTGGAAAATGTTAGAAATAAACAAAATGTATAATTCTCCAAGGTCACCACCTCATAACTTCCCTGCTGAAATACCCCTCTTATAACACCTTTGGAGTTATAGTCTCCTCTACATTCATTCTGATTACTCACTGATGATTGAGCTATTTCTCCTGAATCTTGGACTCATCCTGTCTCAGCTTTGATCTGTCTCTTCCCTATGCTTTTGCTTCTCTGGACTGATTAATGACTTTTGAGCAATCTTAAGGCCTTCCCTTCTGTAATTTCTACTACTGAAATAAATATGCTCTTGCTTTGCTCAACTTAAGAAATCTCAGGCCTTTGCCCTACTTAGTTATGTTTGGAATTCAGTTCTAGTTTACTCTGGCCAGGATTTTCCTGATGCCACTTGAGTTCTGGTTATATCATCTTTCTGAACTGGTGTTTTACAAAATAACCTATCAGAATAATAATTTCAAGGTGAAAATAAACTAAGGCAGTTTACATAGAAGGAAAGATAGCATCACTTTTACCCTGCCCATGATAAAATAAACATATACAACATTCCTTAGAAAAAATTTAAATAAGTACAACTGTGGATCAAAAGTAATCCTGTCTGAAAAACTGCTTTATGACTACTCGCTGTAGACAGTGGTTGGTGTGTAGCTTAATGTTTTTGTTACCAGACAAGATACAAAGTCCTGTTGATGTGTTTACAAAGTCTGTTATTATACACTCTTGTACTCTCAGTCAGGCTCCTTTCCAAGTTGCTCTTTTTATTTTAGGCTTCAGACTGTAATGCTTATTTTAAAGTATTCTGCACCAAAATGTAACATGGCATCTACAGCACATTTAATAGCAAGACACAATGGCTAGTATTAAGAAATGATGAAGTGTCGATGTTATAGTGGTTAGCATAGCTGCCTTCCAGAAATGATACTGCTCCTGGCTCTTGATGCATGAGTTAGCCATGCAGAGATGTCAGGTAGAGCTCTCCATTGACCCCTTGTTGAAGTGGAGATTCATGAGTTTAAGAGTCTACTTTGCTTTGCTTTATAACTCCTTTGGTAAAGGACACTTGAACTTTGGTTTGGTTGAGTTCATTAAGCTGCATGAAATCTCCAAGTGCCAGAGAGCAAGCCTGGCTCTATCAAGTGGTATTAGCACTCTTAATATAGTTGCTGTGACTATGAGAGAGTCAATTCCTAGGCAGGTTGATAAGAAGTCCGGGGTCCCTGAGGAGGTGAAAGGAGTCTGGGGCTCTCAAAGAGGAGATAGGGGTCTGGAATTTTCAAGGAGGGGTAAAGGAAAAATGCCTTTTTCCCCCCTACATTCCTTAGTCTTAGTCACATAAAAAGTTTTTTTCTTTAAGCCCAGAAGTGATGCTTACACAACAAAAAACTCAGTTTAAACTCTACACTAAGTGTATATAACAACAATGTATCCTGCTTGAGGACAGCTTCTCCTTTCTGAAAACCTTCTGACTAATTCTGTTGTCTTAAAATGTATATTATTATGGGAGTGGGTTTAGTAAGATCTTTACAGCCTTGAGATATTCTTTTGATTTATTATAATAACCAATTAAAAAGTGTATAAAATTCCCTTGCTAAGACTAGCGAGGCGGGGCACTCTCCATCCCCCTTCTGATGCCTATGTCAGGAGCTTTCTCTGTTTCTTTTCATACTTTAATAAAAGTCTGCTACGCAAAAGCTCTTAAATGATCAAGCCTGGCCCCTGGTCCAGAAGCTAAAGCTTCTTCTTTGGAGGTCATGAATCCAACATCGTTCACCGTAAGCTATCAAATATCCAAAATATTTTTCAAGTCCCATGAGAAGGATTTCTTCATATGATAAGTATTATTATGCTAGTACTGAGAATATTAAAACCTTAGTCAGAAGAGTCTTGGCTAACATCATATTAGAAAACTCATATCAATTCATGTTTCTCAGTACGGATGCCCTGAGAGTTCAGTTTGCTTTCTTCTCCCTAAAACTGAACAATGAGCCAAAGCAGAAAAGACAGAGTAACTTTGGTAGTTTAGGTTTCAGCGGTTCAGAGTCACTTGAATTTGAATTATTGCTCAACTAGCACACTAATCTCTGTTTAACTGGCTGCTTGTCATCATTTTGTGCCCTAAACTGCCCTGAGTATGGTAAACAGTATGGAAACAGGATTGCCTCATAAGTATGCCCAGATTTTCCTCACCTAAGCTAAATTGTCAATCAGACATATAGTGCTCTAGAGTGAGTACAAGGCTTGTATGATTATTCAAGCAAATCTTTCCTGTTTGAGAAGATATGATTCCTATTGGAAAATATGGTTTCTATCCATGAAGAAATAAATGCTAAGCTTTGTTTTTTCCTGATATCACAGAGTATCTACTGAATGCCCTAATAGTAATTGGAAACGGTTTGGGTTCATGCAGAATTTGAGTTTATGCTTCTGTGCCCTGTCTGATGCACACACAGGTAATCTGTTTCTCCTCCAGGCAACAATCTATCTCCTTCTATTCCATTAAGAGTATATTTAGGTATCTTATTCTTGTCATGGTCTGTGACTTCAAGGCAGGGATTATATGAGAGGCAATCAGTATTTAACTTGCTTTTTATTTCTGTTCTTCCCCAGGTAAAATAATAAAACATTTTTGCTACAACAGACCAACAGTTTGGGCCCAAAATAGTCTCCTTTCTTTACAAAGGAAATTTTTATGAGCTCACCAAAATGAGCAGTAACTGCTTTTCAGAGGGACAATTAGTGTAGTAAAATAAATTTCAGGTTCTGATTTTGCCATCATGATTGATTCACTGATAACATTCCAGGCATCCCTTTGACACTGAGGAAAACCAAATATTTTCAGGTGTGGCCAGCTGTCAGACAGAGGAAAGGTCTCCTTCAAGGTATTTTCAAACGTTTTATTTACTTTGTCTCCACTGAAACATTCTTTTTAATTGTCAACCACATAGTTGCAGTTGGGCTAAGCCTTTGTTATATGGATTACTTGGAAAAACATGAAGAAAAAAATATTGACTAGAAAGCTGATCTTTTAATAATCTGGATAGATCTTTATAGAGAGTATAAATTTTATTCACACGAAGCCTCTGTCCTTCTAATCAGATAATTTTGTAGGCTTACCCTTTTTTTATTCTCTCAATACTACATGTCTTGGAAATTGATAAAAGCCCATAGTAGGTTGAGGGGGCAATAGAGGGAGCAGATATGAGTTTAAAGCTACTAGAGGAATACATTAACTAAAGAGGAAGAAAGAACTTGACAATGAATAATTAACTGAGTGATGAATAATGAGATCCTGTTGTATGCAGATATTTTGCATACTTTTTGTACTTTGTGGTCAGTTGCTTGCCCTATAATTTTCTTTGACAGTGATCAGGAAACTGGCACCTTAAGTGGTATCTTCTTTTCCCTCTCATTCGCTCTGGTTTTCACTATCAGCATTTGCGTTATTGATTTCTAATCTGGAATCTCCGTTGAATACTAAGAAATATGAATGCAGTGGATAATTTGGGGGGAAACAAATTATTATTTATTTGATTGATTGATTCCAAGCATTCAAAATATATACAAATAACAATTTATTTTTTTTTTAATTTTAAAATCTTTAATTCTTACATGCGTTCCCAAACATGAACCCCCCTCCCACCTCCCTCCCCATAACATCTCTCTGGGTCATCCCCATGCACCAGCTCCAAGCATGCTGTATCCTGCATCAGACATAGACTGGCGATTCAATTCTTACATGATAGTATACATGTTAGAATGTCATTCTCCCAAATCATCCCACCCTCTCCCTCTCCCTCTGAGTCCAAAAGTCCATTATACACATCTGTGTCTCTTTCCCTGTCTTGCATACAGGGTCGTCATTGCCATCTTCCTAAATTCCATATATATGTGTTAGTATACTGTATTGGTGTTTTTCTTTCTGGCTTACTTCACTCTGTATAATTGGCTCCAGTTTCATCCATTTCATCAGAACTGATTCAAATGAATTTTTAATGGCTGAGTAATACTCCATTGTGTATATGTACCACTGCTTTTTTATCCATTCATCTGCTGATGGACATCTAGGTTGTTTCCATGTCCTAGCTATTATAAACAGTGCTGCGATGAACATTGGGGTACATGTGTCTCTTTCAATTCTGGTTTCCTCGGTGTGTATGCCCAGCAGTGGGATTGCTGGGTCATAAGGTAGTTCTATTTGCAATTTTTTAAGGAATCTCCACACTGTTCTCCATAGTGGCTGTACTAGTTTGCATTCCCACCAACAGTGTAGGAGGGTTCCCTTTTCTCCACACCCTCTCCAGCATTTATTGCTTGCAGATTTTTGGATCGCAGCCATTCTGACTGGTGTGAAGTGGTACCTCATTGTGGTTTTGATTTGCATTTCTCTAATAATGAGTGATGTTGAGCATCTTTTCATGTGTTTGTTAGCCATCCGTATGTCTTCTTTGGAGAAATGTCTATTTAGTTCTTTGGCCCATTTTTTGATTGGGTCGTTTATTTTTCTGGAATTGAGCTGCATAAGTTGCTTGTATATTTTTGAGATTAGTTGTTTGTCAGTTGCTTCATTTGCTATTATTTTCTCCCATTCCGAAGGGTGTCTTTTCACCTTGCTTATATTTTCCTTTTTTGTGCAGAAGCTTTTAATTTTAATTAGATCCCATTTGTTTATTTTTGCTTTTATTTCTGGGAGGTGGATCATAGAGGATCCTGCTGTGATTTATGTCTGAGAGTGTTTTGCCTATGTTCTCCTCTAGGAGTTTTATAGTTTCTGGTCTTACATTTAGATCTTTAATCCATTTTGAGTTTATTTTTGTGTGGGGTGTTAGAAAGTGATCTAGTTTCATTCTTTTACAAGTGGTTGACCAGTTTTCCCAGCACCACTTGTTAAAGAGATTGTCTTTACTCCATTGTATATTCTTGCCTCCTTTGTCAAAGATAAGGTGTCCATATGTGTGTGGATTTATCTCTGGGCTTTCTATTTTGTTCCATTGATCTATATTTCTGTCTTTGTGCCACTACCATACTGTCTTGATGACTGTGGCTTTGTAGTAGAGCCTGAAGTCAGGCAAGTTGATTCCTCCAGTTCCATTCTTCTTTCTCAAGATTGCTTTGTGATATCAAACTTTATACGCCAGAGCACCTTCACAATTAAATTGGCACGTAACTAAACTAACCCTTCCTTCTTCTCTCCCTCCCTCCCACCCCGTTTCCCCCATCCATTCTTCCTTCTCTCCTTCATGTTTCTCCTCTCTTCTTCTTTCCTATCTCCAGTTGTCCATCTTAACTAAGTTTTCTTGTAATTCCCCAAATCATATTTTGTTATTGAATGTTGTCCCTTTTGTTCAATTTAATATTATTTAGTCTGAAGTGAATTACTTTATACAAGTCATATTCAGATATTACTCTGAATCTTTATTTTGTTGCTGAACTGCGTGCTTAGTTGCTCAGTCATGTCTGACTCTCTGTGGCCCTTTGGATTGTAGCCTGCCAGTCTCCTCCGTCCATGGGATTCTCCAGGCAAGAATACTGGAGTGAGCTGCCATGGCCTCTTGCGGGGGATCTTCCTGACCCAGGAATCGAACCCACACCTCTTGCATCTCCTGCATTGCAGGCATATGCTTTAGCTGCTGAGCCATCAGGGAAGCTATTCTATCAGAAACGCTGAAATATAAAATAAACCACTTACACACGTCGCAATGCTTTAGGGCATACTCAAGAGGAATACAGCTTTTCAAATAGGCAAAAATCACATTAGAAATCTGAATATATTTTATCATTTTTCTCAAATTCCATGTACAGTCACTGTTAATTTTAATAAGTCAGCTTGATTTTGAGTTCATTCACTATTTTCCAGTTGAGAGGACATGTTAATTTATTAATATGTCACAGGGAGTAGAGGGTTGAGAGTAAAGATGATTACTGAGGAAAAGTTAAAGAACAATTTCAGTTAACAACTTGGAAAAAAAAAGAGCTGTGTATATCTCAGCTTAAATTTCAGATAGAACTCAATTAAATAGCCATTATTTGCATAGAACTGAGGTCTTATATATTACACTGCCTTAACTTTCTATTACATTTCTCATAATATCACACCGAAAGTAGTGGGGCAGAAACTGACATGCATATTGTTTTATCTTAGAATGGTTATATTTGATTGAATTTTCCATGCACTATCAACATTTCTGCTTTAGAAGAAAAAAAAAATCCAAGGAAAAATAAACATCTTAAAAAGGGAGAAAGAGCTTTTCAGATAAAGCACTATTTTGCAACGTTGATACATATTAGTTGACTTCGTATGACAGGAGATAGCAGACATTGTGGATTCACTACTCATTAACTCTTTCTTCTTTCCCTGCTACCAGAATTCCGTTTTTTCAATGATGCTACATCAGGGAGCAACACCCTATACACAGTTTGGTTTTGGTCAAAGCCAATTATAGTAATTCCATTTTTGTCATGACTTCTATAGGTGTGGACATGTAACTCACCAACTCAGTTCCGTTCCATGAAACCTGAGGATAAACTGAAGAAAAACAGGAGTGGGGGCTTCTAGAAAAGGTTTTTCTCAGTCATAAAAGGATACTAAAAAAGATGATCTCATTATGCCTCTGCTCTGTCTGAAATATGGCGCTTTCCAGGTGGTGCTAGTGGTAAAGAACCTATCTGCCAGTGCAGGAGACGTGGGTTCAATCCCTGAGTCAGGAAGAACCCCTGGAGGAGGACATGGCAACCCACTCCAGTATCCTTGCCTGGAGGATCCTATCGACAGAGGAGCCTGGTGGGTCACAGTCCATAGGGCCACAAAGAATCAGACACAACTGAAGTGACTTGGTACTCATGCAATATCTGAATATGATTCCTGGAGTTGCTTCAGCCATCTTGCTAGCAAAATGAAAATGAGGCAAATAGAAGGGAGAAAACAGAGCCAAGAAAATCACAGAGAAGTGAGAACGTTCTGGCAATATGATGCCAGGTGTGACTCTGCCTCTGGACCTATGGCTTTGCAAGGCAATATATTATAACTACACTATTCAAGTTAATTTGAGTTGGCTTTTCTATCACTTTTAACCACATTTTTTCTATCTGATAAAACTTATTTCTTTTTAATTACCAGGCTTGTTCCTGGATTTTCTGTTTAGTACTTATTAAATAATACTTATTTAAACTAAGGCTTACTAAACAGAAAATCCAGGAACAAGCCTGGTAATTAAAAAGAAATAAGTTTTATCAGATAGAAAAAATGTGGTTAAAAGTGATAGAAAAGCCAACTCAAATTAACTTGAAAGATTTTAAAATTTTAAAAAAATAAAAAATTTTAAAAAAAAATGAGAGAAAAAAAAATAAAGAGATCATTCTAAAAAAAAAATAAAATAAATAAATAAATAAATAAATAAGTATTGTTAATTTTCTTATTTTAAATCAACTAAGTGAAGCCAAAAAGCATTTCTAATTTAGGTTGGCATGCCTCTAATCTTTCCCCACTTTAATCTCGCCCCCCACTCCCACCCCCACTTCCCACACCAGAGAGATTCTCACAAATCTAATCATATAACATGTCAGGTTGAAAACCACTTCATTGTGTTCTACCATGTAAATAGTTGCAGAAAAAACCCTTAGTACATTTAAAAAAAATATGATCTCTCAATCATTATTTCTTTAGTGATTTGAATACTGGAGGCATTTGAGGCTTTATTGTATCAAAGACTTGTCAGATTATATAATTTACCAAATGCAGTCAGGGTGCTTATTTTCCCTTACTTCAGTCACATAGACTACTTGGAGTTAGTTTGTGGTAATATTTAGAATAACAATGAAGAAATCTATTAAAGATACAGTTGTCAATAATATCAAATGCTTCTGAGACCAGTCTATTCAAATCTGCCTTATAGCATTTAAACTTGACTTGTTGTGCAAGACTGTATTGCCTTAGTTTCTTGTAACTTAAAATCCCTGTCTTAACAATATTCCACAATAAAGTTGACAGTGACAAAGCTTTATATCTTTTCAAAGTGGTCCCCACACTATTACTACATGATTCTAAAGTTTTTAGCAGCTTTCATAATAATAAGTGCTACTTATTTATTGCTTAATATGGGCTAGGTACATACACAGGCACACAGAGGCACGCTCACACACACCTGAAATAAAATATGCCGATGTATTGACAATTCACTAGGAAATGGAAAAACAAGACTATTTTTGTTGACTGCTATCTTATAACATCACTCGCAGTTATGGTAACTGTCACAGCAGCACCAGATTACTTTTCTGTGTTTCTAAAGGTAATGCAAAATTTTATGTCTAAAACTTTATTATATTTTTATGAAACAATTTGCCTAATATAGCACTTGTATAATTCTAGGGTATGCAACCCAGGGAGTTTTGAAGGTGGTTGTTATTTTGAGCAACATGAAGGCCTTTTTAGCTCTATTGTCTATTTTTTAATATATTTTCTCCCTATATCTGCTCGGTCAGAGTTGAGTGAGTAGTATAATACTCATTCTGAAATGTTTCCCATGCATTGCTGTTGTTCTTATCCTTGGCTCCAAGGAAAATCTGTTCTACAAAGCAGCAGGGATCAGGGTTGACACTAGCTTTCTTGTAATACCTTGAAGGTGTCAGAGAAAAATTTTAGAATAGAAAGGATGCTGTGGTTGCTTCCCAGAGAGAAAATCAGTTGCAAATGTAGTTATCCCTGTACCACGACAGAGGCTAAGTAGGACGGGTCCTGTGCAGAAAGCGGTGGTTGTTGCTGCATGCTCCAACTTGCATCTCTAGGTCAGAGCTTTAAACATGCTGAAATACACACGTACCTTACAATTTTGCACATTTGCCTCAGCTTTCTCCTTCTATTTTGTATCACTGCATACAGAGCAACCACAGAGCAAATGGGGGAGGATCAGTTTGTCTGGATTCATCAGGGATAAGGAACTTAAGACAAAGATCTGCCGTGTAGGCCTGAAGAGATGTGTTCAAGGTCATAGGTCACATTTAACCAGAAAGACGAAGACAGAAAATAAGAATTAACAGATTTATCCTGTGATCAGTGGTAAATTTCAGTGAACCTGACGCATTTGTCTACTACTTGTAGAGAATAAAACAAGGTGATACCTGCATGCTTTGGCTATTTGAGTTCAAAAGGATTCTGACCAATAAATGTAGAAAGTGTGTGAGTTGTAATATAACTTCCTCAGAAGGCTAATAGATAGTAGAGGGAAGAGGGCACAATTTATTTATATAACTTTGGGGAATTCTGGTTCAAATATAGTAAACATGATTCCTGTATGATTTTCTGGATCGTTTAATGGATATTGAAAACATAACAGGTCATTATAACTTTCTAAATTAAATATATGGTGGAACTAGCACTCTGTATAAAATTCTTGAGGAAACCTTAAAGTTAACTCTTGAACAACACACATTTCAACCATGTGGGTCCACTTATATGTGGATGTCTTTCAGTAAATATGTATTACAGTATTGCTACAGTGCTGCACAACCAGAGTTGATTGAATATGTGGGTGCTGAACTCTGGATACTGAGGGTCAACTGTAAAGTTACATGGTGGTTTTTGACTAGTCAGTAACCCTAACTCCTGAATTGTTAAGGGTAAAGAAAAGTTAGTATCTTGGCCCTTTAAGAAATGGATTCTACTACTTTGGCACATTATTGTTGCTCAGTTGTGCCCAACTCTTTGCCACCCCAAGGAGTGTATCACACCAGGCTTCCCTGTCCTTCATCATCTCCTGGAATTTGCTCAAACTCATGCCCACTGAGTCAGTGATGCCATCCAACCATCTCATCCTCTTTTATCCTCTTTTTCTCCTGCCTTCCATGTTTCCTAACATCAGGGTGTTTACTAATGAGTCAGCTCTTCACATCAGGTGACCAAAGTATTGGAGCTTCAGTTTCAGCACCAGCCCTCCCAATGAATATTCAGGCTTGACTTCTTTTAAGATTGACTGGTTTGATCTCCTTGCAGTCCAAGGGACTCTAAAGAGTCTTCTCCAACACCACAGTTCAAGAACATTAATCCTTCAGCCTTCTTTATGTGTTTCTATATTCCTTGCATAAGAGTCAGTTCAGTTCAGTTGCTCAGTTGTGTCCAACTCTTTGTGACCCCATGGACTGCAGCACACCAGGCTTCCCTATTCATCACCAACTCCCGGAGCTTACTCAAACTCATGTCCATCAAGTCGGTGATACCATCCAAACATCTCATCTTCTGTCGTCCCCTTCCCCTCCTGACTTCAATCTTTCCTAGCATCAGGGTCTTTTCCAATGAGTCACTTCTTCGAATAAGGTGGCCAAAGTATTGGAGTTTCAGCTTCAGCATCAGTCCTTCCAATGAGTATTCAGGACTGACTTCCTTTAAGATGGACTGGTTGGATCTCCTTGCAGTCCAAGAGACTCTCAAGAGTCTTCTCCAACACCGCAGTTCAACAGCTTCAGTTCTTTGGTGCTCAGCTTTTTTTATAGTCCAACTCTCACACCCATACATGACTACTGAAAAAACCATAGCTTTGACTAGATGGACCTTCACTGGCAAAGTAATGTCTCTGCTTTAAAATATGCTGTCTACCTTTGTCATAACTTTCATTCCAAGGAGCAAGCGTCTTTTAATCTCATGGCTGCAGTCACCGTCTCCAGTGATTTTGGAGCCCAAGAAAATACAGTCTCTTACTGTTTCCATTGTAGATTGTCTCAATTCCTAGTGTGTGATTGTGGTTTAACCACTCTCATTGTGTAAACAAAGTAGAAATTTGACTTCCTCTGTTTTTATTTTACCTCATCCTAGTAAAAGATATTCAGTCCTATGATGTGAACTTTTACCTCATTTTAATTCTTGTCAGTTCCATATTTCAGGCTGTGAATCATCCCTAGACTTCAGTCATATATCTCTAAGCAGCCTCTACAATAACTCGATACGATATCTTAAACCATACTCAAATATCTCCCTTAAATGAATTGTCTAGTAGGTCCTCTAAAACACAGCTAGATAATCATCACCACCACAACAGCAGTAATTACAGTTACTAACATTTATTGAGACATCATAAGTCAGGCGGGCTTCCCTGGTGCTGCTAGTGGTACAGAGCCCACCTGCTAAGGCAGGAGACATAAGAGACCTGGGCTAAATCCCTGAGTCAGGAAAATCCCTGAATGGCAACCCACTCCAGCATTCTGGCCTGGAGAATCCCATGGACAGAGGAACGTGGGGGACCCTACAGCCTTTACGGTCACAAAGAGTTGGATACAACTGAAGCAAGTTAGCCCAAACACATATGTTAAGCACTTACATGAACTACCTTTCTTAATAACAGTAATCCTCAAAATGGATCTATTAGGTAGGCAGTTATTTCAATTTTTTTTGTTGAAAAGAGAACCTCAGAAAAATCATGTAATTTGCTCTGTGTTCCTCAATAGAAAATTGTTGAAGCAAGATTTAAATCAAATAGTTTTCTTTTCAGAGCACGTGTGTTTAATTTCAGTTATTTCATCTCTTAATGTTTACTATTTCTGTCTACAACAGTATGGAACTGTAAAAAGCTTTAGTCACTTTGCAACCCCATGCAAAGACTCTTTGCAACCCCATGGACTGAAGCCTGCCAGGCTCCTCTGTCCATGGAATTCTCTGGACAAGAATACTAGAGTGGGCTGCCATTCCTTTCTCCAAGGGATCTTCCCAATGCAGGGAATGAACCCAGGTCTCCTGCATTGCAGGCAGATTCTTTACTGTCTGAACCATCTCAGAAGCCCCTTCACCAGTATAGTTTTCTGATAATAGAGGCTTAATAAACATTATGGATTTGTCAAATCTAAATTAAAATTCCATTAAGCCATTTAGTGTTGTAAACTTCTTTAATTATACTTCTCACATTTGGACGATTCTTTTCATTCTTACGACCAATACCAAATGTTTCCTTCATTTGATTTTTTTTAATTGAAGTTAAGTTGACTTAAAATGTGTTAGTTTCAGGTGTACAGTAAAGTGAATATGAATATATATACATATTCTTTTTTAGATTCCTTTCCATTATAGGTTAATACAAAATATTGAGTATAATTCCCTCTACACTCAATTTTTAATAAAAAGTTTTACTAATCTCTAAGAGGTAATAGCCCTCTCTGTTCCAACATGATTTGCATATACCTGCCAGATTAATCTTCTGCAAACATTGCTCTCATCAGATCACCTACTAGTCAAGCATCTATATTTGTCCTTTTTCTTAAAGGTAAATTCCATAACCCATAAATGGTTGGCACAAGTTCTCACATATAGTTTCCATTATCCTTATAAACTGAGGCTCCATTCCAATAAAGAGCTCTACCAGTCATGACATCAATGCACCCTCCAAATTCCTGGCTTAAGTTTTGGTATTTTGTTGTTGTTCAGTTGCTAAGTCATGTCTGGCTCTTTGCAACTGCATGGACTGCAGCACGCCAGGCTTCCTTGTCCTTTACTATCTCCCAGAGTTTACTCAAATTCATTTCCATTGAGTCAGTGATGCTATCCAACCATCTCATTCTTTGTCACCCATTTCTCTTGCTGCCTTCAGTCTTTCCAAGAATCAGGTTTTTTTCCCAATGAGTCAGCTTCTTGGATCAGATAACCAAAATATTGGAGCTTCAGCACCAGTCCTTCCAATGAGTATTCAGAGCTGATTTCCTTTAGGATTGACTGATTTGATCTCCTTGTACAGTCCAAGGGAATCTCAAGAGTCTTCCCAGTACCACAATTTTAAAGCATCAATACTTTGGCGCCCAGCCTTCTTTTAGTGTTGTATATGACTCTCACATCTGTATATGACTATTGGAAAACTCATAGCTTTAAATATACAGGCCTTGTCAGCCAAGTGATATCTCTGCTTTTTAATGTGCTGTCTAGGTTTGTCATAGGCATTCTTCTAAGGAGCAAGTGTCTTTTAATTTTGTGGCTACACTCACTATCCTTAGTGATTTTGGAGCCCAAGAAAATAATATCTTGGCATGCAATCCTTTGATTCTAGAGCAGACTCTTTCTCTTCATTACTCAAATTCCACTAGTATATAATAAATACATTAGAATTCTTTTATAAACTGCCATATTAAAGAGTGTCAAGATATTTTGTAAGGCACAATTATGAGAAATAATTCAAATTATCTATTTGGTCTTGCTTCAGCCTTCAGTACACTTTGGCCGCACTGCAGTGGCAGTGTGCAGTATAGCTACTATCCTGAACGGAAGCTGGTCCTGTGATACAAGACTCTTTATCCACTTAATATACAGTTATCTACAGATAATAAATTTTTCTTGCTGTATTTCAGGTTTAATAATGAGATAAGCCACTTAGTTGATTATGGAAGAAGGAGGGAGCTAATAAACTCTTTGGAAGCCTTTTCCCATTTATTTTGTGTGACATACAAAAATTCTAAGGATAAACTGGTTTCTCCCACTCTTCCTCTAAAATTAAAAATTATATAATTAAATAATTTGGAGAAATTACTCAGACATCCATAAGAAAATAAAAGAAAAAGAAAATATAGCGCTAAGTTGTGTCTAACTCTTGCGATCCCACGAACTACAGCCCGCCAGGTTCCTCTGTGCATGGGATTCTCCAGGCAAGAATACTGGAGTGGGTTGCCATTTTATTCACTTAAAATTCCCACCAAAAGAATGAGGAAGGCAAATAAATAATTTTGAGAGTATTTTATATATCTTATTTCTTAGATACCCACTTAGAAACTGTTGCACACTTGGTTCTAGGATAATTCAGAGCTTACCTGCAAAATTGAGTTCAATAATTTATCAACATTTATCAACACTGGACCCCACTGGCTGAGAATTTGGGAAGTGAGGAGGACAAGAAAGGGAGGAGGGTGTTCCCTTGTATCTCCTGGAATTTCCCTCAGCTTTGGCCTTTCCTGCCGGGAGCCAGTGTGAGGAATCCCGCCCGTGACAAGGTCATGAGGAAGGAAGCTGACATACGCAAGGCGTGCTCAGACTTCAGGGACCCCTCTGGAAATTCCTAAGCATGTACCCCAACAAAAATCTGCCGGCTTTTGTGCTCTGCTTTTCCACTCTTCTGACATTTTCTGGAAAAAGTCAATTCAGGGCTTTAGTCTTCTGCATTTGAAAGAGTGTTTCAATCCAAAAACCCTCTGATGGCTTTCTAGCCTGCCTGCAGGACTCCTACAGCTGCGCATGTGATTGTTTGAGGCCTCCTGACCGCAGGAGGCACAGGAAGCTTAAAACATCCTAGGAATGTAGGAGCTTCCGAGGAGTCAAAATCTTTAGAATAAGACTGATTAAAAGTTTCATTTTTTGGGTCAATGCTTGCTGCCAAATTTTCATATCCTTTATTTTTAGATACAGTTGGTATATAGAAAAACAAGTAGTAGACCTGGTATTAGCAACATTAGATCTTTGAGTTAAGTACCTTCTTTGTTATAACCCACTGCACCTTTGTTCTATAGAGATGTAACTTTAATGCTTTAAGGAGATGCAGATTAAAGAAAAACACTTCAGGGGAAACAAAATTAACATTCATTAAGGAAGAGAGCCAAAAAGTGTTAACAAGCCTCTTGGCCAGAAGATAATGTAAATCACCTGAGACCTTTTGTATACAAAATGACATACGGAAAGAATCTGGGTTGCGAATGCTACATAATTTTGTATTACCCATTGATCTCCGTGTTTTATCAAAAGTATAAAAGGCCTTCTGAACAATAAAGGAGGGGGCCGGGGGCCAGGGGCCAGGGGCCAGGGGCCGGGGGCCAGTTTCTCGGGCCAGCTTCTCGAACTAGTCTCTCGGCCTGGTTTCTTGGGACTCTGGCTCCCCCCGTGTCTTTTTCTCTCTCTTTCTTCTTCTCTCCCTTTCCTTCTCTCTGCTCTTTACTTTAACTTCAGGCTGAATCTCCACCTGGGGCGCGGAGGCTCGCCTGGTCTACTTACTTGCCCTGGCTGTTAAGACCCGCACGAAAGGGAGCTTAAGGCGAGGCACCCTTAGATATTCAAGCGGGCGCCGGTGGCCCAACGTAGATGGTGCAAATTCCTTGTCTGGAATTTTATTGGCCTTCCGCGTAAACCAAGCTATTCAGCCCTCTTCCTCCACTTAATCTTCTTACTACACTATAGTTTCTTAATCTAATCTTACATTAATAAACAAACAAGTCTTTCCACGCCAACGCCGTCCACCCTTCGAATTCCCTGGATCCACCGGGGCTGGACCCCGGCACTTTCCCTCCTCCATCCTCTGAAACACTGGACTTGGGGGTGATCCCTACCCCCACCCTTCCACCTCCCCACCTCCCACCTGCCGTGTTGTAGCTAGAACTTGCCATTTCTTAATATAATCCATGCCTACAATTTATATAGGAGTATTAGAGTTGATTTTTCAAAATTTTAAGCAATGTATATAATGTTCCATCCTTTGTCAGTACAGTGATAGCATTTTTTCTGTAGTTCTAAAGTTGGCTAGGTCTACAAGAATAGAGGGATCTGGGGATTGAACATATTATGATATTTAATTTGATTATTTACCTCATTATAGGTTTAGTTTCCCATCTCCTTCTGAGAGTGAACATACACAGAATATAAATTTTCTGAAGCATTCTAGGTATGAAATTACAGGCAGATTAAAATCTCATGAATCAGATCACCTAACCCAAGTTAAGTGTGTATCAGTGGGAGGAAATGATGAATATTCACTTAAAATAAGTTTCATCCTTCAATCAATCTTATAATATTATATTTCCTATTCAATTAAATGGATGGGTTGAATCAAAAAGCTTACTTTTATTTTCTCCTGTGTGAACATATGCATACTGGGAATCTCAATGCTGGCACCATTCACAGTGAGTTTACAATTCAATCTAACATACAGCTTAAAATGATCTGCAATTTGATTCTTAAATTTGTAAATGCCAGGCTTGTGAATTGGACCTGAAAGGAAATGTTAAGCAGGGGTTTCGAAGCCTGAATGTAAAACACAGAACAATTTGTATGTGGACGAAATTACTTGCTTCTATTACACTATATATACTCCAGAGAGACTTTTGTCTAAAATGAAAGAAAATATTCCAATCATTTTTAAGCTATTAACTTGTGGACCTTCTGATCTGTGTGATTTATTACTATTCCCACAAGCAGTTACATATCAATCCACTATGAGCTGAGAAATATTCCCAGTTCTACAATAATTTTGGTTTTCAAATTGGAGCATAGCAGCTGAGGTACTGTCATCATTAGGAGCATGGACCATAGGTTTTTGTAGTGAGACCTCACTTATCAATCAACACCCTTTCCTTCTTTCCCTTGCCTCTTCTCAGACATTGAGTCACATTGAATCTAATATACACCTTTCCTGATAAAACATACAAGAAGGCAACGTGATGTTGATAGAACACACTTGTAATAACTACCCTATCCAACTCCAATTTCAGATAAGATGAATGATCCACCTAGCCGTTTCAGCTGAAATGAGAATCTCCCATGTCCTTTCTTGGCATTGATTCCAAAGACCTAGCGTTTAAAGGCTACTCCTACTGAACTTAAATCATGTTAAGTGGTTTTGCAATGCAGAGATGGGAATTTGAAACTAGTAAGTGTATAAAGTTTGTAAAACAAAAATTTACTTCTGATTTAAACTCAAAAGTCAGATAAACAAAAAAAGAAAAGAAAAGAAAGGAAATTCCCATGTCGACAAAGTGAAATAGAAAATTGGGAGTTTGCAAGCTCACAAAAATATTTTTCCTTCATTTTAAGCTTTTCTCCTCATGATCAAATAAATTCAGTTTTTAATTGGAATTCATCCATGCCCGTGACAGATTAGCAAATTTCTATTACTAATTGCCTCAATAGCCCTTGCACTGTAAAAGATGAGGCTGGATGATTAAGCCTTAGAAAGAAACTGTGTATCTGAGTTCTGCCTGAAATAAACTGAAATTAATATCATGAACTCACATGTGCATATGCATATAAATGTCTTATCATGAACTTGTATGTACATATGCATATGACTGTCTTCAATAAATTCCATATTCAAAACTTATTTTCTTTCACCATGGAAACAGCACTTTGAATAATTTGCCTAATTGTTTATTATCTCTAATATACTTCCTTCTCAGCAAATAGCCAGGTTAGTTCGCAGCCTCCCTTTGGTTGAGACAGCAAAGCGCATGCCTGAATTCTGACAAATAGGATGTGATCAGAGCAACTTAAAACACTTTCGACTCTTTATGTTTTCTTGGCTTTGAACCTCTGAGTGTTCTTCTGAATTAGCATTTTTCTCAGAAATCTCTGTAAGGGCAGGAAGCAGGAAATAGCCACACTTGAATATTTCTTATGCCCAACATATATATGCTCTATAGAAAGTGAAAGTGAAGTCGCTCAGTCATGTCCGAGCGAGCCCATGGACTGGAGCCCTCTGTCCATGGGATTTTTCAGGCAAGAATACTGGAGTGAGTTGCCATTTCCTTCTCCATATGCTCTATAATGGAAAAATAAATTGTGTTTTTATATAAATCAGCAGTGAATTATACATACATTTGCCCTGTGTTCTAGCTCGCCCAGGATTTACCAAGTTTATATATATTTCTCTGGCATAATTATTAATATGGCCACCTTTCACTAACCATCCTCTGCTAAGGAGATTTTGGACTATCCTGGTAGCTCAGCTGGTAAAGAATCTGTCTGCAATGCAGGAGACCTGGATTTGATCCCTGGGTTGAGAAGATCCCCTGGAGAAGGGAAAGGATACCCACTCCAGTATTCTTGGGCTTCCCAGGTGGCTCAGATGGTAAAGAATCTGCCTGCATTGCGGGAGACATGGGTTGGATCCCTGGGTTGGGAAGATTCCTCCCTAGAGAAGGGAAAGGCTACCCATTCCAGTATTCTGGCCTGGAGTACTCCATGGGGTTGTGAACAGTTGGAGATGACTGAGTGACTTTCACTGTATTTCACTTCACTCTCAACCTATTGTCTTGGTTGCAGTGACCTAGCTGTTGTCTTGCCTTTCCTGTATAAACCAGTTGCCAGAATATGCACATATGAGATGATGAGTGTTGATTCTCTTTGTGGACACATTCTCACCAGTAAGTAAGAACTGACACAGAGGAGATTCCCACTTTGCAACACCCCCTAACACAGTAATGGATTTAGGCAGCATCATCAGTGGCTGCTGACACAAATCAGAGAGCTACCAGACAAGCTCCCAACACTTAGATACCTTTCTTGCAAAACATCCAACCCCTAATCTGGTTAAGCCTCCAGTTTTAAATAACAGTGTATGGGAACAAAGAACATGATAAGTGACATTTCTGGAAGAAACTGCAAAATTCGATGGGTAGAATATTCTACAAAACAAAATAATTAGTCTTTCAAAAAAAAAATCATGAAGAGAAAGCAAAAAAAAAACTGGGGGGAACCTAAAGATCAAAAGAAGAGTTCGAACTGTATCAACCATTTGCAACATATGGATCTGATCTAGATCCTGATTCAAATAAGCTTAAACAAATATGATAAACATAGAAAATGTCTGGATATTTAATTATATTAAGGAATGCCTTAATTTTTATATGCTGAAATATTTATAGATGAAATGATATAAAGTTGGAAATGTGATTCATAGTAATCCAGGACAAAGGAGAAAGGAGAGGTGGAATAGATGCAATAAGATTGGCCATAGCTTGATAATTGCTGAAGCTGAGTGATAGATACAGTAGTTTCATTATACTATTCTCTCTGCTTTGTCTATGCTTCAGTTTTTACATGTCGGATTTATATATATGTATAAAGGAATACGTGTGTGTTTCTTCCTCTACTGTGTCTCCGCTATCCTGCCTTTCAGGCAACGCTTCCATGTTATCAGTTGTCACAAGTCATGAGGGATCAGAGAGCACCTTTCTGAGCCTTCAGTCCCATTGCTTTGGTTTCAGTTTCAGATACCAGCCAGCCCTTCACATCCTTTTGGTGAAGATTCTAGAATGCACTTCTCATTCCCTGTGAAAGTAAGTGGTTATAAATTATAAATGAGCAAATAACTGGTAAGGAATAGGGAAAAAAAAAAAAAAAACCCCGCACAGAACAGCCATTTGTGGAAGAAAGAAACACAATGCAATGGATTCAAAATAGGAGCCAGAATATATGTAACAACTATATAGTATAAACACCATCTAGTGGCTCAAGGTTAAAATCTGATAACCTTTGACAAATCTAGGAACAACTATTCAGTCTCATTCTGTTAATTTGTAGAATAAGAAATTAGAACTCCTATGTGATAAACTCGTATAAGCATTAAATAACGTACATGAAGATACTTGGCATGTAGTAGGAGGGATTATTTTGAATTTTTATGGGCTACTGAGTACAAGTACAGGAAGGTATTGATTAATAGATAATCGTACATACACTCAGTTATTCTACCAAATATTCATCAAGTATCTACAACAAGCTATGCATTCTACCAAATATTCATCAAGTATCTACAACAAGCTATGCATTTTTCTTTGAGGGTATAGCAGTGAACACGACAGAAAAAATGCCTGCCTTTATAAAGCTTGCATTCTAGCAGTAATAACTCATATACAATGCGTGATTAATACAGTTTTCAGTATCTATTTCTTAAGTTTCTTTAAACTACTATTTGAAGCAACACACACTCACACACTCTAAGAATGAATCTCCACTCTGATCTTTCTCTCATGAGAAGAGATGAATAGTGAAATTGAGGTTTAAGAGCTGCTTCATGCATCAGTATTCTCGGAGGCTGAGAGTACTGGCTGGTGTGTTTTCTAAGAACTTGGCTGTGTACTTGCAGTGCTCCCTGAGCCAGACAGAGGCAGGTGGTTACAATCTGTAGCAGTTTTACTTAACTACCCTCCTCCATTTTGCGAGCTTTGCTTTTCTCAAGTTCTTTGACACTGCCCCTGAGAACTCATCCATATGTGGAGACACATCCTTCTACAGTAAACATAAATCCTTCTTTAAAAAACAAAAAGTTAGAACAGCAAAACACAGCACTTTCCTTTGTAGAATTTGTCACTCATCATTTCAAAGGTTGTGTTTTTCTGGGGGGAAAGCTTGTCTTTGTTTTGTTTTTAAATTTGTCAGTGAGCCAAATGGTGAAGACGCACAGGTGTGAGGATTTAAATGGCAGTGATTGACCTGCCCACCCACAACGAATTCTAACTAGGAAATTAAGGATGTTGCCAGTGTTTGCCAGCCTGATTGCTCTATCCAGCGTTAATTTATGAGCTCTGTGATGCCTAGCATGTCACGAGGAGATCCTCCCCATTTTTCTCTAAAACCTGCTGGGACATATCATTATACCTGCGACTAAAAATAACATACCCATTCCAGGCAATGTAATTGAAGTGATTTATTTTAATTGTTTGAAAAATAGTTTGTTAGATAGTTTCAGTCTGTCCCAGTTACCATGATCCTTGTGACATGAACGTTCTGAAGTACCTTGGCCCCTCTTTTTGAGCAGTTAGCAAACAGTGTTCAGTTAGGTGAGTGTTTCCACAATGGCTGGGTTGTAAAAAATTTTTCTAAAATAAATTTGAGCTTTCTCAAATCCAAACAACCTTAATTTTCATAATAGGGATTTGGGAACTCATAATTTCACAATACTGGGGGGGCTGGCATCCAACTTAGAGGATATAGGGCTGAAGACCACAAAGAAACTAGAGACACGTGAGCATATTATGCAGGGAATCCAAACTGGCCAAACCATGAGAGACACTGGATTATGATGGTGAAAGCAAATGGTGTTTCTGATTTCAAAGTGCTTGCAGTTGAATGCAGTGAATGGAGTGGGACGTAATAGATACAGTCGTACAACAGAAGATGACAGCTAATATTTGGGAAATGGCTGGTGAAGAAGTTAAATGGGATAAACTGTAGATGAAAAGGCAATAGTTGAGATTAGAATACGTGTTGAGTCCCAGTGTTAATGATTTGACCTTTGAAATATAATAAAGCCATACAGGTGGCCCTCCCAGTTCCAAAAACAAGAATGCGAAAGAACATGAAAGATGAAAACTTATTTAAGGTAGGATTATATAAGTTGTACATAGAGTACTTGTTTGAGATCATAGCAGAGTAATCTTTCCAAAAATAATTCTATCCTTAAAAGCATTGACTTGCAATTTGGAACCCCAAGAAGAATTATATAAATAGAATTATTTGAAATCCTAAGAGAGAATATATGCATAAAATTTTTCATCTTTACATAATCCTTTCATATTTTTCATTTCTAATTTGCTTGTCTTTTTTTTTTAGTAATCTGTTTATATGCCAAAAAGTGGATATTCATGTAAAGCTGAATTTATCTAATATTAGAAAAATATTTTTTAAAATTCTATCTGTGTTCTTCAAATATTTTAATTTCACAGAATGAAAGCTCTTTTTCAAAATTTCAGATGTGTAAATCAGTGATTTAAAAATTGATTAAAAACTCTTTATAGTGAATGACACGTGGTCAAAGAGTAACAGTCATTTGCATATCCTTTAAATGACAACTAAATGTAAAAAACACCTAGCTTCTTTAAAGAAAATTTTAATATCCACACTACACATCTTTCTTATTCTCTATGGAACTGCTCTTGAATTTATACCTGTGGTTCACCTCTAAAATGAAGGTTTTGTGAAATCAATATTCCTGGAATTTTCTAAGTATTAATTAGTGTTAATAAATATAATCTAAAATAATTATTCATAGAATTTTCTTTAGTTTATTTAGAAACAGAAACATTTTACATAAAACTAATCATTGGTATGTTATCTTTGAATTCACAAGCACAAGGAAAAATATCCATAAGCAAAGACTTCAGAAGTAGATATAAATAAGTTATTCTGATTTTTATTAAGATATAACTAATAGATGGAGAAACAGTGGAAACAGTGTCAGATTTTATTTTTGGGGGCTCCAAAATCACTGCAGATGGTGACTGCAGCCATGAATTAAAAGACACTTACTCCTTGAAAGAAAAGTTATAACCAACCTAGATAGCATATTCAAAAGCAGAGACATTACTTTGCCGACTAAGGTCCATCTAGTCAAGGCTATGGTTTTTCCAGTGTTCATATATGGATGTGAGAGTTGGACTGTGAAGAAGGCTGAGCACCGAAGAATTGATGCTTTTGAACTGTGGTGTTGGAGAAGACTCTTGAGAGTCCCTTGGACTGCAAGGAGATCCAACCAGTCCATTCTGAAGGAGATCAGCCCTGGGATTTCTTTGGAAGGAATGATGCTAAAGCTGAAACTCCAGTACTTTGGCCACCTCATGGGAAGAGTTGACTCATTGGAAAAGACTCTGATGCGGGGAGGGATTGGGAGCAGGAGGAGAAGGGGACGACCGAGGATGAGATGGCTGGATGGCATCACTGACTCGATGGACGCGAGTTTGAGTGAACTCTGGGAGTTGGTGATGGACAGGGAGGCCTGGCGTGCTGCGATTCATGGGGTTGCAAAGAGTCGGACATGACTGAGCGACTGAACTGAACTGAACTGAAGACATACATTTGTGTAAATTTAAAGTGTACAACTGGTTGATGTGAAATATTTACATAATGCAAAATAATTACCTTCATTGCATTAGCTAACACCTCCATCCCATCATACATTTACCATCATTTTGTGTGTGATAAAAACATTAGAGTTTACTTTCTTACTTAACTTTTAAGTATATAATATAGTATTATTAGCCATAATTATCATGCCATATATTACATATTTAAAGCATGTTCATCTTATAACTGAATGCTTCTACTCTTTGACCAAAATCGTCCCGTTTTCCTCACCCCTTAGCCCATAGTAACCACCACTGTGCTCTTCATTTATCTGAGTCAACTTTCCCTAGATTTTGCATATACATGATATCATACAGTATTTCTTTTTCTGTCTGCCTGATTTCACTTAGCGTAATGCCCTCAAGTTTTATTCACAAGACAGAATTTTCCTTGTGAAAGAAAGTTGAGGGCTTTCTGGACAATTCGTTTGCTTTCATATCTTGACCGTTGTGAATAATGCTGCAATAAACATGGGGGTTGCAGAGATCTCTTCAAGATCCTGTTTTCATTTCTTTTGTATATACAGATAGAAGTGGCTGGATCGTATGGTAGTTTTATTGTTAAATTTTTGGACCCACCATACTGGATCCATAGTGTTCCATAGTGGCTACATCAATTTTTACTCCCACCATCAATGGTTCCCTTTTCTCCACACCCTCACCAATACTTGTTGTATCTTGTCTTTTGATTATAGACATTGAAATAGGTGTAAGTTGCTTAGGGATTTTGTTTATTTGCTTCTTTTGCTATTGAATTGCATGAATTCTTTATATACTTTGGATATTAACCCCTATCTGAAACATGGCTTGCACATATTTTCCCCCTTTCCATAGACTGCCTTTCATTTTGCTCTTTCTTTTGCTGTGCAAATGCTCTTTAGTTTAATACAGTCCCACACTTTTTTTTATTCTTTTGTAGCTTGTGCCTTTGTTGTATCCAGGAAATTTCTTCCAAGACAAATAAAAAATAATATTTTCTTTACATTCTTGGAGTTTTATGGTTCAGCTATTTAATCCATTTGAGCTTATTTTTATAAGTGGTGTAAGATAAGGGGTCCAATTTTATTCTTTTGCCTGTGATTATCTAGTTTTCCCAACATCTTTAACTCAAGAGACTGTCCTTTCTCCATTGAGTATTCTTGACTTGCTTGTCAAATATTAGTTGACTGTATATTGAGGAATTTATTTCTGGGCTCTCAATTTTATTCCATTGATTTGTGTCTCCATTTTATGCCAGAACTATAATGTTTTTATTACTACAGCTTTGTAATATAGGTTGAAATCAGAAAGTGTGATGCCTCTGGCTTTGTTGTTCTTTCTCAAAATTACTTTGGGTATTCAGGGTCTATTGTGGCTCCAAATAAATTTTAGGATTGTTTTCTCTATTTCTATGGAAAATGACGTTGGAATTTTGGTAGGGATTACACCTCATGCGAAGAGTTGACTCATTGGAGAAGACTTTGATGCTGGGAGGGATTGGGGGCAGGAGGAGAATGGGACGACTGAGGATGAGATGGCTGGATGGCATCACTGACTATATGGATGCGAGTCTGAGTGAACTCCGGGAATTGGTGATGGACAGGAAGGCCTGGCGTGCTGTGATTCATGGGGTTGCAAAGAGTCGGACACGACTGAGCAACTGAACTGAACCGAACTGAACTAACAGTGAATTAGTAGGTAGCTAAATGTAATGTGACAGTTTTAATAATGTTAACTCTTCTGATCCATGAACACAGAATATTTTTTCACTTTTTTGTTTCTTCAATTTCTTTCATCAAAATTTGTAGTTTTCTGCATACACATGTTTTGCCTTCATGGTTAAACTTATTCTCACTGTAAACTTATTCTCACTGTTTTTTCTTTGATGTGATTGTGAATAAGATTATTTTCTTTATTTTTAAAATATTGTGCTCAGTTCAGTTGTGCAGTTGTGTCTGACTCTTTAAGATCCCATGGACTGCAAAACGCCAGGCCTCCCTGTCCGTCGCTGACTCCTGGAGTTTACCCAAACTCATGTCCATTGAGTCAATGATGCCATCCAACAATCTCATCCTCTGTCATCCCCTTCTACTCCCACTTTGTATCTTTCCCAGCATCAGGGTCTTTTCTTATGAGTCAGTTCTTCACATCAGGTGGCCAAATTATTGGAGTTTCAGCTTCAGCATCAGTCCTTCCAATGAATGTTAAGGACTGACGTTTGATCTCCTTTAAGATTGACTCATTTGATCTCCTTGCAGTCCAAGGGACTCTCAAGAGTCTTCTCCAACACCACAGTCCAAAAGCATCAATTCTTCAGTGCTCAGCTTTCCTTATAGTCCAGTTATAACATTCATACATGACTACTGGAAAAACCATAGCTTTGACTAGATGGACCTTTGTTGGCAAAGTAATGCCTTGCTTTTTAATATGTTGTCTAGGTTGGTCATAACTCTCCTCCAAGCAGCAAGCATCTTCTAATTTCATGGCTGCAATCACCATCTGCAGTGATTTTGAAACCCCCAAAATAAAGTCTGTCACTGTTTCCATTGTTTCCCCAGCTATTTGCTGTGAAGTGAGGGGACCAGATGCCATGATCTTCATTTTTTAAATGCTGAGTTTTAAGCCAACTTTTTCACTCCCCGTTTTCGCTTTAATCAAGAGGCTATTTAGTTCCTCTTCACTTTCTGCCATAAGGATGGTGTCATCTGCATATCTGAGGTTATTGATATTTCTCCTGGCAATCTTGATTCCACCTTGTGCTTCCTCCAGCCCAGTGTTTCTCATGATGTACTCTACCTATAAGGTAAATGAACAGAGTGACAATATACAGCCTTGACGTTCTCCTTTCCTGATTTGGAACCAGTCTGTTGTTCCATGTCCAGTTCTAACTGTTGCTTCCTGACCTGCATACAGGTTTCTCAGGAGGCAGGTCAGGTGGTCTTGTATTTCTACTTCTTGAAGAATTTTCCACAGTTTGTTGTGGTCCACACAATCAAAGGCTTTGGCATGGTCAGTAAAACAGAAATAGATGTTTTCTGGAACTCTCTTGCTTTTTTTGATGATCTCTTGCTTTTTTGATGTTGACAATTTGATCTCTGGTTCCTCTGCCTCTTTTAAATCCAGCTTGAACATCTGGAAGTTTATGGTTCACGTACTATTTAAGCCTGGCTTGAAGAATTTTGAGCATTACTTTACTAGCATGTGAGATGAGTGCAATTGTGTGGTAGTTTGAACATTCTTTGGTTGCCTTTCTTTGGGATTGGAATGAAAACTGAACTTTTCCAGTCCTGTGGCCACTGCTGAGTTCTCCAAATTTGCTGGCATACTGAGTGCAGCACTTTTATAGCATCATCTTTCAGAATTTGAAATAGCTCAACTGGAATTCCATCACCTGCACTAGCTTTGTTCATAGCGATGCTTCCTAAGGCCCACTTGACTTTGCATTCCAGGATGTCTGGCTCTAGATGAGTGATCACACCATCGTGATTATCCGGGTCATGAAGATCTTTTTTGTACAGTTCTTCTGTGTATTCTTGCCACCTCTTCTTAATATCTTCTGCTTCTGTTAGGTCCAGACAATTTCTGTTCTTTATTGTGCCCATCTTTGAATGAAATGTTCCCTTGGTATCTCTAATTTTCTTAAAGAGATCTCTAGTCTTTCCCATTCTGTTGTTTTCCTCTATTTCTTTGCATTGATCCCTGAGGAAGGCTTTCTTATCTCTCCTTGTTATTCTTTGGAATTCTGCATTCAAGTGGGTATATCTTTCCTTTTCTCCTTTGCCTTTTGCTTCTCTTCTATTCACAGCTGTTTATAAGGCCACCTCAGACAGCCATATGGCCTTTTTGCATTTCATTTCCTTATATTTTGTTAATATATAGAAAAACAACTGTTTTTATTATGTTGATTTCCTAGTCTGCAACTTTACTAAATGTGTAGACTACTGCTAGCAGTTTTTGGTATAGTCTTTGGGATTTTCTATAGGTATACACTACACACACACTGACACTTATATATATACACTTATCATTGGCCAACAAAGATAACTTTATGTCCTTCTTTCTTATTTGGATGCTTTATTATTATTATTATTATTATTTGCTTGGTTTCTCTGGCTAGGACTTGCAGTACTAGGAGTTGAGAACTGAGTTAGTGAAAGGGTTAGTGAAAATAGGCAGCCTCGTCTTGTTCCTGATCTTAGAAGAAAAGCACTCAACCTTTCACCATTGAGTATGCTGGTAGCTGTGAACATGTCTTGCTTGGCTTTATTATGTTGAAATAGTTTCCTTCTATTAATATATATATAATTTGTTGAGTGTTTTATCATGAAAAATATTGTATTATGTCAAGTGCTTTTTCTGTATCTACAGAGATGGTCATGCAGTTTTTATTTTTCATTCTATTCATGTCTTATATCATAATTATAAATTTACATATGTTGAACTATCCTTACTTTGCAGGAACTATTTTCACTTGACCACAGTGTATGATTTTTTTAATGCAGGTTAATTAATTTTATGTTTTGTTGAGAATCTTTGCAATTATCAGGAATATTCCAATCTTATTTTCTACTTTATACTTAGTAATGTTTTAGTGAGTGATTACCTACTAATGGGACATCTAAAATAATGGGACATCTATTTATTTATATGAATATTAGATTTTAAGAATCCTGATAAAAATAGCTTTTTTAAAAAACAAGATTCAAATTGGAAATTTGAAGACTGTTAGTTTATGTCATCAGTAAGTGTAATAATACTGTATTTACTTTGTATGTTATACAAAGGACAATATACAAAACAATACCACTGATTTTGGATTATAGATTGCTTTAATAGACTTTTAATATTTGACTTCATCTGATATATATAATGATGTATGAATCCCATTCTTCTACTTGATGTTTTTCAGACAGCTGTGTGATAGATTCCACGTGACATTCCCAGCTGGAGTGGCCTCTATAGTAGTCAATGCCCACTTAACATTTGTCTAATGAGATTTGTCCGTAATAGGAATACAAAGCTATCCATGATCTGGGGACCATTACATATCTAGGAAACTTTTCTACAACAAAAACAGCAAAGCATGTTTTTGTCAAAATATTTTATATTCTTTACAAAGCTGTTGCTCTAAATAAGATAAAAACATTCTATCAGGATTTTATTTAGGATTGACCTGAAGGATTCTTTTCTTAAGGATTTCAGCCACACTGATTTTTTAAGATTTTTCTCTTTAAATCCTATTTGTGTCAGATAATGTGGCTGAACAAAAGATGAGACAACTGTAAAGTTAAATCTTTAAAACCAACAATTTGAAACATACTCTCCTAATAACCAGTAATTTAGGAGGTACTCTGTTTTATGTTCTTAAAAACTAACTTTTTAATTAAATTCCTCCAATTCTAAATTCTTTAATGTTTAGTGTATAGAAAGAGGCTTAAATATGTATTTTAATAATCAAAATTCTCCCAATTTACAACTTATAAGTTTATTTTTTGAGAGATATTATCAGAAAGTTATTTATTTATTCATTCACTCATTCATCTGTTTATTTATTTATATATTTTAGGACCCATATCTTCTTATCAGTTCTCCATTGACTACTTTTATTTTACTATAAGCATGAATGATGTAGAACATTGTTCTAACAATGTAAATGTTCTGTGATTGATTGAAACTTCACTCTATCAGAATTGAAAATTAAGTAAAATTGTTATATTTGAAATTTGGTGCAATTGAACTTCACGTTTTTAAATATTAAGCATAGTTTTTTATTTAAATAACACTTTAAAATGTGATTTTTTAAATACTGTATTGGAAAAATAAGATTTTGACGATTTTTCAATCGTTCTGGATTCTAGTTCTGATTCTACTGCTAAATAGATGTCTAATCTTAACGTATTTCTTAAACTTTCTTTGCACTTACTTTACTCCCCTGATAAACATAAGTTTGGACCAAGTACATGATTTTGTATAATTTTTTTTTCTGCTTTGAAGTACATGGTGGAATCTATTCACCTTGGGACCACACTTCCAACTTGTTTCTAAGAATGTGCTACATTCCCAGGGTAATTATTAACTCTGTGAAAAATTGCAAGTATATTAGTGTTGCTGAATTTCAGTTTGCTCATTATTAAATTAAGATGTTGTTAATAATACAAAGAAAGGTATAAAAAGAGTGCAAGGTTTGGCATAGAAGACATACTTATCAAATGATAGTTATTATATTAGGTATAAATCTTATATAATTATCAGTTCAGTTACTCAGTCGTGTCCTACTCGGCAACCCCATGGACTGCGTGCAGCACACCAGGCTTCCCTGTCCGTCACCAACTCCCGGAAGTTGCTCAAACTCATGTCCTTTGAGTCAATGATGCTATCCAGCCATCTCATCCTCTGTCATCCCCTTCTCCTGCCTTCAATCTTTCTCAGCATCAGGGTCTTTTCCAACGAGTCAGTTCTTCACATCAGGTGGCCAAAGTATTGGAGTTTCAGCTTCAGCATCAGTCCTTCCAATGAATATTCAGGACTGATTTCCTTTAGGATGGACTGATTTGATCTCCTTATAGTCCAAAGGACTCTCAAGAGTCTTCTCCAACACCACAGTTCAAAAGCATCAATTCTTTGGTGCTAAACTTTCTTTATTTTCCAACTCTCACATCCATACATGACTATTGGAAAAGCCACAGCTTTGACTAGATGTACTTTTGTGGACAAAGTAATGTCTGTTTTTTAATATGCTGTCTAGGTTGGTCATAGCTTTTCTTCCAAGGAGCAAACATCTTTTAATTTCATGGCTTACAGTCACCATCAGCAGTGATTTTGGAGCCCAAGAAAATAAAGTCGCTCACTGTTTCCCCATCTGTTTGCCATTAAGTGATGGGACCAGTTGCCATGATCTTAGTTTTCTGAATGTTAAGTTTTAAGCCAACTTTTACAGTCGTCTTTCACTTTCATCAGGAGGCTTTTTAGTTCCTCTTCTCTTTCTGCCATAAGGGTGGTGTCATCTGCATATCTGAGATTATTGATATTTCTCCCGGCAATCTTGATTCCAGCTTGTGCTTCATCCAGCCCAGCCTTTTGTATGATGTACTCTGCATAGAAGTTAAATAAGCCCAATTTGGTACCAGTCCATTGTTCCATGTGTGGTTCTAACTATTGCTTCTTGACCTGCATATAGGTTTCTCAGGAGGCAGGTAAGGTGGTCTGGTAGTCCCATCTCTTTCAGAATTTTCTGCAGTTTATATAAAATATGTATTGTTACTACTATTGTCAATATTATTTAGTTAACTCCAGTAATATCTTCCACATTTAAAAAAAAGTGAGTACAGTATTTTATGGAATAATTTTATATCTTATAACATTTTGTAATGAAGTAAATAACCTGAACTTCTAACCTGCAAACAGAAATATTTTTGTTGTTGTTTAGTCACTAAGTTGTATCTGACTCTTTATGACACCATGGACTGCAGCGTGCCGGGCTTCCCATCCCTTTAGAAACCCTGAAATAGATGATTAGAAAATATCCTTTGTGTGCTGTAAATCTGTGTTTTCAAGCACCCTTGTATTAATTGACCAGGGTTGCATAATAAAATACCATAGATAGGTGGCTTAAAATACAAAAAATTTATTTCTCACATTTCTAGAGGCTAGAAATCCAAGATCAAGATGCTGGCAGATTTGACTTCTCCTTAGGGCTCTCTCCTTGGCTTACAGACAGCTATCTTCTCTCTGTGTTTTTACATGTTCTTTTCTCTGTGTGCACTATTTCCCTGGTGAAAGGTCCTTGAGGTGAAAGTCGCTCAGTCATCCGACTCTTTATGACCCCAGTCCCTAATCCTGTTGGATTAAGAGCCTACCTAAGTGACCTTATTTCAAACCCTATCTCCAAATACAGCCACATTGGGAGCTGGGTCTACAACATGTAAGTGTTGGGAGATATAATTCAGTCTGTCAAAATCCATTACTCAGCCCTGGAGAATTATCAAAGCATTTTCTAGGATATATGAACTCTGTATAATGTCTTGTTGGTTCATGTGGAAAACAAAGACTAAGTTCTGAGAGCAGATTTCATGCTTGCACGTGTGCCTTTAAGTTAGGTTTGGTGGCTCAGGTGGTAAAGAATATGCCTGCAATGCAAGAGACCCAGGTTTGATCCCTGAGCTGGGAAGATACCTGGAGGAGGGCATGGCAACCCACTCCTGTGTTCTTGTGGAGAATTCCATGAAATGAGGAGCCTGACAGGCTACAGTCCATGAGGTCACAACAATGCAGACACATCTGAGTGACTAACGTTTTCACTCCACTCACTTCATTTTTAGAAAAAACTCACTACTCATAAAGAACACTTCTGTGACCAGATGTGTCGAGTTTTTCCCACACTGACCTCTCTGAAACCAGCTCAGTATTCTACACTTTAATTCTGTGCCTAACCAGGGTTGCTTCCCTGGTGGATCAGATAGTAAACAATCTACCTGCAATGTGGGAGACCTGGGTTTGATCCCTGGGTTGGGAAGATCCTCTGGAGGAGGGCAAGGCAACCCACTCTAGTATTCTTGCCTAGAGAATTTCATGGACAGAGGAGCCTGGCGGGCTACAGTCCATGGGGTCGCAAAGAGTCAGACGTGACTGAGCAACTAAGTACACACAAACAACCGGAGTTAGCTCAGACCCCACAGGGTGAGGACCCAATCCAACAAGACTGACGCCTCTTTCAGATGCCAATTTGAAGTAGCAGGTTCCCGGGTTACCCCCAACTTCTACAAATTAGAGGTTCCTACTGCCCTTTCCTTGGGTTCTATAATTTGCTAAGAAGTTCACAGCCCCAAGAAAACAGCTTAAGTATCACCAATTTATTATAAAGGATATTTTAAAAGATATTATTGAATGGTCAGATAGAGACAGTCATATGTGGTGACCTTTGGTAGAGTCCAGACCCCAGGATCTTTTTTCTCTGTGGAATGAAGTTGTGCCACATTCTTGGTATGTACATGTGTTCACCACCCCAGAAGCTATCGGAACCTCATTTGTGGGGGATTTTTATGGGGGCTGCATCACGATAGGCATGATCAATTAATACCTTAATTTCTAGCTCCTTTATTTCTAAAAAAAAAACCAACAACTGGGGAGTGGGGCTTAATGTTCTAAGCTTCTAATCATGATGAAATTAAAAGACACTTGCTCCTTGGAAGAAAAGCTGTGACAAACCTAGTCAGCATATTAAATAGCAGGGACATCGCTTTGCCGACAAAGGTCCGTCTAGTTAAAGCTATGGTTTCTCCAGTAGTCATGTATGGATGTGAGAGTTGGACCATAAAGAAAGCTGAGCACCAAAGAATTGATGCTTTCAAACTGTGGTATTGGAGAAGACTCTCGAGAGTCCCTTGGACAGCAAGATCAAGCCACTCAATCCTGAAGGAAATCAACCTTAAATATTCCCTGGAAGGACTGATGCTGAAGCTGAGGCTCCAATACTTTGGCCGCCTGATGCAAAGAGCTGACTCACTGGAAAAGACCCTGATGCTGGGAAAGATTGAGGGCAAGAAGAGAGGGGGATGACAGAGGATGAGATGATTGGATGGCATCACTGACTCAATGGACATGAGTTTGAGCAAGCTCTGGTAGATAGTGAAGGAGAGGGAAGCCTGGTGGGCTGCAGTCCATGGGATCACAAAGAGTTGGACACGACTTAGTGACCGAACAACAACGAGTTGGCCTTTCTGAGACCAGCCACCATCCAGAAGCCCACTAACAGTCACCTCATTGGAACAAAAGACATTCTTGTCACCCAGGACATTTCAAGGGATTTAAGGACTTTGTGTGAAGATCCAGGGCCAAAGATCAAATATTAGAACAGATGATTCTCATAGTATTTCTACTTACAAGGGCTTTAGAACCTCAGTAAGTAACCCAATATATATCTCTTATTATTTCATAGAAATTATTTCAAAGAAAATATTTAAGCATGGTGTGATCCAGACTGCATGTCCAGCAGAGGGGCAGAACACATACTCTGAAATATACTCCTGCCATAAAACACACATGAGCTGGATAAATTACAACCATAAACATTTAAAGCATACTGAGTCTGTAAGAAAGTACCAGAGATTCACAAAGGCTTCTAGACCAAGGTTGGCTTGCAATCCAAAGGAAGGTGGAGCCTCTCTTGTGAAACGAGAGAAGCAGTTTTCTCAGTGACTGATCCCGGTACACAAGAACTCTTCTGTCACATTCAGACATAGAAATACAATGCTGAGCAGACAAGGCTCCCATTCAAATTATCATAAAATATGATATATCACATCCTATTAGGAAAAACATCTTTGAACTGTCTATATACTAGGATAAATATGAAAGCTAAATTTAAACTAATGGGTGGAATCTTTTTACTTCATTAGCCCAGACTTTTCCATGAACTCTGTTTATTCAATTCTTTGTGTAATCCCAAAATTCCATTTTTCATGCTTATCACATTTCACGGAAAATATAACATTAAAGGGAACCCCCAAACTTTCAAGATTTGCTTATGTTAGTAATATTGTTAAAAGGATAATCCGACTTCGAGTTACCTCATTATTCCTTCACCACAGATCATGTAATCAGTGCATGTAGTTGTTGGGCTGTGCTTTTTGACTGAAAACCAGATAAACTCCTTAGCAGTTTTTGCGTTGTTGTACGCATGCTCAGTCGGCCTACTCTTTGGGACCCACAGACCGTCAATGCTATGGACTGTAGCCTGCCAGACTCCTCTGTCCATGGAATTTTCCAGGCAAGAATACAGGAATGGATTTATTTCCTCCTCCAGGGGATCTCCACAATCCAGGGATCGAACCCTTGTCTCCTGTGTCTCTTGTGTTGGCAGGTGGGTTTTCCACCACTGAGCCACCAGAGAAACCCCACATTAAAATCAGATGAATTCAGTCTCTGTGCAGTACAAAAAGAGATAATAAAAATGTTGCATTCAAGAAAGTTAAATACTTTCAGAAGGCCACATTTTGAATGGAATTGGAGCAGTGCTACGATCATGGAGAATACAAAATGCAGACACCATAACCGTTAAAGTCAAAGTAAGCCAGAATTTATTTGCATTTTTTAATGGGCATGCAGACGGAGGCAGGTGATATTACAGTGTTATACCAAACTGCATGAGCTGAATGGGCTGAAAGAAACAGTTGGATTATCCATGTGTCAGCATTCTAACCCTATCAGGCTTGTCAGCACTATAATTTCCATCACTTAGTTTAAAATACAGTAGTGGAAAGTGGGAATGTTTGTTTTCTTCTGATGAGTCATATGACTCAGAGCAAAATAAGGACTTAGAATACTTCAGAAAATGACAGAGTGCTGCAAATTATAGTGGTTTGTTCACAGCTGTATAAATTTATTTTTTCTATAAAGCAGGTACACATTGAGCCGTATTTCCTAGGGTCCAAATTCCTGAAACAGTAATTTTCCACTCTTCTCTGGTTGCACGAAACCAAGCAACTTCCACGTTTGCCTAACTCCAGTGAAACAATTTTAGAAATGAAAGAATCTTGCTTAACTTTTACTTTTGGACGAAAATTTTCAAATGCAGCAAAACTTGTCTCTACAACATAGACATATGCCTACTTATATCACTGCCTGAGTGCCCTTATATAATATTTAAGGAATCATTTAAGAAAATAATAAAGGCCATGGTAGTCTATACTTATATTTCCATCAGAATGGCAGACTAGATATTCTGAAATGCCCTTTTGGCATAAAAGTATGCGGATGTCGGATAAATTATAACCATAAGCTTTTGACTGTATTACTGAGTTTACAAGAAGGGGGTGAAATTCCCAAGAGGCTCCATACCCTGCTTCTCCCGCAAAACTGTAAACTGATATCAGAGTGGTAAATAAATGTGAAAACTGGGGCTGGCCTGAATACAAGGACCTTTGGCAGGAATAAAGACCTTTAATGGAAATTGAACACTAGAACTTAGATCTGGTAGAGGAAAATCTAAATCTGAGGATGCTACATAAATAGAGGATAATTCAAGTATACGTTTTAAGCTGTGAACTGTCCTTTTGAAAGAAATAAAACCAATTCAGAAAACAGCTTATTTTTATAGGCTTCAGATGAGAAAAAAAATGATGGTACTAATTTTTCTCTGAGAATTGCTACTTTTCTCAGGAGGGTCTGTGGTTTGAATTTACATTATGTACACAATCAAGGAAATCTCAACTATAAAAATTAACTTAAAATTCTGGCAAATAGGTACACCTCCTGTCAGGAGTAAAGGAATATCCTTTTATAAACATCATCGTCAAGCCAGGCCTTCAAGGTTGATAAGAATTAGGTTTGGACAAATAAAATTTGCCAGTTAAAATATAACAAATATATGAGTAATTATGACCTATTAGAATTATATTACCAAGGACTTTATAGATTAGAATATTAAATGTCAATAAAAATCATTGACATTTATAACTCAGTGGAAAAATTAAGTAGAAATTTAGATATACTTGAAAAGAGAATTAGTGAGACAGAAAACAGTTTTGAGAAAATTACATATGTATGTATTTCCACTAAATAATTGATAAATATACCTTAAAGTACACATAAAACATTAAAACACTTGGCCAGACATTTTTTGAGTTCAAGTATAATAAAGGGCAAAGATTTTAAGGGTGCACATGCTATCATTTAGTAGGATGTTAACTATAGGTTTAATAAGATGCTTTTCATTTGACCAGGGATTTTCCTTTTGCTACTAGTTTTCTGCATGATATTTAGAAATCAAATATCTTATGATTTTATGAAATGATTTATCCACATTTTTGAAAAGGATGATATGCATTTTTATTTATTGTTTTAGTATGGTGAATACATTGGTCAATCTTTATTTTAAACAACCTTGTTTAAGATTTTAGAATAAACCTCATTTGCCCATTGTGCTTTTGTTATTTGCTGAATTCTAGTTTTTTATGTTGTAATGCTTTTAAGTCTATGTTCAAGACAGATACTTTTTATAATTTTCTTCCAATTTCTTTTTTTTTAATTTTTTTATTTTTTTATTTTTTAAATTTTAAAATCTTTAATTCTTACATGCGTTCCCAAACATGAACCCCCCTCCCACCTCCCTCCCCATAGCATCTCTCTGGGTCATCCCCATGCACCAGCTCCAAGCATGCTATATCCTGCATCAGATATAGACTGGCGATTCAATTCTTACATGATAGTATACATGTTAGAATATAATTTCTTCTTTATCAGGTTTTATAATCAGTTGCATGATGACTTTATTACATAAGTTATAAATTTTTCTTCTTTCACTATTTCAGAACTTATAAGATTGGTATTCTGTCTTCATAAAATATATAATGGAGTTTACCAATTAAACCAGTCACAACAATATTCTTTAAAGTATTAATTTTAGATATACCGCTTTTCTATATCTTGTTATGTCCATTTGTGTTTTAAAAGCTTTCCATGTTATCTAATTTGAATTTATTAACATAAAGTTTCTAGTGTTTGGATGATGGAAAGTGACATCCTTCTTTCATTCCTCATATTAGTAGATTATTTCATTTCTTTTTGGTTGATCACTCTTGCTAGGTATTAATCAATTTTATTAATCCCCTCAAAGCATTAGGTTTTCATTTTAATGACTTTCTCCATTGTCAGTTTTTCTATTTTACCTATTTCTATTTTCATTTTATTGAATCCTTTTTCCTGCCTTCTTTGTGTTTAATTTGCTCCTCTTTTGTAACCTTTTAAGATATAAACTTAAATAATTGACTTCTACTATACATTTCAAAAGAATTAAATAGAAAATATCTTTTAATTTCCCTTGTGTTTTTTTCTTTGGTCTGGGAAATTTAAAGTGGCTGTTTAATTTTCAACTATTGTGGTATTTTTTAGCTATTTTATTATTTGTGATGTCTATTTTAATACTGCTATGTTAAGAGAATAAGAACATATACTCCTTAATAATTTTGATCCTTTAATGTTTATTAAGGCTTAAATTCCTGGAGAAGGAAATAGCAACCCACTCCAGTATTCTTGCCTGGGAAATACCATGGCAAGAGGGGCGTGGTGGGCTATATTCCATGGGGTCACAGAGTCGGTCATGACTTAACAACTAAACAACAACAACAAAGGCTTGAGTTATCAGCTTGCATGTTCCTTTAAAAAATGTATCCCCTGAAGTTGTGATTAATGTTCTATAAATGTCAATTAGGCAATTTGGCTGATAGTGCTTTTCGCATCCTCTATATCATCATTATTTCTGTTTCTCTGTGGTTCTATGTTAATCAATGACTAAATGATAAGTATGAAAATTATAAAGTGATGGGCATTAAAATATAAAAATTATAGATAATAAAATCTCTGTTGATTGGTCTATTCCTTTCCTTAGTTCTGTCAGTTTTGCCTCATATTTTTTGGAAACATTGTTATTGATTGAATATAAATTATTTATAGCTTCCTGTTTCATTGACTTTTATGATTATGAAATTCTTATCTTTGTTTTTGGATATGCTGAATGTCTTGAAGTCTAATTCTTTTCAATAGTGTATAGCCATACCAGTTATCTTATGCCTAATGATATCTTGGTCTGTATTTTCCTTCCCATGTATGTATGTTCCACCTGTTCTTTTCTTTTTATTTAAAATGTATTTGTTTAAACAGTATATTACAAGTTTAAGCTTTTAAAAGTAATTGTGTTTATTACGGCTAGTTCTACTTTTATGTGGTGTACTTAGTATATTTTAGTTAATGTTAGTAATCGATAATGTACTGGCTTAAGTCTACCATCTTAGTATTTGTTTTCTATTTGTCACTTCTATTTTTTGTTTAAAGAGATGGGAATACCAGACCACCTGACCTGCCTCCTGAGATCTGTATGCAGGTCAAGAAGCAACAGTTAGAACTGGACATGGAACAATAGACTGGTTCCAGATCAGGAAAGTACATCAAGGCTGTATATTGTCACCCTGCTTATATAACTGAACTGAACTGAACTTCTTTTCTGCCTTTATTTGGATGAATGAATTATTTTTTAGTGCTCCGTTTTACCTCTTCTGTTATCTTTTAGTTATAAATCTTTGAGTATATGTCTATGTGTGTGGAGCGTTATTCTAAAGAATAAGTGTGCATGTTACAATAGTATTTCAACAATATCTTATAGTAATAATGGGAAAGATACATAGTAAGGAAAGAAAGTAGGCAAGGAACACAATACTGTATATATACTTTTATCACTATTTCTCATCACACACACACTAACACACAGAATCCATTTTTAACATGTATTTAGGACATACTGAATTTTCCTCTCCATTGCAGACGTGACATAAGTATGATAGGATAAACAGTTTTGAAGTTTTAAAAAACAAGAGAAGAAATTTTAAAGGCTTATTCCAGTCCCCTATTGTATCTTCAATATTCACTTGCTTCCAAGTTCTTAAATTATGAATTTAAGAAGGCAAAGCTTGTACTTTCTATTTATTTCTCTAAATCTTGCTTATTGTACCTAGTAGCTAAAACCAGGTAAAACTGCTTGGAAAATTATTAATATGTTAAGCACTAACCCTATGCAAGCTATTAATGAATAATAATTCATTTTACTCTTTGGGGTAATACAGAATTTGGGCAATTGTGATAATCATGGAATTTAAGTGATGAGTACTCTGTGTATCATTTTACTGTGCTTTTTCAGTATCACAAATGATCAACATTAGATATAAAGTAATATTTGTGCCCAACTCAAATCAACTTTAAAATTAACTTAATAAGCAAAACTCACATTTAACAAGAAGACTTTAGTTAAGTTTTATGTGAACTAAAATGATTCATTTCTGAATTCCTTTAATTATCAATCTTCCCTCAAATATTTAAGTTGTGAATAATTTACTAAGAAAAAAGAAATAGCTATTTAGAAATTCATTTATTGTGTCAAATGAAGCTTGCCTGCTGTTGAAAGTATAATGTGAAAATATTCTTTCAATCCTTTCCTTTAATCTCCCCTTAAAAAATTCATAGTGATTGTAATTTTGATTTATAAGAATTGCTACTCTAAGATCTTTATTTGAGCAATGTTTTTCAATCTTATTATCCTTTAAAAGTTGATGTCTTTTAACATTCACTGTTACAGTGTTAGTGATACCATACATTATCTTATGCAAAGTGAAATGTTTATCTTTAACCTATTTTTTTGCTTACTTACCACATTCTGTTTTGTTAAATTATCTCTCAGTTGTTACTCAGGTAACAACTGTAATTTATTAGTTAAAAATTAGAAATTTTCTTTACTATTTTCAAGAAAATGGTAGCAATCTACAATATAAAATGAAACTAATAGTATGTATACTAAGGAAAGGAATGTCATCTTTCAGTGTTGTATAACATATTTATAAATATACTTTCAACAAATCTGTACCATTATGTTATTAGACAGATGGTGTATATAACAAGCCATGTGTATTATAAAAACATTCACACAGATTCATAACTTTGGCAGGTAATTATCATGAAAGGTAATTTTTATATGGGAAAGTACCATGATGTATGTTTTATTTTATTTATATATATATATATATATATATACACACATATATATGTATACACACATACATAAAATAAAAATTTACCAGTACATGAAGTAATATATAAATGATAAGAATGACAAACGTAGATAAACCTTTCTGTGGCTGTTGTCTGTTTCAAATAATATTTTATCCATGTAAATATAATTTTCACCAAATTAGTAAAACATGAAATACAAAGAGTGGTTCTGATAATACCCTAATATTCCATAAATACAGCTTGACAACCTTCCCAGTAAGGAGTCTTGTTATCAGAATTAAGTATATTATTATCATCCTTTATCATATTTTATAACTTATAAAGAGAACTCAGAGTGTTTATAAAGAGCCTTGTGTAACTTCGATTCTATTGAGTGGAGATGATCCAGTTTTCCATCTTCTCTGAAAGATCCATTTTAGTTGTACAACTAAAGATTTTTTAAGATTTTGTTTTCATTTTCGTTTTCGTTTTCTTTTTAGTTAAACAAAACTCCCAATTTTTCCATCGCTTATTCTTGGTTATCAGTATGACAAATCACAAGCGTGGTCTCAGATTTTGTTCTTTAATCGCTGGGAAGATTTGGGAAGATTTGGAGTGGATTCCTTCAATCCTACATTGTAATATTTGGGATATTTGATCATTCAGTTCAATTCAGTTGCTCAGTTGTGTCTGACTCTTTGCAACCCCATGGACTGCAGCACACCAGGCTTCCCTGTCCATCTCCAACACCCAGATCCTACTCAAACTCATGTCCATTAAGTTGGTGATGCCATCCAACCATCTCATCCTTTGTCGGCCCCTTCTTCTCCCACCTTCAGTCTTTTCCAGCATCAGGATCTTTGCCAGTGAGTCAGTTCTTTGCATCAGGTGGCCAAAATATTGGAATTTCAGCTTCAGCATCAGTCTTTCCAATGAATATTCAGGACTGATTTCCTTTAGGATTGATTGATTGGATTTCCTTGATGTCCAAGGGACTCTCGAGAGTCTTCTCCAACACTACAACTCAAAACCATCAATTCTTCAACGCTCAGCTTTCTTTATAGTCCAACTCTCACATCTATACATGACTACTGGAAAAAACATAGCTTTGACTAGACAGACCTTTGTCAGAAAGGTAGTGTCTCTGCTTTTTAATATGCTGTCTAGTTGGTCATAGCTTTTCTACCAAGGAGCAAGCGTCTTTTAATTTCATGGCTGCAGTCACCATCTGCAGTGATTTTGGAGCCCCAAAAAGCAAGGTTTCTCAGTGTTTCCATTGTTTCCCCACCTATTTGTCATGAAGTGATGGGGCTGGATGCCATGATCTTCATTTATTGAATGTTGAGTTTCAGGCCAGCTTTTTCACTCTCCTCTTTCACTTTCATCAAGAGGTTCTTTAGTTCTTCTTTGCTCTCTGTTATAAGGATGGTGTCATCTGTGTATCTGAGGTTATTGATATTTTCGATGTAATGTAATTTGATCATGAAAGTGAAGCCGCTCAGTCGTGTCCGACTCTCTGCGACCCCATGGACTGTAGCCTATCAGGCTCCTCCGTCCATGGAATTTTCCAGGCAAGAGTGCTGGAGTGGATTGCCATTTCCTTCTCCAGGGGATCTTCCGTATGTACTTGTGCACTGAAGCAAATTAATATGGCTCCATAATGCTGTCTTCTTTAGTGCTGAGGTATTTTTTCAGAGAAAACTGTTTCTCTGTATGAGTAGCTCTTCTGCACAGCCAAATATTCAGTCTTCAAGGAGCCAAGTGGGTCCAGATTAGCTGTGTAAGAGAACAGCTTTTGTTTCATAGACTCATCATTTGCAACTAAAAAGGAGAGGAGATACTTAGGATAGAGCAAGTTTTCTTTCATATACAAATAGTGCTGCCCCTAGCAACTGAATTGCAGACTTCTCTAAAGGCAAAGTGACAAGCAGATGCTTCTTAGAGTATTCAGTGAGCCTGGCTCACCCAACAAAGGTATTACCTTGCTAAGGAGAGAGCTTGCAAAATGGCAAGTACTCTGTCCACTATATGTGGAAAAGATAGTTTTCTTTCACTGATTCTTTACAGTTTCTATCAGCATATCAACAGAAATTAGGTGCAGTGTTCAACAATCTGAGACTTTCTAGTCGATGCAATAAGTATGCATGTAAAGCATGTAATACAAATTCTTTGGGTTGATCTGTGGATTACTCTGCAAATACAGTTAGCTCAAAGTTGTAAAATAGCTTTGGAAATAAAACAGTTCATAACATTTGTAATATATTCTTCATATAATATATTCCAAATTCCTCATGTGTATCCAGAATCTTTTATTTCAATCAGACTTATAGAAGGAGCTGTGGATGCCAGTTCTTTCTGACAGAAATGCCCGCTCTTTATGCAAAGGCTGGGGCGGGGCAATAAAACCCATCTCTAAACTTTACATGGAATATGTAAGCCTAAATATTCAGAAAAGATCAATCAGCACTTAGGTTTCCTGAACTGCTTTATGAAACCCACAGGAGTGTCTGGAAAGAAAGTGAATTTGAAGGGCCATTGAACATAGACCATTTTCCAATTACAGGCACACCTGTGCTGCATAGCTTTCTGCTGATCTGTTGTGAGCATTTTACAGAGTGGTTTCATAGTCCTTCAAATTCCTCATTCTTCAGTCCAAAATGGTCTGAGGGTGTTGCTGGCAGGCTTGGACTTATCAGAGACTTCTCTCTGAGATAATTTGATACCCTACCCACAGTGTAAATTGTTTGGCCTGGTTGAGTCTCAGATGCCACCCATTGACACTCTAATTAACAGCCTCAGTGCATTGGCTTCTGGGGGAAAAAGGAGTGTTTTCTTTCAGTTAGTGAGAACCAATTGCTGGAAAAAGCAATGACTCAGCTCATTGCGGTGAAACTATTTACATGGGCAAGAAAGGCTGCTGCAGACTTATAAAAATCTTGCTGCAGATACTTTTTTTTCTTTCCTCATGAAACTGTGGTTCAGGTGGAGTCATGCATTTTCAAACTTTTTTTTTTTTAACATCTATTACTTGAAATAAACATGTGCTTTGCTGCCAGAGGATCTGAACAACAATTACCTTAATTATTTCTGTTTACCCTTGGAGTATCCAAAACCGCAGTTTGAGAGCTGTTGGGCTTTTAAACACCCCCTTTCTATGCAGTTAGTAAACAGTAAAGGATGAATATAAACTGTATCTGTATTTATGTGGTGGTTTCAAAAAACCCACATTTTTGAGTTGCAGCTTCAGCATTTTTTTAAATCCTTCCAACTATATTTTAGATATCTCCTCTGGAGAAAAAATGTTAATGAGATAGCATAGCTTTTTTCTAAAGCTTAAACTACATTTTGGAATCTTTTCCAGCATCACTGTTGCTGTTGCTCAATATTTCCAAGGAAGAATATCCTATAAGTAGTGAGACACAAGACAAAAATAATATGTCTGAGGCTCTTTATAGATGTGATTAAGAAAAGGCACACACTACCCTTCTTATGTTTTGTTGGGCAAGTTTGTGCCTTTATGCTCTTGACTATCACATTAAAGGAAATATTTCAGCGCTGAAGGTGGTGCCTTCTTTTGACTCTCTAAATGCACTTGGAGTCTAATTTTTTTTTCTTCAGCAGTATTTAAGTTCACTGTGAAAAAAAAAAAGCAAAATTTAATAACCTACCATCAAGTATTTTGTTTAAAAAGTCACATTGCAGAAAAAAATAAAGATATCTGTCATCATACCAATAAAGCACCAGTGGTAAAGCCGGAAAATGCAAAGTGCATTTTCCACTAGCAATGGAAACAGTGGTCGGGGAACACCAGTGTACTCTTCCCCTTGTGAAATGAAAACCAAAATGGAGTTGGGATTGCTAAGAGAGCTCTCTAAGTAGAGCCAAGAGGACATTAAGGCTGTGTTACTCGTGTACTTGTTAGCCGAAAGAGAACCTGACTCTTGACCTGATGAAGGCGTTGAGAATATCCGGCAGGTTCATGTGACAGTCTCACTACTTTTCAGACTCCTATCCTAAACTTATGGCCTCTTAAGGACAGATGTTTCCTGACTCACATCAGAGTCGATCACAATTCTTATTAGGTATCTGTTGACAACCTCATGGTTTTTTGTCTGTATAAGCAAGCCGCTGACTCTTTCTCATCCCTGGAATACTCTTTTGAGGTAACCTGAATCTTTGTCTCCTGAATTGAGACACCTTATAAACTCTTCTCTTATTGGCAACCTCCTGCATTATTTGGGGGAGAGAGTTTGGCACTCTAAGAGATAATTAAATGTTACTTTTAGAATCAGATTAATAACAAGCCTCATATTAACATTGGCTGTACCATTAAAGTTGCTGTGTATCTGAGGATGCAATTCCTTTTTGTGTCTTAGTTCCTCATCTACAACATAGAAATATTACAAAAATATGTGCCTACCTCTGGTAAGGGAATACTGTAAGCCTAACTCTTTTCACATTGTATCAGTTTCCATATGTATGAAGGTGTCCTGAAGGTAAATAGACTCTTGGGTACCACTATTAATTCTTACAGCCATTTCAGTGAATATATTGAGGTAGTAATTTATTTGCTGGCCTTTTAGCTAAGGATAGTGGGGGAGTCTAAAGACTTCTCAGGTTATAGCAACAACTTTAGAAATAGCTGTAAATAGTGTTTAGCTCATCACTAGTCAACACTAGGTCTATAAAAGTTGGAGTGATTCTGACTGTTTGTATAAATTTCAGGTGTATATTCTATAAAAAGTTTTGAAATTATCCATTCTTTTTCCTCTCTCTCTCTTAGTCATCCTTTTTCCAACAACATAAAAAGAGATTGAATAAGAATTAAGTTATTTATAAAACCAATGGGAATAGGCTTGTTAATAATATCTAGAGGCACCTTTGTGATAGTGGTAGAATGCTTTGGATTGTACTCTTCATTTCACCTGACATAGCATTCTCTCTCTTGGTTTTTTATGTATTTTTTCTAAGCAATTAAAACTGTACCAGTTCTTAATTTAGCTCACTCTACAATTGAATATATTAAGGTTAAATCTGTGTTCTTTACAATGATCATAATCTTGTAGGAAATGTCTTGCATAAAAGGAATTATTTTAAGTAATACTTGCTAATGAGCTTTACTTCATTTTTATTCATTTACAGTTGACATTAGATACTCAGAAGGGGGAGAAGACATACTTGTCCTTGTCATATAGCAAAACAAGGACATTCAGAGATCTAATGCAGGAATATTGTATGCAACTAAAGTGTTCATTGCTTCCTGGGGGGGCTTCAGTCAGTGAGGTTCTGTTTTAGAAACAGTTGTAGGTAGAAACAGCTAATGGCAAGCCCTATACAGTATCATGTACAAACTCAGAATTCAGGACGTTTTGTTGATAACAATAGCTAACACAAGGCACTGTCACTCAAAGTACATTTAGGGACTTCTTGGTGGTCCAGTGGTTAAGATACACCTTCCCATGCAGGGGTACAGATTTGATCCCTAATTGGGAAAGTAAAATCTCACATGCCTCCCAGCCCAAAAAAAACAAAACATAAAACAGGTACAACATTGTAAAAAATTCATAAAGGCTTTAAAAATGGTCCACATCAAAAAAAAAAAAAAAGCTTTAAAGTACATTTAAAGTAATTTCTGATGATCCATTGGCAAAATCAGTCTCCGGGAAATATGTAAAGTAATACGCCCTCTAATAGGGAGACCTTAAAACCAACACACTGCATGAGCCTCTTGACCAATCACAGAAATAATCTCACTTTCATTCACAATGGCTTTAAAATAGAGATAGTTTGTTAAGGCATTGCAGCTCTTTGAATGCCAGTTTTATAAAAGCCTTACCTGGTCTCTCTTGCTGATGTAGATCTATAATAGACTGAAACTTCCTGGAGTTCAGTTAACTACTGAATTATCCCACGGCCAATTTATTAAGACTGTGTTTTAAATGCACCACAGGAAGCTAAGGCTGACTTCAAAAAAATCTTTGATTCTTAGGACCCTGGAAAATAGAATCCGGTTATTGCAGGTTTTCTCACTATTATACCCCGAAGACAAATGCATGTTTATTAAACTTGGGAGCTTTTCCTTTCAGACTTTGCATAATCAGGCTAGTATCCATAGAGCCTGTGCACATATTTGGCGGTAAAACAACACTAGGTTGGCAGGGACCTCTCTAAGGAGATTTTGGTTTGGACAGGAAGGACACAGAGATTCTGTCTGCCATACTGGTCACTGATCATGTTTGTTTGTTTGTTTTTTAACAGTGTTTTGCCCTATTATATTGCAGATGCTGTATCATCATACAAGTGGTTTGAGGGAATGCTGACTTCCAATAAAAGTAATGCTGATTTTATTAGCGGTATGTACCTAAAGTATATTTTAAATTCTTCTACTTTTGTAACTGTGATTTTGAAGGATCACTACAGAGATCCAGGGAGGGAAATGGGAGTCATTTCAGAGAGAAGAAGCAGCACAAAGAAAAGTCAAACTTGTTGAGGTTCAATTTGTTGTTTGAGAAATGAAATTTTCATTCTACAGTACTGAAATATCACATGATAACATTTAAATTTAAACATTTAGTGATACAGATGGATTCAAAAACACAAGCCAAATCATTAGATTCTCACAAGGTATTTGCTAGAAATTTGTAAGAAGCATAGAAACCCTTCTATCCATGGGAAACATGGGGTCAGCTACATTTCTGTGTTTGCTTCCAAGACGGTTTGACTTTCTTACAGATTTGATCTAACTGGGTTAACCAAGCAAAGTAGAAAGACTGCTGACGTGCACACAACACATGAAAACTGGTATTGTTATGAACTTGGTGTAAACAGGACTAAGGAAACAGGGATTTTAGTCCCTGCTTCAAAATTTTCAAGTTTTCAATTTTGAAAATATTATCTCTGTATTTCAAGGTGTAACACAAATGAAAATCTGAAACTGTATGTCAGAAGGAACTAGAATGTGTTTTTTGGAAATACTGTACAGATTTTTGACTAGGTCCTAGGGGAAAAAAGAAAAAGAAATTACTTTTAATATGCAGTATAGATACTTGGAGCCCTGGATTCAAATGATAGGCTCATGATGAATAGATATTTTGGGACAGCTCAGAAGTCCCTTGGCTTTAAAATTCCTTGATACTGTGCTTAACCTTTAGAGCTTTCCAAAAGCATACTGCACTCAAGTTGCTCCCTTGAAAATTTCCATTTTGAAAACAAAGTCTAGAATTACAGAGAAAATTATGACCCAGTGCCCATGTCCAAAATGTATGTACGTGGCCTCTGAAGAAGGGAAGCTCATGGGAGAGGAGTTCTGACTAGAAGCAGAGGTGAGCTGAGAAGCTGGACTTGAAAATCTACCTCTCTTTCAAGCTGGAGGACATACCTTTTCCATTGAGGAGTATCCATATGATTTTCATTTTGTAATCATTGCCTCATATTTCCTGTCTGCATATATTCATTTTCTGAATGCAAATTTATATTGCAGAGGTTCTCCTTGATTTAGAATTTTGTTTTGCTCAATCAAAATTTGTTCTCCCAGAGAATAGATATTGGTGAGGTTTGCACTCTTGAGAGACACTGTAAATCTCAATTTATGGGCCCTTTGAGCAAGGGACTGGTCAAAGGCAATTCATGAAGTAAGACAGCCAAAGGGAAATTTTAGTCCAGACTTCTTTTTAACAAATTAGAAAGTAGATGTTTAGGTGTTTATTCTAGATCAGTTAGCTTGAGAATTTATAGAACTAGAACTTAAGCCCCTCCTACCACCTGTTTAGTTTCATCCCTTGAAATCAATTACAGTTTATGTGGATTTCTTTGATATTGCTTAAATTTACAGAAAATTCAAACCATTACTGATGATCTATCCTAAAGGTAGCATGTTTCTTTTTTTCTTTTTTCAAATCTTAAAGCATATGTTTGACTTTTAAAACCATTACTAAAGGTCCATAAATTAGAGAAATCTCAATTCTCATTTACCCCAGACTATGCAGTGTATTGTGACTCCAAATTGGGGACATACAATTAAAGGTAAAATTTTGTGTTTCAAGAGATTTTCAGGTATCAGCTAAAGCTCATGGAATGTAAAAGCTCTTTAAAAAATGAATGATAGGAAGCCACTCATGTGTCCATCAAGAAATGAATGGACTAAAAAATACAATATATATTTATGCAATGGAATATTTTTCAGTCTTAAAAAGGGAGGAAATTCTGATATTATGCTACAACATGGATTGTTGTACATTGAGACTGTTGTGCTAGTTGAAGTAAGCCAGTCACAAAAAGACAAATACTGTATGATCTCACTCATATGAAGTTTATTGGGTAGTGAAATTCATAGAGACAGAAAGTAGAATGGTAGTTCCAGGGGCTGGAGGAGAGGAGAAATGGAGAGTCTTAGTTTTGCAAGATAAAAGCTTTCTGGAGATTGATTGTACAGCAGTGTGAGTGTACTTACCACTACTGAACTATACATGTTAAAATGATTAAGGTGGTAGATTTATGTTATGTACATTTTACCTCAATTAATAATTAAAAAAAAACAAATAAACATAAAAACAAAACAAGAAACATTAGATAAAAGTAAACAAAATAATCCTAAAGGAAAACTCAAGTCTGATGGTGAGAAAAAAACTGAAGTACAAGTATTTTTTTAATTTTGCTTGATGTGTTTTTCAAAGAAGAGATAGTTAGCAAGCGTGCCCATTGAAAGAAAATAGAGAAACTGGAGCTAATGGCACAGTGATATCTATTTATCGATTTTATCCACTTATATGTTTGTTTTTTATTAAGAAATTATTGCCATTTGAATGTGTAAAGGGTCAACATAGTTCACAGGTTAAAGTCCAAAGGTTACTCTGACTGTTTGAATCCTAGCTCAACTATTTAGTGATCACTATCCTTGGACATGTTACCTAATCTCACAGTGCTTAGATTTCTCATAATGTGGGAGTGATTATACTGCTTGTCCCAGAGGGTTGTTGCAAGGACTAAAAAAATTAAATATATACTGTCAAGGCTATGGTTTTTCCAGTGGTCATGTATGGATGTGAGAGTTGGACTATAAAGAAAGCTGAGCACAGAAGAATTGATGCTTTTGAACTGTGGTGTTGGAGAAGACTCTTGAGAGTCCCTTGGACTGCAAGGAGATCCAACCAGTCCATTCTAAAGGAGATCAGTCCTGGGTGTTCATTGGAAGGACTGATGTTGAAGCTGCAACTCCAATACTTTGACTACCTCATGTGAAGACCTGGCTCATTGGAAAAGACCCTGATGCTGGGAAAGATTGAGGGCAGGAGGAGAAGGGGATGACAGAGGATGAGATGGTTGGATGGCATCACCGACACAATGGACATGGGTTTGGGTGGACTCCGGGAGTTGGTGATGGACAGGGAAGCCTGGCGTGCAGTAGTTCATGGGGTTGCAAAGAATTGGGCACGACTGAATGACTGAACTGAACTGAACTGCACATAGGAGCATTTAAAATCTGATACTTGATAAATATCATATAGTATATGCTATATTTAAAAAATTAAAATAGATACAAATTTAGAAAATAATTACCAGTTAATATAGTACTCAATTATTAGTAGAAATAATGATCAAAATAATGCTTTTGTTCATTTTGTCATCTAAAATCTCTCTCCTGTCAGAAAATTTCAACAGATCATTCCAATGTTTTTGCATTTTCTTCTTTTTTTTTATAATGACACTACTATACAATGTTTACCATTGAAAGAAAGAGAAGAAAGAAGTAGGGAATTCACATTTATTATCAGGAATACTGGGCTGAGGAACAACGATTACATTTCTATTGTTAGGTGTCAAATGCTGGAATCACAGTGACGATCGAATGATTGATTGGTTAGTTGTGCTCATGTTTAGTTTTGTTTTTTATGCCTTAGAATCAAATATCAGCAAGTGGTTTAGATTCAATAGTGATGATACTATGTCATTAAAATGATTCAAGTAACATGAATAGGCATATTGCATGTCACATTTAAGATGAGTTCACTGTTAAGAGTGGGCAGTGTATTTTGAATAATGTATTACAGATGTGCCTTCAGCAATATGTAAGAAATTAGAACACAATCATTAGTCAAATTTAATAGGATCACTTGTATAATTAATATTAGTACAAAGAACATATAATAGCAAGAAGAAGAAAAAATTCCTAAGAAATGCATCTGAAACATCTTTCACATATGATCAAGTAAACGTTGGGGAAGCTATAGTAAAATCCTTGAGATAGAGGTTAATCCATATCAACCAATGAATCAGGCTTTCAGGGGAGTTTATCATTAAAACCTTGGAATTAAACATATGTTGAGACCATTATTGCATTCATAATGTTAAAACTTTAACTATTTCAAAATTTAATTCTTCACATTAAACTTGTGCCTCAAAATAAGGATCATAAAATATTACAGACTGCTGAATTCATCCTTCAGCAGAGATCTCTAATTTTCAACCAAAACAAAACTCCACCAGCAAAAAACAAAACCCAATGTAAATGAGGCTAGATTTAAATTATTTTTAGTAATATAAAATGCTTTAGAAAATATATTACTAGATTCCAGTTGTTAAAGTCCCTATTAAAAATTGATATCTCTCCAAACTTTACAGATCTCCAAATGGTGAGTCCATGAACTCTTAGAAGGCTAGGATCGTATTTATAGTAATAGAGAACCTAATTGAAAGAATGGCAGCCTTAACTGGTTTTTATTCATTCAGTTCAGTTCAGTCGCTCAGTACTGTCCGACTATTTGGGGCCCCGTGAATTGCAGCACGCCAGGCCTCCCTGTCCATCACTGACTCCCGGAGTTCACCCAAACTCATGTTCTTCGAGTTGGTGATGCCATCCAGCCATCTTATCCTCTGTTGTCCCCTTCTCCTCCTGCCCCTAATCCTTCCAAGCATCAGAGTCTTTTCCAATGAGTCAACTCTTCGCATGAGGTGGCCAAAGTATTGGAGTTTCAGTTTTAGCATCAGTCCTTCCAAAGAGCACCCAGGACTGATCTCTTTTAGAATGGACTGGTTGGATCTCCTTGCAGTCCAAGGGACTCTCAAGAGTCTTCTTCAACACCATAGTTTAAAAGCATTAATTCTTTGGTGCTCAGCTTTCTTCACAGTCTAACTCTCACATCCATACATGACCACTGGAAAAACCATAGCCTTGACTAGACGGACCTTTGTTGGCAAAGTAATGTCTTTGCTTTTGAATATGCTAACTAGGTTGGTCATAACTTTCCTTCTAAGGAGTAGGCATCTTTTAATTTCATGGCTGCAATCATTCAGTTCAGTTCAGTTCAGTCACTCAGTCGTGTCCGACTCTTTGCGACCCCATGAATCGCAGCACGCCAGGCCTCCCTGTCCATCACCAACTCCCGGAGTTTGCTCAAACTCATGTCCATTGAGTTGGTGATGCCATCCAGCCATCTCATCCTCTGTCGTCCCCTTCTCCTCCTGCCCCAATCCTTCCCAGCATCAGAGTCTTTTCCAATGAGTCAACTCTTTGCATGAGGTGGCCAAAGTACTGGAGTTTCAGCTTTAGCATCATTCCTTCCAAAGAAATCCCAGGACTGATCTCCTTCAGAATGGACCGGTTGGATCTCCTTGCAGTCCAAGGGACTCTCAAGAGTCTTCTCCAACACCACAGTTTAAAAGCATCAATTCTTCAGCTCTCAGCCTTCTTCATAGTCCAACTCTCACATCCGTACATGACCACTGGAAAAACCATAGCCTTGACTAGACGGACCTTAGTTGGCAAAGTAATGTCTCTGCTTTTGAATATGCTATCTAGGTTGGTCATAACTTTCCTTCCAAGGAGTAAGCATCTTTTAATTTTATGGCTGCAGTCACCATCTGCAGTGATTTAGAGATATATGTAATTGATTGTTACTTAAAAGTCAAGGGGAATGAGTTTGAGAAACACATAAAGTGACCTGGCTCCTATTGACTACAGGAGGAACCAATCATAGTATGAAATCTTCATAAATCCTTATAAATCTTCATATAACATCTTCATGTAACACAGTGGTGAAATTCATAAGGGAAATATATTGAAATTGCCCAGCTCTATTCTTGTCTAGTTTTCTGGGTGTGGCTGGCTCATTCAGAGATGGGTAAATTGTGAACACGTGGAATAGCTTGGGCAAACCTTCCTGATCGGACTTCTGCTGTCAAGAGGAGTTTATGTTGTTGAATACATCATGCTGGTGAGATAGGGAGCTCTCACACTATCAGGTGATACCTAAACGGAACTTTGACTTTTTGTTCCAAAGCTTTCTAGTATACAGCATGACAAACAATGAGGATGATTTAGCCCAGTCTCCCAACTCCCAGTGTGCACTGCACATTGTCACCAAGCCAGTCTGGAAACCGTGCTTCAACCTTGTCATTCTCTTGCTGAAATACTTCAGTGGTTCATCATTTATAATAGATTTCTTGGCAGTGTAGTTGAGGCCCTGCACACCAACCTATTTAATAAGCTTGTCTCTTGCTATCCACCTATTAAAAGCCTTCATTTCAAGTAATCATTTACCAGCCTTCAAATATGATTATGTATTTTCTTTGCTCATATGTCTTAGATACCATGAATTTGGCCCATTTTTTAAATCCAAAAAATACCTTAATTATCTTTCGAAAAGAATCAAGCCTGTATTTCTCCATAAGAAACAGAATCTACAGTGAATTTCATTCCCTTTTTAATTCCTGAAGCTTTTATTGTTCATTTTCCCTTAGCTTATTCATTCCTGCACTGGTAACACTGTGTTTAATTTTCCCATTCTTCTTAAGCATTTCAGCAATTTAATAGATATATGCCCACTTTTCCTTAGTTTTCCTTACCCATACATATGTATAATGTATATAATATATATATATGCCTATATATGTATAGACTATAGACATATATACATATATATATATAGACTATATATGTATAGTCCTGCATGTAGTACCTATTACAATGTGTTTCCTTCATTAAACACTTAAATATGTGCTGATTGATTGATCTATAAATATGTCATAAACCTACAAAAGATAATTTCGGGCAATGAAGAATTGGTTTATCTGGTGGAGGCAGAAAATCATAGGTCTAAACCAACTCTTTCCCCTAGCAACCAGTAATGCTGAAAAAATGGTAACCACGCTAGGTAACCCAGTGGATAGACTCAACACATGCTTAGAACACCATTACACAAAACTAGATACTTTTTGAAAGACTATCTATATCCAAACTCAAAGCACATCATATTAGTCACCATGAGGAAAATCAGAACTTGGATGGCTTTCTCTTAATTTATAATTTAACATTATTTTTACCTTGGATCGCTATGGTGGCAGAAAAGTGAAGGAGTGATAATCAATACTTTAGTTCAGTCACTCAGTCATGTCTGACTCTTTGCGACCCCATGGACTGCAGCATGCCAGGCTTCCCTACCCATCACCAACTGCCGGATCCTACTCAAACTCATGTCCATCAAGTGGGTAATGCCATCCAACCATCTCATCCTCTGTCGTCCCCTGCTCTTCCCGCCTTCAATCTTTCCCAGCATCAGGGCCTTTACCAGTGGGTCAGTTATTTGCATCAGGTGGTCAAAGTATTGGAGTTTCAGCTTCAGCATAAGTCCTTCCAATGAATATTCAGGACTGATTTCCTTTAGGATGTACTGGTTGGATCTTGTTGTAGCCCAAGGGACTCTCAAGAGTCTTCTCCAACACCACAGTTCACAAGCATCAATTCTTTGGCACTCAGCTTTCCTTATAGTCCAGTTCTCACATCTATACATGACTACTGGTAAAACCATAGCTTTGACTAGATGGACGTTTATTGGTAAAGTAATGTCTCTGCTTTTTAATATGCTGTCTAGGTTGATCATAGCTTTTCTTCCAAGGAAAAAGTGTCTTTTAATTTTATGGCTGCAGTCACCATCTGCAGTGATTTTGGAGCCCCCCAGAAATAAAAGTCTCTCAGTGCTTCCATTCTTTCCCCATCTACTTAACTATGAAGTGATGAGACCAGATGCTATGATCTTAGTTTTCTGAATGTTGAGTTTTAAGTCAACTTTTTTACTCTCCTCTTTCACTTTCATCAAGAGGCTCTTTAGTTCTTCTTCACTTTCTGCCATAAGGGTTGTGTCATCTGAGGTGTCTGTAGCTGAGGTTATTGATATTTCTCCCAGCAGCCTTGATTCTAGCTTGTGCTTCATCCAGCCTGTAATTTTGGATGATGTACTCTGCATAAAGGGTAAATAAGCAGGGGGACAATATATAGTCTTGACATACTCCTTTTCCTATTTGGAACCTGTCTGTTCCATGTCTAGTTCTAACTGTTGCCACTTGACCTGCATACAGATTTCTCAGGAGGCAGGTCAGGTGGTCTGATATTTCCATCTCTTTAAGAATTTTCCGCAGTTTGTTTTGATCCACACAGTCAAAGCTTTTGGCATAGTCAACAAAGCAGAAGTAGATGTTTTTCTGGAACTCTCTTGCTTTTTTGGTGATCCAACAAATGTTGACAATTTGATCTCTGGTTCCTCTGCCTTTTCTAAATCCAGCTTGAACATCTGGAATTTTGCGGTTCATGTACTGTTGAAGCCTGGCTTGGAGAATTTTGAGCACTACTTTGCTGCAATATTACTATGCTAAAGTATTACTTTGCTAAAGCATTACTATGCTAAAGTATTACTTTGCTAAAGCATTACTATGCTAAAATACATAACCCGACCCCGAATCTGGTCAAGAGACTAGACTTTTATGGTTGTTTTCTACATCCTTTTTAAAATAATATGAACAGTTACAGAACTAGTATATATATTCCTTTTCAGTAAATTTCCAAGTAGAGAGAATGGAAGTGGCCCACAAAATTGTGAACTTAGTGACTGATGGGTGTTTCTCAGTGTTATGTGTGTTTGGCAGGAATATACTGTATCAGGAAAATTATTTGATCTTATCAGTAGCTCTGACAGAAAGAAATGAAAAGGAGGGAGGAAAAGCAAAAAGAAGGAAAATCTTAAAAAGGAAGGAAAGAAGGAAACATGAAAGAAATCGTAAAACATAAATTTTCTGTTTCAATATGAAACAAATTAATCATGTTAAAATCAAAATATAAATTCTGTATTTATAGACATTGGGATCTATAAGGAAAGGCACTATAAGGAAATATTACAGTAAGGGGAAAGGTATTAGAAATAAACTTTTAAAATATTATTTTTAATATCTCCTATGTACCCCTTGAAATTGGATCTGGTGCTCTGCAGTCATCACCTGTCTCTGGGCAGAGGATTCAGTGCAAAGTAGAATAAAGCTTCAGATTGTCTTCAGATTTTCAAATATTCAGGAGGGTAGCTTCTGAAAATTGTAACACCTATTTATGCTTTTCTTAAAAAGAATACTTGGTGATAGCTGCAAATGCTCCATTCGTAGAGAAAACAGGTAACTTAGGGAACCAAAATTGTTGTGCCAAATCTTGGATAGAAGTTCTGAGCTGGAAAATAGAATTTTTAGAAGCTAGTCTGAAGAACTCAGTGGTCATCCAGGATATTCCCATCATCCCCACCCCTTCAGCCTTGCAACTCACCATGTGTATGCAGAGAGCACATAGTCCTCTGCCTTTTCCTCCACTTGGGTACACACTTTGTATATTGTATTTGGGAAGATTATGCTTTCAGATGGCCCCCAGGTGGGGAATACTTACTCATATTGTGGCAGATGGACCACTGAAAATCATTGGTGTGAAACAAATATTTTGAGAGACTACCTCCACCTCTGATCCAGGCCTATGTTCCCCCCTTTCATCTGTTATGCTGAGATTCTGGATTTTGAGAGAGCTTATCTGTCTTCCCAAGACTGCCTCAGGCACCTTCTTATCTATTACATTCAATTCAGTTTAGTTCAGTCTCTCAGTCTTGTCTTACTCTTTGCGACCCCATGAATTGCAGCACGCCAGACCTCCCTGTCCATCACCAGCTCCCGGAGTTAACTCAAATTCATGTCCATCAAGTTGGTGATGCCATCCAGCCATCTCATCCTCGGTCGTCCCCTTCTCCTCCTACCCCCAATCCCTCCCATCATCAGAGTCTTTTCCAAAGAGTCAACTCTTTGCATGAGGTGGCCAAAGTACTGGAGTTTCAGCTTTAGCATCATTCCTTCCAATGAACACCCAGGACTGATCTCCTTTAGGATGGACTGGTTGGGTCTCCTTGCAGTCCAAGGGACTCTCAAGAGTCTTCTCCAACACCACAGTTCAAAAGCATCAATTCTTCGGTGCTCAGCTTTCTTCACAGTCCAACTCTCACATCCATACATGACTACTGGAAAAACCATAGCCTTGACGAGACAGACCTTTGTTGGCAAAGTAATATCTCTGCTTTTGAACATGCTATCTAGTTTGGTCATAACTTTCCTTCCAAGAAGTAAGCGTCTTTTAATTTCATGGCTGCAGTCACCATCTGCAGTGATTTTGGAGCTCAGAAAAGTAAAGTCTGACACTATTTCTACTGTTTCCCCATCTATTTCCCATGAAATGATGGGACCAGATGTCATGATCTTGAATGTTGAGGTTTAAGCCTGCTTTTTCACTCTCCCATTTGGCTTTCATCAAAGGCTTTTTAGTTCCTCTTCACTTTCTGTCATAAGGGTGGTGTCATCTACATATCTGAGGTGATTGATATTTCTCCTGGCAATCTTGATTCCAGCTTGTGTTTCTTCCAGTCCAGCATTTCGCCATGATGTACTCTGCATATAAGTTAAATAAGCAGGGTGACAATATACAGCCTTGACGTACTCCTTTTCCTATTTGGAACCAGTCTGTTGTTCCATGTCCAGTTCTAACTGTTGCTTCCTGACCTGCATATAGGTTTCTCAAGAAGCAGTCAGGTGGTCTGGTATTCCCATCTCTGTCAGAATTTTCCAGTTTACTGTAATCTACACAGTCAAAGGCTTTGGCATAGTCAATAAAGCAGAAATAGATGCTTTTCTGGAACTTTCTTGCTATCTTGATGATCCAGCAGATATTGGCAATTTGATCTCTGGTTCCTCTGCCTTTTCTAAAACCATTTTGAACATCTGGAAGTTCATGGTTCACGTATTGCTGAAGCCTGGCTTGGAGAATTTTGAGCATTGTATTAGCAATAATCAATTCCAGTCTTGAATATAGGGAAGGCACCTTCTCAGGCTGGGTGATGCTAACTGGTGTTTAGGAATCTAGACTTTTTTCTGGATGCTGTGCTTTTAAACTGGAAGAAGTGTGACTAAGGGCAATAGGAAAGTACATAGAGCACCTTTGCAATCCAAATTCTAAATTACATGCTAAATTCTGGAGCATGGTATTTATAAGCCCAGGGGCATGTCTGTATTGATAGTTCTATGGAATGAAACAGTACTCCTGTGCTATATTTTGTCATGAGTCATTTCATTTCTCTCAGGAAGAGTTTACTGCCCCTGCTTTACACATGAGCTTAAATGCAAGCCAATGAAATACACTGAATGATCTGAGAGTGGAAAAGTTCTTGATGTCTGTGTGCTAATGGAATTTGTTTAGTTGATGAGAAATTCGTAAATATATATATATATTTCAAACATTGAATGATGCATGACTCTGTACCTAATCAACTATAATTGCTATACTAAGCTCATTTCAGATAATATTCCAAAAAGTTAAAGTACACATTTAAGAATCATTAGGTTAGAAATTTCCTCTTTATTTGCTGAAAATATAGATATTTTCATATATACTTGCCTTCTAAGCTCTTAGAAATAAAACTACATCATAAGTGGAAAATGTTATTACAATAAAATGTATTTCAATCTTAGGTTAGGTCTTTCTCCATTATTACATTAAATTTTACAATGCAGTACATTTTTTTCTGAGAAAATTCTAATATAATGAAATAAATCTAGCAGGATATTTTTTTTCAAATGAGAACACTGCCCAGTATGCTTATTGTTTTAATGATGACTTTTGAAGTGTAGATACCATATGATTATTTCTAAATATATCAATCACTCTTTTAATATGTAACATTAATTCCTCTATGTGCAATGAAACTTCATATGTAGTCCTTAATTGCCTAACATAATATAGGTGAATTCAGATATTCACAGTATTTATTAGCAATAGATTGTGTAATAAAAGTGAAAGTGTTAGCTGCTCAGTCATGTCCGAATCTTTGTGACTGCATGGACTGTAACTCATGAAAATTCAGGTATTCACAGTGTTTATGAGCAATAGGTTGCTATTTTTATGAAAATGGTTGATATAACTAAAGATAGGACATTTACTTTTCCTTCTCAGCAACATTTTGTCTGTGACATGTGAAACGATGTTCTAATAATTAGCACTGACCAGTTAAGAAAGGCTTTTAAATAAACCATATTTTAAAGGAGTAAATACATTAACTGAAAATGATAGCATGACCAGTACACAGTGTTGGATGGACATGCCTGTCCAATGTGTTCAGTGCCAGGAAACTGTTTTAAGGCCCAGGATAAAGATAAAAACACATGGCAGTAAGTGGTTATACCAAATAAGAGTTTTATCCTTCTGTCATAAAATACATCACCTCTGTTTTCAGCTGGGCCTTAATAACCCTTGGCAATCATTCAGTCTGTCTCTAATCACCTCAATTTTTCCATTTTCCAAAATTGATTCTTGTGTTTTTCCTTTTCCTCCCTGGACCTTCCTACCTATTTTTATGGAGAAAATGAGTCCAGTAGACAAAGACTTTTCAACTTCTTGAAAGTCATTATAAAATTAATGAGCTTCCCTCTTCTTTTCCTTTTTGCTAATTTAATAGAAGTGTTATCTCTTTTTCTGGCCCAAATCTAATCCATCTTTCACCTTAAAACTTTGCATATTCATCACTCTTTCCTGGGTTTATCGTCACCTCTCTCACCACAGGTTCCTCATTCTCTAGACCATAGAACATACTCATGTCTCTTACATTTAATCTCTCTCCCCTCCCTTAATTTCACCCTAAATAACACCTTCATCTATTCCCTTCCTTCTACTAAGCTACTGTACAAGAGTGTCTGATACTCTGCATTCAGTTGCGTATATCTCTCCCTTTCTCTCTTGCTTTTGACTTCTCTTCTTTGCTCAGCTATTTGTAAGTCCTCCTCAGACAACCACGTTGCCTTCTTGCATTTCTTCTTCTTTGGAATGGTTTGGTCACTGCCTTCTATACAGTGTTATGAACCTCTGTCCATAGTTCTTTGGGCAGTGTGTCTACCAGACCTAATCCTTTGAATCTATTTGTCATCTCCATTGTATAATCATAAGGGATTTGATTTAGGTCATACCTGAAAGGTCTAGTGGTTTTTCCCTACTTTCTTCAATTAAAGTCTGAATTTTGCAATAAGGAACTGTTGATTTGAGCCACAGTCAGCTTCAGGTCTTGCTTTTGCTGACTGTGTAGAACTTCTCCATCTTCAGCTGCAATAAACATAATCAATCTGATTTCAGTATTGACCATCTGGTGATGTCCATGTGTAGAGTCATCTCTTAGGTTGTTCGAGAAGGGTACTTGCTATGACCAGCATGTTTTCTTGACAAAATTCTATTAGTCTTTTCCCTGCCTCATTTTGTACTCCAAAGTCAAACTTGTCTGTTATTCTGGGTGACTTTTGACTCCTGCTTTTGCATTCCAATCCCCTATGGTGATACAGACATCTTTTTGGAGTTAGTTCTAGAAAATGTTGCAAGTCTTCATAGAACCAGTCAACTTCAGCTTCTTTGGCGTCAGTGGTTGGGGCATAGACTTGGGTTATTGTGGTGTTGAATGGTTTGCCTTGGAAACTAACCTCCAAATGTTTATATGATCTGCTCCTGACCATCTCTCCAGCACATCTTGTGCCATTCCCCTTGGGAAATTACATGCTTTACCATTTGCAATTCTCAGAAAGTTGCATGATCTCTTGTATTAGGGCCTTTGCATCCAAGACGTCCTGTGTCTGACACTGACATCCTCATCTGCTCACTCCTAGTCATCCTATTAGACTCAGATCAGAAGATTCTAAAGATCGTCACAAAATAGGCTGAAAAATAGCAGAAGATTTTAAATGTTGCCAAGAGTAGATGGGGAATATTAAGATATAATTCAAAGCAAAAATAATTAAAGTTAGTATATTTCTTACCCATAAATAAACAGATCAGGAAAAATAGATCCAAAAATCCCAGAAACACAGAGAAGTATCTTTATTTTCTGTAAATCTGACATTTTAAAACAAGGGTGGGAGGAAGATATGAAAAAAATATTGCTGGAACAATTTTTTCAGTTAACAGAGGAAACTAGGCTGGCCTGTCTTATCACAAACCCCAACAAAAATGTAGATAGAAAAAAGATCAAACCTAAAATTACAAAGTAATAAACATTTACTCTAAATGAATAAATATTTATTTAGAATAAGAATTCTAAATATTTAGAATGTGGGTGAAGGAATATTATGGCTTATTCAAATATAAAACTAAAAGCAGAAATCATAATTAAAGTGATGAAAATGACTATAGAAGAAGTCCTAATAATAAAAACAGTGTTAACCAAATGAAGCCCTCAAGAAACCATGAGAATCAGCTTTAACATTTTCTAGTCCATGGGATTCACCAGACAAGAATACTCAAGTGAGTTGCCATGCCTTCTTCCAGGGGATCTTCCCGATCAAATGTGGGTCTCCTGTGTTTTGGATGGATTCTTTACCATTGAGCCACTGGGAAGCCCTTTCTAGGCCCACAAAGTCCAAAACTAACTTACAGTATTCCCATGTGAAGGGTGATTTTATTTTATCCTACTTATATCTTGGTTTATTTTAACAAATTCTTATAGAGTAATGTTATTAGTCATTGTTCAAAACAGTTTATAAACCTTCTCTTCCTATTTGAAGATAAAAAAAATGTTGAGAAATATGATATTAATAGTCATGGTATTCTAAACTTAGGAAAACATAAGGTGTTAAGGTATATCAAGTTTAGGGAAAAGGGAAAAATACTAAAAACAAGTCAATTTTCTTTATCCCTCGAGAGAAATAGTAACTCATTATGACTAGAAAAGCTCTGTTTTTTTCAGTTTATTTGAACAAGATATAAATAGTATGTTTATAGACCAGGCATTGAGTCAAGGAAATAGTGCATGTAGATACTGGAAATAAAATTCATTATAAAAGAATTTTTTTAACAGAAGAGGTCCTTAATGTTAGCACAGTCTGCTTTTTGAATAACTCATACTTTAATAAATTACAACATCATTATTATTACAGTTCCATATATTAGCTAAGACATGGCTATTTTTTATTATCGTATATTGGTTCAGCCTGGTGATAACCAATACAGTCAGTGGCATTATCTATCACTGGGTTTGCATTCAATAGAAATATTAAAATATTATACTGTGCTTATATAACTATGCAGAAATTTTAAAATATTGTTGCTGGGGGAAAAGCCAAGATTTAACAAACTTCATAACATTGAGAGGAGTTGTAAATCAGCAGATATGCTGAGAACAGAGAATCTTTAGCCTTAATGAGTTGCTTGTTGGACTGAAGCCAGGTGAGTCTACATTCAATTAGGAGAGAAAAGAACAAAATTAAAACTATTGATGAAAGCTAAGCAATAAACCATCTAATCTGTGTCTAAAGGAAATGAGTAATTAGGGTTTAGGTACTATGTAGCTCCCCAGAAATTAAATCCTAACTTTCACATATTTTAATTGAGTTTATAGTTCTGAAATGCACATTTTAAATTGAGCATTCATTGAAAGATAACATCAGGTAAAGTTTGCAAGTCATAAGTGTATATAGATGGATGAATTATTTTATTGAACACACCTGTGTAATCCACACCCAAGGCAAGAAATAGAACATGACCAGCACCCCCAAAAACCTCCTTTAATTCTCCTCACCTTTCTCTTCCCCTCATGTATCCACTAGCAGGGACTATTTTTGCCTGTTTTGAATTTTATGTGTCTTATTCCTCCTTCCTTTCTTCCTTCCTCCCTTTGGTTTTCCTCTATTTTTTTTGTAGTTGATTCCTTGCATGTATGTAAGATTTACATCATGTATGTAAGATTTACATCATGTATGTAACATTTACCCATATTATTATGTTAGAGAACTTTATTCATTTTCATCACTGTATATACCATCCATATACTAAAATTTATCTAGTCTAATTAAGAAAATTTTCATTGTTTCCAGTTACATGTAATGCTGCCAACTAAAGGCAATGCTGCACATATCTTTTGAGCTCATATATATATACATTTATGTTGAACATATGTAGGGATGGGACTCTAGGGCCATAAGGTATGCATGTTGAAACATTAGTTGATATTAGCCAAACAGTTTTCTAAAGTAGAGTTTTAAATTTATATTTGCATCCTTACATCATATTTTTACCAACACTTGGTTTGAATGCTTTTTACTTTAAATCATTCAGGTGGGTGTGTAGAAGTACATATTTTGGGTTTAATTTGCACTTCTGAAATGACTGATGGTCTTGAGCATTTTTTTATTTGTATTCATATGTATTGTGGACATTCTCATTGGGAAATGACTGTTCAAACCTGTGTTCTTTCTCTTACTGAATTGTGGGAGTTGTTTTCATTTCTGAATACAGCCTTCTTGGAAGTTATATGTGTTGAAATATCTTCTCCAAGTCTGTGGCTGGCCTTTTCATTCTCAGTTCTTGCTCTCAGGCTTGTAAACAACGATGCCTCGTTTCAGTTACATCTTTTCTCAGGGATGCTTTCAACAGAATGAGTGTTTTGGTATTCAGAGATTCTTAAATGTAATGAAGTTGAAATATTTGAATAGTTATGATTCTTTCCAGTCAGAAAGTTTTTTGTCATATACAATAATCTGAAATCAATAGGGATCTGAGTTTTCTCTGTGTTCTAATGTAGAAGGTATTTTCTGTTTGTTTTTTTAAAGGGTATCCAGCTGATGTAGAGCCATTTATTGAAATTGTCTTCCTGTTTCTACTGCTCTGTAATTCCACTTTTATCATTTAATGCCTGCTTATGTGTAGGTTTATTTCTAAATTTGCTCTTCTGATTCACTACTCCACTCACTTCTCCAACCTATTTTAATAGGATAATTTTGTTACAAATCTTACTGTTAGCTAGGGTAAGTTGTCTCTTTTTTCTTCAAAATTGCCTTGGCTAGTCTTGATTTCCTAAAAACTTCATGACTATCTTGTCTTATTTTCACAAGAAATCCTTTAAATTTTGACTGACATTTTACTGAATTCACGACTTGTATCTGAGAGAATTGATAACTGGTCCCCAAGATTTTTAATAGCAGTGGCATTATTTCTGTGAAGTAGAATCTTGCCAGATCTAAGCAGCTCATTAATTGCTGGGCTACATCCTTATTACACATAAGGTTAGCACACCTTTCAGAAAGAGAGCTGCAAATTTATGGCCTTAATGTTGAGTATTTACTGATACATGAAATATTCCAAGTTCTAGAGCATTCTCTAGACTGAGGAACAGCTCTAGGACTGGAGAACTCTAGGAACTCTAGGACTGGGGAAACAACTCACTGCTGAACAACTGTCCACAGGAGAATGCTGGATCCCACCAAAAAAATACACCTCACATCGAAGGTCAAAGAAGCAGCCCAAGCAATATGGTGAAGTGAAGTGAAGTCGCTCAGTCGTGTCTGACTCTTTGCAACCCCATGGGCTGTAGACTACCAGGCTCCTCTGTCCATGGGATTTTCCAGGCAATAGTCCTGGAGTGGATTGCCATTTCCTTCTCCAGGGGATCTTCCCAACCCAGGGATCCACACCGGGTCTCCCGCATTGTAGACAGGTGCTTTACCGTCTGAGCCACGGGGCGAAATCATGGTTAGACTCAAACCCCATACCCGCCAGAGATGCTTGGAGGGCTCAAACAAAACCTTCTAAGACTTCACAGAGACTGAGCCAGACCTGCCTTTGAGTGTTTGAGTGTCTCCTGTGGAGGTATGGGCTAAAGTGGCCTGCTGCACGGACAGGGGCTCTGGGTGCAGAAGACCTGGGTATGACATAAGCCCTCTTGGAGGATGTCACAATTAACCCCACATAGAGCTGCCAGAACTTACACAGGACTGGGGAAACAGATTCTTGGAGGGTACACACAAAACCTTGTGCATACCAGGACCCAAAAGAAAGGAGCAGTGACCCCAAAAGAGACTGACCCAGACTTGCACATGAGTGTACAGGAGTCTCCAGCAGAGGCGTAGGTTGGCAGTGGCCTGCTGTAGGGTTGGGGTACTGAGTGTAGCAGTGTGTACATGGGACCTTTTGAAGGAGGTTGCATTATCTTCATCACCTCCACCATAGTTTGGCCTCAGGTCAAACAAAAGGGAGGATACACAGCCCCCCCACCAACAGAAAATTGGATTAGGATTTACTGAACATGGCCCCACCCATCAGAACAAGACCCAGTTTCCCCCTCAATCAGTCTCTCCCATCAGGAAGCTTCCATATTCCTCTTATCCTTCTCCATCAGCAGGCAGACAGAATGAAAACCACAATCACAGAAAACTAATCAAATTGATCACATGGACCACAGGCTTGTCTAATTCAATGAAACCATGAGCTATGCCCTGTAGGGCCACCCAAGACAGACGGGTCATGGTGGAGAGTTCTAACAAAATGGTCCGCTGGAGAAGGGAATTGCAAACCATTTCAGTATTCTTGCCTTGAGAACCCCATGAATAGTATAAAAAGGTAAAAAGATAGGAGACTGAAAAATGAACTCCCCAGGTCAGTAGGTGCCCAATATGCTGCTGGAGAACAGTGAAGAAATACTCCAGAAATAATGAAGAGCCAGAGCCAAAGCAAAAACAACACTCAGTTGTGGATGTGACTGGTGATGGAAGTAAAGTCCAATGCTCTAAAGGGCAATATTGCGTAGGAACCTGGAATGTTAGGTCCATGAATCAAGGTAAATTGGAATGGTCTAACAGGAAATGGCAAGAGTGAACATTGGCATTTTAGGAATCAGTGAACTAAAATGGACTGGAATGGGTGAATTTAACTCAGATGACCATTATATCTACTACTGTGGACAAGAATCCCTTAGAGGAAATGGAGTAGCCCTCAGAGTCAACAAGAGTCCAAAATGCAGTTAGTCAGTTCAGTCGCTCAGTCGTGTCCGACTCTTTGTGACCCCATGAATTGCAGCACGCCAGGCCTCCCTGTCCATCACCAACTCCTGGAGTTCACTCAGATTCACATCCATCGAGTCAGTGATGCCATCCAGTCATCTGATCCTCTGTTGTCCCCTTCTCCTCCTGCCCAAATCCCTCCCAGCATCAAAGTTTTTCCAGTGAGTCAACTCTTCACATGAGGTGGCCAAAGTACTGGAGTTTCAGCTTTAGCATCATTCCTTCCAAAGAAATCCCAGGGCTAATCTCCTTCAGAATGGACTGGTTGGATCTCCTTGCAGTCCAAGGGACTCTCAAGAGTCTTCTCCAACACCACAGTTCAAAAGCATCAATTCTTTGTCTCTCAGCCTTCTTCACAGTCCAACTCTCACATCCATACATGACCACAGGAAAAACTATAGCCTTGACTAGATGGACCTTAGTCAGCAAAGTAATGTCTCTGCTTTTGAATATGCTATCTAGGTTGGTCATAACTTTTCTTCCAAGGAGTAAGCGTCTTCTAATTTCCTGGCTGCAGTCACCATCTGCAGTGATTTTGGAGCCCTTGGATGCAATCTCAAAAACGACAGAATGATTTCTGTGCGTTTCCAAGGCAAACCATTCAATATCACAGTAATCCAACACTATGCCCCAACAAGTAATGCTGAAGAAGCTGAAGTTGAAAGGTTCTATGAAGACCTACAAGACATTCTAGAACTAACACACACACACACGCACACAGAAGATGTCCTTTTCATTACAGGGGACTGGAATGCAAAAATAGGAAGTCAAGAGATGCCTGGAGTTACAGGCAAATTTGGCTGGCCTTGAAGTACAGAATGAAGCGGCGCAATGGCTAACAGAGTTTTGCCAAGAGAACGCACTAGTCATAGCAAACACCCTCTTCCAACAACACAAGAGAGAACTACATATGAATGTCACCAGATGGTCAATACTGAAATCAGACTGATTATGTTCTTTGCAGCCAAAGATGGAGAAGCTCTATATAGTCAGCAAAAACAAGACCAGGAGCTGACTGTGGCTCAGATCATGAACTCCTTATTGCAAAATTCAGACTTAAATTGAAGAAAGCAGGGAAAACCACTAACCATTCAGGTATGACCTAAATCAAATCCCTTATGATTATACGGTAGAAGTGGCAAAAAGATTCAAGTGATTAGATCTGATAGACAGAGTGCCTGAAAGCTGTGGACAGAGCTTTGTGACAAAGAATGCAGTGGTCAAGACCATCCCCAGATAAATGCAAAAAGGCAAAATGGTTGTTTGAGGAGGTCTTACAAATAGCTGAGAAAAGAAAAGAAGTGAAAGGCAAAGGAGAAAAGGAAAGATATACCCAACTGAATGCAGAGTTCCAAAGAACACCAAGGAGAGGTAAGAAGGACTTCCTCAGTGTTCAGTGCAAAGAAATAGAGGAAAACAATAGAATGGGAAAGACTAGAGTTCTCTTCAAGAAAATTGGAGATACCAAGGGAATATTTCATGCAAAGATGGGCCCAGTAAAGAACAGAAATGGTATGGATCCAACAGAGGCAGAAGATATTAAGAAGAGGTGTTAAGAATACACAGAAGAACTATACAGAAAAGAACTTCATGACCCAGATGACAACAATGGTGTAATCACTTACTTAGAGCCAGACATCCTAGAATGTGAAGTCAAGTGGGCCTTAGGAAGTATCACTACCAACAAAGCTAATGGAGGTATGGAATTCCAGTTGAGCTATTTCAAATCCTAAAAGATGATGCTGTGAAAGTGCTGCACTCACTATGCCAGCAAATTTGAAAAACTCAGCAGTGGCCACAGAACTAGAAAAGGTCAGTTTTCATTTCAATCACAAAGAAAGGCAATGCTCAAACTACTGCACAAATGCACTCATCTCACACACTAGCAAAGTAATTCCTAATTCAAAATCCTCCAAGCCAGGCATCACTGGTATGTGAACTGTGAAGTTCCAGATGTTCAAGCTGGATTTAGAAAAAGCAGAGGAACCAGAGTTCAAATTGCCAACATCCATTGGATCATCAAAAACACAAGACAGTTCCATAAAAACATCTACTTCTGCTTTATTGGCTACACTGAAGCCTTTGACTGTGTGGATCACAATAAACTGTGGAAGTACTTAAAGAGATGAGAATACCAGACCATCTTACCTACCTCCTAAGAAATCTGTATGCAGGTCAAGAAGGAACAGTTAGAACTAGACATGGAACAACAGACTGGTTCCAGATCGGGAAAGGAGTACGTCAAGGCTGTGTTTTGTCACCCTTCTTATTTAACTTATATGCAGAGTACATCATGCAAAATTCCAGGCTGGATGAAGAACAGGCTGGAATCAAGATTGCTTGGAGAAATATCTATAACCTCAGATATGCAGATGACACCACCTTTATAGCAGAAAGCAAAGAACTAAAGAGGCTCTTCATGAAAGTGAAAGAGTAAGTGAAAAAGTTGGCTTAAAACTCAACATTCAGAAAACTAAGGTCGTGGCATCCAGTCTCACCACTTCATGGCAAATAGATGGGAAAAATGGAAACAGACTATTTTTAGGGGCTCCAAAATCACTGCAGATGGTGACTGTAGCCATGAAATTAAAAGACACTTGCTCCTTGGAAGAAAAGCTATGACCTACCTAGACAGCATATTAAAAAGCAGAGATATTACTTTGCTAACAAAGGCTCATCCAGTCAAAGCTATGGTTTTTCCAGTAGTTATGTATGGTTGTGAGATTTGGACTATAAAGAAAGCTGAGCACCGCAGAATTGATGCTTTTGATCTGTGGCGTTGGAGAAGACTCTTGAGAGCCCTTTGGACTGCAAGGAGATCCAACCAGTCCATCCTAAAGGAGATCAGTCCTGGGTGTTCATTGGAAGGACTGATGCTAAAGCTGAAACTCCAATATTTTGCCTACCTGATGTGAAGAACTGACTTACTGGAAAAGACCGTGATGCTGGGAAAGATTGAAGGTGAGAGGAGAAGGGGATGACAGAGGATGAGATGGTTTGATGGCACCACTGACTCAGTGGATAAGATTTTAATAAGTTCTGGGAGTTGATGATGGACAGGGAAGACTGTTGTGCTATAGTCCATGGGGTCACAAACAGTTGGATTTGACCGAGTGACTGAACTGAGCTAAACAGAGCCATATTCAGTATCATTAAACACATGATTATCTGGTGGAAGTGATGTGAACTGATATGCCCCCATGTCTCTACAAATTATCTAGTGTCTCAGAAATTCAATTTCATTACATATATATTGACTACAGTTTGGTGTATGTAAGAGAGTGGAGACTTGATTGAAATAAATATTGAGGATGTGATGAGCTATATGAATTGGCAAAGTTTCCAGATAATATGAAAAAAAAAAGTTATGTTTGTATCCTGGAATGGGATGAAGCAAAAATATGTGATCTGAAATTTTAAAATAAAAAAGAAATAATATAGTCTTCTAATAGCTAACATTTTTTATCAAAATACTCTAGAGTTAAGGATGTAACTTTAGAGAGTGACTAAAAGTGAGTGACTCTAAAACCAGGAAAACTTCATTTTTCTCTGTATCCTGAAGGTTGTATGAAAAGTCACAGTTGCCTTCTTCCACTGAAGGAAGAATTTCCCCCCAACACAGGATGCTGTGCTGCTTTTTATTTTTTATTTTTTAACTTTATTTTTACTTTATTTTACTTTACAATACTGTATCGGTTTTGCCATACATTGACATGAATCCACCATGGGTGTATACAAGCTCCCAATCCTGAATCCCCCTCCCACCTCCCTCCCCATATCATCTCTCTGGGTCATCCCCATGCACCAGCCCCAAGTGTCCTGTATCCTGTATCGAACATAGACTGGCACTTCATTTCTTACATGATAGTATACATGTTTCAATGCTATTCTCCCGAATCATCCCACCCACTCCCTCTCCCTCAGAGTCCAAAAGTCCGTTCTATACATCTGTGTCTCTTTTGCTGTCTCGCATACAGGGTCATCATTACCATCTTTCTAAATTCCGTATATATGTGTCAGTATACTGTATTGGTGTTTTTCTTTCTGGCTTACTTCACTCTGTATAATCGGCTCCAGTTTCATCCATCTCATCAGAACTGATTCAAAATGTGTTCTTTTTAATGGCTGAGTAATACTCCATTGTGTATATGTACCACTGCTTTCTTATCCATTCATCTGCTGATGGACATCTAGGTTGTTTCCATGTCCTGGCTATTATAAACAGTGCTGCGATGAACATTGGGGTACATGTGTCTCTTTCAATTCTGGTTTCCTTGGTGTGTATGCCCAGAAGTGGGATTGCTGGGTCATAAGGCAGCTCTGTTTGCAATTTTTTAAGGAATCTCCACACTGTTTTCCATAGTGGCTGTACTAGCGTGCTGCTTTTTAATATGTCATTATACCTGATTTCCAGCTAGTTGATGTTGCTGTCTTATATGCATAATGATTCCATTTGTAGCAAGCACCATTGAGAACAAATGAGATCTATGAACAGGTTGGAGGTGCCTCTCAGGTTCAAGGATGATCAAACTCCTCAGACCTCACATCATGGTGAGTTTGGGGTGTAACAGATACGTAGGCTCTGTCAATCATTTTCAGCCTAGTCCTTGTGCTGATTCTTCTCTGACTCAAATATGAGTTGCTGTTCTCCCTCCTCAGAGTATCTGCTGACCACTCTGGAATCCTCAGTGTCCTTACTGAATGTTTCCTCCATCTATTTGCACTGAGGGCAAAATATACATGGCTGATTTTGCCACTCTTCATCTCACTCATTATTAGGATTAAACGTGAGTTTTTCGTGCTGCCCCAAACACTTCCAGACGACCACTTTTCCATATTCCTCAGGGTGCATGCTGAGTATGCCTCCTTGACACTTGTCCTCATTCACTGCAGATTTTATCTCTCGGATAATACTCTTTCTATATATTCCATGTTTTCCCATCAAGCTACATGCATTGCATAAGTCACATATTATTAGTCTTTGAGTTCTTTTGCTTCCTAAGCTCTAATGATCTTGCAAATGTTTTATTTCTCCCATTGACTTGACTGCTACATTTTCTCCCAAATCATCAGCTATTTCTTGTCTTCAGCTCTTTCTTTAGCAAGCTTATACTTCGCTAAATTACTTCAGTCAGTATTTTCACACTTTTTCACCTGGTTATTCTAAAAACTGGACTGAAACACCTTCATACCTGGATTAATCTTTAGTTTCCACTACTCTCATCATCCCTACTTCTGCTTTACCTCAGAGTGTTGCTGGAGAAAATTTCAGTGTTACAGATTGATGTCATGGCAAATTACAATTACAATTTCATGACAATACCCAGCATCAAACACATTGTCATGCTATTCAGGCAAATATCCATATTTCTCTAATTCATTTGTTCTTCCTTTATCCAAAATAGCTTTGTTCAGCCTTTTGCATACCTTAAAGATTTTCAATACCACCATCAGATACTTCACTCTTTGCTGATATCCCTGCTTTCTATTTATGTAGACTTTTTTAAAAAGCTATCAAACATGAACTTCTGTAGTTCTGCTTTTACTTAAGATGTAAAAAGCTGCAGGAGAGCATCTCTCACACCCTAACAATGAAAAAAAGCAGGATAATCTGTAAAATTAGAAGTTACTGTTGAGCACATCATACAGCAAATTTCACAAAATAAGTAGCTAAACTCAGGAAATTCTAAGGATGAGAAGCTCATTCAGGAGAAGTTAGAAACTGTGAACTGTTTAACATTTGGCAGACCATGGGAGGAAGAGACAGCCACTATTAAAGCAAGTAAGAGGTAAAAAGCTTCATTTTTCATAAATTCTAAAAGAATGGGACAGAATATGTGTCTGAAGAGAACAAAGACTTCTGTCAGAAACTACACATGCAGAAGACTGCAGAGACATCTGTAAAGTACTGTGAGAAAAATCTATGACTTAGAATTGTTTATTTACCTACTGAAAAAGGCTTTCAAAAGTGAAAATGAAGTGAACTTTTTCTGACAAGCAAAAATGAGGAGCATTCTTTGCCGGCAGACCTGAACCACAAGAACCACTTCAGACAGAATGAGCATGTATGCGATGAACATTTGGATCAGTACTAGAAATAAAAATCACCAGAAATAGAAAGGTTGAAGATGAACCTGAAGAGATAATTGGCTACTTGGAGGAAAACTAAGGGGCTTCCCAGGTGTCACAGTGATAAAGAACCCACCTACCAGTGCAGGAGACACAGGAGACATGCTTTCAGTCCACCCAAGGTCAGGAAGATCCCCTGGAGAAGGATATGTCAACCCACTCCAATATTCTTGCCTGGAAAACTCCGTGGGCAAAGGAGTCTCACAGCCTACAATTCATGGGGCCGTAGAGTCGGACATAACTGAGCGACTGAGCACGCAGGAGAAACAAAAACAAGGTTTTGGAACATGTATAGAGATAAAATATGTGACAAATGAAGCACCAAGAAAGGGATTGTGGAAGCTGAAGTACAATGCTGGGAGGTTCTTGTACGATGCAATGGAATGGTATGATATCATGTGAGGATAGATTCTGAAAAGCCAGAGATGCATACTGTAAACACCAGTCAGTGACTGAAAATATTTTTGAAAGAAGTAAAACTAAAAAGCAAATAGATAAAATCAAGAATGAAAAATGGTCAGTCCCAAAGAAGAACATAAAAGTGGAAAATAGAAACAACGCAGGCAGTAGGAAGAAACTAGTAAGGCGGCAGGTTTAAAAATCCAGTATTGTCAACAATTGCATTGAGTACAAATAGTCTAAACATAACAATTGCAGGTTAGTAATTGTTTGAGTTGATAGAAAAACAAGACCAAAGTATGAGAAACTGATTTTAATATGAAGATATATGCAGGTAAAAGCTATCAGAAAAGCCCCTGATGCTGGGAAAGATTGAAAGCAAGAGAAGGGGACGATACAGGATGAGACGGTAGGATGGCATCACTGACACAGCGGACATGAGTTTGAGCAAGCGTCAATAGATGGTGCAGGCCAGGGAAGCCTGGTGTGTTGCAGTCCACGGGGTTGCAAAGAGTTGGACATGACTGAACGACTGAATAACAACAAAATAGGTAAAAGCTAAAAAATGGAAAAATAAATAATGCAAACTTTAATTATAAGGGTGTTGTAATGGTTATGTTTATACATATAAAAATGTAGACTGCAGATTAAATATGCTTTTCAAGAAGAATGATGGACATTATGAGAAAGGAGTCAATTCATAAAGAAGATTTAATAATTTAATATATATGCACAAAATGAAAGGGCTTCAGAAATGCTTACTAAAAGAACCTGGGGAAGAAAGTAGCTTCGATTCTTTGAAAGATAAGATACAAACTGCCAAAACTTACTTATGTCGTAATAGATGAATGATCTTAAATCTGTTGAAACAATTAAATTCTTAGTTCAAAAACCTTCCCACGTGGAAAACTCTAGGCCTAGACTTTTCTGGTAAGGAAGACAAGATAAATGACCTTTGTAACTCATTATTTATTATCTGCTTCTTTGTAATTTAATTGTGCTCATCTCTGTGTTAGGTGCTATACTTGATTTTGGTGAAGCAAAAGTGAGTAGAAAACAGTCTGCATCTTTTTCAATTATGAAAGCCTAGGAGAAGGGAGAAATGAGAAGTGGTGCCAGTTTGTAACCTTTTGCTAAGAAGTCTAAAACTGTTTAACCTAGAATATGCTGCTGATTTACTTAGCTGATTTTACTGGTCTACCTGTGTGTTTCTATCATCTCTTTCTTTTGATTTATTTTTTAAACAATTAATTGTCAGTTGATTTTCTAAGTAATAAAAAAAGAATACATTGTGTTTCATTTTGAGCCATTGCAAAACCAGTTTTCTGTATAAATTTTTTTCATGAGCAACTTTCTGCTAATACTGCACTGATCTCATGTGCTAGCAAAGTAATGCTCAAAATTCTCCAAGCCAGGCTTCAACAGTACCTGAACTGTGAACTTCCACGTGTTCAAGGTGGATTTAGAAAAGACAGAGGAACCAGAGATCAAACTGCCAACATCTGTTGGATCATCGAAAAAGCAAGAGAGCTCCAGAAAAACATCTATTTCTGCTTTATTAACTATGACAAAAGCTTTGACTATGTGGATCACAGCAAACTGTGGAAAATTCTGAAAGAGATGGGAATACCAGACCACCCTACCTGCCTCCTGAGAAATCTGTATGCAGGTCAAGAAGCAACAGACTGGTTCCAAATCAGGAAAGGAGAATGTCAAGGCTGCATATTGTCACCCTGCTTATTTAACTTTTATGCAGAGTACATCATGTGAGATGCTGGCTGGATGAAGCATAAGCTGGAATCAAGATTGCTGAGAGAAATATCAATAACCTCAGATATGCAGATGGCACCACCTTAGTGGTAGAAAGCAAAGAAGAACTAAAGAGTCTCTTGATGAAAGTGAAGAGTAAGTGAAAATGTTGGCTTAAAATTCAATATTCAAAAAGCTAAGATCATGGCATCCAGTCCCATCACTTCATGGTAAATAGATGGGAAACAATGGAAACAGTGAGAGACTTTATTTTCTTGGGCTCCAGAATCACTGCAGATGGTGACTGCAGCCATGAAATTAAAAGATGCTTGCCCCTTGGAAGGAAGGGTATGACCAACCTTGACAGTATATTAAAAAACAGAGATATTACTTTGCCACCAAAGGTATATCTAGTTAAAGCTATGGTTTTTCCGACAGTCATGTATGGATGTGAGAGTTGGACTATAAAGAAAGGTGAGCACCGAAGAATTGATGCTTTTGAACTGGTGTTGGAGAAGACTCTTGAGAGTCCCTTGGACTGCAAGGAGATCCAACCAGTATCCTAAAGAAAATCATTCCTGAATATTCATTAGAAGGACTGATGCTGAAACTCCAGTACTTTGGCCACCTGATGCAAAGAACCGAGTCATTAGAAAAGACTCTGACACTGGGAAAGATTGAAGGCAGAAAGAGAAGGGGCCAACAGAGGATGAGATGGTTGGATGGCCTCACAGACTCGATGGACATGAGTTTGAGTAAGCTCCGGGAGTTGTGATGGACAGGGAGGACGGTGTGCTGCAGTCCACGGGGTTGCAAAGAGTCACAATAGAGCGACTGAACTGTGTGCTTCACAGTTGCATCCATGTGTGTTACAGTTTCAGAAAACCTAAAGAATTGATTTCAGTTTTTATGAGTCTTTTCACCATAAATTATGAACCCTCCAATCATGAAAACTATTAGGTCATTAAACCATTACATGTTTGAAATATGTTCATGTTATAAAAAATGACAGATAATTGTTTGGCAACCTGTTAATAAAACTTGAAAATACATACTTGAAAACAATAAAGATTCAAAACCCTTAGGTGTAAAGCACTAAACTGCTTTGAATTCTGTTATTTTCATGTATCAATTTTAAAAACAGATTTCAATGTTTAATCAATACATAATTTGATTAGAAGGTGGTTTAAGTGTTTTTTAAGCCCTGCTTTCTTCTCTGCACATCACATATCTTCTTTGCCACATAAAATAGTCTTATTTAACTATTTTACTGCTTTTTTAACTATCCTGAGGAAGCATGGTTTAGAAGGAAATCACTGGACAGGAGTCTGAACGCAAGGTTTCTAGTCCAACCTCATGACTTATTTCCTCAGGGCCAGGAATTTTTATTTCTGTATTTTATAGAAATATATTTTCCCATAGCATACATAATGAATAATAGTAACTCCTAACCTTGAATATTGCTTTGTATTTTTAAATGCATCTTATATCATAATACTGGATGAGGCAGTTTCATGCTTACTAAGTATTAGGAAGACAATAACAATATTACTAGTCCATCAGTCAGTTCAGTTCAGTTGCTCAGTCATGTCCGACTCTGTGCGACCCCATGAATTGAAGCATGCCAGGCCTCCCTGTCCATCACCAACTCCGGAGTTCACTCAGACTCACGTCCATCAAGTCAGTGATGCCATCTAGCCATCTCATCCTCGGTCGTCCCCTTCTCCTCCTGTCCCCAATCCCTCCCAGCATCAGAGTCTTTTCCAGTGAGTCAACTCTTCCATGAGGTGGCCAAAGTACTGGAGTTTCAGCTTTAGCATCAGTCCTTCCAAAGAAATCCCAGGGCTGATCTCCTTCAGAATGGACTGGTTGGATCTCCTTGCAGTCCAAGGGACTCTCAAGAGTCTTCTCCAACACCACAGTTCAAAAGCATCAATTCTTCGGTGCTCAGCTTTCTTCACAGTCCAACTCTCACATCCATACATGACCACAGGAAAAACCATAGCCTTTACTAGACGGACCTTAGTCAGCAAAGTAATGTATCTGCTTTTGAATATGCTAACTAGGTTGGTCATAACTTTCCTTCCAAGGAGTAAGCGTCTTTTAATTTCATGGCTGCAGTCACCATCTGCAGTGATTTTGGAGCCCAGAAAAATAAAGTCTGACACTGTTTCCACTGTTTCCTCATCTATTTCCCATGAAGCATTGGAACCAGATGCCATGATCTTCGTTTTCTGAATGTTGAGCTTTAAGCCAACTTTTTCACTTTCCTCTTTCATTTTCATCAAGAGGCTTTTTAGTTCCTCTTCACTTTCTGCCATAAGGGTGGTGTCATCTGCATATCTGAGTTTATTGATATTTCTCCCGGCAATCTTGATTCCAGCTTGTGTTTCTTCCAGTCCAGAGTTTCTCATGATGTACTCTGCATATAAGTTAAATAAGCAGGGTGACAATATACAGCCTTGACCATAGAGGAGCCCAAACTGGAGGTTATCATGTTCATGGCCAGGGTATGGTCTGGGACTTCAATAAATGCATCTCAGTATGATTCTTTCTACTGAACACAGGAAGCAAGAAGTATTGCTTGAGAAAATGAGCAGTTTACTAAGTGAACTGTAACACGTAAATGAGAGAAACATTTTCTGAGCGGTGCTACACCTCCAAGGTCATAGCCCAAACTCCCAGCTGGGGTTTCCAAAACCATGATTGCTCACTACTATGCTGATAAATTCCCTCCCATCATTAGGCTTAAACTTCCAGAGGTCAAGTAGATGTAAATGATCTCAAGTTCCTGGTTTCTTTGCCCAACTGAACCGATTACCCTTTCCTCCATTGTTTTGTGCTGTTTGGTTACTAACTTGTGTCCACCTCTTTGCAACCCCACAGACTGCAGCATGCTAGGCTCCCCTGTTCTTCACTATCTGGTGGCGTTTGCTCAAACTCATGTATATTGGATTGGTGATGCCATCTAACCATCTCATCTTCTGCTGCATGCTTCTCCTTTTGCCTCCAGCCTTCCCAGCATCAGGGTCTTTTCCAATGAGTTGGCTCTTCACACCCGACTAAAGTATAGGAACTTCAGCTTCAGCATGAGTCCCCCCCCACCCAATGAATATTCAGGCTTGATTTCCTTTCAGATCACTGGTGTGATCTCCTTGCAGTCAAGGGACTCTCAGGAGTCTTCTCCAGCATCACAGTTCAAAAGCATCAATTCTTCAGTGCTTTGCCTTCCTTATGGTCCAACTGTCACATCCATACATGACTACTGGAAAAACCATAGCTTTGATTATACAGACCTTTGTCAGCAAAGTAATGTCTTTCCTTTATAATAATATCTCTAGCTTTGTCATAGCTTTCCTTCCAAGGAGCAAGTGTCTTTTAATTTCTTGGCTATAGTCACTGTCCTAAATGATTGTGGAGCCCAAGAAAATAAAATGTCACTGGTTCCACTTTTTCCCCATCTAATTGCCTTAAAGTGATGGGACCAGATGCCATGATCTTAGTTGGTTAAATGTTGAGTTTTAAGCCAGCTTTTTCACTCTTTTCTTTCACTTTCATCAAGAAGCTCTTTAGTTCCTCTTTGCTTTCTGCCATTAAAGTAGTATAGTCTGCATATATGAGGTTATTGATATTTCTCTCAGCAGTCTTGATTCTAGCTTATGATTTATCCAGCCTGGCATTTCGCATGATGGACTCTGCATATAAGTTAAACAAGCAAGGTGACCATACACAGCCTTGTCATACGCCTTCCCCAGTTGTGAACCACTAAGTTGTTCCATGTCCAATTCTAACTGTTGCTTCTTGACCCACAAACAGGTTTCTCAAGAGACAGGTGAGGTGGTCTGGTAATAAGAATTTTCCATGTTTAAGAATTTTCCAGTTTGTTGTGATGCATACAGTCAAAGGCTTTAGTGTAGTCGCTGAAGCAGAAATATATGTTTTTCTGGAATTCTCTTGTTTTTTCGATGATCCAACAAATGTTGGCAATTTGATCTCTGGCTCCTCTGCCTTTTTAAACCCAGCTTGTGCATCATTGAGTTGCGCAAGCCCCTATAGCATGACAAGGCTATAATCCATGAAGGGAACACTTTCCTCCTAGGAATTTGGAATTGGGTCTCGAGAGGATCTATCATTAGAATAAGTGTGCAGATATGGAAATAAGCTGAGTCACACACAAGGTAAATTACTTAGAATTAAGACTCATTAACTTTTACTGCAGATGTCCCAGGTGGCATCTGATTTCCTACCACCCTGGACACTTTTATTTTAGTTTTATTTAAATAACCATGATATAACTGGCAAATAAAATTGTAAGATATTTAAAATGTACAATGTGATGATTTGATATATGTATATATTGTGGAACTATTCCCCCACTTAGTTAAATAATACATCTACTCTCTCACCAAATTTTAATTATACAATACAGTGTTATCAATTATAGTTACCACATTATATATTTGATCCTCAGACCTTATAACCAGACATTAGTATCTTTTTACTAACATTTCCCTATTCGCTCCACCCTTGAGCTCCCTGGCAACCAGTTTTCTATTCTCCATTTCTATTATTTCAAAAGTTTTTAAGATTCTACATATTAGTGAAACCATACAGTATTTTCTTTTTCTGCCTTACTTATTTTACTTAGTGTAATGCCCTCAAGAACCATCCATATTGTTGCAAGTGCCAAGATTTTCTTATTCTCTAAGGCTGAACAATATTCCGCCTGAACAATATTCCTATGTGTTTGTGTGTATACACACATTTTATTTATTTATTCATCTGTCTATAGACACTCAGGTTGTCTGAGTACCTTTAAATATTCATTGAATTACATGTTATTTGTAGCTTTATGATAATGTCTCTCTTTTCAGTCCTCTCAATCTGCCCACACATTTTGAGAAAGACTGAATGGTTTCTTGTTCCTTGCCACCATAAAATTCTTGTACATTAGACTTTATTATTTCTCAGATAAAGAAATTAAAGAGGTCAAACATTGTCAGAAGTCCCACAACTAGGAAGAGGCACAGTCTAAATATAAAGAATAGGAGTGATTATTTTTCAAAAAGAAGCATTGCTAAAAATGATACTCATTGATAATAACAGATTCTTTAAAATTTAACTTCTATAAAAGTGGGGAGAGGAAAATCAACTTTTCCTCAGAAAATGTATATCAACTGAAGTTTAGTAGACAAGATAGTAGTAGTGTTAGTTGCTCAGCTGTGTACAACTTTTTGTGCCCCCATAGACTGTAGCCCACCAGGCTCCTCTGTCCATGGGATTCTCCAGGCAGGAATACCAGAGTGGGTTGCTGTGCTCTCCTCCAGGGAATCTTCCCAACCTAGGGATTAAACTCAGGTCTCCTGCATTCCAGGCAAATTCTTTAACGTTTGAGTTACCCAGGGAGAAGACAAGATACGTGAGTTATAGCTTCCTTCCTAAAGACATGGCAGCTGTAGTTGCCACCACTGGTCTTCTCTATGTCTTCCCAAGTCTCTCATCCCCAGAGAGCAGGCATCAGCTGGATGAGCACTTTCTCACCTTAAGGTGTCAAACTGCTATGTCCTATGACAGAGGTGAGAAACCTAAGCTAGTAATATCTTGGAGTAAGAGAACATCCATAGGATTTCTTTTAATCGGCCTTTGGAAGCCACTTCTAGTACAGATTTTCATAGCTCTGGTTTATCACTAATTTAATTATGCTTCTGGAATGGATTATGTGTTAATTTTAGAATTCCTTAGGCTTTTTTACAACTTTATGGCTACCGTAAGCCTTCCTCAAGGGCCTAATTTTCACAGAGCAATCAAGCGCAAGCATTAAGTAAGACCAGGGGTCATTCATTCTCTCCTCTCTTTTCTGCAAGCAGTGCTTTTATAGAGCTTTCAGAAGCTGTGAGGAGGGAGTACATGAAACCGTTTCCTTTTACTGCTGAACTGCTTCTCCTATCAGACTGCTCATTAATTATGCCAATTACATTTTGAACAGTACTAGAAAGTGCAAAGGGTAAAATACGAATCAATATATGATTTTAGTACTTGATTTTGTCCAGAATTTTATATTCCTTTAGGGTTATTTCTGTTCAAAAACAAAGTGTCTATAAAACTTCTATTATTATTTTTGCTTCTAAACTGCATGTATTGACTACCTCCAGAGCTCTACCATACAGAGCTTAATAAAGTCTTTTTATGTTCAAGACATATACATGTATGCTTTGTAATAAGACAAGCCATATGTAAAATAAGAATCTCCTCTGTTAATGTTGTGCTTGATAAATAAAATGGACACCCATGCAACCACCCCCCAGCTTAAAAAATAGATTTTTCCCCCCATAACCTGAAGCCCGCTTGTGTCTCTAATAATCCTCTCACATGACCTAATGGTAATCTGTCCTTATCCTGAATTGTGTATCCATTGTTCTTTTTCTTTTCTTTATAATTTATCCATTTTATGTATACTTTCACACACCTGTGTTTGAACTGTATACCAGTAGAAGTGGCTCAGATGATAAAGACTCTGCCTGCTTTGCAGGAGGCCCAGTTTCAATCCCTGGGTTGGGAAGATTCCCTGGTGAAGGGAATGGCTACCCACTCCCAGTATTCTTGTCTGGAAAATTCTACAGACAGAGGAGATTGGCAAGCTATAGTCCATGGGGTTGCAAAGAGTCAGACATGATTGAACAACTAACACTAACAAAATTACTGTATATTTTTAAAACCTTTTTTGCTGAAAAATACCTAAGATTTATCCATGTTGATTCATGCAATATGCTAGAGGCCCATTCTATATATCATTCATGCTATTCATTATTACTGTTGTAAAGCTTTTGATTATATGATCATGAGACTTTGCTTACTCAGTTCATAGATACTTAGGTTATTTGAAATGTGTTGCCCTTTTAAACAGAGTGGCTGAGAACATTCTCATATCAATCACTATTGCCACATACAAGAGTTTCTCTAGGGAAATTATCCCACCTCCCCATTTCCATGTAACAAAACACAAATATCCATTTATCATACTGGAAAAACAGATCCACTCACAGGAGAGGGTGACTAGCCTAGGGGCTCTGGCTGGTCTCAGCCCTGGGGTTCTCCCCCCGACCCAAGTGGAGCTCTCAGGAGCATCCATAACCCATTCATGGTATCATATGCCCAGATGATGTCCAGGAATGAACTGTGCCATCTTCAGGAATAAACATCCTAATTTTTCTGAATAATGCCAAATGGTTTTGAAAAAAAAAAGACATATCAATGCATCAGGAAAAGATTGTTACAGATAGGGATAATTGAAGAACTTCAGAAATATTAAATTAATAAATGAGTATTTTTAAAATTATAGGCAGAGAAAAGAGCAGAGCAGAGCACCCTGGGACTAGGAGCCTCTGGGAGTTGTCTAGACCAGAAGGAAAGGGTCAGGAGAATGAGCTGCTGTAAAAACCGAGAGACTGCAGCTACAGGAGAGCATCAGTGGCCTCACTCAGACACAGCCTGACATTGAGGCCTCTAAGGAAGGAAGCCAGGGAAATCAAAACTCTTGATTCCACTTCCTCCACATCTGATCCGCTGGTCTCTCCCATTGACCAAAGCCCCTAGAAGCAAAAAGCAAGAAACACACTCAATGTAGAAATTAAAATCATCCTTTTGGCCTTCAGAGAAGGATGGAGGAACAGATACAGAGTGGCAAATGAAAAATCATAGTAATAATAATTTACACTCCTGTTAGACATGTGTATTCCAATGATTCCTACTCTTGCTAGCAATTTTTATCATGCAGCAATATGTGATATCTATTGCATAGATATTATGTCTCCATTTATTTAGATATTTTAAAATCTTTCAGCAAACTTTTCTGCATAGAGATTTAGTGCATCTTTTGCTAATTTAATCTTTGGGATAGCAATTAATCAAGAACTCAAATTATCACTTTAAAATGGTTGTTTTAACTAGTATTGTTTTTAATAATGACAAATTATTATACATGTTTTCTTATTTTTATTGGACATTATTTCTAATGTTCTCTTCATTTTTTGTTCATTTTTCTATTGGGCTTATTATCTTTTTACCTTTTGGTGCATTCACTAAATATATCAGATTTTTACTGCAAGTGCAACAAATGTGTTTTTACTATATATGCACAAATATTTTCTCTGAGTCTGTGAAGCTTATGAACAGAAATTTTTAATTTTAGAATGATTTAATGATCAATTTCTCCCTTCTTATATTTATTTTTCAGTGTTTAAAAATGCTTTTCTTGAAGTCATACGTTTATTCTTTAATATTCTTCCCTAAATTATCAAAATTTAAGTTTTTAATCCATCTGGAATATTTTGTGTGTGTGTGTATGGTATGAGGAAGAGATCTGATTTTACCTTTTGCTCTCTGATTTTTTTCCCAGATGCATTTATTGAACCATTAATCTATATGACAAATAATAATTTCAAATATCAAACCCCCAAAAAAGTATTGGACTGCTTCAGGGCACTGTAGCAATTTTATTCCATTATTTATTGTGCTCATGTTGAACTAATAGAAAACCATCTTAATTAATAAAAATTTTAAACAACTATTGAACTTTGGTCAGGTAATCCATCTTCTTTAACATTTTCTATGAATTATCTAGATTGATGTGATCAAATAGATCTTTCTATGATGATGAAGCTGTTCTGTATCTGCACTGTGCAATGCACTGACCTCTAGCTATACATGACTCGTGAGCACTTGAAATGTGTCTATGTGAGTGAGTAACCGAACTTTTAATTTGTCATAGTTGTCAGCTACCTTACCGGACAGCCCATATCCATGACCCCTAGCATGTTTTGTCTTTCATATAAATATCTTATAAATTTCCATGAAATATCCTGTTGCAAGGCTGCTTCAGATAGCACTGTATCATGTTCAAAATAATTGTAACTAAGATCATTAATATGGAAATTTCTATTCATAAATTTGGAATATTTCTCAATTTACAGAGATATTATACAGTCTTTTAACAAAACATTATAACATTTTCCATGAGAGTATTTTTAACTTTTGTCCATGTATCCCTGTCATTTTTTTGTTGTTGCTAATGGAAATAGCATATTTTATGTTATATTTTTTAATTGATTTAGTGCTGGTATATAGAAGTAGATTTTTATGTCTTACAGATTGATAAACTATTATTTCTGATAATTCATGGGATTATATTTGCATAATTTGAAGATGTACAGATAATATTTTTTTTTCTTTTCTAATTGAAAAAAGTGCTAAAAAGAATACTTTTGTAATGATCAAGATTATGAACAGAATTGATTTTGTTATTTCACCACTTGGCTTAGAGTTTTTATAAGCATCTTTTATTAAGTCAAATGTTAATTTCTATTCCAGGTTTATTGTAAGTTTTTATTATGAATGGGGTTGGATTTTATTATTGCTTTCTGTATGTCTATTGATACAACCATATAATTTACTTCCATTAAAGTAGTGTTCAGTTCAGTTCAGTTCAGTCAGTCAGTCGTGTCCGACTCTTTGCCACCCCATGAATCGCAGCACGCCAGGCCTCCCTGTCCATTACCATCTCCTGGAGTTCACTCAGACTCACGTCCATCAAGTCCGTGATGCCATCCAGCCATCTCATCCTCGGTCGTCCCCTTCTCCTCCTGCCCTCAGTCCCTCCCAGCATCAGAGTCTTTTCCAATGAGTCAACTCTTCGCATGAGGTGGCCAAAGTACTAGAGTTTCAGCTTTAGCATCAGCCCTTCCAAAGAAATCCCAATGTTCATCGCAGCACTGTTTATAATAGCCAGGACATGGAAATAACCTAGATGTTCATCAGCAGATGAATGGATAAGAAAGCTGTGGTACATATACACAATGGAGTATTACTCAGCCGTTAAAAAGAATTCATTTGAATCAGTTCTGATGAGATGGATGAAACTGGAGCCAATTATACAGAGTGAAGTAAGCCAGAAAGAAAAACACCAATACAGTATACTAACACATATATATGGCATTTAGGAAGATGGCAATGACGACCCTGTATGCAAGACAGGAAAAAAGACACAGATGTGTATAACGGACTTTTGGACTCAGAGGGAGAGGGAGAGGGTGGGATGATTTGGGAGAATGGGAATTCTAACATGTATACTATCATATAAGAATTGAATCACCAGTCCATGTCTGACGTAGGGTGCAGCATGCTTGGGGCTGGTGCATGGGGATGACCCAGAGAGATGTTGTGGGGAGGGAGGTGGGAGGGGGGTTCATGTTTGGGAACGCATGTAAGAATTAAAGATTTTAAAATTTAAAAAATAAAAAAAAATTAAAAAAAAAACAAACAAATAAACAAACAAAAAAAAAAAACAAAGAAATCCCAGGGTTGATCTCCTTCAGAATGGACTGGTTGGGTCTCCTTGCAGTCCAAGGGACTCTCAAGAGTCTTCTCCAGCACCACAGTTCACAAGCATCAATTCTTCAGCATTCAGCCTTCTTCACAGTCCAACTCTCACATCCATACATAACCACAGGAAAAACCATAGCCTTGACTAGACGGACCTTAGTCGACAAAGTAATGTCTCTGCTTTTGAATATACTGTCTAGGTTGGTCATAACTTTTCTTCCAAGGAGTAAGCGTCTTTTAATTTCATGGCTGCAGTCACCATCTGCAGTGATTTTGGAGCCCAGAAAAATAAAGTCTGACAGTGTTTCCACTGTTTCCCCATCTATTTCCCATGAAGTGATGGGACCAGATGCCATGATCTTTGTTTTCTGAATGTTGAGCTTTAAGCCAACTTTTTTGCTCTCCTCTTTCACTTTCATCAAGAGGCTTTTTAGCTCCTCTTCACTTTCTGCCATAAGGGTGGTGTCATCTGCATATCTGAGGTGATTGATATTTCTCCCGGCAATCTTGATTCCAGCTTGTGTTCCTTCCAGTCCAGCGTGTCTCATGATGTACTCTGCATATAAGTTTAATAAGCAGGGTGACAATATATAGCCTTGACATACTCCTTTTCCTATTTGCAACCAGTCTGTTGTTCCATGTCCAGTTCTAACTGTTGCTTCCTCACCTGCATACAGATTTCTCAAGAGGCAGGTCAGGTGGTCTGGTATTCCCATCTCTTTCAGAATTTTCCACAGTTTATTGTGATCCACACAGTCAAAGGCTTTGGCATAGTCAATAAAGCAGAAATAGATGTTTTTCTGGAACTCTCTTGCTTTTTCCATGATCCAGTGGATGTTGGCAATTTGATCTCTGGTTCCTCTGCCTTTTCTAAAACCAGCTTGAACATCAGGAAGTTCACGGTTCACGTATTACTGAAGCCTGGCTTGGAGAATTTTGAGCATTACTTTACTAGCATGTGAGATGAGTGCAATTGTGTGGTAGTTTGAGCATTCTTTTGCATTGCCTTTCTTTGGAATTGAAATGAAAACTGACCTTTTCCAGTCCTGTGGCCACTGCTGAGCTTTCCAAATTTGCTGCCATGTTGAGTGCAGCCCTTTCACAGCATCATCTTTCAGGATTTGAAACAGCTCAACTGGTATTCCACCACCTCCACTAGCTTTGTTCGTAGTGATGCTTTCTAAGGCCCACTTTGGACCTTTGCATTTCTGGATAAACACAATTTGCATTTTGCTAGATTTGATTTTTTTAATGTTTTTTGGACTTTTTATGTTGAGGGGTATAAACCTGTAATCTTCATTCTTAGGTTACAGTTTTCTGAGTTGGGTATGATAATATACAAGAGGCATAAAATATTTCTCCTCTTTTCCTGTTTTCTGGAAAAGTCTGTGTACTGTTTCAACCCCCTGGTCCATGAGTGTTAAGCAGAAAATTTCCTTGGCCTGATACTTTCCTTTGTTAGGTGTCTAACATGTTACTAAATATTTTACTAGATATAAGATTGTTTGGATTATCTGTTTGTTAAGCTAATTTTGAAATTAAATGTTATTTTTAAATGTGTTCTATAATTTATCTATTTCATATAACTCTAAGACTATTGCCATGATGTTGTCCAAATATGCAGCTTTTATTCTACACTTCTGCATGTGTTGTTATATCTCTCTTTCCATTCTTGATATTATTTGTTCCATTTCTCTCTCTCTCTCTTTCTCAGCTGGGATCATTCTTGCCAAAGAAATTTGTCAGTGTTATTTTCCTCATCAGTAAGCTAATTTTGGGCTTGGTTGATTGTCTAGATATGGTTTTATCTCAATCTTTAATTTTATTATATTTTTATCTTTAAAATTTTTATTATTTTCATTTCTTCTGTTCTCATATGGACTTTTTTCCCTGTTTGGCTTACTTTCTAATTTAGGCATTTAACTTCCCCGTATTTACTCTTCTTTCTTTTCTAAAATAATGTAATACTTTAAGTTACAAATTCCCCTTTAAATAGCGTCTTCTCTATATCCCATGTATTAAGCTTATAGAAGCATTATGAATATCATTCAGCTCAAATGATAATTTGGTATTTTTGAATTTCAAGCATTTTCTTCTTTCACCAATGAGCTTAATGTCACATTTTTGTGTAATTTCCCAGTGTCTAGTTGTGGGGGTTTTTGTTACTTTTTTGATATTTAGTTATGTTTATATGTAATTTCAGTTTCACCAGAAAATATTTTCTTATGAGATTAATTATTCGATATTTACCAATGTGTGAATTATGACCTCCTTCTTGGTTTTGCTCTCTAATATGTAAATGAAAGGAATGTGTATTCTTCAAAATGGGAATGTAATTAATATTTCATATACTCCCATAGATGTTCCTCAAAAAATCAGTTTCTTTACTGACCCTTATTTTTGTACTTGGTCTTTAATTACTGTAAATTGTTCATTAAAATCTCCTCCCTTTGGTGATGTTTCTTTTCCACTTTGAAATTATATCATTAGGTGCATGCAAGTTTAGAATTCCTACATATTTCTGATAATTAGAATATTTATTAATACCGACCTTCCTTATCTCTAGTAATATTGAAACTCTATTGCAGGATAAATATAGTTACTCTATTAGTAACATTGTATGATACAGTCAGTGCTTGTCACTTTCTTGACTGATTATTCCTTATTTTCTCTGCCATCTTTTCAGCTCACTTTGCTTCTTCCTGACATCTATTGTTATAAGTTCCCTTTATAAATATTTTGGCCTTTGCTTAGAATGTATTTCATATTCCCCTGATATTGAAAGAGTTCAACCAGTGTTTAATATTAACTTGATTGTTAATTTATATCTAAGTGGCTGAAGATATTGCTGTTTTAATGGATTAACTTATACTGCTAAGAAATCAGCTATCTGCCTGGTAATCTGCTCTCTCTTTGATTTATTATAGAAACTTTCCTCTAGTATTTTGCATTTGACACCTTTACTACAATGCATCCAAGTACTGACTTCTTTTTATTTATCTCTTTGGAGATTTTTAGTTTTCTGGATCCAACAGTCGTGGGTTTTTTTGTTTTTTGTTTTTTAATTTTCAAACATTCTAAGCTAATATCTCTTCAAATACATCCTCTAATTTTTAATTAGACTTTATTTCCTGTGGCTATTTGTGCCTCATCCATGTTTCACATAATTATCTTCCTTTGCTACGTTCTGTTATTTCTTTAGGTAACATACGTTCTCCCTCACTCATTTGTTATTTTTTTTTTAACTGTGCTTAATCTACTGCTTAATTAGTCCCTAGAATTTCTTTAGAAAATGATACATATTTTTCAATTTTAGAAGCTTTAAAAATTATTTTTCATTAGTTTCTAATATACACAAGCAGGTTTATAGTTTCTGGTCTCATTGTACTGTAAATATCCACTAATATTCATTCAACATTCTAAAATACTTATTTTATATTTTCAATCATATGATTCTAGTATCTATCTTGCAGTATCTTTTTTCTAGTTTCACTCATTTTGATGTGTTTTTACATGCATTTTGTAATCTTTATTTCAAATGCATGTTTTATAAAATGATTCCTCTAGTCTAGAGAGTTATTTGCTTTTTTGTGTTGGATGTTACCATCCCAGGGAAGATTTAATTCTCAACTTACCCTACATTTTTGGTGGGGTAGATTATGAATTCCAGTGCAAACCCACTTGAGAGCCAGAATTTCTTATAAGGGAGAGTTCTCCCCCACACACCCCATCAATACTAAAAGGAAATTCTTTACCACTTTTCTTTGAAGGGTCAGTTTCCCTTGACCCTCCTTTCAGCCTCTCTAACAACAATTGCTTTTGGTCTTTCGAAACTTGTTATAGGAGTATAGAATTTTGTGTTTCTTGTAAGCCTCAGCCTTTGTCTCCTGTCAGACTTAAAATTTTGAAAGGATCGCTTATGTGGAAACTACTGAAAGAGATAAAAATTTGTATCTTTATTTCCCCTGTATTACATGTGATACTGACATGATTTATAGTTAAGAAAGATGAATTCTGCTTTAATATATTATTCAGAATATAGCACCTCTGGAATCCTCATAACATCTGCAAGGTTAGTATTTCAGAATCAGGAGAAATTATTTACTTGATTTATTTCTGGTAGTTCTAGGGTGTAGAATTTTGTAAATTACTGAAAAGATGACAAGTTACAGGAAATTAGGAGATATAAACCCTGCCATCTTAGATTCATAAAAATCATCAACTAACATAGGACAGAAGGCATTTTGAATGTATTAAACTTAGTAGTTAACATTTGAAAGCAGGCATTCACTTTATTATAATAGTTTTTCATGAACATATATTGTCTTCTTCCTAAAACTAAATTCCTTACAAATTTAGAAGAATAAAAGAGAATTTTATTAAGTTTGAGTGAGGCATCAATAAATTTGACAGCCAGATATTCTATCTGGATCTTGTTTTAATAAAATCTTTTTCTTTTAATTGTCTCTGATTTGAATTGTACTCATTTCTTCTTTCAGCCTGGTCAGCAATTGTCTGCCTTGCTGATGGATATACAGAATATGAGGGTGAGAGGCCTCAGTAGTTACTGATGACTGTCATGTCATCATCAGACATTATTTTGGTTTTAAACTGTCTTTCTCTTATTCTATCATGAGATACATGCTTCTAAGAGGAAGTTGCTACAATATCCATTTACAATTTCTCTTTGTCTCTTTATAGTTATAGAGAAAATCAGAATAATAGGCAAGCAAAGTCCATCAAAAGAGAATAGCGACCAACAGTACTGAAAAAAAATTATGGAAAGTTTAAAGTAATAAATAATCATACATTTATTGAGGTGAATTCTTAATTTCTTTGATTGAAGTCTTTTAGTTGAGAAAAAGTTTTTCATATAAATCAGTCTTGTTGAGTATTCACAAATAAATCTAAAATTCATATAAATTATTAAGAAAAGAAATTAAGGTGACCATGCCAGTTTTTAAATAATTAGTGAGAAATTTTGGATTCTTATTAGCAATTCCACATTGTGTAGGGGTTTCTGAGAAATATATATGAGCTGAAGGAAGGAAAGAACCTTCACTGTCAGGAATAGTGCCCATAAATCATGAATATTTTTTAATAATATTGTGATTCATAGTTTGTAGTGGTTTTGTATATAATTGGATTGTATGTTTAATTCTGATTATTTGTAGAAAAACCAGTTCACATGCTTATTAACAACTTTGCATAGTTTTTATTATTTATAAATCACTTTAAATTCATTGCTCTTCTAATCTTTAAATCAAGCCTATAGTTAGGAAAGACAAATACTGGATTTCTAAAACACTGGACTGAAAGACCAGTCAGTTTTTTTGATTTCACAAATTAAGAACTTTTCAAAGATTTGCTCATGGACGAAGAGCTAGTTTGTGGACATATTAATGTCGTTTTAGGTTTTAATGAGGGAGGCTTGAAGAAGTTAAAGATTTACTAAGAGCAAAATTGGCATGGCACAGAACAGACATTTAAAATAAAGCCTTCTATCTTTTCTATATCATTCTCCATATTATCATGCTGGCCTATATTTAATCTATTTTTTAAATTTGTTTTAACATTTCTGACAAAAAATTTCTTGATTTGTTTAAGAAAAATCAGTCTGGCTCCTTCATAATAGACTATGATTTATTTCTTCAGTTTGATATACATTTTTAATTTATCAAGTGGAAAATTGAGTATCTCTTGCTATTTTTACAAACTGCATGCTGACCTCAACCTTTCTTTGAACATATTAAAGGAAGTGGCCTTAGGAATGTTTGGACCAAAAATCCCAAATCCTGACCCATAACTTGAACTGACCTTCATGAGTGCACAGGAAATTTCTTACAAGATTTATTTCCAGATGAACCAAATTGCTTTCACAGAGAGGGTGTAATCAAAATTTTATATGGGGAATTTAAAATGTATCAAAACATAGCCTTTGTTTTTGTGGTCCTAAATTTTAAAGTAAAAGTTTTCTATTATACCACTCACAAAAATTAACTCAAAGTAAATTAAAAATGTAAATGTTAGTCCTGAAACCAAGAAAATCTACAGAAGAGGAAAAAAATTTGCAAACCATATATCTGATAAGGGGTTAATATCCAAAATATAGAAAGAACTCTTAAAACTCAATAGCAGTAATAATAATAATAATAATCTAATTTTAAAATTGTCAAAGAACCTAAATAGACATTTTTCCACTGAAGATATACATATGGCCAACACATACATGAGAAGATTTTCAGCATCGCTAGCTTTAGGGCAATGTGCATTAAAATCACAATGAGATATCACTTCATGCCTGTTAGAATTTTCATCATCAGAAAGACAAGAGATGGAAAATTCTGTGTGGCTATAGAATAAAGGAAACCCTGATTCACTTTTGGTGGGATTGTAAATTGGTACAGCCACTATGGAAAATACTATCTAAGATTCTTAAAAAATTAAGACTGGAACTACCGTATGACCCAGTAATTCCATCTGGGAATGTATTTAAAGGAAAGAAAAACACTAACTTGAAATGATATCTGCACCCTCATAACAGTATTGTTTACAACATCCAAGATATAAAACCAATCTAAGTGTCTATCAAAGAATGGATAAAGAAATTGTGACATATTTGTGTACATGTGGAATATTATTCAGCTACCAAAACAAGGAAATTCTACCATCTTCAACAATATGGATAAACCTTAAAGGCATAATGCTGAGTAAAATAATTCGTACATAGAAAGACAAATACTGCATGATCTCACTAATATGTGGAATATTCAAAAGCAAACAAAAAGCACCAAATCCAAGTGTTGGTAGAAAAGAAAAGGGGAAAGAGATCAGATTTGTGGTTGCCAAAGGTGAGGACAAGGGAAAATTGAAGGAAAGTGCTCAAAAAGGTGCAAACTCCCATTCATGAGATAAGTAAGTACTAATGATATAATGCATGACGTGATGACTATAGTTAACACTGCTCTATCATATGCAGGAAAGCTGTTATGTGAATAAATCCAAGAGTTCTCATTACAAGAAGAAATTTTTTTCTTTCTTTTCAGTGCATCTGTAGGAGATGATCAATGTTAACTAAACCTTTTATAGTTACCATTGCATGCTATTAATATATGTAAATCAAACCATCACACTTACATCTTAAGCTTATAGAGTGATTTATGTCAGTTGTTTTTCATCAAAATGGAAGAGGGATGCTTGCCATTATATATCTTCAGAAGCATTCATTTATTTTATGAAAATAATATAAACTAAAGTGAATTTCCATAACTTATAAGTTTTAAATATCAATAACTCAATTTCTATCAAACAAAAACCTCATTCATAGTTTGAATTGTGTGCACATCCTTACTTCATGAGTGGCTTTGTGACAAAAATTGTTTAGGTTTTTATTACTTTACTTATCTAGAGAATACATCAAGCAACTAAGAATAATTAAAACTGATAAAGTTGTAATGAATGAGTGAACAGGGTAGGAAAGGATGGTGAACTGTAGATCTTAAGTTCAAGTCATACATGGAATGCTATTCTGTGACATTCAACCCCTTTAAAGGTTGAAAAACATAATTCCCTAGTTCTTGAGAAGGTTGCCAGCTGAGAGATTTCAACTGTCAACTTTATCCCAGATTAACTCTTACCTTGGACAGCCACTCCACTTTCTTAAGGTCATACCACTTCTTCTGCTGCAGCTAAGTCGCTTCAGTTGTGTCCGACTCTGTGCAACCCCATAGACGGCAGCCCACCAGGCTTCCCCATCCCTGGGATTCTCGAGGCAAGAACACTGGAGTGGGTTGCCATTTCCTTCTCCAATGCATGAAAGTGAAAAGTGAAAGTGAAGTCGCTCAGTTGTGTCCGATTCTTCACGACCCCATGGACTGCAGCCTACCAGGCTCCTCTGCCCATGGGGTTTTCCAGGCAAGAGTACTGAAGTGGGTTGCCATTGCCTTCTCCGCCACTTCTTCTAAGGGCAACCAATATCCCATAGGTCCATCAGCCCATTTTTCCTGAGTATGCCATCTTGTTCCTGATCAAATACCCTAACTTCTCATCACTACATGAGTCAATATATAGTTTTAGCCTAAGGGTGCTTCTCTTTTTAGACAAAACCAATAACTTATGCACCACCCAAAATTCTATGAGTAAGAGGGTTTCTTCTTCCCCATTGTCTCTCTAGACTGTCTGCAACCAGGGCTACAATGAACCAACACATCTGGGAACCAAGCTTTGACTTCTTTCTCTGTTAGTTGGTATATAATATTCTCTCGGAGGTAGCATGGCCTTGCTATAGAATCTCGGGAGTCTGCCCTGTGGTTGTCCCATTGGGATTTGCCAGAAATGCCACACATATCCTTTCTTGCTACTGATGGATCTAATAGCTTAGTTCATCTGACCCAAGAGATGGGTCACTTGAACCTTAACGTGGACCTTCCAGGCTCTAGATTCTATCCAATATTGACAACACTCATATCATCCTGTTTGGTTAAAATTTATTTTCCTTGGTGTAAAGTGTGTTGCAGAACCCAGAGGAGTCTGCCAGACATTATGCTTCATTGCTCTATGGTGGTCTGCTTCAGGGGAAGAGTGTGGACTTGGGCAAGTAAATCCAAGAAAGGACTAGCAGCTAAGATTAATTGCTGGACAATTTTCTTAGGTTCTGGGGAAAAAATTAATCACAAAACAAGAGATATGGATACTAGGGCACAGAATTCATGACACTGAGGGTATGAGTGTATGGGTAACTTTCCCATGGTCACAATTCCAGATAGGAGGTTGAGACTGATTTTGCTTTGCTCCGTGTCTATTAGGTCATGATGAATTAACTCTCATGTTCAAACAGATCTTGTGTTAACTTATCATCATTGCACAAATATTTCTGTTGTTGTTTGTATGTTTATTTAGTGTCTACCATAGATAAGCATAACATTTTTAGCTTTTCAAAGTCATACAAATAAGTAGTGTTAATTGTACACATAAATCTCTTATTTATACTACTTATTTTTTTTTTTTTCTGAACAGGCAACTTCCTCTCCTTTGCACATATCCAGTGGATTTATTTTAACCAATAAAATGAACGAGGTCAAATCTGGTAAACATTACTCTAGCTCATTTTTGGCATTTCAAAAGTGAATTATAGCAAACGATAATAGTGCTTGTGAAAGCACAGACAAGCAAATACAGTGATCTCCCAGGGCAGACATTTTAAATCATTTAGCTTTTTGAAATATAGGTAATGAAATAGAGACTTGCCTCATTTTTTCCTTAGAAGAAAGATAATTATTTCCTTGTAGGAGCTCATCATGTGGCAAGTGCCTAAAGAAAATGGTATAATGGAAAGTGAATGCATTATAGTTCTCTTTGTCTCATTTCTGGAAAAAAAAAAGTAACATTCCGATAAATTATGTTCGATTCACAATTTATCCAGACATTCCAGCAATGAATAGAGAAATTAGTTCTATTAATGACAAGTATCTTCTGGAGACAGATATAATTTAATTTGGTTTAATTTTATGTTTTATTACAAAATCTTTTCAAAAAGGGAAAGATTAAATTAGTAGAAGACATATCCTCGTACTTTGGTCTTCATGAGTAATTAAAAATTAGAAATGAGATTTTGAGTAAGACTTTTGATAATCTGTCAGGCTGTGTGTTTCTGTCAAGCATCGAGAGACCCACTTTGACGTGCACATAATTTTATTGTCAATTTAGTTTGCCATTTACAATGCAGTAGAGGAGAATACATTTTTTAAAATACATTTGACTAAGAAGAATTAGCTTGCCTAATGGAATAATCTTTCACATATGTCAATCAAATGACCACTAAATCTATGAATCATCTTAAACAGCCAACTACAGGGAATAAAATAACTTGAGCATTTGAAGTGAAAAAAAAAACCTTTAGGATCCTTTCATATTAATAAATATCATTCTTATTGCCTTCCATTGGTACTGACCTTTTTTTTCCACAGACAGTAAGAATCCTTAGCATACTGTCTTTAGTTTTTGTTTGTTGCATTGAAAATGGAGGCAGTGCTTCACTATGCCTTGCAGATTACAGGAAATAGTTTTGGTGGCCCCATAAGGTGCTTTTCTCAGGTCAAAGAAATAATCCAGTGTTTGACAGTGATAATTAAACAGACTGAAAACTTCACGGAAGTGTATATAGGATTGCCAGGGTTACCTTAGATGAGAGTTTGAAAAGTACTTCCTGAAATCAAAGGTGAGTGCAAATTAATACCAAATACCAGTAGTTTTGTTAAGATGGAATTAAAAATCAGGTGTTAAATATATTTTAATTTAATCCTACTATGTCAAATTGTCATCACTCACTGTCTTTAGCTAGTCAAGCTTTTTTTTTTTTTTGCTGTCATCATGACAAAAAAACCTAATCATACCTTTTCAAACTTAAAATTCTATGAAGTACTATTTTAATGACATATTAGGATGTCTGGAAAAAAACAACTTTAACTTAAAATTAGTAGGTTATTATTTTTAAATAAAGTAATCACCCACTATATTTAGTAGAAAAATACAGGTATTAATGCAAGACCCAGCTTGTTGGGATATCATTTCTCTGTGTATTCTCTATAAGTTGATTCCTTGGATATCCCAAAATATTCTTGAATTCTAAATAGGATCATTGATTGGATGTTGCCATATTATTATTGAATATTTTCCACAAACTACTACTGATAATCTGTTTGAAAGCAAACAAAAAATATAAAAGAGCCTTCAATTTTAACAAGCACATAATTCAGTTAAACATATTTTTTTATGTCTCATTTTGTTCAGAGATACTGCTGTTAGTGCAGTTTTCTTACACTGTGTTAAAACAGCTATTTGAATTATTTAATTTTATTTTTCTTAGGAACTTCTGATAGAGTAGACTATTCAGATAGGCACTTTTCAATGAACTGTAAACTTTTTTGTGCAATTACAAGAAGATTTTCCCATTTACCCTTCCCACTGTAGAATGGATAACTAATGTGTTTTGGAAAGTCTGTAGAGGAGAAAGTTAATTGCCATAATTTCTGGATAAGAAAAGAGAAGTCAGACAAACCACTGAGAAGTATTCTCTAGATTGCCCATTGCCACCCGTCCAAGTGTTTTATGATTGTGTGTTTTTGCTGATCGAAGCTGGGAACATAAGTATAAATAAAGCAGCACTAATACCTTCCTAGGAAGGCAGAGACTCTCTTCCTTTGTGTATTACATATATCTTTTTAAACAACTAATTTAAGAAGATATATATACCCCTATATTCATCACAGCATTATTTATAAGCTTATTGTTATATTAAAGATTCTCCTCCCTTGTTTTCTCTGATACCAGATTTTACACTAACAATCTGTGCTTAATTTAAATCCAAATATATATTCAAATTTTGATTTATGTCAAAGGAATATTAAAGTGATTATTTTATAAACTAATTCAACAACAAATTCTCAGAGAAGCTAAAATGCACATTAATTTCAGTTACAAGAAAACAATCTCTTCGATGTCAGTTTAAATGTTTTTAGTTCCAAATACTGGAAGCTATCTTAGTCTTTTTAAAAATAGCCATAAGAATATATAGCTCATGTGACTTAGTCTAGATGAGACTGAAATACTGTGTCTAAGGCTTAGATCCTCTTAATCCCTGATGCCTTCTACTGTATTTCCTTCATCAGAAGTCTTTATCCTTATGAGTCAAGATTTATTTGAAGGCATAGAAATTACAGAAGAAATGGAATAATGTTTGAAATGAGGGTTGCCAGATAAAATACAGAATATCCAACTAAATCTCAATTTCAAAAACACAAATAATATATTGAAAGGGACATTTGTTCAAAACATACTCATTTTTACATAAGATTCAAATCTAATAGAGTATTCTATATTTTGACTTTCTAATTAAATCTGATGACCTTAACTGCTGCTACTGCTAAGTCACTTCAGTCGTGTCCGACTCTGTGCGACCCCATAGATGTCAGCCCACCAGGCTCCCCCATTCCTGGGATTCTCCAGGCAAGAACACTGGAGTGGGTTGCCATTTCCTTCTCCAATGCATGAAAGTGAAAAGTGAAAGGGAAGTCGCTTAGTTGTGTCCCACTCTTAGCGACCCCATGGACCACAGCCTACCAGGCTCCTCCATCCATGGGATTTTCTAGGCAAGAGTACTGGAGTGGGGTGCCATTGCCTTCTAAAGCAGACAGTTCAAATCAGTAAACTGTCTTTTTTTTTAATTGGTGCTCAAACAATTGATAAACTCTGAGAAGTGTAACTTTTAATCTCACACTGTACACTACAATAAATTCCACATGAATTAGGAAGCTAGAGGTGACAAAACTGCAGTTAGAAAAATGTATGTGGGAAAAGAGATATGATTTGTATGGGGAAGAGCTTTACAGAGACAAATCCACAAGAAATAGAATGCTTTATTAAAGTTTATGCTGCTGCTGCTAAGTCGCTTCAGTCGTGTCCAACTCTGTGTGACCCCATAGATGGCAGCCCACTAGGCTCCTCCGTCCCTGGGATTCTCCAGACAAGAATTACTGGAGTGGGTTGCCATTTCCTTCTCCAGTGCATGAAAGTGAAAAGTGAAAGTGAAGTCGCTCAGTCATCTCCGACTCTTAGTGACCCCATGGACTGCAGCCTACCAGGCTCCTCCATCCATGGGATTTTCCAGGCAAGAATACTGGAGTGGGGTGCCATTGTCTTCTCCTTATTAAAATGTATAGAGTATATATATTCTTTGGAGCAATTTAAAGGAACTGACTTATGCAGTTGTTGAGGCTGGCAAATATGAAAACTGCAGAAAAGGCTGGCAGGCTGGAAGCTCAGGGGAGAGTTGGTACTGCATCTCAAGTCTGAAATGTGCAGACGAAACCATAGCAAGATTTCTGTGTTGCAGTTTTGAGGTACAATTGTTCTTCTTTAGGAAACCTCAGCTTCTTTAAGAGAGCTGGCTGATGAAGCCCACCTACTTTGTAGAGCATAATCTTCATGACTCAGAAATGTTCTTTAAATGTTCAGTTTAGCTCAGTTCAGTCACTCAGTCATGTCCAACACTTTGCGACCCCATGGATTGCAGCACACAAAGCCTCTCTGTCCATCACAAATTTCCAGAGCTTGCTCAAACTCATGTCCATTGAGTCAGTGATGCCATCCAACCATCTCATCCTCTGTCATCTCCTCCTCCTGCCTTTGATTTTTCCCAGCATCAGGCTCTTTTCCAATGAGTCGGTTCTTCACATCAGGTGGCCAAAAGTATTGCAGCTTCAGCTTTAGCATCAGTCTTTCCAGTGAATATTCAGGACTGATTTCCTTTAGGATGGGCTTCCCTGGTGGCTCAGGTGGTAAAGAATCTGCCCACAATGCAGGAGACCTGGGAAGATCCCCTGGTGAGGGAATGGCAACCCACTCCAGTTTTCTGGCCTGGAGATTTCCATGGACTGTATAGTCCATGGGGTCACAAGGAGTCGAACACGACTGAGCGACTTTCACTTTCACTTCCTTTAGGATTGACTGGTTTGATCTCCTTGCAGTCCAATGGACTTTCAAGAGTCTTCTCCAACATCACAGTTCAAAAGCATCAATTCAATGGTGCTCAGCTTCCTTTATGGTCCAACTCTCGCATCCATACATGACTACTGGAAAAACCATAGCCTTGACTAGACGGACCTTTGTTGGCAAAGTAATGTCTCTGCTTTTTCATATGCTGTCTAGGTTGGTCATAGCTTTTCTTGCAAGGAGTAGGCGTCTTTTAATTTCATGGCCACGGTTACTATCTGCAGTGATTTTTAGAGCCCAGGGAAATAAAGACTATCACTTTCTGTTGTTTCCCCGTCTATTTACCATGAAGTGATGAGACCAGATACCATCCTTTTTGTTTTTTTAATGTTGAATTTTAAGCCAACTTTTTCACTCTCCTCTCTCACTTTCATCAAGAGGCTCTTTAATAGTTCTTCTTCACTGTCTGCCATAAGGGTGGTATCATCTGCATATCTGATGTTATTGAATATTTCTCCTGGCAATCTTGATACCAGCTTTTGCTTCAACCAGCCTGGCATTTCTCATGATGTACTCTGCATATAAGTTAAATAAGCAGGGTGACAGTATACAGCCTTGACATACTCCTTTCCCAGTTTGGAACCAGTATATTGTTTCATGTCCAGTTCTGTTACTTCCTGACCTGCACACAGATTTCTCAGGAGGAAGGTAAAGAATTACAATTACATGGTAAATATTAATTACATCTAAAAAATAACTTCACCGCAATATCTAGTCTGATGTTTGGTCCAACAACTGGGCACTATGAATCAAGTTGACTGATGAAATTCAGCTAATGGAGATATTTTTAAAAGATTTTTAAAAATTATAATGTAATTTAAAATATAGAATTTTAAAAAGGAACATATACTCAACAAGCAAGATTTTAGTCAACCCTACTAATGATAAAATAAAGACATTAAACCCAAAATCAATATAACAGCATAGCTACTTCTTACATTAATATAGGTCTAAAGTATCTTAATCTGTTTTCTTGGACTCAGGGACATCTTTGAAATGTACATCTCACCTTTGATAACAGGGAAATATCAATTTTAAGTTTCTTTATGCCAAACTTGTTAAATTACTATAATGCATGATTCAGTCTTAACTTTTATGCTTAATTATATTCCTCTGTAAGTATAATATCTTTGTTTAGTTCCATTTTGTTTAGTGGAATTTATTTTAATAGTTGTTGAGTCAGAATGTACATTTTCCTTCCTGTAGCGGATCTCACTTATAAATATATAATGATACAGATATAAAGAGATGAATTGAGTAGGAAATGAAATGAGTTATCTGGTAAGCAGCTGTTCCCTTTAACTAGTAAACTTAACTAGTTCTTTAAAGTAATTTATTTTAAAATTTGTTTTTTAATTAGTAAACTAAATTTTCATCAGTAGTATTAATATATTAAAAAGAATAATTGTTAAGGAGTTCTCTTACGGAAAGCTAAGGAAGGGGACCAAAATCCTTTCTGGGTAAATATGCACAGAGGGAGAGAGTAAAGAAAGTTTCAGCAAGTGTTGCAAAATTATTTTGTCTAAGAAAACTTACGAATAAGTTATACTTATTATGTATTCACCAGGCTCAACTTTTTATAAATGCTATAAATTTAATGAATGCCCCTTAAGGCTTCTCAAAGTCACTTTGACAATAGCCTGAATTATATAGTGTAAAAAGGCAGACACCAGTTGGGAAAATATTATACCAAAAATTAAATGTCAGTGAACACTAGCATTACAACATCAAAGCTGTAAGCCACATAAAATCCATGTTTTGCATACTAAGAATATGTATTTGCATCTTATTTGTGTTGTTAATATTTATCTTCAGTGCAATCAAGGATATAGTATTCTCCATGGAAAAACCAACATATTTGTTTTTAATGTTCAATAAGCCTTATTTATTTAAAATTCTGGGCTTTATGCATCTCGGTTCCCCTACGGCTTTATTATTTAGCCTCCATGTTTTTTCTTTATAATCCAGGGATAAGTATTTCTCAAGTAGACAACTTCCATCAAAGTGATAGATACTTAAGTTTATATTACACATGCAGTTGTCTCATGGCATGTTAGTTACACAAACTCCATGGCCAAATATCGTCAAATGGTCTAAGGGATCATTGAAAGAAAGAAGGAAGGAAGGGAATAAGGAGGGAGTAGGAGGGGGAGGAGAAAGAAAGGAAATACGTTGAGTGCTTGTCATGTACAATCGCTATCTCCACATTTGTACTTTTCATACTTTTCCTCTATTCTGTATATTATCTTGCAAATTATATAGCAATAATGTAATTTGTTAAAAAAAAAAAGGAAAAAGTTTTGAGTAGTCAAGGAACTTTCTCGAGGTTATATAAAATGAGTTGAAAGAACCAAAATTTGGTCAAAATAAAAGCAAGGATGTGGTCTCAACTCAACATCATCATGCTCATGCTTAGTCCATGTCTGACTCTTTGTGACTCCACAGACTGTAGCCCACCAGGCTCCTCTGTCCATAGGATTCTCCAGGCAAGAATACTGGAGTGGGTTGTCATTTCCTCCTCCAGGGGAACTTCCCCACCCAGGGATCAAACTTGAGTCTCCTGCAGCTCCTGCATTGTGAGGCAGATTCTTTATCACTGAGCCACCAGGGAAGCCCTTATTTGAAACCAGGGAATTCAAACTTGAAACCCCTAGGAAAGTGTGGCACGAATCGAAGCAAGAGGTTTGGCCCTTTATACTTCCTGGTAATCAGTTATCGGACAAGGTTGACCCCAAGCAATGGGAGTGGGTGAATGTGTGGGTGAAACAGTTAGCAGGTGAGATAAGTCTTTAGGGTAATAGGAATTTCCTAGAGAAGAGGAAAATGGTAAATGACCAGCCAACACTACACCCAATGAAAGTAGCAAGCTCTGTCTGGCCCTGATAACATCCACTTCCCAACCCCATTCAAATAAAAATAGATTCCCAAATCACCATATTAGTAGGAAGTAGAGTCTTTGAGACTATCTCTCTGCCTCCTCCCCTGTGTTAAAAAAACCTGGAGGCACTCACTTATCCAGCCAGAAGGTCTATTGACATATATATTAATATATCATGAATAAATAATATAATGGAGGAAAACCCATAATTATTAGAAAGGTAGAGACATGATTTTGTATATGATTTGATTTTCTATACACATAATCAAATAAAAATTTTCTGTATAGAAAAGTCAAATAATCAAATAGTTCTATTCAAAGTAATAAAATACAGGAAAATCAGATAGACAAAATTAGAAACCGTATGAATGTACTAAGAGTTACAAGGTCAATATATGAAAATCAGTTCTATATACCACTAGAATCTAATTAGAAAGCATGATATATTGGAGAAACACCTTATTCATCATAAAAGCGAATATTATACCTAGGAATAAATCTAACATAAATGGGCAAGACGTTCATGAAAATATTCCGAAGCCTTTTTGAGGGCAGTAAGACCTGAATAAGGATACAGATATACCACATTAAAGAACATAAGGACTAAGATTGTAAATATATCAGTCTTACCATTGTAATATAAAATTATACACGCACACACACTCCAAGTTGATTTTAAAATGAAATATATTGAGGCTATAAAATAAAACATAATTAAGGCAATTTTGAATTACTGGTTTATTTTCCTACTTTGATGTTGACTTTAAAATGTGATTATAATTGTTTCAGGAAAGCATTAGCACAAGGGTAAGCAAATGACCAATAGAATCAAAAGAACATGTATGGAAACAGCACAATAGAGCCGGCAATGAAAATTGAGGAAGTAGTTACTTGTGCATATTTAGTTATGCAGAGAACAAGGAAGTAAAAAAAGATTCTTATTGTACCCTAAAAGTCAACAAGTCCAGATAAGGACTGAACACCCTAAGGTGATACGTCACTTTATGAAAATTCTAGAGGAAATCATGGAATAATATCTTTGTGACATTGGTAGAAATGTACACTTTTAAAAAGATATAAAAGCTAAAAGTCATGAGTAAAATTTGAAAGTAAATGTTCTGTATACATTAAAAAAAAACTTACCTGGGTGCCCCTTATTGGAGAACTCAGAAGACATTTACTTAGAGCCTAATATAGTAAAATAAAAGTCATTTTAAAAGTTACATAAACCTTTCTTAAAGAAATTCATAAGTTATATATTATGAATTATATATTTTATATATATATATTGAGTAATACATTATATACATTTTTCACTCTTCTAAAAGTCCATGGGATTTTTACCCCTTTGAACTCCAAAGAAAGAAAAGAAAGTGAAGTCGCTCAGTCATTCCCAACTCTTTGTGACCCCATGGATAGGTGCCTGCACCAAGCTCCTCTGTCCATGGGATTTTCAAGGCATTTGAGCTCCAAACGAACCAGTAATATGCCTTCCCATATTTTCTTAATTCCTTTCCTAAGCAATCTTTTAACTATTTTGTCAAATATCTAAGAAATGAAGACAATGAATAAATTTGCCCTGGATAGTCACCAATTCAATGTTTATATTGTCATCAGAAACAAGTACCAACTATTATCAACATTTTGCAGAGTGCAAGTGCATATAGGTTTTTATAGAGAGTCACAGGATGAATATTAAATTGTCCTCACCAGAAGTTTTTAAAACTATTATAGGAAAGGAAATATCAATAGGTTTGAAGGTATAAAATTTAGCTGCCAAATTGATATTTTAGAGATAAAAACAGAGGCATTGACTATCTTTTGAATGTAGATATTTTGTTCTTGATGCAACCAAACTATGTTGATGAAATACAAAACATTTCAAGAAGAACTATTTTGTATTTTAGTAAACTGCATCTAAATCCAAGCTACAGGGAATAACCCACTGACATCTAATACAGAACTAAAAATCAAAGTGTTTATAATTTACTATTTTAAAGAATAGAAGAATCAAGAGTTATTTGTTGTACCAGACTTCAGTTCAAATACCAGTTCTTTAAGGAAGTCTTTCCTACAGTGACCACTATACCTATATATCACATGCTATACTTCACTGTTACATTTTTCACAGGTGAAGATTTCACTGTAACATTTTTCACACTAGTCTCTGTGCTCCATGTTGGCAGTGGCAGTGTCCACATTTGCTCACCATTGAAGCATCAGTTATCATCTCCCACAAGACTGCAATAGGACAGATATCTTCTAAGAAATTTTCAAGGATTAACTCATTTGATCATCACAATAATCTTGTAAAGTAAGTACAATTATTTGTCCCTGCTTAAAAGATGAAGAAACAGAGGCAGAAAGTTACTTTATCTCAGGTTGTACATCTATTGGCTGGCAAAGACAGGATTTAAATCTAGGCAAGAGACACTTTGTCAAGAAAGGTCCATCTAGTCAAGGCTGTGGTTTTTCCAGTAGTCATGTATGGATATGATAGTTAGACTATAACAAAAGCTGAGCACAGAATTGATGCTTTTGAACTGTGGTGTTGGAGAAACCTCTTGAGAGTCCCTTGGACTGTAACGAGATCCAACCAGTCCATCCTAGAGATCAGTCCTGGGTGTTCATTGGAAGGACTGATGTTGAAGCTGAAACTAATACTTTGGCCTCCTAATGCAAAGAGCTGATTCATTGGAAAAGACCCTGATGCTGGGAAAGATTGAGGGCAGGAGAAGAGGACGACAGAGGATGAGAAGCCTGGATGGCATCACCGAGTCAATGGACATGAGTTTGGGTAAACTCCAGGAGTTGGTGATGGACAGGGACGCCTGGCGTGCTGCAGTTCATGGGGTCGCAAAGAGTAAGACACAACTGAGCAACTGATCTGAACTGAGTAGAACTTGCCCATGAATGAAGCGGTGATCAATGTTTAGGATTCCAAGATGGCTGAAAAGTATGGGGTTACTACCAGAAATAAGGGAAGCAAAAGACAGAAAGAGCTCCACTTCTTTGTATGAAGTTTTCCATAAGTCTTTGGTTGAGTCCTGGAATACCAATCTGTACAAGCCTAGGATAAAACTCTTGGAAGTTTGAAAAGGAGCTACTGCAAGAGAAAGTACAATTCCCAGGAAATCAAAACTGAACCATTGCAAAAACTCACATATAGCTGGGAATCAATTTTTTTACCTGCTATTAATTGAATAGAGATAGCTTGATGCATACCTCAGGCATTAAATAGAAATGGCCAGGTGGATCATGTTTTAGCTGTGGGGCCAAACTAAGCTTAGAATAAAGACTACTCAAGCTCATTTTCAAATTAAAACACACATATACACTTAGAAAGTATGTTTAAGTAGTTTTTGTCTTCATAACTCATCCAAAACCCTTTAAAGAAACACAACGCTATTCATCAGTCAACAATGGAATTTCACAATGTCCAGATTCCAGGCAACAATTTTTTGTTATCCAAAGAAATGGAAAAGTTACTACTAAGTTTTTTTTCAAAAGTAATCAATAATAGCAAATCTTGAGATGACAAAATGAAGAACTGTTAGATAAGAATTTTAAAAGAACCATTTTAAGGCTTTAAAGGAAAATGTGAACTTAATGAAAATATAAATAAGAAATATGAAAAATATATATATTGAAAAGTAAATATAGGAAATAAAAGTATGCTTTAGTAAATTAATACCAAAGTAGGTATTTCAGAAGGAAAACAAACTAGTGAACTCAAACATATAGTAATCATGGCTATCCAAATGAGACACAAAGAGAAAAAACGAACTGAAAGAAGAAAAACCTAAGTGATCTGTGGGATAGATCTAACAACGTTAGAAATCTATGATAATAGATTTGATAATAGATTTCTGGAAGGAAGTAAGAAATATGGAGTCAGAAAAGTGAAATATTTGAGAAATAATATAGAAAATATACTAACTAGGAAAAAAGGAAACTGTGTGTATGTTAATTTACTTTTATTTCAGGGAGGTTTAAACAGTTGTTATGTCAGATCAGCAAACTTATTTGCTAGTTTTATGAGGTATATTTGACATATAAAATTATATGAGTTTTACATATAAAACATAATGATTCAATATTTATATGTATTGCAAAATGATCACGCAGTAAATGTAATTACTACTTGTTATCATTCATAGTTGGGTAAAGAACCTGCCTTCCACCGCAGGAGACGAGATGTGGGTTCAATCCCTAGGTCGAGAACATCCCCTGGAAAAGGCAGTGGCTTCCCATTCTAGTATTCTTGCCTGGGAAATCCCATATTGCATCAGGCTATAGTCCATGGGGTTGCAAGAAAGTCAGACATGACTTTTTGACTGAACAACAACAGTCATTCATAATTACAGAACTAATTTTCTTTGTGATGGTAACTTGTGAGATTTCCTCTTTTAGCAACTTTCAGATACGCAATGCAGTATTTTTAACTGATGATCACCATGCTGTACATTACATCCATTATTTATTGATTTTATAACTTGAAGTTTGTACCTTTTGACCCCTTTCACCCATTTGACCAACATGCCCCCTCAGCCCCTTGCCTTTTGGCAACCACCTGTCTGTTCTCTGTATCTATGAGGTACCCTCCCCCACCACATTCCATATATAAGTATTCGGTATTTATCTTTCTCTGTCTGACTAATCCTAAGTAACCACACAGTATATGGAAACGTGTAGTATGCGGCAGATCCAGGTTTGTATGGCTCAAGAGCCCCTGCCCTGAATCACTGTCCCTACTTCATTAGGTCTGTTTATACTGGGAGACTGGCAGGCAGGAGGCTATTTTCTCATTTACACCTAAGAAATCTGAAGCCTGAAACAATCTGAAACCCTCATGAGTGTCCTAGCAGTAGCACTAACACAGCTGTGTTCTGATTGCCTGTCTACTTCTTGCACCACACTGCACCCTCTTATAACGAGATCTATAGATTCAAAGACATAACCAGTATGTCCATATTATATGCATATATTAGAGACATAGGCTTATATATGCAAAGAATGTCTCTGGAAAAATACAAAGTAATAGGTGAGGAGGAAGATCGTTCCCTTCCAGTGCAAAGGGAAACTTAAGTGGCTAGAATGCTATGGTCACATGAGGAGGTCTTCTTTCCACTGTGTATCAGTTTATATATCTCGTAAATTATACATCATCTCAAATGTGCCTATATTTCAAAATAAAATTTAAATAAATGATAAGAATAAAACAAAAGTAGAACAAATTTATTCAAATTTGATTGTAAAAAAGAACTGTGTACTATAAATACATAGAATTGGAGATATATCATCATCCTCTTTGTATTTATTCAGTTATTTTGTACAATTGATGTGTAGTTTAAATGCTAAAAGTAGCATTGTGCTTGAAATCCTTTACTTTTTCTTAAAATTGGCATTTTGGCATATAGATTATCCCATTTTGCTCCTTTTTCATATATATTAATTTTAATGACTGCATCTTATTCCTTTGTATATTTGTATGATAATTTTTTGGCAGTTATTCCAAACATTGACATTTTTATTGCTCATAATTTTTTACTTTGTAAATAATTAACTGTGCAATGTAAGTCCTTAATACATAAAACTTTATTTATTTGTAAGTTTATACCAAGATAAATTCCTATAATTTTAATTCCTATGTGAAAATACATAAACATTTTTGAAAACTAGATTGCATCCATCCAACCTGTATTTCCTCTATTTTAACAATAACCTCACTATCTTTCCAGTAGAAGGCCCCATGACATCAGGGACAATTGTGTCCATTACTGCCTTTTCCTTGGTGTCCAGCAGGCGGTAATGGCTGATTTTACCTTTGCTGCTGTTGCTGTTTAGTCCGTAAGTCATGTCCAACTCTCTTGAGACCCTATGGACTGTAGTCCACCAGGCTTCCCTGTCCATGGGATTTCCCAAACAATACTGGAGTGGGTTGCCATTTTCATCCCCAGATATTACCAATAGATTTCTCCCACTCTATACAATTTCCTTTTCTTTCCTACAGTGGCTGGGAATGTCTCTTTCAGCTAACTTCTTTATTATTTCTTTCTTTTTAATTTATTTTTAATTGGAGGATAATTGATTTACAGTGTTGGTTTCTGCTGTACAACAACATGAATCATCTGTACACATGGTTGTAGGTATACATCAATGCTATTCTAATTTATTTCACTCTCTCCTTTCCTCCCTGTGTCCACAGATGCATTCTCTATGTCTGTGTTCTCTACTCCTGCCCTACAGATAGGTTCATATCTACTATTTTTCAAGATTCCATATTAAGTTTTCATCAAGAGTTCATTATTTTACTAGCTTGATAGATGAATATCATATATGTCTTTGATTTTTAATAAGTCCAAAGCTGCCCAATGTCAGCTCCTGTTATTTGTAGGCTTTTGTTTTTTCCCTCCCTCTAAAATTATCTATCTATACCCTTTGGTATGTATCTCATCCATTAGAATAAACTCATCATATGTTAAAAATTCTAATCCTTTGACTTTTATATTTCTTTAAAATATATCCTCAATTGCTAACTGCTACTTAATTCAGTTTAATTAAAAAGAAATTTAATGTTAATTTTTCAAGTTAATGTTCAAGCAAATACTACTTCAAGAACATATATATCACAGTCAGAAGAAGCTGCTGCAAGGAGCATATCATTTTAAACATAATATGGTAGTTATTTTTCCTACCTCATAGCACAGCCATGCTGTTTTTCTCTCACCAGACCAATTAGTTGTTATGCCAAACTATTTTTGCATATTGTTTAATCCCTTTTTGTGGTAACATGATTTTTTTCAAAAATAAAATAACAGAGACTGGTTAAGAAACTAAAGTCAAATGAAAATATATTCTTCCATAAAGCATTACTAGTTTGAGCCAAATTAGGTTTTGAAAATTACCCAGAATATTAATACAAAAATGTTTAGAAGTGTGGCCAAAAAGAGAAAAAGAAATCATATTTTCTAACTCCCATGGAGTCCCCATGCCCATCACACAATAACCAGAACCAGACATGCTCAGCTCAGCCTCCCACAATCACAGTTGAGCCCTTCAGTTGGACGCTTAAACCCTCTACCCTCTACCTGCAAAAAAAAAGAAAAAAGAAAGAAAATAATAGACCTTTACATGAAGAAAATAAATGCAGTTCTCAGATAAAATAGACAAGATAGGCATGAAGTGAAGGAAACTTTGTACTATGTTCATGCAAGAGAACTGTTCACATTAAACATGAAAAAGAGAAACAAAGTGAAATGGCAGGCAGCCAAAAATAGTACAATACATGAAAAAAATAAAAAAGACTATAGTCAAAGAGGAAAAATCCATTCTAGATTAAAATAAAACCAAGAAGGGGAAAAAATCATTCCTTGATGTTCTTTTAGTTTAGATGAAATACATGTGGATATAAATTAAGCAGAAAGTGGTGCTGGGAAAACTGGTCAACCACTTGTAAAAGAATGAAACTAGATCACTTTCTAACACCACACACAAAAATAAACTCAAAATGGATTAAAGATCTAAACGTAAGACCAGAAACTATAAAACTCCTAGAGGAGAACATAGGCAAAACACTCTCTGACATAAATCACAGCAGGATCCTCTATGATCCACCTCCCAGAATTCTGGAAATAAAAGCAAAAATAAACAAATGGGATCTAATTAAAATTGAAAGCTTCTGCACAACAAAGGAAAATATAAGTAAGGTGAAAAGACAGCCCTTCTGGAATAGGGAGAAAATAATAGCAAATGAGGCAACTGACAAACAACTAATCTCAAAAATACACAAGCAACTTATGCAGCTCAATTCCAAAAAAATAAACAACCCAATCAAAAAATGGGCCAAAGAACTAAATAGACATTTCTCCAAAGAAGACATACTGGATGGCTAACAAACACATGAAAAGATGCTCAACATCACTCATTATCAGAGAAATGCAAATCAAGACCACAATGAGGTACCACTTCACACCAATCACAATGGCTGCTGATCCAAAAGTCTGCAAGCAATAAATGCTGGAGAGGGTGTGGAGAAAAGGGAACCCTCTTACACTGTTGGTGGGAATGCAAACTAGTACAGCCACTATGGAGAACAGTGTGGAGATTCCTTAAAAACTTGCAAATTGAACTGCCTTATGACCCAGCAGTCCCACTGCTGGGCATACACACCAAGGAAACCAGAATAGAAAGAGACACGTGTACCCCAATGTTCATCGCAGCACTGTTTATAATAGCCAGGACATGGAAACAACCTAGATGTCCATCAGCAGATGAATGGATAAGAAAGCTGTGGTACATATATACACAATGGAGTATTACTCAGCCATTAAAAAGAATCCATTTGAATCAGTTCTAATGAGGTGGATGAAACTGGAGCCAATTATACAGAGTGAAGTAAGCCAGAAAGAAAAACACCAATACAGTATACTAACGCATATATATGGAATTTAGAAAGATGGTAATGATGACCCTGTATGTGAGACAGCAAAAGAGACACAGATGTGTAGAGCGGACTTTTGGACCCTGAGGGAGAGGGAGAGGGTGGGGTGATTTGGGAGAATGGCATTGAAACATGTATACTATCATGTAAGAAATGAATCGCCAGTCTATGTTCGATGCAGGATACAGGATGCTTGGGGCTGGTGCACGGGGATGACCCAGAGAGATGGTATGGGGAGGGAGGTGGGAGAGGGGTTCATATTTGGGAACTCAAGTACACCCGTGGTGGATTCATGTCAATGTATGGCAAAACTAATACAGTATTGTAAAGTAAAATAAAGTAAAAATTAAAATTAAAAAACAAAAATAAAATAAACATTTTTAAAAAAATAAAAAATAAAAACAGATATGAGTATACCAGAAATAATATAGTGTAATGGGATAATTTCTATAATAGAAGATAAATAAAAGTTTAAGGAAACCAAAAAATAATAATAATAAATTAAGCAGAAAAATATGCCAACATGATGACAAAATAACAGAGAGGGGAAAACACAAATTTCCTAGTGCTAGGAACTGAGGGAGAAAAATAACATTAAAGCACAAATAATAAATACATGAAAAAATACGTTTAAAAATATAGAATAATTTAAAATATTCATAGTAAATATAGAGGAAAAGTACCAAGATAGATAATAGGTAATAACTAAATAAATTTAATTATAAAACAACTAAAAAAGAAATGCAAAATATAGAAAACAAGTATGCAGATAGTTTTTTTTAAATGGCATCCAGAAAAACACAATTTTAATGCGGATCATAGTTTATTCAGTGATCAGTGAATGAGACTATCTATTTGGGAGAAAAAAAGAAAATTGGAACTCTTCCTCATTTTTTACATAAAATATTTTATAGTTGTAGGCTGTTTTATTCTGTGAAAGATTTCCAAAAACTCAATAGGCTAATGTGAGAATTCTATTAACGTAGCATAATGTTTTGTTGAGCAATATGAGTAGTTCTGTATTTCTACAGAAAAAGGGACTTAAATTAGTTGGAGTTTATAACTTTAAAATTGTTACATTTATGTATCTTAAAGATACATAAAATTGAAAGTATTTTTAGGAGTTAAGTAATACATATGCCAGATTTTATCTGCTACAGTAGTAAGGAATCAATACTTCATCATAACTGTGAGCCAACATCAATGATCCACAAAGGGTTTAATCTGTAACTACTGTTTTTGTTTTATCTATTATAGCTGTTTTTATTGACTTGCATTTCAGTGGCACTTAGGTCAACAATCATATAAATAAATGGTTGAAAAATATCTAAGATTTTTATTTGACATCTGTACTAATAGGTTTAACTGAATCAAAATATAGACATTGAACATACAGTATTAGTATTAATAAAAAAATTAGAAACAGATTGCTGTCCAAACATACATCAGTAAGTATTGAGTCCAGTTTTTTATTTGGAGGGAAAAAATGACAAGATTTGTAGAGTATACATTTTGGGTAAAATGCAAAGAATCAGTCTGGCCTAGGAATATTATATAACCTTATCCTGAGAGACATTTAGTGACTACATAAAACATTTCTCTAATTTATGACCATTTGCCTAATGTGGGTAATTAACATGACATAGATATTACAGTATTTTTAATACATTTTGAAATGAAGTTTCTTAAAAGAACATCAAGATGTCTATTATTTACTCACTAGGAAATTACACCAAAATTCAACTACAAAGCTTTAATTTTATTTAATTGAATAACTATGTTATAAAATAATTGCATTTTGTTCATAACTGTATCACAGTTACATAGTATTCTCACCCTGTCAGTAGGGAAAATCATGGTCCATTATTTAACCAAAATTATATTTAGGGCACTTCTATATTACATAATTAGGTGTTATTCTAATATTGTAAAATTGAATAAAACAATTGATCCAAATATTTTATTTCTGTTTATTAAAGGATTGCAAGTCTTTGTTATTAAAAGGAAAATAATAAACTCTTGTACATATTTTTTCAATACTAAATGAATAGAATAGATATTACTATACCCTATTCTGTGGTAAATCAAGGAAATGAGTGCTTATAGTTCTTCCTGCAACTAAGGAACTGAGGCTCAGAGATAATGGCCGTAAAGAAAAAGTGACAACAGGTCGATATAAACTAAGAAGAAATAGGAAGAATATAAATTGAAATGTGTTCAAATTTAAAAGTCAGAAATAAAAACAGAAGGAAGGTAAATATGATTGCAAGTTTTGATCATTTATTAAATAAAACAAATATATTCCTCTTGCCCTGCATGTCTTATTGTTCAGTTGCTCAGTCATATATGACTCTTTGTGACCCCATGGACTGCAGTGCACCAGCCCTCCCTGTCCATCATCAACTCCCAGAGTTTACTCAAACTCATGTCCATTGAATTGGTGATGCCTTGCAACCATCTCAGTCGCTGTCATCCCCTTCTCTTCTTACCTTCAATCTTTCCCTGCAAAAGTGTCTTTTCCAGTGAGTCAGCTCTTTACATCAGGTGGCCAAATTCTTGGTGCTTCAGCTTCAGCATCAGTCCTTCCAATGAATATTCAGGACTGATTTCCTTTAGGATAGACTGGTTTGTTCTCCTTGCTGTCCAAGGGACTCTCAAGAGTCCTCTCCAACACCACAGTTCAAAAGCATCAATTCTTCAGTGCTCTTTATGGTCCAGCTCTCACATCCATACACAACTACTAGAAAAACCATTGTTGTTGCTGTTCAGTTCATCAGTTGTGTTGACTCTTTGGGACCCCATGGGCTACAGCACATCAGGCTTCCTTGTCCTTCACCATCTCCCAGAGTTTGCTGAAACTCATGTCCTTTGAGTCCATGATGCTGTCCAACCATCTCATCCTCTGTCTTCTCCTTTCCTTCTGCCTTCAGTCTTTCCCAGCATCAGGGTCTTTTCCAATGAGTTGGCTCTCTGTATCAGATGACCATACAGACTTTTGTCAGAAAAGTGATGTCTCTGCTTTTTAATATGCTATCTAGGTTTGTCATAGCTTTTCTTCCAAGGAACAAGAGTCTTTTAATTTCATGGCAGCAGTCACTGTCCACAGTGAATTTGAAGCCCAAGAAAATAAAATCTGTCACTGTTTTCCATCACTTCCCCTTCTATTTGCCATGAAGTGACGGGAGCCCATGCCATAGTCTTCCTTTTGTGAATGTTGAGTTTTAAGCCACCTTTTTCACTCTTCTCTTTCACTTCCATCAAGAAGCTCCTTAGTTCTTCTTCACTTTCTCCCGTAAGGGTGGTATCATCTGCATATCTGAGGTTGTTGATATGTTTTTCCTGGCCATCTTGATTCCATCTTGAGCTTAATCCAGTCCACATTTTGCATGATGTAGACTGCATATAAGTTAAATAAGTAGGGTGACAATATACAGCCTTGATGTACTCCCTCTCCAATTTGGAACCAGTCTGATGTTCCATGTCTGGTTTTGTTGCTCCTTGACCTTCATCCAGGTTTCTTAGGAGGCAGGTAAGGTGGTCTGATATTCCTGCCTCTTTAAGAATTCTTCACAGTTTGTTGTGATCCACACAGTTAAAGGCTTTAGGGTTGTCAATGAAGCAAAAGTAGATGTTTTTCTGGAGTCCATTGCTTTTTCTGTGCTCCAAAGGATGTTGGCAATTTGATCTCTGGTTCCTCTGCCTTTTCTAAATCCAACTTGTACATCTAGAAATTCTCCATTCACATACCGTTGAAGCCTAGCTTGAAGGATTTTGAGCATTACCTTGCTAGCATGTGGACTGAGTGCAATTGCCCAGTAGTTTGAACATTTTTTGGCATTGCCCTTGCTTGGGTTTGAATACACTTCTCATAATAGACTTATAAGAAAAAAACATGTTATTATTTCTGTTATGCATATGAAAGGACTGTGATATTAGAAAGATAAACAACCAGACAAGGTCATGTAGCTAACAAGTAAAGGTACTACATTTCAAACTCAGCTTCTTTCCAGTGCTGTTTATAACATTGCTATATAACCTCAAGCAATATATGAATGTATATGTAAATACATATATGCTTGCAAAATAAATAAGCAAATAAAAAGGCAAACTAGAAAAAAAAAAAGAGGATTGATGAAGAATTGGTTGCTCGTGGAAAAAATAAAAATATCTATACAAAAAATAAAGTACAACCACCTAATATTAAATTTTAAAAAATAAACCTGAAGCACTACTTTAAATTTTGAAAGAATACTGTATAAAACTAATTTTTTAAAAATATTGATAGAATGGATGAGTTTATGGGCAAAAATAACTCAAGAAGATTTAGAACACCAGAATAGATCATTGACAGGGAAATATACTGAGAGATGCATTGATGTTATTTGAGAAAAATTCTGGGCTAAGTATTCTTTTATAGGCAATGAATTTTGTACTATTGAAAAATAAAATCTCTATTTTATATAAATGATCTCAAGCTCAAAAAAGAAATTATTCCAATTTTTTGTATTAAAAATTCTCATAATGAAGCATTGACAAAACACGTGTGATATATGACAAAGTGGGATTCATCTCAGATCTTTAGACTGGTTCCAAATTAGGACATCTATTAACACAAACCATCTCAAAAGTAGGTATAATGAGAGCAATTATGATTATGTAGACAGATAACAAAAAAGTCTTCTGCTAAAGAGAAAAATAAACAATATTGGCTATGATTAAAATTCTTCATAAAAATTTATGAGTATTTTCTTACAATGATTAAGACTGTCTTAAGATGAAAATTACTAGTAAATTAAAGAGGTATTTTCTCCGAAGTCTGGGAAAAGATCAGGATCTCTGTTTATCATCATTACAATTTGAGGCAATTCTAGATGTTCCAAAATTTTTAAAAAAGAAACTTAGAATTTAAACTTGCAAGTATTAGCTAATGTTATCATGACATAGTTGGAAAAAGTAAGAAACCAACAATAAAAAAATTGTTTATAATTAATAAAGTGAAGAAAGGAAACCATTTTAAAATAAATACTTTAAAAAATCAATAATTCATTTTGACCCAAGTGGATATTTGTAAAAATGAAAAAAGATAATATGTAAGTAATTGCAAATATATTTCCTTCCTCTTTTTCTTAAAAAATATTTATAGTAGCCACAATGTTCAAAGGACTTCTATTGGAGATAAAATACAAAGCACAAAGTTCTTATTCTCAAGCAGAGTATATTCTAGGATGTGTTTGGGGAGACAGTTATGCATGTGTAAATATGCAATATAATTTCAGGTAATAAATATTATTCAGAAAAAATTCAAAGCAGAATAATAAGGTACAAGTTAAAAGCAGAAGATCCTGTAGGCTTGGAGGGATATTTATCCATCTTAGTCAAGGAATGTCTTCTAAGATGATGACATTATTTTGTAGAAAAGAAGAAACTCAGGTTTGGTCTTGTTTTAAATTTAAATGAATATTTGATATACAAGTAAAAATGTTCAACAAAATAGTGAATATGAATCAGCAATTCAGTGGACAGGTTGAGTCTTGAGAAATAAATTTAAACATTTTCAGTATATACGATTAATATTATTTTAAAAAAGACTGAATAAACTTAACATGTAGTTAGGTATAATCTTGATAAGGAGCATGAAAAAATTATAAAACAGCTATTTAAAATTTATAATGGGATTTTGAAAACCAAGATTTGAGTGATTGGTGAATGTGAGTTCCTACATTTAAAAGTTCAAGAAATGTATACATCTTAATTAAAAATAATGCTGTAGCAGCAACATGGATAGGACTAGAGATTGTCATACCAAGTGAAGTAAGTCAGACAGAGATGGAGAAATACTGTTTGACATCCCTTATAAGCAGAATTTAAAAAGAAATTATTCAAATGAACTTATTTGCAAATCAGAAAGAGACTCATAAACTTAAAGAATGAACTTACAGTTGCGGAGAGGGGGACAAGAAATGAGGAGAAGGGATAGTTAGGGAATGTGGGATGGACATGTACATACTGCTCTATTTAAAATAGATAACCAACAAGGACCTACTATATACCACAGGGAACTCTGCTTAATGTTATGTGGCAGCCTAGATGGAAGAGTTTTGGGGGGAGAATGGGTACAGGTGTATGTACGGTTGAGTCCCTTTCCTGTCTGTGTACCTGAAACTATCACATTGTTTATTGGCTGAAAGACAATGCCAAAGAATGCTCAAACTACCGCACAATTGCACTCATCTCACACACTAGTAAAGTAATGCTCAAAATTCTCCAAGCCAGGCTTCAGCAATACGTGAACCGTGAACTTCCTGATGTTCAAGCTGGTTTTAGAAAAGGCAGAGGAACCAGAGATCAAATTGGCAACACCTGTTGGATCATGGAAAAAGCAAGAGAGTTCCAGAAAAACATCTATTTCTGCTTTATTGACTATGCCAAAGCCTTTGACTGTGTGGATCATAATAAACTGTGGAAAATTCTGGAAGAGATGGGAATACCAGACCACCTGACCTGCCTCTTGAGAAACCTGTATGCAGGTCAGGAAGCCACAGTTAGAAATGGACATGGAACAGACTAGTTTCAAATAGGAAAAGGAGTATGTCAAGGCTATATATTGTCACCCTGCTTATTTAACTTATATGCAGAGTACATCATGAGAAACGCTGGGCTGGAGGAAGCACAAGCTGGAATCAAGATTGCCGGGAGAAATATCAATAACCTCAGATATGCAGATGGCACCACACTCACAGCAGAAAGTGAAGAAGAACTAAGGAGCCTCTTGATGAAAGTGAAAGAGGAGAGTGAAAAAGTTGGCTTAAAGTTCAACATTCAGAAAACTAAGATCATGGCATCCAGTCCCATCACTTCATGGCAAATAGATGGGGGAACAGTGGCTGACTATATTTCTGGGCTCCAAAATCACTGCAGATGGTGATTGCAGCCATGAAATTAAAAGATGCTTACTCTTTGGCAAGAAAGTTATGATCAACCTAGACAGCATATTAAAAAATAGAGACATTACTTTGCCAACAAAGGTCCATCTAGTAAAGGCTATGGTTTTTTCAGTGGTCATGTATGGATGTGAGAGTTGGACTGTGAATAAACCTGAGTGCCAAAGAATTGATGCTTTTGAACTGTGGTGTTGGAGAAGAATCTTGAAAGTCCCTTGGACTGCAAGGAGATCCAACCAGTCCATCCTAAAGGAGATCAGTCCTGGGTGTTCATTGGAAGGACTGATGCTAAAGCTAAAACTCCAGTACTTTGGCCACCTCACGCGAAGAGCTGACTCACTGGAAAAGACCCTGATGCTGGGAAAGATTGAGGGCAGGAGGAGAAGGGGACGATAGAGGATGAGATGGCTGGATGGCATCACCGACTCAATGGACATGGGTTTGGGTAGACTCCGGGAGTTGGTGATGGATAGGGAGGCCTGGCGTGCTGTGATTCATGGGATCACAAAGAGTTGGTTGCTGGGAGCCAGCGTGAGGAACCCCGCCCATGGCAAAGGTCATGAGGAAGGAGGCTCGGCATGTGCAAAGGTGGGATCGAGCCTCAGGGGTCCCCCTGGAAATTCTTAAGCATCTACCCCTAAAACCAGAGTCTGCCTGCTATGTTGTGCTTTCCACCTACTCTTCTGACATTAACAGGGGGCTGTCCCCCAACCACCTTTTTCTGGAAAAAGTTAATTTAGAGCTTTTAGATAATAAGTCTCCTGGGCATAATAAGAGTGTTTCAATCCAGAAACCCCTCTGATGGCTTTCTAACCTGCCTGCCGGAATCTTACAGCTGCGCATGTGATTGTTTCCTGCCTCCCGACTGCAAGAGGCACAGGAAGCTTAAAACATCTAGGAATGTAGGGGCTTCCTAGGAGTCAAAATCATTAGAATAGGACTGACTAAGGGTTTCATTTGTTGAGCCAATATGTGCTGCCAAATTTTCGTATCTTTTATTTGTATATATAGTTGGTATATAGAAAAAACAGGTAGTAGCCCTGGCATTAGCAACATTAGATCTTTGAGTTAAGTATTTTCTTTGTTATAACCCACTGCACGTTTGTTCTACAGGAATGTAACTTTATTTAATACTTTGAGGGTGATGCAGATTAAAGAAAAAACACTTCAAGGGAAAAAGAGTTTTCTGGTTGATAGACATTTATCTAGGAAGAGAACCATAAAAATGTTAAAAGGCCTTTTGGCCAGAAGATAATGTAAACCACCTAAGACCTTCTGTATACGGGAAGGTATGCAAAAAGAAAGCCTGGTCTCAATGAGGGTCAGGACTGCTGCCCCTGCATAACTCTGCATATTCCATTATTTCTTTATGTACAACTTGGGGTATATAAGCTGCTTTTGAAAATAAAGTTGTGGGTCTGGCACCAATGCTTGGCTCCCCCATGTCGTTCTTTTCTCCCTTTTCTGGCTGAATTCCCATCTAAAGCGTGGAAGCTCACCGAGTCTACTTATTTGCCCTGGCTTCTAAGACCCACGCGAGAGGGAGCCCAAGCGGGGCTATTCAAGCGAGCGCCAGTGGCCTACGTAGACGGTGCAAGTTTCTTGTCTTGGAAATTTATTGATTTTCCATGTAAACCGAGTTATTCAGCCTCCTTTCTCCACTTACATTATTCTTTCCTAATCTCTGTTTATATTTCTAATAAATAAGTTTTCCCTCGCCGATTCTGTCCCCGCTTCAAATTACTCTGGATCCACTGGAGCTGGACCCCGGCAGCTGGACACGACTGAGCAATTGAACTGAGCTGAAAAAAATAATAATGCTGTTGAAAAAATGGTACCAACAGACTTGCTTGACACAGGGTTGTTACAAACCTTCAAAATGCAAAACAGAACAAAACCAGTATCTAATAAATGCAATTAAGGGAAGAGCAATACAATGAAGTGAGCCTGTATTAGTAGAAGCTTAAATTAAGGAAGGTTCTTGTCCTTACTAAACTCAAGGGATAAAAAAATACTGCCCTATGTAATCATGGTCCACTAAGCAAGAGAGCTTTTTACACACCCCCAGAGGCAATGGAAAACCCAGCGAGGGACTCTTTCCCAGGAAAGGAAATACCAGGCAAGAGTAGTTGGATTGGTTTAACAGTGAGATTTGTTTAACTACATGAGATACAGTAAAACTCTTTGAACCTGTTATTGGTGGTTACACAAATTATAGAACAGAGATTTAGGCCACTTTTGGTTATTAAAAATTGCAAAGTGTCATTTTTAGTGTCTGGCTACTTTCCAACAGGAATGAGTGATATTTCTTGTTACATTAGAGACCCAGGTAATGTTGTAGGCCCTGTCCTGAATTATGCAGTAATGTTCATATGAAGTGTACAAGAGGTAATATGCTTGCTTCATAAAAAGAGTAAATGTAGAACCATCATGAATGCTTCATTATGCTTCAGTTTACAAGTTAATGAAGTTAACCTAAAGGTATCAGTGGAAAACAGAGGTAGGAATTATGGTATATCCCTTTTATTGTAATGAGGGATATATTTGCTCTTTTGATTTCTTGCTCTGGCTTAGTCTGTTTTCATATAAAACATGCCTAACAAAAGTTTCATTGCATGATAAAGGGAAATAAAGTGTAGGAGTTCACTGTAAGAAACACGAATATAAAAATTAATTAGGGAGTTATAACATTTAATTTACAAAATATTCTGAGCTCTTTTCAGAAAAATAAATGAATTATGTAGTTAACCATTCAATTTTTCATTCATTCATCCATTCATTTAACTGATTTATTCATCTCTGTATTATTTCCCTATTTTCCAGACATCATTCATGGAAAGAGATGTAAAAATGAATAGTACACAGGCCCCACTCACAAAGAAATAAATGGAATAAATTTGTAAACAATAATCTTTTTTATACTACTAAAAATATGTTGAAAGTGCTACACTTATTTTAGTATATAATGAGGTGTACAAAGGTGTTGTGCTATTTTACTTGATAAAAAGTGCTCAGTTCAGTTCATTTCAGTCGCTCAGTCGTGTCCGACTCTTTGCGACCCCATGAATTGCAGCACGCCAGGCCTCCCTGTCCATCGCCAACTGCTGGAGTTCACTCAGACTCACGTCCATCGAGTCCGTGATGCCATCCAGCCATCTCATCCTCGGTCGTCCCCTTCTCCTCCTGCCCCGAATCCCTCCCAGCATCAGAGTCTTTTCCAATGAGTCAACTCTTCGCATGAGGTGGCCAAAGTACTGGAGTTTCAGCTTTAGCATCATTCCAAAGAAATCCCAGGGCTGATGTCCTTCAGAATGGACTGGTTGGATCTCCTTGCAGTCCAAGGGACTCTCAAGAGTCTTCTCCAACACCACAGTTCAAACACATCAATTCTTCGGCGCTCAGCTTTCTTCACAGTCCAACTCTCACATCCATACATGACCAATGGAAAAACCATAGCCTTGACTAGACGGACCTTAGCTGGCAAAGTAAGGTCTCTGCTTTTGAATATGCTATCTAGGTTGGTCATAACTTTTCTTCCAAGGAGTAAGTGTCTTTCAATTTTATGGCTGCAATCACCATCTGCAGTGATTTTGGAGCCTCCCAAAATAAAGTCTGACACTGTTTCCACTGTTTCCCCATCTATTTCCCATGGAGTGATGGGACCAGATGCCATGATATTCATTTTCTGAATGTTGAACTTTAAGCCAACTTTTTCATTCTCCACTTTCATCAAGAGACTTTTAGGTTCCTCCTCACTTTCTGCCATAAGGGTGGTGTCATCTGCATATCTGAGGTTACTGATATTTCTCCCTGCAATCTTGATTCCAACTTGTGCTTCCTCCAGCCCAGCATTTTTCATGATGTAGTCTGCATATAAGTTAAACAAGCAGGGTGACAATATACAGCTTTGACATACTCGTTTTCCTATTTGGAACCAGTCTGTTGTTCCATGTCCAGTTCTAACTGTTGCTTCCTCACCTGCATACAGGTTTCTCAAGAGGCAGGTTAGGTGGTCTGGTATTCCCATCTCTTTCAGAATTTTCCACAGTTTATTGTGATCCACACAGTCAAAGGCTTTGGCATAGTCAATAAAGCAGAAGTAGATGTTTTTCTGGAACTCTCTTGCTTTTCCCATGATCCAGCGGATATTGGCAATTTGATCTCTGGTTCCTCTGCCTTATCTAAAACGAGCTTGAACATCAGGAAATGCACTGGTCATAGCAAACACCCTCTTCCAACAACACAAGTGAAGACTCTACACATGGACATCACCAGATGGTCAACACTGAAATCAGATTGATTATATTCTTTGCAGCCAAAGATGGAGAAGCTCTATACAGTCAACAAAAAACAAGACCAGGAACTGACTGTGGCTTAGATCATGAACTCCTTATTACCAAATTCAGACTTAAATTAAAGAAAGTAGGGAAAACCGCTAGACCATTCAGGTATGACCTAAATCAAATCCCTTATGATTATACAGTGGAAGTGAGAAATAGATTTAAGGGTCTAGATCTGATAGATAGAGTGCCTCATGAACTATGGAATGAGGTTCTTGACATTGTACAGGAGACAGGGATCAAGACCATCCCCATGGAAAAGAAATGCAGAAAAGCAAAATGGCTGTCTGGGGAGGCCTTACAAATAGCTGTGAAAAGAAGAGAGGCAAAAAAAACAAAGAAGAGGAAACATATAATCATCTGAATGCAGAGTTCCAGTGAAAAACAAGAATAGATAAGAAAGCCTTCTTCAGCAATCAGTGCAAAGAAATGGAGGAAAACAACAAAATGGGAAAGACTAGAGATCTCTTCAAGAAAATTAGAGCTACCAAGGGAACATTTCATGCAAAGATGGGCTCGATAAAGGACAGAAATGGTATGGACCTAACAGAAACAGAAGATTAAGAAGAGGTGGCAAGAATACACAGAAGAATTGTACAAAAAAGATCTTCACGACCTAGATAATCATGGTGGTGTGATTACTCACCTAGGGCCAGACATCCTGGAATGTGAGGTCAAGTGGGCCTTAGAAAGCATCACTACAAACAAAGCTAGTGGAGGTGATGGAATTCCAGTGGAGCTATTTCAAATCCTGAAAGATGATGCTGTGAAAGTGCTGCACTCAATATGCCAGCACATTTGGAAGACAGCAGTGGCCACAGGACTGGAAAAGGTCAGTTTTCATTCCAATCCCAAAGAAAAGCAATGCCAAAGAATGCTCAAACTATTGCACAATTGCACTCATCTCACAGCCCTTAGAAGGAACCAACCCCACTGACACCTGGATCTTGGACTTTAGCCTCCAGGGTTGTGAGGGAATACATTTCTGTTGTTTAAGCCACCCAGGTGGTAGTGTTGAATACTTTGTTAGACAAACTATACAGTGAAGGGTATGAGGGTTTCCAAGGTGGCACAGTGGTAAAGAATCTGCCTGCTAGTGCAGGAGATGCAAGAAACAGGGCTCGATCCTTGAGTCGAGAGGATCCCCTGGAGAAGGAAATGGCAAACCACTCCAGTACTCTTGCCTGGAGAATCCCGTGGACAGAGGAGCCTGACAGGCTGTAGTCCATTGGGTTGCAGAGAGTCAGACATGACCGAGCGACTGAGCACCCACACGCACAGTGAAGGATCAGCAAATCTGCATGTCTTGGAGTTGTTCTACTACTGACCACCAGATGATTCAGACCTTTGAGTTTCCTAAAATATTACATGCCGCTGCTGCTGCTGCTAAGTCACTTCAGTTGTGTCCAACTCTGTGCGACCCCATAGATGGCAGCCCACCAGGCTCCCCTGTCCATAGGATTCTCAAGGCAAGAACACTGGAGTGAGTTGCCATTTTCTTCTCCAACACATGAAAGTGAAAAGTGAAAGTGAAGTCGCTCAGTCGTGTCTGACTCTTCGCAACCCCATGGACTGCAGCCCAGGCTCCTCCGTCCATGGGATTTTCCAGGGAAGAGTACTGGAGCGGGTTGCCACTGCCTTCTCCGAAAATATTATATAAGAGCATCTACTTAGTTTTCAAAAAAAATCACAAAAGAGAGAAATTTATTATTAATGAACAGTAAAATTTCTAGTTGCCTTATGTTTCTACATTCTTATACTATTATATCACTTATATATTATTCCTGGATAGGAAAAGATGTTCCCAGCATCATATTTATGTAAAACAGCAAAGTTTTATTATGTCCTAATGGAAGCCAAAATGATATTCTGTATTTTAACAACAGCTCATTTATTTAAATGCATATTTATAACCTGTTACTTGAATTATTATATAAATATCTTCCAAAATATAAATTTAAATATATGCATTTTTAAAGTGATTTTTGAATAATTTCAAGAAATATTCTTTGCCTTTTTTATACACACTATTTTTGGAAAAGTGTAACCTAAAAAAATGTGCATTTTATATCTTTTGCCAACCTTGAGGCTATGAAAAGAAACTCTCATTTAAATTGCAGTATTGTGAAACTGGAGGCCTTCAGGCTGAAGAAGGATTCCAAAAAACATTATGGAAAATTCAAGTATTTATTGACTATGCCAGCTGGGAAGTTTTCTTGATTGAATGGTGTTTGGAAAGCAGCAGAAATGTACTGTCAAATGTATAAAAGTCAACATCTCTCTAAGAGGGAAGACAAGAATGGGATTGGTATTTTATTACATACTTTCCTATGAAGTATTTTAAAGTAGCTGCAACATAGCATTTATATGACCTGAATGCAGGGTAAATTGGTAATTTTCAAGAGGACTCCTCATTGGAAATGACTTCTAAGAGTGAAATCATGCTAGCATCAAAGCATTTTCTGTCATTAGTACTCCCTACTAGCATGGAGAGAAACACATAGCCCAGTTCCCTCAGGAGCTTAACATCTAGCAAGAAATCCACTTTGCCACCATTTGAGTAAATTATGTAATGAGAACAGGCATGTGTCAAGATAATTCATTGTTTGGGGAGATGCAGAAAGTAGCAGTAAGATAACCCTCTGTGATATCTTGATTTATAATAAATATGCATTCGGTCTCGTCCCCATTTCTGGTGTGGAGCTCCTAAAACCTTTGGAATTTCTTCAGTGTTAAGAGACATAATGGTGTTTTTTGTTCCTTTAATAAGGTAACTTTTACAAAGCCCCTAACCAAGTTTTCCAGGTGACTAAGTGGGTAAAGAATCCACCTGCAATGGAGGGGATATGGGTTGGATCCCTGGGACAGGAAGATCCCCTGGAGGAGGGTATGACAACCCTCTCCAGTATTCTTTTTCTTGGAGAAGCCCTTGGACAGAGGAACCTGGTGGGCTACAGTCCATTGGGATCACAAAGAGTCAGACATAACTGAAGCAACTGAGCACAACCAGGTGGTTAGAGCGTTGGCAGCTCCAGTCTCAGTCCTGCCCCCAGCCTCTAGGTATAGAGAGGAACTGGAGGTTGAATTGATTGCTACTGACCAATGATTTAATGGTTCATGCCCATGAAATGAAGTCTCTACAAAAACCCAAAAGGAGAGGGTGCAGAGAGCTTCCAGTTGGTGAATGCATGGAAGGTCTGAGAGAATGGCCCACCCAGAAAGCATGGGAGCTCTGCACCCGATGATGGTTTCCAAGAAGTGCTGGGTGGTGTGTGAGGAAGTCCACCCTGCCCCCCCCACACACAATGGAATTGGGTCCAGGAACCCTAAAGTACCCTTGTTCTTTGGAAACTAAATGTGAGGACAATAGGGACCTGATTGATTGATTGATTGACCTGAATGATTAATGATAATCATTCATTAATTCATTTAAAAAATATGCACTGAGACTTGTTGGATGAAAAGCACAGATGAGTACATGATCATGAATAAAGAAAATAAAAGTGTCTGCTTCCGTAAAATGCATCTGCTATGAAAGACAAGTGATAAAACATTATATAATCAACAAATTCTGGAATTCTGTAAAGGAAGCAAAGTAGGTATATTAGTGAATATTGAGGGCCTGAAAGAAGGGAAAGAGTTGTTTTGATTTTTGGTCAAAAGTCTCAAAGGGAGAGTAGTATTGAGATTGGGACCTGTCCATTGAAGAGGCAGGACTTGAAAATGGCAGGTGAGGCGTGTTCTAAATCTCTGAAGAAAACATGCAGAAATCCTAGGATGGGAAAGAAGTTGCTGTGTTTTCTGAGAAGAGGGCAGTAAGTTAGAGATTCAATAGGTTACAAAGCACAGAAGTCTGCATTACAGGGCATGATAGGATTTTAACTTTGAAGTATTGAAATGAGATTGAAAGTTTTACAGCAGGAAGATTTTTTAAGCCTATTATTTGCCTTTTTGATTTAGGTCCTGTGTAGAAACTCCTTCAAACGAAGACTTGAGATTCAGTGGGAGATGGGTGAGTAGACTATCACAGAGGTGGAAGACCAGTGATAATTGTTTGAACCAGGGTGATCATGTGAAAATACTGGAAACATTAATGTGTTCGTGGAGGTGAAATAAACCAAAACATTTAGAGCTGGTTTGGGGGAATGAGCACACGCCCTAGGTGTAGTCATTCAGAAATCAGGGAGAAACATTAGCCAGTGTGAATACATTTTCAGCTCAAGAGTGCTTGTCCTTTACTATTAATATATGTTTAAAATACAAGGGTGTTGCAAGTGGAATCTGAGTTTTGGTAATCTTTCTTATAATTAAAGGATTTAAGCCATTCCATTTGTTAGGCAGCCATTATACTTAGAGCATACACCTATAGTTTTCATCTCTTCTCATTTTCACTCCAGTTCTCACCAGAGTTATCAAAGTTAGTGAATGGAAAAGTGAAGTTCTGATGATTACCGTCTTCAGTCTTGATAATTTCCTTCTTGTAAAAATCGTTAGTTGTGTTTCTAAGATCTCTCTGCTTTTTGTTTGTTTGTTTTTAGTTTTATTTAGTTGGATTTGAATTATGTATGACTGGGTTACCTAAGCAAATCTAGTTACTTGAAAACCAAAATTCTTTTTAAGGTGTTTTACATACCTATAAACACAACATGGAACCAATATTCCAAGTAAGACTAATGACAAATATTGGTATAAGGATTCTAGGAAATACCACCAGTGCCTTCTCTCAAAGAGTGTTTGAACATGGATGTCCTTTTTAATTTTGATGGGATTCGGACACCTTGACAATTATCTAGAATGGATTTATAGAAAATATTGTGCAGAATACATATAAAATTCAAGACGACTAGTATGGCCATCTTTTTTAAAAATATGGGAAACTATAAAGATTGAGTATTGTGGTTTGTGTTCTCACATTGATTTCCTGATGGCTTAGCTTTTAAAAATATTGCCTTCAACCAGGGTTTAGAAAATCTTTGCTTTTTGTTGCTTTGTACTTTTAAAAAACTACTTTATCAGCCACAGAATTGCTCCTTTTGTGTGAAGAGTGAGCTTCTGTGTTGTTACTGGGCAAATGCCTTCCATTCTCCTTATACTATTAATCAGGAGATGTTAGGGTACTGGGGAATTCATGGTAAAGACATTAGATCTTCATCAAATATTCACTGAGTGCCCACTTGATTTCAAAGTGGCCCAGGATTTCTTTGGGATTCTGCTCTGGGAATTACTGAAAATATGGTAAATAATGGTGTCTAATTCAGAACTATTGTGACGATTGTATGGAATAATATGTATTAGGGGACTTACTTAGCATGATCATTTGCTATTTGTAATTGTTCAACAAAGATAAACATGAAATAATTAAAAGCTGCTGTGGTTGTTACAATATTACACAGATTTAAAAATTCACAATCTTTTGGGTGACAAGGTAGGAAAAAAATAGGAAAAAGATCTGAAGGACTCTAGGCCAAAAGATGATCAAGTTCTTACTAAAGAAATGTTTGTGAAGCTGGACAGTAGAATCAGTAGATTGTGTGACTGCCTTGAGAGTGTGAAATGAAGAAATGGGAGGAAAGCAGGGGATCCAGAGTGTCTGGATTACCTGGTGGATGGTGCTGCCCCGCTGCCCCTTCTGTGTTCGGTTGAAGACGCGAGTTTAACGAAGTTTTACTTTCAGTGACACTGCAGGTAAGTTTCAATGGCAGCATCAGCAAAAACTTCATTCTTCACAGCTTTTTCTATGAAGACCCAAGGTGAGTACAAGCAATCATCTATGACTACCTGTCATTTATTGACCTTTTTAAAAGGGCATGTTCTAGCATTTTTTCAGGTACTAGTTTTGTGTTTGTTTGTTTGTTTGTTTTTTCATGTTTACACGTTAAACCTGCTTGTAATAATTGGTAATATTAAGTAATCGTACGAAGGTTGTGATGACCATCAATGTTCGAAGGATTGGAAAAAAAAGCTGTGATTTTATTGGAGGATAAAATAAAGAAAGAGAAGAGAGGCCTTTATTGACTGTCCTGTAAACTTAAAACTGCTGTCTACTTCCCATGTGAAAAATTAATCATATAATCTTTTAAAGACACAATATTGAAAAAAAGTATTTTAACTAGAGTAACTTTTTAATGAAAACCATTGTCTGCACATATTCTAGTAGAAAGTGAATGCATATTAATCAACATAATTTAATTTTCAAAAATAGAATTTCTCATTGTTTCCATATGGTATAAAAAGACTTTCTTCTTTGAAATTGTCTCTTATATGACTAAGTAACTGGTAAGATTCACAATTTAGGTTCTACTGGAGAAATTAGCAAAATGCTGTTATTGAAGTCATGCCTTAATAGAACTTCTATGAGTTCTGAATCCCTATTTCTTCTCTGTCCTTCGTCTTACCCTGTTTCTTGGTTTCTGTCTCTCCCTCTCTCCTCAAATATTGGGTCATAGTCCAGATAAAACAACTTAAATATAGATAAAATACAGTTTCCCTAATAAAAAGATGTCAAGATCACATCCATAATTAACATTTGTCTCTTTGTCACAGGTCCTAGGAGGAAGGTTAGGTAAAAATCACAGGATTGGGGATAAATAGAAAAAATTGGCCAGTAATCACTGGGGTTGGTGGCTCACAATCAGCACTCAACAAAACTTAGTCAAAGTGGGTAAAATATAAAGTAACATTTTATGGTTTGTGTTCTCACATTGATTTCCTCATAGCTTGGCTTTTAAAACCATTGTTTCAACCAGCATTTAGAACAGGTTTGCTTTTTGTTTCTGCCTACCTTTTGAAAACTACTTTATTAGCCATAAAATTATGACACAAGATTTATTTGGGATTCTGGCTCTGACATTTTCTGCAAATGTGGTAAACAGTGATGTCTAACTCAGAATTATTTTGACAATTGCCTGCAATATTTAAAAGCTACTTAGGTTGTTACAATATTACAATAATTTAAAACTTCACAATCTTTGGGTGACAAGGTAGAAAATAAAGGATAGGAAAGGAATCTGAAAGAGTCTTGGCCAAGTGATGATCAAGTTCTAACTAGAGAAATGTTTGTGATATTGGGCTTTAGAATTACCAGATGATGTGTTTATCTGCAGGGTCTGAGATAAGGAAATGGGTTGCAGACAAGGAGATCCTAGAGTCTGTCTGGATTACTTGATGAATAATGCTGCCTGTTCTGTGTTGAGTTGGGAAAATGAACTTTAACAAAGTTTTACTTTCAGAGACACTGCAGGTAAGTTTTCATGGAGCCATCTGCAAATACTTCATTTCTCACACCTTTTCGTCTGAAGACCCAAGGTGAGTACAAGCAGTCATCTATGACTATCTGTCATTTATTGACCTTTATTAAAGTGCATGTTCTATAAAACTATAACATCTTTTAGACACCAGTGTTCTGGTTAGTTGTTATGTTCATATTTACATTAAACCTGTAATAATTGGTAATATTAGATGATTTATGAAGCTTGTGATGGTTATCAATGTTTGAAGGATTGGAAAAATAATCTGTGTTTTTGTTGGGGGATAGAAGAAAGGAATTAAAGAGAGGAGAAGCATTTATTGATTGTTCTATGAACTTAAATAGCTGTGTACTCTCCATGTAAAAAAAATTAAATCATGCATTTTTTTCAGTTAAAGACATGAAATTGAAAAAAGTTAGCTACTTTTTAGTGAAAGCTGGTGTCTAGAGATATGCTAGGAGAAGTTGAAGGTATATTATGAATTTAATTTTCATAAGTGACTTTTCTTAGTATTGTTTCCAGATGGTTTTAGTAGATTTTAATCTTTGAAATTATCTCTAATATGACTAAGTAACTGATGTGATTCACAGTTTAGTTTCTGCTGCAGAAAGTAGCAAATAAACATTATTGAAATCATATATTCTTCGAACTTCCATGAGCGCTAAATCTCTATTTCTTCTCTGTCCTTCACCATCCCTTTTTTCTCGGTTTCTGTCTCTTCTCAAATACTGGGCCATCGTTCAGACAGTTGCATGGACCAATATGTTTAGGGGACCCATTTGGCATGATCATTTGCAATTTGTAATCATTCAACAAAGCATAACACAGAAAACCTAAAAGTTACTTTGATATTGTAATATTACAAAGATTAAGAAATGTCATAATCCTTTTGGTGACAAAGTAGAAAATAAAGGATATGAGAAGAGTTTGAAAGAGTCTTGGCCAAGAGATGATCAAGTTCTAACTAGAGAAATGCTTGTAAAGTTGGGCAGTAGCATTACCAGATGGTGTGATTGTCTGGAGGGTGTGAAATAAAGAAAAGGGATGAGAATGGGGATCCCATAGTCTGTCTGGATTACTTGGTGGATGGTGCTGCCCCTTCTGTGTTGGGTTGGAAACACAAGTTTAACAAAGTTTTACTTTCAGTGACACTGCAGGTTAAGTTTCAGTGACAGCATCAGCAAAGACTTCATTCCTCACACCTTTTGCTCTGGAGACCCAAGGTGAGTTCAAGTCATCATCTATGACAATATTTCATTTATTCACCTTTATTAAAGTGCATGTTCTATAAACTATAACACCTTTTACTTGGCAGTTTTGTGTTTGCTTGTTTTGTACATATTAAATTGCTTGTAACAATTGGTAATATAAGTGATCATATGAAGCTTCTGATAAATGTCAATGTTTAGAGGATTGGAAAATAATCTGTGATCTTATTGATGGAAAGAGAAAGAGAAGAGAGGCCTTTGTTGACTGTCCTATAACCTTGAAACAGCTGTCTACTTTCCCTGTGAAAAAATTAAATCATGCAGTTTTTCAGTTGAAAGACATCATATTGAAAAGAGGATTGTTAACTAGTTACTTCTTGGTGAAAATTGATGTCTGAAGATATACTAGTAGAAGTTGAAGGTATTCTAGTGAAGAGTAATTTGATTTTCCTAAATAGGTTCACTTATTGTTTCCAGTTGGTGCAAATAGATTTTCTCTTTGAAATTCTCTCTTCTATGACTGAATAACTGGTAAGAGACACAGATTAGGTTCTGATGCAAAAATTAGAAATGAAATATTATTGAAATCACATCTTCTTAGAAGTTGAGTTCTAAATTCCTATTTCTTCTCTGTCCTTCTCCACCCCCATTTCTCAGTTTGTGTCTCTTCCTCTCTCCTCAATTATTGGGCCAAAATTCAGAAAAAATAACTTAAATAAAAAGAAAATACAGCTCCTTTAATAAAAAGATGTCAAGATCCCATCCATAATTCCATTCATCTGTTTGTCACAGGGATCAGTGACAAGGCCAGGTAAAAATCAGGATTAGTGATTTAAAAAAAAAAAAAAAAAGGCCACTAATCACTGGGGGTTTTTGCACACAATTAGCACTCAGCACAAGTTAGTCAAAGCAGGAAAATAAAGAAATACAAAGTAGTTTTTTATGGTTTGTGTTCTCACATTGGTTTCCTGATGGCCTGGCTTTTAAAACTGTTGCCTTCAACCAATGTTGAGAATAGCTTTGCTTTTTGTTTCTTTCTACTTTTTTAAAAAACTATTTTTTGAGATAAAATTGCTTCTGTGATTCCTTATAGATATTTTAGATGAAAAGTGAACTCTCATGTTGATTGTTACTTGGCAAATGCCTTCCCTTCTCCTTATTTCATTATTAAGGAGGCTGCTATTGAGTTCATGATTAAGACATTTGACCTTCATCAAATATTAACCAATTGCCTACTTGATTTCAAAGTGGCCCAGGGTTACTTTGTGGTTCTGGCTCTCTCATTTCCTGCAAATGTGGTAAATAATGATGTCTAACTCAGAATTATTGTGAAAATTGCATGGAGTAGTATGGGTTTGGGGCCTTATTTAGAATGGTCATTTGCTATTAGTAATCATTCAACAAAGCATAACATAGAAAATTTAAAAATTACTTTGGTTGTTATAATATTACAAAGATTGAAAAAAATCACAATCCTTTTGGTGACTAGGTAGAAGAGAAAGGGTCTGGATCAGTCTGTCTGGATTACTTGGTGGATGGTGCTGCCCCTTCTGTGTTGGTTGAAATATGAGCTTTAACAAAGTTTACTTTCAGTGACACTGCAGGTAAGTTTTCATGGAGGCATCTGCAAAGATTTCATTCCTCACACCTTTTTCTCTGAAGACCAGAGGTGAGTACCAGCAGTCATCCACGACTATCTGTCATTTATTGGCCTTGTTCTATAAAATATAACAACTTTTAGGTACCAGTTTTGTGTTTGCTTGTTTTGTTCATGTTTCCGTATTAAACGTGCTGTGATAATTGGTAATATTAAGTGATCATATGAAGCTTGTGGTGGTTGTCAGTGTTTGGAAGATTGGAAAAATAATCTGTGATTTTACTGAGGGTAGGAGATAGGAAGTAAAGAGAGGAGAAGCATTCATTCATTCCATGAACTTGAACAGCTGTTGACTCTCCATGTGAAAAAATTAAATCATACAGTTTTTCAGCTTAAAGACATAATATTGGAAAGAAGGATTTTAACTAGGGTAACTTTTTTAGTGAAAGTTGGTGTCTACAGATATTCTAGTAGAAGTTCAATATATATTTGTCAACAGTAATCCAGTTTTCATAAATATTTTTTCTTATTGTTTCCATATGGTATAAAAAAGACTTTTTTCTGTGAAATTATTTCTTATATGACTAAGTAACTGGTAAGATTTATAGTTTAGATTCGGCTGCAGAAATTAATGAAGAGATGTTATTCAAATCACATCTTAATAGAACTTCTATGAGTTCTAAATCCCTATTTCTTCTCTACTTCTCCACCTCTTTTTCCCCAGTTCCTGTCTCTCCCTCTCTCTGGAAATACTGGGCCAAATTTCAGGGAAAAGAACTTAAATACAAAGAAATGCAGCTCCTTAATAAAGAGATGTCAAAATCACATTCATAATTCCATTGATCTGTCATGGGCCCCAGTGGCAAAGCCAGGTAAAAAAAAATCACGGGATATTTTAGGTGAAAGTGATTCTGTGTTGATTGTTACTTGGCAAATGCCTTCCCTTCTCGTTGTCTTTAATCAGGAGGTGTTAGAGTACTGAGGAGTTCATGACAAAGATGTTGGATCTTCAAGTACTTACCAAGAGTCTGCTTGATTTCAAAGTGGCTCATGGTTTCTTTGGGTTCTGGCTCTGGCATTTTCTGTAAATATGGTAAATAACAATGCCTAACTCAGAATTATTATGACAATTGCATGGAATAATATGTATTCAGGACTTATTTAGCATGCTTATTTGCTATTTGTCATTCAATAAAGCGTAACGTAAAAAACTTAAAAGCTACTTTGGTTGTTACAATATTATAAAATTAGAAAAATCACAATCCTTCTAGTGACAAGGTAGAAAATAATGAGTCACAGAGTTTTTGCCAGGAGATAATCAAGTTCTAACTAGAGAAATGTTTGTGAAGTTGGGCAGTAGAATTACCAGACAGTCTGACTGTCTGGAGGATGTGAGATGAAGAAACAGGATGAAAACAGGGGATCCCAGAGTACAGCAGTCATCTATGACTCTCATTTATTGACTTTTATTAATTTCCATGTTCTATAAACTAAAACGTCTTTTTAGTACAATTTTTTTCCCTATTGTGTTCATATTCATATTAACCTACCTGTAATACTTGGTAATATTAAGCAATCACATGAAGAACTTGAAATAACTGTCTGCTCTCCATGTATAAAATTAAATCATACAATTATTCAGTTTAAAGACATAATGTTGAAAGGAAGGATTCTAACTAGAATTACCTTCCAGTGAAAGCTGGTGTATGCAGATACGCTAGTAAAAGTATAGTAGTCAAGAAAAATCTAATTTCCATAAATAGGTTTCCTGATTATTGTTTCCAGATGGTATAAATAGATTTTCTTCTTTGAAATTATCTCTTATATGACTAAGTAACTGCTAATATTCACAGTTTGGTTTCTGCTGCAGAAATTAACAAAGTGATGTTATTGAACATGTCTTAATAGAACTTCTATGAGCTCTGAATCCCTATTTCTTCTCTGTTCTTCTCCAACTGTGTTTCTGACTCTCCCTTTCTCTGGAAATATTGAGCTAAAATTCTGGTAAAACAAATGCAAAGAAAATACAGCTCCTTTAATTAAGCGATGTGAAGATCATATCTATAATCCATTTGCCTATCACAAGGCCCATTTGGCGAGGCCAGGTAACATAGAATTGGAGATAAATAAAAATTGGCCTCTAATCATTAGCCTTATTGCCCACAGTTAGCATGCAGCACAGTTAGATAAAGTGGGGAAAATAGGATAGGGGTAACCCACTCCAAGGAGAGGTCTTCAAAGGAGGCTCCCTAGTATGTCCTGTGGTCTCTGTTTCAGCAAGGAACAAGACAAACTAAGTGGGAAGTCATCATCTGCTTCTCGGAGCCTCCAGCAGGGTCTGTCTGAACCAACTCGTTGCCAGCTAAATTTCTTATCTAAAGATAAGACACTCACACTAAGACACTCACAGTCCTACAGCACATGTATTAATTTGTATTTAGTACCGGTTCCCTTTTGGTTATGACATGAGTTAGGTTAAATAAAATGCCTTGGTCTTGCTTTCTTCTTTAGGATAACTCAGCAAAGGTTTTCTATGAAGTACTATTTCTGAAGATGGTCTACTTGTGCGTGCAAAATGCTACACAAACACTGTGGTCTTAGAGATTCGCGCTGTGTGTGGCATTCTAAAGGCTCTGTGAGGATAGTCAAAAACAGTTAAAAAAAAAAAGGAAAAAGGAAAAAGCTTAGCTTTGTTCAGCTTGGTTTTTTCAAACCTGTTTAATGATGTGCCATCTTTTTTATCTACCATCTCAGAAACACTGAGATGGAAGATCACTGAAAATACCTTTTAGAGGTAAATCTTTATGAGAATTTTTCCAAGCCCTCTACAGAAACAAGGCATGCTTTAGTGAAGACTCTTAATTGCAACAAACAAGAATCTAGCCCAATTAACTTAAAAAGAAAAGAAAATTCAGTAGATTACTTGAATTTGGGATGAAAATAAAGAGGAAGAATGTTGCAGAGTCTCAGGAATAAAATAAACCCTTGAATAAGCACTAGAAACCCTAAGATAACCACGTGAATAAGAACAGGGTTCTATCTCCATCTTATACTTCTTGTTTCTTCTGCATGCATGTCTAAGCCTGGCATTATCTTCTTTCTTAGTTCACATGATTGAAAGCTTGATTACAGCAAATTCCAACTTTACATGTTCCCATTAATTCTCCTGGAGAAACCCTCCATAAATTTTTTTTGGCTCCAGTATGACATTTTTGTGAAGAGAGCTGATTGCCCAGCTTGAGTCAAGGACCCATCCCTGGGCATATTGCCTGTTATAAGATAAATAAGGTCCTCTTATAAAAACATGTATTGTAACATGTTTGTCACATTATTATTGTTATTTTATTATTATATTATATACATTATCACATTATTGTATAATATACTTACATTTATTTATTATATTATGAAACATTATTTTGATGTGTAAACAGAGCAAGGAAAAGTAAGGTGATTCCCAGAAATGGGGTAGTGAACTGGACACAGAACACAATAGCTGTAAGCATTTTGGTCAGTTCATGGTGTTCTCACAGCAAGAATACTGAAGTGGTTTGCCATTGCAACCAGTAGTCATGTATCGATGTGAGAGTTGGGCTGTAAAGAAAGCTGAGTGCCAAAGAGTTGATGCGTTTGAACTGTGGTGTTGGAGAAGTCTCTTGAGAGTCTCTTGGACTGCAAGGAGATCCAACCAGTCCATCCTAAAGGAGCTCAGTCCTGAATATTCATTGGAAGGACTGATGCTGAAGCTGAAGCTCCAATACTTTGGCCACCTGATGCGAAGAACTGACTCCTTGGAGAAGACCCTGGTGCTTGGAAAGATTGAAGACAGGAGGGGAAGGGGACAACAGAGAATGAGATGGTTGGATGGCATCACCAATTCGATGAACATGAGTTTGAGCAAGCTCCAGCAGTTGGTGATAGATAGGGAAGCCTGGTGTGCTGCAGTCTATGGGGGTCGCAAAGAGTTGGGCGTGACTGAACTGAACTGAACTGAATACACATAAACAGTGATCAGTGATATTAATTGTTTAATTTGCTATTTTTGCTATGCATGCAATCTTCCCTTCTGGATATTCTGTGCTTCATTGCTGACCCAGTCGATTTCCTAGAAGTCAAAAGCTTGTGAGATTTGTTTCTGACTTGCTTTTGCTAGTCAACTTTGTTCTAAAGTATAAACTACAGTTTTGTCTCAGAATACCATCACAATTTCTGGGGCCAACTACCTAAGTGCTATAGTGGAAGGTCCAGACCTCTGAATTGATTACATGCTTTTTCCTATTTTAGTTTACCCTTAAAAATATCACTGTTTATTCCTGCTTGGATTCCCATGAGAATAAATATCTATTTTCTTTCTTGTCAGATTTCCTGAATACCTTCTTTGGTGCCACACTCATTGATTCTGTCCCTTAAGAGAGCAAATTTTAAATTTATCATCTAAATTCTGACATATGAGAGTAAAAGTATGCATTATTAACTAATAATTATTCCAGGACTACAGACATATAGTGAATCTGTCCTAAGAAAAAGAGGTTGAATGATTACTTTTATGGACTTTACAGAGTATTGCTATCTGTTCAGTCTTTCACTAGAACTTCTCTTCCAGTCAATATCTGCTCAATCTTTGACTAGAACTTCTGTTGTTAAAAGTGGTTTAAAATTTTATAACACTAATTATAGTAACTGCATTTATTGACCTATAAGACAGGAATATCAATAACCTCAGATATGCAGATGACACCACCCTTATGGCAGAAAGTGAAGAGGAGCTAAAAAGCCTCTTGATGAAAATGAAAGTGAAGAGTGAAAAAGTTGGCTTAAAACTCAACATTCAGAAAATGAAGATCATGGCATCCGGTCCCATCACTTCATGGGAAATAGATGGGGAAACAGTGGAAACAGTGTCGGACTTTATTTTGGGGGGCTCCAAAATCACTGCAGATGGTGACTGCAGCCATGAAATTAAAAGACACTTACTCCTTGGAAGAAAAGTTATGACCAACCTACATAGCATATTCAAAAGCAGAGACATTACTTTGCTGACTAAGGTCCATCTAGTCAAGGCTGTGGTTTTTCCTGTGGTCATGTATGGATGTGAGAGTTGGACTGTGAAGAAGGCTGAGCGCTGAAGAATTGATGCGTTTGAACTGTGGTGTTGGAGAAGACTCTTGAGAGTCCCCTGGACTGCAAGGAGATCCAACCAATCCCTTCTGAAGGAGCTCAGCCCTGGGATTTCTTTGTAAGGAATGATGCTAAAGCTGAAGGTCCAGTACTTTGGCCACCTCATGCAAAGAGTTGACTCATTGGAAAAGACTCTGATGCTGGGAGGGATTGGGGGCAGGAGGAGAAGGAGACGACAGAGGATGAGATGGTTGGATGGCATCACAGACTCGATGGACGTGAGTTTGAGTGAACTCCGGGAGTTGGTGATGGACAAGGAGGCCTGGCGTGGCGTGCTGCGATTCATGGGGTCGCAAAGAATCGGACATGACTGAGCGACTGAACTGAAGACATATAAAGGATTATGCTAATCCTATATATGCAATTGATTTATCCTCATGTGAAGTACTACAAAGTATTTACTATAATTGTGGCTGTTTTTATATATGAAATAGTATTGCTTAGAAGTTAGTTCTTTAATGCCAAGTTTATTCCTATAGTTTGTGGTGTTGATGTTTAATGGATTTTGATGAAATTGAGAGAATTTTAGGTTGGATCATTCTTCTGAGACATATTCTCTCCCTCTAATGAGATAAATAAAATGGTTCCTAACTTGGAAACCAATTGTGCAACTTGCTTGGATAGATAAGAGAGTAGGTAAGAACCCCCAAGTGGGTGGTAAAACTCATGTGGCAGATACTGTCTCTAGGAAGAGTAATTCAATAGAGAGTTTTATCAAGGATAGCAAGAAATGGGTGGACCATATGTCCAGGGCCAGAAAAAAACGATTATGGTGGCTACACCAACGTGAAAGTCCATAGGCGGTACTTGAAGCTGAAGGAAGAAGAAACAGGGGCTGCAGAGACAAAATAAAACACTGCCTCAGTTGAGGAGTATAAAATATTATCCAGAGCAAGAGAGTATTCTCTGATGATCCTGCTAAGTCAGACTTCTTGCTGACCATCCCTCAGACCCATGGCCCAGAGCTCATCCCACAAAACCTTCCATATTGCTTGTTTGTGTTGGACAAGCAAAGCTTTCCTGTTGCACTCCTCATGGATTAGTACCTAACTATATGTGAAGTACAGGTTTTATATGTCATTTCCTTTTCTTATTGAACATATATGTTAATTTTCAAGCCGACTTACAAAAGAGAAATCTTTTAAAGTACTCAGACGATTGTGTTGCCAGTCAACATGCATGCAGTTCATCTCAACACTGTTTCAGTATTCAAATTTGGTGAGCATCCTGGCCATGTTACGAGAATGGGATTTATTTTCGCCGTCATGTTATATTCAGAGGGGTTTACACAGACAAGTTGCATAACTAAATTTGTCTCTTACTTAAAATATACCATAGTGAAGTGCATGCTTAAATCAGAACACCAATACTCCATATCCTTATTTTTGAATTCAGTTCAGTTGCTCAGTCCTGTCCAACTCTTTGTGACCCCATGAATCGCAGCATGCCAGGCCTCCCTGTCCATCACCAACTCCCAGAGTTTATCCAAACTCATGTGCATTGAGTTGGTGATGGCATCCAGCCATCTCATCCTCTGTCGTCCCCTTCTCCTCCTGCCCCCAATCCCTCCCAGCATCAGAGTCTTTTCCAATGAGTCAACTCTTCCCATGAGGTGGCTAAAGTATTGGAGTTTCAGCCTCAGCATCAGTCCTTCCAATTAACACCTAGGACTGGATTTTTGAATTAGTATGTGGTAAAGCAAAGTGAAAAACAAAGACTCAGGAATAACATATGTGAGTATTTGAAACAATTTTCAAGTGAGGAGGAACACAAAAATCCCTCCTTTCTTTGAAAGACATTAAATTCAGTTTAGTAGTTTAAGCTATCTTTCAGCAACTGTGTTTTAGTATATGTTTTCAGCAACTTTTCATCAAAATATGTCACTTTTCACTTAGTGAGTTCCTATAAACATTGTTTAAGAATTAAATCTAAATAGTAATTCACATTTTTAGAAGGAACTATATAAATGCCAGCAGTCTTGTCTAATTTATTAAGGAAGTTTTACTGGATAAATGCATATAACACATAGGAAATAGAGAATATTTCAGGTATTACCCTGAGTAAAAATGTTCACTATAGAGCAGGGATTGTGTCTTTAATTAGCATTGAGCTGTATATAGATAGCATCAGAAATAAATAACAAAAAACCCCCAAGTATTTGAATTCTAAGATGTTTAATACTATATTATGGCCTCTTGAGATTAGACAATAGATATCAAAATATCTAAGAATGTCTCTTGGTACATCCTCCCCCCAAAGCTCAAAATGTCTTATGGTCCTTAGTCCCACTATCTCACTCTGAAGATCAGCACTGTCAAGGAATTTGCCCATAATTATGCAATAACTAAATCCAGTTTTGTATAGCGTTTTTTCCACTCTCTTGTGTGAAGTCATAAATGTTATGTGTTATCTATAGGCAACCTATTCTGCTGGTTTGCCATTTTTAAAATACATCAAAGTATTTTATTTCCAACAAGATCCTAAGTTCCTGGAGAGAAAACACTTCCTTCTACTCATTTCAGTATGTCCCCCTAATACCTGGCACAATCTTGAAAAAAATGGAAGAAAATGGATATTAATCATCCTAACACTGTATTCATTTAGGTCACAAATATTCATGGAGCACTGGCCATATGGATGAGCAGTGTTTAAAGCACTGTGGACGCAGCAGCAAATAAATGATGCTTTTATGGAATGTATGACTTATCAACTCATTTGATTCAAAGATCTTATTGAACACTGACTAGACACCAGGTACTGTGCTCTTAGTAAGAATATAAAAGTGAAAATTTAGTCCATTTCATATCTCAAAAAACTTTTAGTGCAGTTGGATAAATGAATCATCGTGCTCCAATGCTGTGATAGAGATAAACACAGGGGTTCAGGAAGCACCAGTGATGGACCCCAGTTCACATCTGGGCAGAGAGCAATACAGAAATGCTTCTTGGAGGATGTGATGCTTATGCTGACATACAAAGTACTAGATTGCTTTGCAGGTGGGGAGACTAATATTAGAGAGGGTGGAGGTGGTGGAAGTGGGAATTGAGAGTGGAGAGTCAGTCCAGGCAGACCCAAGGGCGTGTGCAAAATCAAATACTGAGGGCATATCCCGTGACTAAGTGAAAACAGTTCAATATTGAATAGTTCAATATGGCTGGATAATAGAAACGTAGACAAGAGACGCTGCCAAGGGGAGGCAAAGACTGATCACAGAGAGCTTTGAACACCTGTGAAACAGTGCAGTCTTTTTCTAGAGGGTAATTGGAAGCTATTATGATCAATACAGACTAAAGCAGTAAACTGTATTTTGAGGCATAAATAAACTGTCTTCTCAAATTCTATAAACACATGAACAATTTTTGTGTTCAGGACATTCCACTAGATTTGTAGAGAGCATAAAAACATTGAAGTATTATAAATCTTATCCTCAGTAAATTTGCAATTTATTAGAGGGCACAAGCTAAGTACACAAATGAACACATAAAATTGGAATGCAATCAGAATCCCAAGAGACAAGTTCTAAAGGACGGAAAGAAACCACATTATTTTGATGAAAGGTGGAAGCTTCAGGATTATGTCTGTATCAGGTTTTGAAGGATGGGTTTCATTTCAACAAAGAGAATTAGAGGAGCAGTCATGAACATGAAGCATGCAGTAATATGGAAAATTAGAAAGCAAACCAAAGTAAAGGTTATGGATCAGCCAGAAACCAAATTTTGCCTTGAGTGTGTAAAAGTGTGTGTGTAAAATTTGAAACTGTAAAGTTCGAGTGAGTGAAGTTTGTTGAGGGGGTTAACTTCACGGCTTGCCTGGCTTCTCTCAGCAAAACTCTGACCTCAGACCTAGGTTGTAGGTGGCTTCTTGCTGTCATTCAGATCTCAGGGCAAATATTTGCTCCAGAAAGACTCCTCCTACTTAGGTACCTCAAATGGAAGCTTCTATTTATCCTCTATCATGACACCCTGCTTTGTTTTATTTTCCTAATTTTTTTTTCACGATAGACCTACCATTTTTATCATGTAAGTGGAATGAGTATGGTTTGTACATATTTCACTACTATACCATAGGTACAGATATGTAAATTTGTACATATTTGCATGCCTGTAACGGGCCCCCAATACCTATTTCTGGAATGTGTGAAATAATTGACCAAATCAATAAGATCAGAAAACAGTTTGAGGCTCTAGCACAGAAAGCTTGCAAGCCAGGCAGAGATGCTCGCTAGAGCAGTGTCTGTAGAAGTCTTTGCTAAGGGAATGGTCTGACTGGAGTTCTATTTCTGAACACCTGGAAGCCCTGAACAGGTTGGATTTGAGACTGAAAGAGCAAAGGGAAAGGAAACATCCAGAAGCTTCCATAAGAGCTTTGGCAGAAGAGATTGAGCACCAGAGCACGGACTATCGCAGTTGAATTAGGAAGGAGGAGAGGTGGACCAGTTAGAATGGCCGGATTTAGTGGCCTTGACTCAATGTGCAAGCAAGAAAGTTAAGGAAGAGTCTCAAAGTTCTGGAGTCAATAAATAAGATAGCAGTGAATCCAGGGATATTTTGAGTTTACAGTGTGGTGAAACATTCAGATGATGACATCCACTTGGAAACTCAGCTTTTGAGTCAAGAAGAGAATTAGGGCCGCAGACCCACACCTGACAACTGATTTATGGAGGTGAGTCCTGGCTTCCCACTCATAGCCATCCTTCCAGCAGGAAAACCTTTCAAAAGTATCAGCAAAACTCAGGAGTTAAGCGCACTTATTACTGCCTTCCCTGTGTCATTTTTTTTCCCCCAGCTGACAGAAGTGTTTAAGCTACTTGAGCTCAAGATACACAACCTGGTATCACACTCTATTCCTCCCTTCTCTGGCAGGTCACTTTTTCCCGATGCACAGTCATGTTCAGCCTCATGCATGCCTGCACAGCTTCTCTCAGATCTCTCCTTGGCAGAGGTATTTTGTTTGATTCAGTACCTGAGACTTTACTATGATTTCTCCTCCTTTCAGGAGACAGTCTGCTCTCATGATTCATCTCTCTATATTTTGCATTCCTTCTGCTGCTAAGTCGCTTCAGTTGTGTCCGACTCTGTGCGACCCCATAGACAGCAGCCCACCAGGCTTCCCCATCCCTGGGATTCTCCAGGCAAGAACACTGGAGTGGGTTGCCATTTCCCTCTCCAATGCATGAAAGTGAAAAGTGAAAGTGAAGTCACTCAGTCGTGTCCAACTCCCAGCGACCCCATGGACTGCAGCCTACCAGGCTCCTCCGTCCATGTGACTTTCCCAACTCCATTTCCTTTATCCAAAAGTATGTTGTGACTTATTCCTCTGTTTAAGGCAGATACATTGGATTCATATAAAATGGAAGCCATGTGCAATTTTAAAGAAAAATATTGGTGAGGGAAATGGGTGTGTGCTTAATGATATGGGTGGGCTGTGGTACCACCAGGAACTGAAAAATGATTGGATGGAACTCTTAGTATAGAAAGTAGGGCTCAGGCTTTCTGTTGAAGAGGAGCTAAAATAATGACTGCAGATTTTTAATAATTTAATTTAATCATTTAATTCTTTGATATGGATATTTCTGTGAGACTGCAGTAAAAAAGAGAGCGAAACAAGGCAAAAAGTATCAAGAAATGGGTAAGTTTATAAATTAGGATATAGAAACAGAAAGGGAGCCAGGTCAGAGATAGAGGAACCAGAATAGAATAGTGTTGATGAATAATGATAATGATGATGAGTAATATTTATTATCCTTTTACCAAGGACCTGCTATAGATATAATCACTTTATACATATTATTCTTTTAAGTAATGTCCCATTATTTTAATGTACATTGGATACTGGAGGTTTTAAAATTAGAAAAGTTCAGTAGCTTTACAAGGTCACAGAGCTAGTGTGTAGATATGCCTATTGGTTGGTTGGACTTCAGATTTCCAAGCCAGTAGTCAGTAGGCTAAAGCAAAAAAGGCAAAAAAAAAAAAAAAAAAAAATGTTTGAAAAGAAAAGAGAAGGGCAGGCAAGTGTCTTAAATGCTGCAAATAATCAGTGAAAATAACGACAGGGGAAAAGGCTGCTGGGTTTGGTAATTAAAATGTCATTATTAATCCTTGAGAGAGCAATATTTTTAAGAAAGAAGGAGTGTTAGAAATCAGATTGTATCCTATAGAAAAGAAAATGGTGTTTTCTGTAAATGAGAAATATTAGGGAAGCTGAAAACAGAGTAATAGTGAACTGAGCATTCAATTCAAATTCCCATTTGATTTTTTATTCCAGATTTTCATTTATACATGCAATATGCTAACAAATACACATTAAAAAGTTGTAATTCATTTAAATCTTTCGAAATACTTTGTTCTAATCTTGATGAGTAAAGAGAAAATGATTATCATGGACTAGCTAATTTAAGCTGCATGCTAAGGGCCAATGTTCTGGGTAGAGCAATTTTTAAGAAGAATAGCAAGGATTGCTTTAAAAAATGTAAGTTAACGCTGTGCAGAGGGTCTTCCATTTATCTTCATTTCTGAGGTCAGAAGCTAAATTCAGTTGTAATTCACAATCTGGCAGGAGAGTGACCTTTAAGGTGAGCTGTTTCAGTCTCCAACATGTCCTTGTATGTTCTTAGTTTAAATGTCAATACCTTCAGTAATAAGACTGTCTTTTTTGTTAAAATTTTGTTGTGATCATTATATATACATATTTCATTTTGGACATAGATAACTTTTAAAAAGCAGTATCTGTGTTTGACTCTAGTTTCTATTTTTATGGCACAGAATAAGTTTAAATGTCATTGGACATATATTTACATAAAATTCAGTCATTTCTTTGTGGAGGTATGAGAGATCAATTGGGTCTTAAATTTGCAAAAGATGCTGGTTCCCCAAGATGAGAGTAATGGCAGATAAATTGGGTTTCCCACTGTGGAACTCCCCAGAGATTTGTGCTGTAATACAGAGTGGAAGGGTTGCCTTGGAGAATTTTCTTGCTAAAATACCTATTTCTGCACTTACTTACTTATATGACTATCTGCCATGAATTAGGGAATATAGAAATTTAAAAGAATAAGCTGAACTGTAAGAATATGCTATAACTGAAGATCTTTATATTTTGAAGATTAAGCAACATATAAATGAATATAGGAAAAGTGCTTTATCTGAGAATTAGAATCTTTGAAAAAGATAAAAATGTGCAATAGTTTAAATATGGATGTGAACTTAGAATATTTGTAATAAAATCCTCTTTTTGGTGGCAACAAATAAGTTATTACTTAACTTCTGTGGAATTACCAAGACTATGTACCTTTAAGCTATTATGGTTTATTGATGAGCCTCTAGTGATTTTGGAGTTCTTAGGCTCAACTGAACAACAAATATACCTTTAAAACAATCCAGGAGTCAACAGATTCAGAGGTAGAAGAATAAATAATAACTTTATTTCTTTGTTATTGTTTGGGAGGTCAGGAGAAAGACAATACAATTGATTTTGAATGCATATTGGCTTATATTATATTACATTCTAATTGATTGTGCTGATAATAGTAAATTGAACTCTACATTTTATTTGGCGTCAATGCCAAATTCTTGACAATAGTTAGTTCTTTGAATCAGCAGGAAGTATGGATAATTGTATTATTTTAACGATTTTTGTAGAATAATCAGTTTTTTTCATTCTGCTTTTTATTTCAACAGAAGATCGTATTGAATTAAGGGATATAGTCATGTTCAGTTCCTATTCATTATTAACTATAGAATGCCTAGCTTAAGGCTCCATGATCAGCCTCAAGTGAGATGTACTGCCTTACTTTAAATTACTTCTATTAAAAAAAAGGAAAATATGTTCATGACAATAGTATCATAATTGGATTCTCACCTGAGTGTAGCTTTTAAAAGTGTTTTTAATTTTTTTTATCATTTAACTTTTTTGTGATGTTCCTTCCTCCCCCCTTTCTCCAAAATATAGCATACACACACACACACACACACACACACACACACACACACACACATATTTATCTGCATTAAAAATAGTTTGTATCTTGTCTACTAAAAGTAAATAGTTCCTTCTTTGTACCAAATAACCACTGATTCACAATGTTTATTGTTTAGTAGGTTTATACAGAAAACTGAGTTTATCATTAACATGCATCCAATTTTATACTTGATTTATGGTCCCTAAAATGTTTTAAGTGAAAACTTCTAGTAATGTAAAAGGTTCTATAAGGAGGGTTCAATGGTCTCAGTTGAGTCTGAATCTTACCAGTATCTTCTGTAAGTCAGTCCAGTCATTGTGATCTCAGTTTGTGCCCTAGCATCAGTAGACTTCACTTCATCACTTATATTCCATCTCTTTACTCCATTTCTTATTTTAGGCATAATGTTGGTGTGCAGAACAACTGTGTGTGTGTGTGTATGTTTTTTTAAGTTTTTCCATGCTAAACAGACAAGTTCTTTAAAAACTCTTGGAGTATTTACTGTTTTCTCTGTGCTTTGGATACCCTGGTTCTGCTTAAATTACTTCTCAAAAACTCTGCTGTGTAGTGTGATGGTTACAAATTTCCTCTCCAGCAATGTTGTTGTAGTTTGTTTGTGCCTTACCTATAATTAGGTTTGGAAGACTCATCCTATAAATGTTCTTTTCTAAATACTCCGGTCTTTATCACAGACACTGGGAAAAACAGGGAATCAGGCCAAAGGGAATAGTCACTTGGATAAACAGGTGAGCTTTGGTCTAAAACACTTCTTTGTTTAGAGACATTTGTGTTTTGTTAAGCAGATAAAAATGGCATGACTGTGATCTCAGAATATACCTGACATTTGAAAATTTGTAAGTAGTTATCCACCCTTAATCATCAAATTCATCCGACACCAGTGGAATAGCCAAGGAAGCTCAGTGGAATATCTCTGAAGTTTCCTCTGACCAATTGCAGATCAAGTGACTGAGTGAAAGTAGAATTTTAATTCTGAATATCAGACCTATAAGCGCGAATGAAATCCTAGAGTACTTGAACAATGCTGACCATTTATATGGACTCTTGACATTGCTAAATAGTCCAACTTTTTACAAAAGGCAGAAAGTTTCCTCTGGTATTTCCAGAGTCTGAAAGTCCCCCTTAAACACTTTTTGTGTCTGTTAAGAACACGACTTTAGGAAATTATTATTAAAATATGTTCTTATATGAGAAGAAGGAGAAATAAGATATAAAAGAAAAAAGGTATGGGTTTTTATGAGAAAGTCAGTGACAGAAGGCCTGAAATATGAGTTATCACATAAAGGACACTTATAATGGAGTAATGAAGGGTGGGAGGAGAGCAGAAGGGGCCTGGGCGTCAGGTCTGGGGTGAAAAGGAGGTGGAGTTGCAAAAAGAAAAAAGAAAGCTCATTCCAAAGGGTGAAGGGCCCCCAATATCGCATCAGTAATTACCTAAACCACTCATCCAAAGCTTACAATTTTTCCCAACCCTGAAGGAACTTAATTCCTTCAACACAGCTTTCTTTTAAGTACAGCGGAACCAGTTAAGGAGATTGTTTTCTAAGATAAATATATTTTCTCAGCATCAATGAGTTTTTGATTACTGTATTGTCAATTGTCTCATCATTTCTATTAGTATTTCTTCTACAACATAATATTATAAATGCTTCAAGTGATTCTAGTGATTAAAAAATTAAGAATAGGAAAAAGATTAAAAGAGTCTGTATTAAATAATAGTATAAAGAATTAGTAGGTACAATATAGTTTTTATTTTTTTTTAAGTTTTTTATTTTTTAAATTTTAAAATCTTTAATTCTTACATGCGTTCCCAAACATGAACCCCCCCCCCCACCTCCCTCCCCATAACATCTCTCTGGGTCATCCCCATGCACCAGGCACAAGCATGCTGTATCCTGCGTCAGACATAGACTGGCGATTTAATTCTTACATGATAGTATACATGTTAGAATGCCATTCTCCCAAATCATCCCACCCTCTCCCTCTCCCTCTGAGTCCAAAAGTCCGTTATACACATCTGTGTCTTTTTTCCTGTCTTGCATACAGGGTCGTCATTGCCATCTTCCTAAATTCCATATATATGTGTTAATATACTGTATTGGTGTTTTTCTTTCTGGCTTACTTCACTCTGTATAATCGGCTCCAGTTTCATCCATCTCATCAGAACTGATTCAAATGAATTCTTTTTTATGGCTGAGTGATACTCCATTGTGTATATGTACCACAGCTTTCTTATCCATTCATCTGCTGATGAACATCTAGGTTGTTTCCATGTCCTGGCTATTATAAACAGTGCTGCAATGAACATTGGGGTACATGTGTCTCTTTCAATTCTGGTTTCCTCGGTGTGTATGCCCAGCAGTGGGATTGCTGGGTCATAAGGTAGTTCTATTTGCAATTTTTTAAGGAATCTCCACACTGTTCTCCATAGTGGCTGTACTAGTTTGCATTCCCACCAACAGTGTAAGAGGGTTCCCTTTTCTCCACACCCTCTCCAGCATTTATTGCTTGCAGATTTTTGGATCGCAGCCATTCTGACTGGTGTGAAGTGGTACCTCATTGTGGTTTTGATGTGCATTTCTCTAATAATGAGTGATGTTGAGCATCTTTTCATGTGTTTGTTAGCCATCCGTATGTCTTCTTTGGAGAAATGTCTATTTAGTTCTTTGGCCCATTTTTTGATTGGGTCGTTTATTTTTCTGGAATTGAGCTGCATAAGTTGCTTGTGTATTTTTGAGATTAGTTGTTTGTCAGTTGCTTCATTTGCTATTATTTTCTCCCATTCAGAAGGCTGTCTTTTCACCTTGCTTATATTTTCCTTTGTTGTGCAGAAGCTTTCAATTTTAATTAGATCCCATTTGTTTATTTTTGCTTTTATTTCCAGAATTCTGGGAGGTGGATCATAGAGGATCCTGCTGTGATTTATGTCTGAGATTGTTTTGCCTATGTTCTCCTCTAGGAGTTTTATAGTTTCTGATCTTACATTTAGATCTTTAATCCATTTTGAGTTTATTTTTGTGTGCGGTGTTAGAAAGTGATCTAGTTTCATTCTTTTACAAGTGGTTGACCAGTTTTCCCAGAACCACTTGTTAAAGAGATTGTCCTTACTCCATTGTATATTCTTGCCTCCTTTGTCAAAGATAAGGTGTCCATATGTGTGTGGATTTATCTCTGGGCTTTCTATTTTGTTCCATTGATCTATATGTCTGTCTTTGTGCCAGTACCATACTGTCTTGATGACTGTGGCTTTGTAGTAGAGCCTGAAGTCAGGCAAGTTGATTCCTCCTGTTCCATTCTTCTTTCTCAAGATTGCTTTGGCTGTTCGAGGTTTTTTGTATTTCCATACAAATCTTGAAATTATTTGTTCTAGTTCTGTGAAAAATGTGGCTGGTAGCTTGATAGGGATTGCATTGAATTTGTAAATTGCTTTGGGTAGTATACTCATTTTCACTATATTGATTCTTCCGATCCATGAACATGGTATATTTCTCCATCTATTAGTGTCCTCTTTGATTTCTTTCATCAGTGTTTTATAGTTTTCTATATATAGGTCTTTAGTTTCTTTAGGTAGATATATTCCTAAGTATTTTATTCTTTTCATTGCAATGGTGAATGGAATTGTTTCCTTAATTTCTTTTTCTACTTTCTCATTATTCGTGTATAGGAATGCAAGGGATTTCTGTGTGTTGATTTTATATCCTGCAACTTTACTATATTCACTGATGAGCTCTAGTAATTTTCTGGTGGAGTCTTTAGGGTTTTCCATGTAGAGGATCATGTCATCTGCAAACAGTGAGAGTTTTACTTCTTCTTTTCCAATTTGGATTCCTTTTGATTTCTTTTTCTGCTCTGATTGCTGTGGCCAAAACTTCCAGAACTATGTTGAATAGGAGCGGTGAAAGTGGACACCCTTGTCTTGTTCCTGACTTTAGGGGAAATGCTTTCAATTTTTCACCATTGAGGATAATGTTTGCTGTGGGTTTGTCATAGATAGCTTTTATTATGTTGAGGTATGTTCCTTCTATTCCTGCTTTCTGGAGAGTTTTTATCATAAATGGATGTTGAATTTTGTCAAAGGCCTTCTCTGCATCTATTGAGATAATCATATGGTTTTTATTTTTCAATTTGTTAATGTGGTGGATTACATTGATTGATTTGCGGATATTGAAGAATCCTTGCATCCCTGGGATAAAGCCCACTTGGTCATGGTGTATGATCTTTTTAATGTGTTGTTGGATTCTGATTGCTAGAATTTTGTTGAGGATTTTTGCATCTATGTTCATCAGTGATATTGGCCTGTAGTTTTCTTTTTTTGTGACATCTTTGTCAGGTTTTGGTATTAGGGTGATGGTGGCCTCATAGAATGAGTTTGGAAGTTGACCTTCCTCTGCAGTTTTCTGGAAGAGTTTGAGGAGGATAGGTGTTAGCTCATCTCGAAATTTTTGGTAGAATTCAGCTGTGAAGCCGTCTGGACCTGGGCTTTTGTTTGCTGGAAGATTTCTGATTACAGTTTCAATTTCTGTGCTTGTGATGGGTCTGTTAAGATTTTCTATTTCTTCCTGGTTCAGTTTTGGAAAATTTTACTCTTCTAAGAATTTGTCCATTTCTTCCACGTTGTCCATTTCATTGGCATACAACTGCTGATAGTAGTCTCTTATGATCCTTTGTATTTCTGTGTTGTCTGTTGTGATCTCTCCATTTTCATTTCTAATTTTATTGATTTGATTTTTCTCTCTTTGCTTCTTGATGAGTCTGGCTAATGGTTTGTCAATTTTATTTATCCTTTCAAAGAACCAGCTTTTGGCTTTGTTGATTTTTGCTATGGTCTCTTTTGTTTCTTTTGCATTTATTTCTGCCCTAATTTTTAAGATTTCTTTCCTTCTACTAACTCTGGGGTTCTACAGTTCTTCCTTTTCTAGTTGCTTTAGTTGTAGAGTTAGGTTATTTATTTGACTTTTTTCTTGTTTCTTGAGGTATGCCTGTATTGCTATGAACTTTCCTCTTAGCACTGCTTTTATAGTGTCCCACAGGTTTTGGGTTGCTGTGTTTTCATTTTCATTAGTCTCTATGCATATTTTGATTTCTTTTTTGATTTCTTCTGTGATTTGTTGGTTATTCAGAAGTGTGTTGTTCAACCTCCATATGCTGGAATTTTTAATAGTTTTTCTCCTGTAATTGAGATCTAATCTTAATGCATTATGGTCAGATACAGTATAGTTTTTAAAATATTCCAATGAAATGCTGGGCTCCACAGGCAGTTACTAAGTCATTTTTGGTTATATAAAATAATCTATAACACGATAGATAGAGATATCCACTACAAGGGAATCGAACGAATTGGTCAAGAGGAAATTTCTCAAAATATACTCCAATTTCAAATGTCTGAAAGAGGTATGAGATCTGCTTACCAACTTTCAGGGAATGCTGAGGACAAAGGAGCATATTAAAAAAGCACCACATAGATAAACTCAGCCAATTTAGACTGAAATTACAGAATAAAAGATCCAGTGTCTTCAGCAAACACTGTGCAGAGGGGGTGTGGAGAGAGACAGAGAGAAAGAGAAAGATGAAAAGAGAACTATAGATTAAGGAGATAAGACTACAGTGTGTGGTCTATGATTTTATCCTGATTCAGAGGGATAAATTAAATGCTATGTATGTGAAGAAATGTGTATAAAATATAATATTTATAAAATAATTATTAAATTTTGAACACTGACTATTAAAGAATCATCCTTAAGGCTTTTCGGTGTGAAAGCAATATTGTGTTTATGTTTTTTAAAAGTTCAGTTCAGTTGCAGTCACTCAGTCATGTCCAACTCTTTGCGACCCTTTTAGTTATCTTTTCAGAAATATGCAGTGAAATAGCTACTGATGAAATACTATAATGTTTGGGAGTAGAAAACGTTGGGAGAATCAAATTAATCAGATTTTCCATGAACTATAACTATTAAGGGTCAGATAATTAGAAGATGGAGTTGATTGTGCTCTTCTGCTTACTTCTCTAAAGTTGTCAAATATATATGACAGTTTAAAGTATATAAACACAACATATTCTTGAATCACTATTTTTCTATAGAAAATCTCTTCACAAAAGAAAAAAGAACCTGAGAATTCACAACTCTTTCCTCTCAATCTTTATTTTTGGCAATCTTTAATGTTTTCATTGACCGAATATATATCTGTTACCTTGAGAGGTATACACTATAGAACAGTCTCTAGCCATTAAAGATTACCTTGGGGGAAAAAAAATAAAGCATGTAAAATGATCCTGAATTTCATTCAGGAAGACAGATCATTCCATGATTATGTCAAGGGAAAGATCACATTGTACAATGTTTGTGATATCAAATATGATCATTGCAAAATATCTTTAAAATATTTTTTTAAAGAACATTCTAATTGCATTGAGTATTTCTAACTTACCTTTTTGGTTCTCAATTTTGTGTTTTCTGTTCTTTGTTTAATCTGTGAAACAGGATATAAAATGATAAAAATTGTGTCCCTTTTTTTTCATTCTGTCCTAAGCCATGTTTTGTTGTTCATTTTCACAACTTCTCTAAATCTTAGGTATTTATGATAATTCCTGTGTTTTATATATGAAGAAACAAAACAAGGAGAAAAATGTACCCCAGAAAATGACTGTGCACATCTATGTTCTTACTTGGGGGCATTTTGAGGATGAATGTATCTGCAAAATGTGCTTCAAGTATCAGACAGTAATAGCAATCTTGATACATGTAAAGAAGCTTCATTTGCTTTAGCTAGTCGCAAAATATCCCTTTATATATGGGCTTCCCAGATGGTGCTAGTGGTAAAGAACATACCTTTGACAATGCATGAGACATGGGTTCAATCCCTGTGTCAGAAAGATCCCCTGGAGGAGAGCATGGCGATCCACTCCGGTATTCTTGCCAGGAGAATGCCATGGACAGAGGAGTCTGGCGGGTTACAGTCCATAGGGTCGCAAAGCAACACAACTGAAGTGACTTAGCACACATGCATCCCTTTATATATAATTGTTTGGTTACCAAGTTGATTAGTAGACAAAGATTAGTAGAAGATTTCAGATTCTGATAAAGTATTGGTAGAACTATTTTCACATTACCTTTTCAGAACAATTCCTGGGTAATATTCATAGAACTTTGGTTAACCTTGTTAACAAGAGTTTGACGTTTAATTTGCAATGACATGGCATACTCTTTCATCTATACATCAAATAAAATCTTTGCTAGACCTTTGCAGTTTGAAGGTATCATAAAAGAAGAGTTAAGTTGGAACAGTGAAGAATGCCTCTCCCTAGAGGCTTGGATAAGAGAGTCAGACTGACTCAAGAGCAGAGAGAAATGAAGCAGCATTCAAGTAACAACATTGCTGTTCGATGCATTGCTATTTGGTGCAGAAAAATACGGTATCAGCACTAATTCCAGAATATTCTTGCTTATATACTTAGAAAACGATTTATCCTGACTCTTTATTTTCTAATAGTGCTTATGCTAGCTTCTACCAATGAGAAAAACCTACTTGCAATTCTTTCAATGTTTTGCCTTTATAGTTTTTGCATTTTGCATGTTTCAGAGTAACCTAAGTATTTTTCTGTATTTTTCCTTAATGCTTTTAAAGTTTGGCTTTTAAAAAAATATTTCAGTTCTTCAAGCTTTTTTGAAATCTTTTTCAAAGTAGCAGAATAAGATCATTAGAAGAGATAAGCGGGATACAGGAGCCGACATTTTGTGAAATTTTATCTGGAGCCCCAATATTTTGAGATTTGTGTCTCTATGAAAATATCATTAATGATGGATGGACAGTACTAGGACAATACCATGATCCCAAGAAGAAAACTGCAGATTGCTGGGGAGGGAAAGTTTGGGTGAGCAAAGGGCACGATATGCCACAGTAGTAGCAGATCTCTCCACAAGATGGCGGTCATGGTTTAATAGTAGGTTTTAATTAGTATATTCAGAATTTACAGTGTTGACATTACAGAACACAAACAGATACTTGAAGGTTACATAGATAAATATGACAACTTTCTACAGTGTTTCGTAATCTAGTATATTTTCAGCAGATATATTTCTGACAAGCCCTTGGAGAAAACATAGTCAAACACCCAATGCATTCATTAGAGACCTAGAAGGGTTATGCCATAGTAACATGTTTAAACTAGACCTAGAAAAAGGCTACTCTCAATGGGATCAAATATAATTTAGAAATTATCCTCAGAAGGAACAAACTAATTTTTAATTGCTTAACTAAAGGCCCAAACAGAATTAAAAACTATTTAAGGAATACAAGACCCAGGCATTCAACAGTGTAATACTTACAATATCCAGAATTCATTTTTTAAAGTAAACAGCCAAAGAAGCAGGAAAATGTGACCCACATCTGGTTAGAAAAAGGTCAATAGAAACTCATCATGTAGCTATAGAGGTGATGGAATTACTAGCAAAGATTTTGAAATAGCTACTATAAATATACTCAAAGACTTTAAAAGATGTAAATATGGAGGAGAGAAAAGGAAGATAATAATAAAGAACCAAACTTGTAGAGTTTAAAAATATAATATCCAAAATTTAAAAATTAACTGAATACTTCTAGAGACAGATTAGACCCTGCAATAGGAAATGATTAATTAATTTAAGGACATAGGAATAGAAACTATCCAAGTTGAAATACAGAGAAAAAAAGATAAACATATACTAAATCTTAGTCAACTGTGGGAAAGAGTCAAGAGCTTCATATTATATGCAGTTGATGTCCCAGAAAGAGAGGACAGAGTCAGGGTAGATGCAGAAAGAAATATTTCCAGAAATAATTTCAATATTTTTTTTCAAACTTGATAAAACATACAAAATCAAAGTCCCAATGATACTGATAAACCAGAAGCAAATAAGCCTAACACAAAATATATCTAGGGACACCATAATCAAACTGGTAAAAAAAAAAAAAAAAAAAGGATAAAAACAGCAAGAAAAAAGATACCTGTTATGTAGGGAAACAAACACACTGCAAAATCTTAACCAGAAATGATGAAATTCTGAAGTCAATGGAATGACATCTTAAAAGTATACGAGCAAAATTTGAAACTGTTAATCTAAAATTACCTATCCAGTAAAGGCTACTGTAAAAGTGAAGGAATGTATAAACTTACTCGGAGCGCACACAGAGTAACAAAATGTGTTTCTAATAGACCAGTACAATCTGAAATATTAATGCTATTTCTGCATGTCAAAGAGAAATGATATAGGATGAAGGATTTAAACTACAGAAGTAGTATAGAAATTAAATATTTTAGTAAATATAAATATAATTTTTAAATTTATCTTTTAAAATTTCTTTAAAAGATAACTGTTCAAAGTAAGTATAATAATGTATTTTAAAGTTGCTAACGTAAACTTCAAGTGTGTTAGAAAATGAAGTCAGTGTACAGGATGTCAAGAGGAAAGCATACTATTTGGAGATCTCTTAAATTGTATGTTGGAGTAGGAAATGGCAACCCACTCCAGTATTCTTGCCTGGAAAATTCCATGGGCAAAGGAACCTGGTGGGTTACAGTCCATGGCGTCTCAAAGAGTCGGACGCAACTGAGTGACTGAGCAGTGAGCACGTACATTGTATGTAAAATAGTACAGATAATATTTATTTGAAGATATACCATAATAACTTAACCGGTGACAGTTATTCAGTTGTGCCTGACTCTTTGCGACCCCATGGAATACACAGTCCACGGAAGTCTCCAGGCCAGAATACTAGAGTGGGTAGCCTTTCCCTTGTTCAGGAGATCTTCCCAACCCAGGGATCAAACCCAGGTCTCCTGATTGCAGGCAGATTCTTTACCAGCTGAGCCAAAAGCGAAGCCCAACTTAACCATATATAAACTCTAGACCAACCACTGCAAAAAATAAATAAATAAAACATAGAATAAACTATTAATAAAGATTAAATCAAGTCACAAAACATTCTCAATTATTACCAAAAAAGAAAGAAAGAGAGTAAAAAAAGAACAAAGAGAAGATGCGCAAAACTAGAAAATAGAAGGCAGGACGATGTGGCAAAATGCAGCATTTTAATACTCAGTGAAATAGAAACGATCTAAATCATCCAATTAAGATGAAACCTTATCAGAGTGAATACAAACAACATCAATTATAGGCTATCTAAAAGAAACAGCATTTCAATATAAGTGATAGTTAAAGAGTAAAATAATTTACAAATTATACCATGAAAACAATAATCAAATACACACTGAGGAAACCAGAATTGAAAGAGACATATGTACCCCAATGTTCATCGCAGCACTGTTTATAATAGCCAGGACATGGAAACAACCTAGATGTCCATCAGCAGATGAATGGATAAGAAAGCTGTGGTACATATACACAATGGAGTATTACTCAGCCGTTAAAAAGAATTCATTTGAATCACTTCTGATGAGATGGATGAAACTGGAGCCAATTATACAGAGTGAAGTAAGCCAGAAAGAAAAACACCAATAGAGTATACTAACACATATATATGGAATTTAGGAAGATGGCAATGACGACCCTGTATGCAAGACAGGAAAAAAGACACAGATGTGTATACCGGACTTTTGGACTCAGAGGGAGAGGGAGAGGGTGGGATGATTTGGGAGAATGGGAATTCTAACATGTATACTGTCATGTAAGAATTGAATCGCCAGTCCATGTCTGACGTAGGGTGCAGCATGCTTGGGGCTGGTGCATGGGGATGACCCAGAGAGATGTTGTGGGGAGGGAGGTGGGAGGGGGGTTCATGTTTGGGAACGCATGTAAGAATTAAAGATTTTAAAATTTAAAAAATAAAAAAAAATTAAAAAATTAAAAATAAATAAATAAATAAATAAATTTGTATTAGCTATTAATGTATTAATACCAAAGCAGACTTCATAAAAGCAGTATTACCAGTGACAAACAGAACAAACATTATTATACCATTTTAAATATGTATGCATGAAATTAGAGAGCTTCATGTATGAAACAAAAATGAGAAGCTGGTAAATCAACAGTGATACTTGAAGATTTCCACATTCTTTTATTTGTAATTGATAAGTAGCGTGAAAAATAGGTAAGTGTATAGAATATTTGAATATTTTTATTATTCTGACATAATTGACATTTATAAAAGAGTTCATCCAGCAATGGCAGAATACACATTTTTTTCCAATTAAACCGAATAGCGTACTCTGATATCAGTATAAAAAACAAGTCCAGTGGTTCTTTTAAACAGTAACACAAAAATCCTTAAAAATATTAACAAATTGAAAGTAGCAATATGCCAAAAAATGGTGATACAAAGAAAATGAAAACAGAAAAAATTACACTTTGTCACAATTAAAACTCATCTTCATTCATATTTATATTAGAAGTTGCTAAGATTTCTGAAATACACAACTCTCAAAAATTTGAGGGACCATTTTGCCATCATGTTTTCACATTATGTCTGTCTCATTCTCCATGTGGGAATTCAATCACACATTTGTTAGACCTTTTGATACTGTCCCATAAGTTTCTGGGCCTCTGTCCATTTGTTTATACAATTTTTCTGTTTTCTCCAGATCAGATAATTTCTGTTTAACCATCTTAATATGTACTGATACATTCCTCAATCATCTACATTTCAACCTTCATTTCATCTGGTGAAAATTAAATTTTCAGGTGTCATAGTTTCTGTATTAAAATTTTCTATATGGTTCTTTAAATTTTTTTCTGTTTCTCTCCTGACATTTTCTATGATCTCCTTTATTGTGAGAATATTTCTGTTTATGTCACAAAGCATAGCAGTAATAGTTACTCTGACTCCTTTGCTAATGCCACATTCAGATCATCTTAGGATATGCTCTTATTAATTTTCTTCTGTCTTAGACTGATATATTCATGGTTCCTTATATATCAAGTAATTTTTAATTTTATCCTGGACATCACAAATATAATATTGTGGAGATTCTAGGTTCTGGTCTATCCACCAAAATGTCTTGATGTTTTGTTTTAGGAAGCAGTCAGCTCGCTTGGAGTCAAGCTGCAAATCTTATTGCTTGGACAGGACCTCAAAGCTCTGTTCATTTATTTTCACTGCAGTTACGTGATTACAGAGTAATAAACTGAAGCTTGTATTGTAGGAATTGAATGATTTGCCTGTAGTAACACAAGTGAAATAACAATTTTTAAATTCATGCTCGTGCAATTTTACAATATCCCCAAACTTCTAACCACTATTATACTTTCATTTATCTGATTACTACATAAATGTTTTTATTTCTAGTATTAGAAATTCCCCAAAAATATTTTGAGAAAATATATTTTATTATTGTGGGAAACTCCAAAGAAAAAATCAGCAACTTCCAAGTTAGTTTATACTTGAGGGTAGATTAACTTTGTACATTTTTGTAATGTTACCTGTTGTTCAGTCGCTTAGTCATGTCTGACTCTTTGCGACCCCATGGACTGTAGCACACCAGGCCTCCCTGTCCATAACCAACTCCTGGAGTTTGCTCAAACTCATGTTCATTGAGTCCGTGATGCCATTCAATCATCTCATCCTCTGTTGTCCCCTTCTCCTTCTGCTTTCAATCTTTTCCAACATCAGGATCTTTTCTAATGAGTCAACTCTTCACATCAGGTGGCCAAATATTGGAGCTTCAGCATTAATCCTTCCAATGAATATTCAGGACTGGTTTCCTTTATGATTGACTGGTTTGATCTCCTTGCATTCCAAGGGATTCTCAAGAGTCTTATCCAACACCACAATTCAAAAGCATCAATTCTTCAGCACTCAGCCTTCTTTATTGTTGCCATTTAAAATAGTAAAATGAACATGATAGAGGCCTAGAAAAGCAATATATTAATTATAAAAATCTTAAAATTATATAATCTTCTGTAGGAACAGAATGATGAAAAGATTTGGGGATTTGATAGCTATCATTGATTAATCATATGTAGCATTAAATGACACGTAAGATTCTCAATATTTTGAGGCAGATCCATAGATGGAATAAAACATAAGAAGGACCAAGTGTCATGAAAGAGGTCCTAATAAATATACTTTCCAAATCTACCATAGATGAAATTTTCCACCAAACTCCATCTCTCCTACAATTGATATAAGAGAGAGAAATCCTGAATTAATCGCTGACTGACTTATTCCCCAGTATTACTTCTGGGGCAATTTTGAGCCACACCTCTTATAACTGCCTCTGGAGACTAAATGATAGACAGTAGCTACCTGGACAATTGGCAGATAATGCAGCAGAATCAGGGGTAAGAGGAAGATCAGAAAGTTCAAGTTTGAAACTCAGTCCATACTTTGTGGGGAATGCCCCCAGGATTAGAATTCATTACACATAGAAACAGCTTTGACAATAAAAAGGAGAGGACTAAAAGCACACAGAATTTTAAAGTGAGAAAGAAAAACAAACAAGAGGGCACAGTGTTTACAAGGGAAAAAGTCTGTGTTTGGGGAAGGAGGAGGATTTTAATTATGCCATTCTGATAACAAGTAGATCATGTGATTTAAATACAGTTTCTGTTTCCCACATGTTGTTTTTCACCTTGATTCTGAGCTATCTATTCACCTTAGTTAACATATTTGAACACTTACAACAAATCACCACTGTTGTCTTTGTGTGTGTGTGTGTGTGTGCATGCTCAGTCATGTCTGACTCTGTGACCCCATGGACTATAGCCCATCAGGCTTCTCTGTCCATGGGATTTTCCAGGCAAGAATACTGGAGTGGGATGCCATTTCCTATTCCAGGAACTCTTCCTGACCCAGGGACTGAATCTACATACTTTTTCATCTCCTGCATTGACAGGCATATCTTTACCACTGCTTCACCTGAGAAGTCCACTTTTCTCTTCATCTTCTGGCTAAAATTAATACAAGTTTTTCCTCATAAAATGGCTATTATATATTTAAAAACATAAATTGAAAAAATGTATCATTATTTCTAACAATCTTAGGGAGGACTAGTGTAAAAGATATTCTTTCCTTTTAATTTTTCACTCATTTAGAAACTTTTAAAATCAGTAGAAAATACATTTAAAATGTATAAAGTTATCCCATGGTCTAACACTATTATAGTTATTGGGATAGACTGGCAAACTAATTATATCATATTGTTAAGCAAAATTTGCACCTATTGTCCCTCCCAGTCTTTTAAAGTTCTTGAACAATTTTACTTTATTTAGGACAATGTGTTTATTATACTCTAGATATAAAGGTATTTTTTCAAGAAATTCTGAAAGAATATAATATTCTTTTCCATTAGTCCTTATATGAATAACTCAAAGTCATGGGCTAAGCAAATAGTCATATTTCCCTTCATGGTTTTCTTAATATTAACATAGAAATTTATCACATAACTATGATATTTTAAAAAGAAAAAAATCTGTATAGATAGTAATGAATCTTAATCTACAAAGAGAATGGTTGACCTTTAACTTATTTTAATTTATTTTATTTTTCACTGAAAGCCCTATGGTGAAAAGTATATATTCTTATAATTTATGTTTCACTTTCTCCTTTTTCTTAATATGGAAAATTTAATTTAAACACTTGATATATTAGTATTATAGGAGCATTTTTTCTGTATTAGATTCTTTTTTGCTAAGAATTCTATTTACATAACTACCAGGGACATTTATGTTCTACTCTTACACTTTGGATATATTTTTGTATCAGAAATATACCCCAAATATAAGTAATTATGAATTTGAAATAAGAGGTAGAACCTTGTGACACAGAAATGAGTAGATGAGAATTCTGAGAAAGAATATACTTCTGATTTTAAGTAAACACCAAGAAGTGTCAGTGGAGATCATTACAACAACTAGATTATATTAAATTTCAAAAACAATGTTGTAAAGATAGTCTTATTTTGTTTCAGTAGCAGAAGTATTTATTTTAAAAACCTGCTGCTGTTCTGTTGGTTTGCTGTTGTAATGGTGGTAGTAAGTTGCCTTAATAAATCTCTATACACTATCATTTGTGAAAAATGACCTAATTTCAAACTGAAAGGAACCATAAAACTCAAAATATTTAAGAAAAAATTGGAATTTTAGAAAGCATGGCTATAATTTTCTTTGAAAGAAATGCATAAAATAAATAGATATATGTTCACTATCTTGATTTTAGTAGTCATTGCACTGGTATATAAAAATATTTAAAGTTATCAAATTGTACAATTTAAATGTTTGACTTCAGTTCAGTTCAGTCGCTCAGTTGTGTCCGACTCTTTGCGACCCCATGAATCACAGCACTCCAGGCCTCCGTGTTCATCACCATCTCCTGGAGTTCACTCAAACTCATATGCTAATTATACCTCAATAAGGTCATTTAAAAAACAGGTACACTAGAGTCTCACTTTAATGTAAAATTGTCCAGAGGTCTTGCCCCTTGCCCTTTGAAAAATACAACAAAAATCTTACCAGTCATTCAATTATAAAGATCCCTTGACCAGTTCCCTCAGAATTGTACATTATAATACAGTAAACAGTTTTGTAATGAGGTTATAATGAATAAATATTAATGATAATTTTGGTTTATTCCTATACAAAACAGTTGTCCCCTGGGTAAGTCAGGAGTTTTAAAGATTTGTAACAAGTTCAAGCTCATTGAAATATCTTATAATCAGCTGGATAATATAAAGTCTGATTAGCAAAGTACAGACTGACAGCAGTAAAACAGTGAGGCTATTTCTTTGTGAAAAGAATTTAAATTATGAAAGTCAATGAAAATAGTTAGTAAAAGGTCTCTACCACTGGGAATTAAACAACAGTAGATGGCATATTATATCTATTACAACTTGAAAATATTCCTTCAGATAACTAGTTAATATTGGACTCGGGCAACTCTTGTTTAGTTTTCTCAATTTTGCAGAGGAAGTCAAGAGTAAGGTTTAATGGACCACATTATTCCTTAGGAAGACGTTCAACTGATATAGACTATCCTTATGGATTTGGAGATGAAAGAAAGATGAAAGAAAAGAGCCTCAAAGAACATAATTCTGCTTCATAGGTTATGAATTCAAAAATTGATGTCTTGCCTTAAAATAATATAATTCACACAATTTATCCCTTATATGAATATGGAAAAATAATTTCTGAGTGATTATGCTAATTGGAATGATAATTTAATAATTATACTGATTTAAGAATCAGTTTAACCTAATGAAGTTAAATTTCATTTCTTCTGATGTGATCTTTGTTGCATCAGATTGGTTGTGTGTCAGTTATTTCATGTAGCTCCTTGTAATATCTGAGGATAGGATTTGGGCCCTGATCTTAATGACATGGTGTGTCTGGAAAGAAGATTAATAATGAAACAGCAAATTTGGATAACACTGTAGACCAGATGAACCTAACAGACAAGTCCAAAATATCCCATTCAATAGCAGCAGAATAGATACTTGTCTTAAGTACACACAGAACTTCTTCCTAGATAGATCACAAACTAGTTCACAGAACAGTTCTTAACAAATTTAAGAAGTTGGAAATCATTCCAAGTATCATTTATAATTAGAATGTAATAAAGATAAAAATAAATAATAAAAGGAAAAAATGAGTAATGTCACAAATGCATAATGATTAAATAACAGATTCTTGAACAAAAAATGGATCAAAGAAGAAATCAAATAAAAATTAGAATATATCTCCTGACAAACTACAATGAAAAAACACATATCAAAACTCAAAGGATATAGCAAAAAGAAGTATTCAGAAGGAATTTCATAGCATTAAATGCCTACATTTAAAGTGATGACAAATCTCATGTTAGTAACCAAATTTTACACCTCAAAGAATTAGAAAAGGACTAGAAAACTAAGGCTAAAGTTAGCAGAAGGAAATAATAGAGATAAAAGTAGAAATTAGAGAATAGGAAAGCAATGCAAAAAGTCCACAGAAGTGACATTTGGTTATTTTTGTTTGTTTGTTTGTTTAATACAGAAATAAAATCATCAAACCCTTAGCTAGACTACCTGAAAGTAAAAATGAAGAGTCAAATATGTAACTACCAGAAATGAAAGAAATATATTACAGCTGATGCTATAGAAATTTTAAAACATCATTAGAAACTATTATGAACAAGTATACATCAACATATTGAATAACATAAAATAAAAGGATAAATTCCTAGAAATATACAGCCTACCAAGACTGAATTATAAAGAAATAGATGGCAGAGAGTCATTACTCAAAGGGTACTAAGTTTCATCTCTGCCATATGAATAAGTCCCAGAGCTCTTCTGTACAGCATAGTGTCTGTAGTAAACAATATTCTATTGTATACTTGAAAGTTTGCCAAGAGAGTCAGTTGTACTTGTTGTGTTCTTATTACAAAAAGAAAACCCCAGAAATAACAAATAAGGAGGGCAGGAGCAAACCTGTGAATGTGAAAGTAGCTGAGTCATGTCCAACTCTTTGTGACTCATAGACTATATAGTCCATGGAATTCTCCAGGCCAGACTACTGGAGTGGGTAGTTGTTCCCTTCTCAGGGGGATCTTCCCAACTCAGGAATCAAACCCAGGTTTCCTGTATTGCAGGTGTATTCTTTACCAGCTGAGCCACCAGGGAAGCCCAAAAATATTGGGAGTGGGTAGCCTTTCCCTTCTCCAGGATATCTTCCTGACCCAGGAATCAAACCAGGGTCTCCTGCCTTGCAGACAGATTATCAGCTGTGCTACCAAGGAAGCCCAAACCTTTGAAGGTGATGAAAATGTTTATGGCACACATAACATATGTACAGCTTTTTCTTTATCAATCATACCTTGATAAAGTGGTCTAAAAATAACATTTTCCTGAACGTGAATAATGACTATTGTGAAACCTTCCATCTATCTCAAATTAACATATGGATAATACACAACCCCCTGAAACATACCTTATGAGGGCTTTTAAAAAGTTTAACAAAATAGTTCTAAAGTTGATCCACAGGAGCAAACTTGCAAGAATAACTAGACATTTATTTGAAAAATAAAAAGCAATGAGGGAGACAGGATACCAGATGGTAAAATGTCATAAAAGCCTCATAAAAAAGACAGTGTAAGGCAATGCCCAATAACACCAATAATAAGCAAAAGAGAACAGATAGCCCTGAAATAGACATACTGGGTGAAAATTATGCTTTTTGAAACTAAGTAGAACTAAGTATATTATTCGGGCTTCCCTGGTGCCTCAATGGTAAAGAATCCTCCTGCCAGTGCAGGAGACACAGGTTCGATCCCTGGGTCAGGAAGATCCCCTGGAGAAGGAAATGGCAACCCACTCAAGTATTCTTGCCTGGGAACTTCCATGGACAGAGTGGGCTACAGTCCATATGTTCACAGACAGTTGGACAATACTGAGCAACTAAACAACAAATGTATTATTCATTCATTATGTTTGGGAAATGGCTAATTAATTTGAAATTTTTCTAAGAAATGCTTTACCTATTCCATAAAATAGCATTATCAGCCATCATTTATAGAGAAAATATAATCACTGGACATGAAAAAAAGCTTATGTTTTACTGGACATGAAAAAAGTTTATGTTTTACCATATTGACTCTAGTAAAAATAATGAAAGATTTAAAACTTTTCTAGTGATAGATTATTACAACTCCATTGTTAAATAACCATCAGAAATAAAGAGGCAGAAATATAGTAAAGAGATATTTACTAGAATAGGTAACGGAGTGGTTATATTATGAAACAATTAAAAAGTAATTTCCATTAATGATCATGAAAAATAGTCATTAATACTTCCAGAACATAATTATCTTGATAGCTAACCTATGCACTCCTGGTTAGATTTGTTAGAACATCATAATTCATCTCAGTAAACACAATTAGCATCAACCCCAGCCTTATGAATGGACCTCATACCTCATAAAGCAAGGGGCTTTCTATTGGAGTGTTTTAATTAGTGATGGACTGTTTCTCCTTGTCCCTTGGTAGATATAATAGAACTACAGTAAGTTAGGGCTTTTTTTTTTTTTCATCCCCAGAGATCTTTAATAATGAGTTTTTGGGAAAGTTTCTCAGTTATTAAAGTTTAAGGCATGACAATTGAAAGAAATGAATTTAAATCAAGGGTATTAGATTATCATCTCAATGAGAAGTGAAATCAGCACTTTCAAAATGCTAGAGAGTCCAAACATTCTTCCTCCTTGTGTGAGAAACAATGGGGAACTTAAAATAGCAGCTTTTGTTGTTACTTAAGATTATTAGTTTAGATAAGCAGTAGACATTATCATAGTGCTAAAATAATTACAGGTTTTATTCAGTTTTAACTTGTCACTAATAACAGTCTTTCATTACATTGGTCAGTATTGAAATGTATAAAAGATTTTTCCTTCTGCTCTCAACATTGTTAAGTAAACACACACACACACAAACACATATAAAACACAGAAATTGCCAAAGATGTGTATTTCTTTCTTTCTTTATATTTTCTTGCCTTTTTTCTCCCTAATAAATATTAAGGCACACAAAGTGTGTTGCAGCTCTAAAGACCCTCTCAGGAAACTGGGACAGAATTTCCTTGAATTAATCCTCCAGTAATGCTGAAGGAGTATAGGTTCATTTGGTTCAGAAAGATTTCTTTTTTTTACTTGAGAGTTTAGATTGTAATTTTGATAATATCTTGCTTGGAAAGTAATAAATTTGATTGGGAATCATGGAGACTTTGTCCTGAAAGTAAGATAATAGATTTTTCAAGTCTAAGTTTAACTTGGTTTTGGTGAATGGGTTAAGGGAGTATAGACCTAATCTGGGACAAGAAAACATATGCATTAACCTTGTGTATTTGCCCAAAGTCTTTTTATTCCTATACTGAAAGGAAATGAAATAACAACACAAGCACATAGCCTGTGAGTTTGTATGAACTTGCTGTATCATCCAAAAGCTCTCTATATTTCCTCTGGTTTCATATTTTAGATTAGCTATAAGGTCCACTGGAAACTCCTGTCATCTCATTTTAATAAATTCTTCTTAAGCAATTGAATTGCTTAATTGAAGCACTCTTACAGCAAGGGATCTCACATTTCTAATGTGAGAAACTAGCAAAAGTGAAAGTGAAGTTGCTCAGTCATGTCCGACTCTTTGCGTCCCCATGGACTGTGGCCTACCAGGCTCCTCCATCCCTGGGATTTTCCAGGCAAGAGTACTGGAGTGGGTTGCCATATCCAAGTTGTGAATAGAGAAAGATTCCCTTGGTCAAAGAGAATTAGGAAACTTCTTCAAAACTGACTTTAAATTTTGGCTTGCTCTGATCCAGCCCCACCCTGGGATGCTTTGAAGACAGTAGACTTGTCATCCTGTACCTTATGCTAAACTGTTGAAATTAGCTTTTTTTTTTTTTGCATAATTTCCTTTAAAGAGACAGCTTTTATTTGAAGGATTTTTACACTAAAGAATTCAAAAAGTGGTAGGTTTCTGGAACTTACTGACCTGTATTGAAAAGGAACTGTTGACAAACGTTCACCAGAAATAATCTGAACAAGCAAGAAAATATAGTCAATACTACTGAAACCTACTAAAAAAGTTCCAGGACATAGTTTCTCTGACATAACAATACCTCACAGATACGAAACTGACTGCCTGTTACTTTTCTAAACACACAGTGGTATAGTTAACAATATTCAATCACTTCTGTTCTTTCCTGAATATATAAAAAATTAAAATACCAATTAAAAAACTAATATATTCTTCTCTTTAAATGTTTCTTACAGATACAATTTCCATATTTTCAGTCAATAGTGGTGTGGTTTAAGAGATATTTCATTCACAAGTCAAACAACAATCTACCCAAAGGGAACTGATAGTCTTTAGGCTCGTAGTGCAAATGAAGAGTTCAGGAATGCAGCAACTGACATTTCTAAAATACAAAACAGATCGAATTCTTAGGAGATACATGCAATAAGCTCTACTAAGCAGCTGGCCACAGAATGAGAACATTGGATCATGTCACTGGTGATTTCAATGGGATGCCAGGTATTTCCAAACTCAACTCGAACTCTCATCTTAGGCTTTGTATTTTGCTTTTCCAGTTTTGCTAATGACACACACGTGATTCAAGTCCCTGAAGTATTCATTATAGTCAAGGGCATATCCCACAACAAACTTGTCTGGAATTTCAAATCCAACAAAGTCTGGTCTATATCCAACACTTCGAGGGGTCCTTTTCACCAGCAAGCTCGCAACCTTGACCATCTTTGGCTTATGCTTCTTGACCAAGGAAAGCAAAGTCTGCATTGCCTTCCCAGTGTCAATTATATCTTCGACAATCAAGACGTTCTTTCCAGTTAAAGTTGAGAGATCATCTCCACCAATTACTTTTATGTCGCCTGTTGACTGGTCGTTACAGTAGCTCTTCAGTCTGATAAAATCTACAGTCATAGGAATGGATCTGTCACTATTTCTGTTCAGTGCTTTGATGTAATCCAACAGGTCGGCAAAGAACTTATAGCCCCCCTTGAGCACACAGAGGGCCACAATGTGATGGCCACCCATCTCCTTCATCACATCTCGAGCCAGTCGTTCGGTCCTGTCCATAATTAGTCCATGAGGAATGAACACCTTTTCCAAATCCTCAGCATAATGATTGGGTTTACAAAATAAATCTAGGTCATAACCTGGTTCATCATCGCTAATCACCACGCTGGGGCTGCGGGCCGCCATAACGGAGCCAGCTGGTGCTGAAATTAGCTTTTAAGTTTTATTCAATAAGAAACTTGTAGTGCTTTCTGATTAAATAAAAAACATAGTCATGGCTGGATAATACTTCATGTGTATGTGAGTATAATTCACTAGATTAATTAATTAGTAACAGAAACTAACTTTATCATTACCTGAATCTTAACAAAATTCAAACATTATATCTCAATTTTCTCCAAGTTAACTGTCTTCTAATACTGTGTTGGAAATGCCAATTCGCTGCCTCTCTCTTTCCCATTCAAACACTAGGTCCTATTCTTTCCTGAGAACATCATTTTCTGAATAAAGTACTTAGGAATATAACAATTCCGATTAATATGAAAAGTCTACATAAATGCAAAAGAAAAAGTGGATATTTGGGGTTATACAGAGTATAGCATAGAGTAACCTTTGGTCAGTTTGTTAAGGTTTTTTTATTTTTCTCAGGTTGGAAACCCTTTATAAATCAAGATTATATTCAAAATTTTACCAACCAACTGGTGCTGAGACTGAACTGATGTGGCCATAGCAATGGAATGGTTAGACCTGTGTGTCATGTTGGCCTACCATCATCCCAACTTATGAATTACATATACTCTGAAATGAGGTGTTTATTGTTTTGTCTTTGTTTGATTTTTTTTAAGTGGGCTACTACATGTCAACATCTTTCCTACTCCTGTTAATTGCAGTTAATTAAGTCATTTTTTTCTCCCACAGTTCTAGATTCAGTGTACACAATATGATTAAAGGAAATAGAAGTGACTTTCCTGAATTTTGACAGAAATATGTATATACAAATATGTTTAGTAAAAATGTTAAGAGACTGTGTTTAGGAGAGGTGTGTTGTCAGAATTCAGCCTGGGGATAGATCAGGGAGGAGATATTCTGAATTGAACACTAGATACTTGCCACTACCTACTTCTGTAGTACACAAATGTTAGTAAAGCATTTGAGATTGAGTGAGTGATTCTGAGAGTAAAACAATAACAACAATAATATCAACAACTGTGAACTTTTTTTTTATTTCTCCTAGGTTTTTAAGAACAAACAAAATATAACACAAGTCAGCCACATCAGAGCCTTTCAAACAAGGTGGAATATTAATAAATATATAATAACATAAAATAGCTAAGAACTTGTTTATAAATACTTTTTTATTACTATAGGTTTCTCTTTCCCTTCCTTCATAAAGACTGCATTTCTCTTTTACAGCATATGTTAGATTGAGAGTGAACGATGTGCTAAAAGAAAACAGAACTATCTGTGTAACCATAAGATGAAACAATCAAGTGATTTTTTTTGCAAAGAAATATGAGTCACTCTTCAAGTGGCTAAGAGAATATGGGAACAGATGCTGAAATAATAAACATCTTGCATTATTTCATTTAGAGGAAGCTGTATAAATTCCATCATAAAATAAAGTACTTGGTACACTCTGAGAAATATGTCATCATCAAACAAATGCCTTTTTTATTACCAGCAGGAAGAACACAGATGGCTTGCTTGCTCATTTTGGTATTTATTAAAATAAAGTTGCTAAAGAGCAGGTAGATGCCTTTCTATTTTTGAGACACATTCAATGCTATAGAAATATATTGAGATCTCTTTCAGAAAAACTGTTCAGGACCCATATGACATTGTCATGTACTATGAAGATGTTTGATGGAAAAAATGATTTTTTTTCTCCATTCAGTAGTAGTCAGTGTGATTAAAATATTTTGACATTTTCAAATGGTACCAAGGTGAGAAGTACCAGGAAGAGTTTGAAGAATGAGTCATCATATCCATTCCTTTCTCAGTACAAAAAAGGCAGGAGTATGTACCTCACAGTGTTCACAGTCACACTTCACACGACTTCGCTTTTAAACTGAGTTACAAGCTGAAAGAGAACTACTTCCAGTTTTTACAAGGAATTCAACACTCTGCAGAAAAGACGCTTCCCATACTTTTCCGGCTTGTCATTGTTTCAGGATTTCTCTAATGTCCTTAGTTTAAAATATATATGTATATAGGCTTTATTTCCCTTACATTTTACCCGTATCTTTCTCTCCATATTGTGTTATATCATCATATCTTGGATTTTAATGCTGTTATAATACATTTAAGCCCTTTTATCATTTTTTTTCTAAAAGTAAAACGCAATGCCTATTTTGAAATGTCAAAAAAATATGTGTTGGAATGCATACAGAGTTTTAATCCACAAAGTTATCCATTTCTGTTCTGGGGAAAATATAGGAATAGTTCATGAAATGCATTGTTGAATATCAGAATAGTCAAATAAATGACAGATGTGGTTTGGCTTGAAGTTTTTAGGAATAGAATTGCCTGTATTTTCTATTTCCCTGAAATCAATGTACATAGTCAATGATAGATGCTACATTTCATGCTTATTGGATGTGAAGTATAATAGTCACTAAAAAAGAAAAATAAAAAGCAAATAGTGTGTTAGTGAACGTTTGTAATAAAAGTAATTTTGTATAATTAGTTTTCTTTGGTTTACTGGTTATTTTTTTAAGCCAAGGATATATTCAGTCATTTGAATATTAATATCTAATGATGTGGTATAACTCTAACTTATTCTGGTCTATTTATAAAATGGAAAAATAATCCTTAACACCCTGAATATATTAGTAGTCAGTTATTCCCTTCATTTAATATATTTCTTGAGCAAGAATGCAATTTTGAAAGAATTATATGATGGTAGAAAGTGGCGCTAAGTATTATTTTCTAAAAATCATAAGGATACTTATTCACTTTCCTAACGGTTTTCACTGCTGAGATCAGAGCTCTTCCCTGTTGATAGCACTACCTGATATATATTTGATGAATGACCCATAATATCTTACCAATGGTGATAGCACAGCTTTTGATGATGGAGTATATATTTTAAAAACATCTGTTCTGAGGTAGAAATTATATTTTATTGAGCAGAGTTTTAATGCATTGTTAATTCAGAAGCTCCTTATATAGCCTCCAGGTTTAGAAATGCAAGCCCATTAAAAAAAAAAATGCAAGCCTATGAAAGACGATTTAATGTGGGTTTTGTATTTGTCTGCGGAATTGTTTATACAGTTTCAACTACAGTTGTTTTATATATCTATATATATATAATGTAGCTTCTAGTCAAGGCTATGGTTTTTCCAGTGGTCATGTATGAATGTGAATTGGACTGTGAAGAAAGCTGAGCGCCGAAGATTTGATGCTTTTGAACTGTGGTGTTGGAGAAGACTCTTGAGAGCCCCTTGGACTGCAAGGAGATCCAACCAGTCCATCCTAAAGGAGATCAGTCCTGGGTGTTCATTGGAAGGACTGATGCTAAAGCTGAAACTCCAGTACTTTGGCCACCTGATGTGAAGAGTTGACTCATTGGAAAAGACTCTGATGCTGGGAGGGATTGGAGGCAGGAGGAGAAGGGGACGACAGAGGATGAGATGGCTGGATGGCATCACCAACTTGATGGCCGTGACTTTGAATGAACTCCAGGAGTTGGTGTTGGACAGGGAGGCCTGGAGTGCTGTGATTCATGGGGTCACAAAGAGTCAGATACGACTAAGCAACTGGACTGAACTGAACTGAACTGAGTACTACTAAAAATATTTGTTTTATAAAATGCTAAATGTTATCCATTAGAGTTGAAAGTTTGGGAGAAGGAAATGGCAACCCACTCCAGTATTCTTGCCTGGAGAATTCCATGGACAGAAGAGACTGGTGGGCTACAGTCCATGGTATCACAGAGTCAGACATGACTGAGTGACTAACATTTTCACTTTCTTTCAGAGTTGAAAGTTTAGGCAAATTGAATTTAACATTTCTAATTTTCAGTTTATAAAAATGTAAGGCCCTTCTCTGGAGTGCAGATGTATAATAAGGCGGTTTCCTTTTGAGGCCCAAAAGCTTTTCTCTTCAAGGAACTCATCTTCATTGAATAAACAACCAAATGACCTTTGCTTATTCACTTGCATTTTTGTTAGGGTTGGCCTAACTATTTATAGAAGAAAGCACTTTACTAGATGTATTAACCAATAAATTAGCAGATAACCAAGAATAACCATGACTAAGTAGAATTTGTTACAGAAAAGCTGTGTTGGTACAACATACAGAAATTAATTAATATAATATGCCACATTAACAGAATGAAGATGAAAAGACTTACATGATCATCTCAATTGCAGGAAAATAAATTTGCCAAAATACAACATCTTTCATGATGAAAATACTCAGAAACCTAGAAATAGAAAGAGACTCCCTCAACCTAATGACGAATATTTATGGAATATTGCCAGCTTGATAATTTCAAATGGAGAAGGACACGATGCTTTCCCCCTAAGATTAGGAGAAAGAAAAGGATGCCCTTTTATCATTTCCTTTCAACCTCGTCCTGGACATTTTAGCCAGATCAATTAGACAAGAAAAATAAAGGCTTCTAAGTTGGAAAAAAGTAACTAAAACTACCTGTATTCTCATATGATATAATCTTACATAAAGGAAATCCTAAAGAATCCATATAAACTGTTAGCACTTACAAATAATAACAAAATTTCAGGATTTAAAATGAACACATAAAATTTATTTGTATTTCTATAAACCCATAGTTCGGAGAAGGCAATGGCACCCCACTCCAGTACTTTTGCCTGGAAAATCCCAGGGATGGAGGAGCCTGGTAGGCTGTAGTCCGTGGGGTCGCTGAGTCAGACATGACTGAGCAACTTCCCTTTCGCTTTTCACTTTCATGCACTGGAGAAGGAAATGGCAACCCACTCCAGTGTTCTTGCCTGGAGAATCTCAGGGACGGGGGTGCCTGGTGGGCTGCCGTCTATGGGGTCGCGCAGAGTCGGACACAACTGAAGCAACTTAGCAGCAGCAGCAGCAAACCCATAGTTAACAATCTAAAAAGGAAATTAAGAAAACAATTCCATTTGCCTTAACATTAAAAATAGCAAAAACCTGTGAAACTCTTAGAAAATATAAAATACATATTCATGATGCTGTATATGACATCAGTTCCTAGCTATAACACTGAAAGTATAAAAAATAGAGAGGAAATAGATAACTTGAATGTTAAAATCAAAAAAACTTTGTGAATCAAAAAATACTATAAAGAAAAAGAAAGTGAAAAGACAGTATGCAGAGTGGGAAAGGAACATTTGCTAATCATATATCTGATGAATGTCTAGTACCCAGAATTTATGAAGAATTCTTACAAATTACCAACAACAATAAATAATCTAGTTTTAAAATGGGAATAGGACTTGAATAGACATTTCTCCAAAGATAATATACAGATGGTCAACAAGCATGTGAAAGATGTTAAATAGTATTCAGTGCAGTTCAGTCGCGTCCAACTCTTTGCGACCCCATGAATCGCAGCATGCCAGGCCTCCCTGTCCATCACCAACTCCCAGAGTTCACTCAGACTCATGTCCATTGAGTCAGTGATGCCATCCAGCCATTCAGGTAAATATAATTCAAAAGCACAAAGAAATACCACCTCAAACTCACCAAGATGGCTAAAACCAAAAATTAAAAAAAAAAAGTAACATAACAAGTATTGGTAAGAATGTATAAAAATCAGTGACTTCATGTATTTCTGGTGGGAATATATATTTCCCCAAATAAAGTGGTGGATACACTGTGGAAAACACTTTGACGTTTCCTCATTATGCTCACCACAGAATACACTGTGACCTAACAATTCCAGTCCTCGGCATATAAATTTCTATGTTGACACAAACATTTGTATGTGAATATCCTTTGCAGTATTATTGAAAATAGCCAAAAAGTGGGAACCTCCTAAATGTCCCTCAGTGAATGGATTAATAAGTAAAATGTCATCACACTTACATAATGGAATATTATTCAGCAATTACAAGGAGTGATGTTTTTATAAATGCATACACCATAGTTGGGGAGAGGAGACAGAGCAGCAGACAAAAATACTAAAAATAATTTGGACAACGTGTGTATGTTTTTAATGGGGAAAACGTCTTAGATTTAGTGTCACTTTTGTATTTTCCTCATAAAATGAGTTAGCAGCTTTCAATATGCTCCCAGGTTTTGAAAAATATTCATAAAAGTCTATTACACTTGGGACTAACCAAACCTCATATCAACTTTTTCATGTGTGTGGCCCATAGCCACTCCTATGAAAATCAATTTTGCAGCCTTTGTGGAGGAATGCTGCCCCCAGAGTGATTTTCTCTTCACTGGTGAGCCACATTCCCCAACGGAATCACTGATCCAGGGATATTTTTCTGTTATTTTTCCCAGTATAAGAATTTCCTTACCGTGGAGGTAGTGTAAATTCACATTTTATAACCACCATATCATCTTCCCAGTCCCAAACAGAGGCCAAAGCTTTGAATTATCAATAGAACTATAATATTCCCCCTGCTCAGAGCCTAAAGAAAGGACAAGCTCTTTATCATTTTACTGGCACTTTTCAGTATTTTCTGATATCCCTTTCTTGGTGGAAGGAACCCCTTGAGTGCTCTATTTTAGGTGGGAGATTATCTTATAAGTCCCTGCTTTAAATTGTCCCAATAGCTTGCTTCTTCTGCACCTATAAGCATAAAAAGCAAAGCTCGTAACTATGAGGGAATATGTTCAGGTCAGGTTTCTATCAAGGTGCCTCCAACTGCTATATGTATTTAAAGCAAATTCTTTGAAATTCATGCCCTCTTTGTGTCTGTTCCATAGAGATTCGACTTTTCTTTCCATTTCTTTTTTCTTGCAAGCATAACCATGCTTTTAAATGTGTTTTTGTTGTTATTGTTTAGGAGTTTGTAACAACAGAATTTATTCTTTAGTCTCTGAATCCATTTAGCTAGAACAAAATATTTCACCTCATTGTCGTGTTTATTATAGTACGTAGCAAATTTGAAGGTATAACAGGCATGAAAAATTTATATTATATAGGTATAGTTTAAAGTTACTATGATGTTAGTAAGAAATTGGAAAAAAGGTAGTTTATTAGAAGAGAATAGAGACCACCCCAATGCATGAGAATTTTATGCATAAAAAGATAGTAGTTCATAGATAAACTTACCTTTATCCTTAGGTAACTTTAAGTTCTCCTGTGTAACAAAACTAAAAATATACTAGTTAAAAACACTTTACTTTGTTTAGTATATTGTTGATTTTGTTACACAGGAAAACTTTAAGCTACTAAGAATAAAGACGAGTGATTCTAAAGTCTTTTTATTGTGAATTTGTGATCTAGGAGGAAACTTAAATAAGAAAACTGAACATCAACTTTAACACCTGCTCATAACACCTGTAATGAAAAAATAATGGCCTTAGAAATCAAGGGGGTTTGTTATGAGATTAACGTGATTTAGTGAACTGAAAAAATTAAAATGTTTTTGCCAATTTTCCTTAAATGACATTTTATATAAGCCAAAAAATATCATGGAAACTAAAGAGTAAGTATTTCAAATAGTATTGCTCCTGATGAACTAAATATTTAGCTTAGTATTTGCATTTTCACTCCTTTCACTAGAAAATAGCTTACAGGTAAGTTAATTTCCATGTTAAACCCAAAGTTGGCAAGGCCTCTACTGCTAAATCAGAGTTGACAAGGAAGAGAAATCAGAGCTTCGATTATAACACATTTTGCTGTATTTAAAGTCTGGCTCACATGAATTGATACACAGCTCATATTTTAGATGCCAAAATATTGTAATATAAGCCATTCTTAAGAGTCACAAGTATCTTTAGCTCTTGTTCACAAATAGAAATTGAAATAATATAAAAACTCAAATAGAAAGTTATGTTTTTATGGAAAGTATGACTTAAAAATAGTCACAACCTGAAAGTGGAGATTTACATTTTATTTGGTAGGAATTTTTAGGACTTCAAGCCTAGGAGGCAGCTTCTCAAATAATCCTGAGAGAACTCCTCTGAGGATGCAAAGGGAGGAGCCAGGTTACATAGAAGTTTTACAACAAAAGGCAGGTAGGCTGAACATCAAGAGATTGCTGTTAATTAAAGGAAACCAGATGTTCCAAGTTAAAGAAGTTGGCATTTTTCTATGTATGGGAAGACACAAGAGTCTGGGCTCACTGAAATCAGTCCGTTTATATGCATCTCGGCTATCTGGGGCTAGTGTCCTGTGTTTTCACATCCTGAGTTCCTGAAGCCTCACCATAGGGAGTCACAGCATGATCTTGCAGGTATTCTCCTTTCTGAGTGTCCTGGAGTGCTGGAATTGGTGATGTCTGACTTCCTTGTTTACTGACATGGCAGGAAATACTTCATTTCCCAAAAGAGCGTATTTGTTTATTTGATTTGTTGTCTGAGGCATTCAAAATAGCTTCCCAAATTCTCAGCCTCTACAAATTCATTTTTTCCCGATGTATCAGTATCTTCTGTGAAGTTGGAGCATGGAACAATAAAGGAGGGAAGACCATTGTGGAATCCAAAATGTCCTATAGCTGAGGATAAAGAACTAGCAAAAAATTCTTTCAACCAATTATAGCAAAGTGTTTTCGTTGAAGTTTATATTAGCAGTTAAGCCTCGCTGTTTGCTGTGCTAGTAGTCAGCCACCCAAGTGATGTGTACTTACTGTGTTCCTATACATGGGGGTGGGGTAGGATTGAAAAACAGCATTCTGTTCAGGGATACTTGCGGACCTGAGTAAAGTAAATATCAGGAATAATGATAGATATGTTTGTTTGATCTATATGATAGATTGTTTCATATCAACAAATAATAGATTTGTTGCCTGTCTATTCTAGTATACTTATTTTAAGCTCCAGTAAAGAGTGGATTGGGACCATATCTTACCAAACAGTTTTATAAGAGTGAGTGTGAGACTCAGACACGTCAGATAATGCTGCACAGTTGTTGCATTATTGTCTCACTGCTGCACCATTGTCTTGTGATGCCCTGGACCTTGAGTGTGTGGCTCAAAACAGTCAGATAGCACTGTTACTTGATTGGAGTAGCATACCATCTTTACAGAGAAGCGTGAGCGGCCAAAAATAATTGGCTAGAACTTCGAGGGCTGAGACATTTCTCAGTCATAAGAGTAGGGGCCAAGAAAAATAATGTGTTATTATGGTCTCATTTGTACCCAGACTGGTGAAAATTAAGAACATTCAACTTGCCTTTCTCTAACTGGCAGCTCTGAAAGGAATTAGAAGTAAGCATAATATACCATTTTGTCTTTTCGGATTTTCTATTCATGATGTTTTGTGCTTCAGATAACCAACAGTTTATTATCTTTCTCTTCAGACTTGCTCTTTCTACTTTTCCCATCTTGATTTTAAAAATGTGAACTCAGCCTCCAGGGTTCTCAGACAAAAAAGCCGTAGTCATCCCTGACTCCATACTTTCAACATATTAGCCATCTATATCCAATCCATTCTGTTGGCTATGCATTTTAAATATATATAGGAGTCTAATAACTTCTGAATAAATCAGAATTGTCCAGTGGAAATATTATGCAAGCCATATATGCAGTTTAAAGTTTTCAGGTGACATGAAGTGGAAGTTGCTCAGTCGTGTCCAACTCTTTGTGACCCCATGGACTCTACAGTCCGTGGAATTCTCTAGGCCAGTATACTGGAGTGGGTAGCCTTTCTTTTCTCCAGAGGATCTTCCCAACCCAGGGATCAAACCCAGATCTCCTGCATTGCAGGCGGATTCTTTACCAACTGAGCCACAGATAGCTACATTAAAAAGAAAACCAAAGAGGTGAAATTACTTTTAATATTTTATTTAACTCAAATTAAAAAGCATGTAAACTATCTCAACATGTAATCAACTGTCATAAATATTAATGAGATATTTAATGTTTCATATCATATCTTTGAATTCTGGTGTATGTGTTTTTTTTAGAGTTAGACTCCATCTTAGTTCAGACCTGCCACATTTCACATGTTCAACAGTGAACAATAGGAGATTTCAAATTGGACACAAGAGCTCCAAATAATAGTTTTCTGAGGTCACTTTCTACCTTTCCCTCTTACACACTTGTTCTCAATGTTTTAGCAAGAGACATTATAAAATCTGTAAAACCTATAAAATAGATTCTTATAATATATGTACATATACAATGGCCCATATTCTATATATATATGATGCTTATTTCTTTAAATACACAGTTTCACATTTGTTATGTGTGATGGAGCTCAGGGCACTGTACCCCAAAATATGGCACCTTGCCATATTGCAAATCTTAAACTAAAGGAATTTGAGAAAATGGTAGAATTAAGAAGGTCACTCTGACCTCCCTTCACCTTGCTCTCTTCCTGGAAAATAGGAGATAAATCATCCATATGAAGAACATCCTCAGTGTACCAGAAGGAAGGAATTCATTTTTGTCACCGGAGATAGGGAATTTGGGGGTCAAGAAATCAGTACAAACCTTGTTAAACCAGTCCATATTTTTCTAATTACGTCTTTACATTTAACCCCGCAGCTCAGAATTCTGTCAATTCTTCACAATGTATTTTTTGTTTGTTTGTTTATAAATTATAAAAGTTTCCTGCTCTGGTCTCGTCTTTGCAATTTCATGCTCTTGTGAAGGTACCCATAACATGTAAAAAATTAATAAAATTTGTATCTTTTTCTCCTATTAATCTGTCTTTATCAGTTTAATTTTAAAACCTAGCCAGGAAACCTAAGAAGGAATAGGAAAATGTTGTGCTTCTGTACACAATTCACTAGTGCTCTTTAGTAAATAAAGCTATATAACTATTCCAGATATATCGATTGTAACAATTTATTGTCATTGACAGTATAGGTCATCTCTTTGAAGGGAGAAAAGCTCTAAACAATGCATAAAGCAATCTAAAACCATTTCATTGTTATAAAACAATTAAGTGAAGAATACATTAATTGGCAATTCTTTTGTCTTTCTAGTTACTTGACCTGCACCTCTCCATTTCAATAGAATCATGTAGACCTGTGTTCTTAACTTTCATAAAGTAAACAGATTTTTACTACTTGAAGAGCTTCCCAAAGGAGATTTTTATGCTCTGTAGAATGAAAAAATACAGCATAAGAATCTTTAAATAAAAATAAAGATATAAACCCAAATTTTTCTTTAAAATTTGGCTCCAAAAAAAAGAGTAAAAGGAAATTAGTGTAGCACTTCACTTTTTGAATGCATTGTTTTTCAATGGAATGGTGGTAAATAATACAGGAAAAGAATAAAACATATATGAACTCTTCTTAGTACCACTTATTAAAATAGAAAATGAAAACTAAATTATATCAGTCCTTAAAAATACTCTAGGCAGTATAATTCTTACATCACCTACCTTCAAATTCTGATCGTTCAAATTCGGAAAAAATTATTGGCGAAACATGCCAAATGATAATTTGAGAACAATTTGCTCTCTGATTAGGTGTATTTAAATATAAAGCTTATTCCTATCAAAATACATTTCAGATTTTGCTAAATTAATGCTTTGCTTAAGTCAGTAGTTCTCATACACATCATGTCTAAATCATCATAATTAGGTGAAATTATATCACAGTTATATTCATTAGCCAAATATTTTTTGGAAAGGATCTATCCGTTAGTCCTGTCAGTGGGATCTGTTGTTTTCCTGTTGTCATCCTGAAAGTGTCTTCAATTATTGAGAATAGAGATGAGTTAGGAGGATGTAATTGTTAGACTGTAACAGGAGTTTATTTTTATGTCCTTGATAACTAGGACCTACATGATAGAGGAAAGTATTTTGGCCAAGTATGAACTAGTACATCTGGTTTATGATCATATATTCTATCATTATTAGTAAAGAATTGACCAGATGAAAAATTTCTTGAAATGATTTTTTGTGAAAGTTAACTCTATCATTGAGTGGTGATTCAAGAAGAAAAGCAAAATGTGTTGGCTCCCCTATAAATGAAAGAATGAATCAAAATTGATCTCCTTTTTGCAAAACCACCCACCATTCTGAGATATTGTACAGTAAATCTTACATTTTTTAAGTAAATAGTTTTGAATTGAAGTCGTGGCAGCTAATAATTTCTAATCATATCCTTATAGTGTTATTGTTGTTGTTCAGTCGCTAAGCTGTGTCCAAATCCTGCAGCCCCACGGACTGAAGCACGCCAGGCTTCCCTGTACTTCACTATCTCCCAGAGTTCTCTCAAACTCATGTCCATTGAGTCAATGATGCCATCCACCCATCTCATCCTCTGTCGTCAATCTTTCCCAGCATCTGGGTCTTTTCCAATGAGTTAGCTGTTTGCATCAGGTGGCCACATATTGGAGCTTCAGCTTCAACAACAATCCTTTCAATTAATATTCAGGGTTCATGTCCTTTAGGATTGAATGGTTTGATCTCTTTGCTGTCCAAGGGATTCTCAAAAGTCTTCTCCAGCACTACAATTGGAAAGCACCAATTCTTTATTGCTCAGCTTTCTTTATGGCCCGACTCTTATATCCGTACATGACTACTGGAAAAACCATAGCTTTGACTATAGAGACTTGTCAGCAAAGTAATTTCTCTGCTTTTTTAATACACTGTTTAGGTTTGTCATAGCTTAGGACTTTGCTGGTGGCTCAAGTGGTAAAGAATCTGCCCGCAATGCAGGAGACCCAGGTTCAATCCCTCTACTGGGAAGATTGCCCTAGAAAAGGAAATGGCAACCCAATCTAGTACTCTTGCCTGGAGAATTCCATGGACAGAGGAGCCTTGGTGGACTACAGTCCATGGATTGAAAAGAGTCAGACATGTAACATTAAAAAAAAAAAAAAAAGAGTCAGACACCACTCACTGTCATGTTTTCTTGCAAAGAGCAAGCATCTTAATTTCATGGCTGCAGTCACCATCTGTAGTGATTTTGAAGTCCAAGAAAATGAAATCTGTCACTATTTACCCTTTCTCCCCATATGTTTGCCATGAAGTGATGGGATCAGATGCCATGATCTTAGTTTTTTGAATATTGTTTTAAGCCTGGTTTTTCACTCTCCTCTTTCACCCTCATGAAGAGGCTCTTTAGTTCCTCTTCACTTTCTGCCGTTAGAGTGGTATCATCTACATAGCTGTGGATGTTGATATTTTTCCCAGCAATCTTAATTCCAGCTTGTGATTCATCCAGCCCAGCATTTTGTATGATGTACTTTGCTTGTAAGTTAAATAAACAGGGTGACAATATACAGCCTTGTTGTACTCCTTTCCCAATTTTGAACCAGTCTGTTGTTCCATGTCCGGTTCTAACTATTGCATCTTGATTTGCATCTCCGTTTCTCAGGAGACAGATACAGTGGTTTGGTATTCCCATCTTTTTAAGAATTTTCCACAGTTTGTTGTGATCCACACATTCAAAGACTTTAGTATAGTCAATGAAGCAGAAATACATGTTTTCCTGGAATTCCCTTGCTTTTTCTATGATCCAGGGGATCATCCTTATAATACTACTTATCAATTTCAACATCATCATCTGTTAACATTTTTTGAGAATTTATCCCTTTTAAATATTGTTTTGCAACCTTTTCCCATACCTCAATATTGTTAAATCACATATTTTTGGTTAAGAGTTAGTGCTTACATTAATATGACCTGTAAATTTTGACTGTCTTTATAGACCACATTTGACTTTTTATTTTATTTTTTCCTTGAAAGCTACTGCATTTTTAAAATTATTTTATAGGCTTGGTTGTTTATGCATTTCTCACCATTCATCACAAAACCACTTTCACATTAAACTAATCTATATTATTTTTCATATCATAAATGTGTGTGTATGCTTAGTCGCTCAGTCGTATCCAACTCTTTGCGACCCCATGGAGTAGCCCACCAGGCTCCTTTGTCCATGGGTTGCTCCAGGCAAGAATACTGGAGTGGGTTGTCATGCCCTCCTCTAGAGGATCTTCCCAACCCAGGGATCAAACACAGGTCTCCCACATTACAGGCAGATTCTTTACGAGCTGAGCCACCAGGGAAGCTCAAGAATACTGGAGTGGGAGCCTATATCTTCTTCAGAAGATCTTCCCAACCCAGGAATTGAATTGGGGTCTCTTGCATTGCAGGTGGATTCTTGACCAGCTGAGCTACCAGGGAAGCCCATTGTAAATCTATCCATAAATTTTTTATTTCCTAGAGACCTACCTCCTATATCCTCTGCCCAATGTAAAACATATATGTTATTTTAGTCTTCAAGTATCTTTTTCTGTTAGTTTTAATCATTCTGAATATTTGCCACAAATAACATAGAAGTTATATGTATTTTAGCCCTAGGATTTTTGAAAATAAATTCTACTCTATCATCATATTTACATGATAATATGGATGGTATAGGATTCTAGATTTAAAATATACTGCTCTAGGGATTTAAAGCTTGACTCCATCATTTTCTAGAATCTAATTATACTGTTGAGAATTCTTTTTTAATTAACATATACTTGATTTACAGTGTTGTGTTAATTACTGCTATACAGCAAAGTGATTCAGTTATGCACATATGTGCATCGTCTTATTTAATATTCTTTTCTGTTATGGTTTATCATAGGATATTGACTGTATTGACTGATATTCTCTGTGCTAGCCAGTAGGACGTTTTCAGTACTGATTGTATCCTCAGAAGGCATTCTAATGAGACAACAGAAATTCATGCAGAGAATACAATGTTGGAGCCAGACACACTTAGATTCAAAACTCAGCTCTTTCACTTACTGAGAAAGAGAAAAATGAAACCTCTGTTTTCTGATTTGTAAAACAAGTGTAGTGATTTCTACTTGTGAAGGCATACATGGATTAAATGAAATAACAAAAATAAAATGCAGAGCATATATATGCATGGTTTAAGTATATTTACAGAAAACATGAAGTATCAGTGGCATAATTATGAAAAGTTCATTTCTCTCTTATACAGAGTACAAATATAAGCACTCAGGGAATGGTTGTTTAAGAAGTTTCTAGATACTCACACCCCTTTCTCAGGAGCATTGCAGTACTATATATGAAATTTTAAAAGTTATTAGTAATTTTTCTACCTTTTTCCAATCAATAAACATTACTTTTATCTTTCCCATAGTTCTTGAAACAGACATTCTTTTAGTATCGTTATCCTTAAACCTATTAAACTTTCTGCAATTACGTGACAAATGAAGATTTTCTTCTGCATGGAATAATCTGTAAAACAGTATCTTCCCTTGGGTTGTTTTGGTTTCAGCCCAATGTACTTTATTCCCATGTACTCAGTCACAGTTATAGCTGAAGAGAGGCTATAAAACAAATGTGAATAATTACCCTTAGTTATGTGTTAAAAGGAAACATGAGATTATGGTGAGAAATGTATTTATAAATGACATTTGTATCTATATCTTATCAATAGAGACGGACAGAAAGATGTAGACAGAGATTACCATTTACTTGAAATGATTCTAGTGGTCATTATCCTAAGGGCTACCAGCAGCACTAGAGCACTGATGCCGTGTGTGTCTTTAGGCACATTCTGTCTCTGGACTTAATTAAAACAAATATAATTTATTGCTGAGCACAGTGGTCCTCTCAAGTTAATATCTCTGGAAATTTCCCAATCTATTAGTATGTTTCTGCCTACCTCGATAGCTTAGATTGCATATCAAAATCATTGATTAGTTTCCATAGATTTGGTACCTCACTGTAATATATTTCAAAGTTACATTTTATCCAAACTTTAAAAATATAACTCAAGGACTAGTTGAAAAAGATGTATTCATAGTTAGAGAGTAAGTATAGTGGGGTCGCTAAGAGTTGGACACGACTGAGTGACTTCACTTTCACTTTTCACTTTCATGCATTGGAGAAGAAAACAGCAACCCACTCCAGTACTCTTGCCCAGAAAATCCCATGGATGGAGGAGCCTGGTGGGCTGCCGTCTATGGGGTCACACAGAGTCAGACACAACTGAAGCAACTTAGCAGCAGCAGCAGCAGCATCGTCATATATGTGCTTATAGTAAGTCATAAGTAAAGTTATATACACATTACTAATTATATATAAGTGCAATCAGAGCAAGGCAAGTGTGTTAGTCATTCAGTTGTGTCCAGCTCTTTGTGGCTCCTCTGTGCATGGAATTCTCCAAGCAAGAATATTGGAGTGGGTAGCAATTCCCTTCTCCGGGGGATCTTGCTGACCCAGGGATTGAACCTAGGTCTCCTGCATTGCAGGTAGACTCTTTACTGTCTGAGCCACCAGGGAAGCCAATACAAGTAGCATATTCTAGAAACCTGCCTGTCAGAATGATAGAAAAATTTCATTTAGTAGTAGATCAAGAGCTCTCTAGTCATGACTGAGATAGTTTTTCTGTGTGGTTCTGATTTTTATCCTACAGCCTCTAAACTGTACTTTGATTTTGAATATTTGGGATAAATTTATTTCCTTGAATCATAATGAATTACTAATTGCTAATAGTTCTGACCTCTGTCTAGAGTTCTTCAAAGCTCATCATTTAAATTATTGAGATGATCTGTGTCAGATAAATTTAATCAGCCTTATAAAAGTGCCCTATATACATGCATTCCTGTTATCACACAACGCTGTGTAGTACAGTTAGTGACAATGAGCATACAAAGAGGATATAAAAAAATCTTCCCACTTTCAAATATCTGTAAATGATGTATAAGCCTTAGAAATTTTATAAAATTTTATGACTCAGAAGGAGCACAGAATATATACGAGAGATCAGTAAAAGTGTTATTGGATAGGGTCATATCTCAAAGAGAGTGGTAACTTGGTATTATGGGTGTGGACAGACTGATACTTGTGTTGTTGAGCCCATTGAGCTAATTCTGAAGGCAGTGTGTGATCCTGATGGGTTTGTGGTCTGGGTCATGGCACTATTAGCCAAGACAAAAACCATTTTATTCCCAGTTTCTCAATCCAGAGAGATGGGTGTTGTTGGGTTGATTAGATCTGCTGGAAAAACATGACCCTGTACATGAAGCCAAAAAAGATAGATGGTAAGATTGAAAACAGCTGAAGAGATTGTGTACATTGAACTGTGTTAGGAGTCTGAGTACTGATGTCACTTTTTTCATACATTACCTACCACTTGAGGTGGAGCCGCCTGATGCGAATGGCTGACTCATTTGGAAAGACCCTGATGCTGGGAAAGATTGAGGGCAGGAGGAGAAGGGGATGACAGAGGATGAGATGGTTGGATAGCATCACCGAATCAATGAACATGGTTTGGGTGAACTCTGGGAGTTGGTGATGGACAGGGAGGCCTGGCGTGCTGCAGTTCATGGGGTCGCAAAGAGTCGGACATGGCCAGCGACTGAACTGAACTGAGGTAGAGACATAGTCTGAATATTTAAGAACATGCAGTCTTCCAAATTGAAACAGTTATAATTTCTACAATAACCTCTGATTATTTTCCTGAGTGTTTTCTTCTGTCCTGTCTAATAGACCTTAGCATAAATACAGCACAATAGGGTATAATGTACTTATAAAAAAATAGACTTGAACCACTGGCGCAAGAGTTAGCTCCATTATATGTCTGTGTGATCTGAGGTATATTATTTAAGCTCTCCGAGCTGTAGGTTTCCCATCCTGAAAATACTACTAATAATAGTATCTCTGCATAGGCTTGTTAAAGAAAAAATATTTTAAAGTATTGTTTAGCAAAATATTCAGTAAATTGTAGATATGCAAAATGTTTCAGCTACACTTTTTTCATGGTGGGAAAAATAATGCAGTCCTAGCTGTTTTGGAGACATCATCCTCACCTTTTTAATTTCAAAAGGGAGAACTGAATCATCTAATTTCATGATAGTTCTTTGGTTTAAATGTAATTATATTACAGCTTTTTAAAGTTTAATTTGATCAAGAGATGAGTTCAGTTTTTTACAGTCTAAGATATACAGAGTAAATGCTGTAACAGAGCTTTAGTTTGTTATTGCAATATCTAGAAATCTCACATATATTAGATATTCTGATTCTACATTTTGGATCTTTGATAAATATACCTTTGATGTATAATCAAATCATAGAAAAATAATTTTAAACTATTTTTGTCATTAATATAATCTGCTATAGAGAAAAGTTCAAAGAGGCTTGCCATGACTATATTTTCTTTCCATTTTATTATGCTTCATTGTATAGTATTTAGCATACTAAAGAATTATAAGTCTCTAACATAGATAATTTTCTTTACATTTTACTTGCTTCTATTGTTTTATAATTTTGCATATGCCTGCATGTATACAAATATAATATTACCAATTAAGACACTTTTATAATCCACAATCTGGCTCACTAATGCCTTCTCAAATGCTTCTGTTACGAATACTTGTCTTGTTCATTTTTGTTCTAGCTCTTGAGAACTTATTCATTTGTACAAATCTTTGTATCCCAATAAAAATGAGTAATGATAGTAAATGTTGAAAGTTGGATAAGTAATGATATGCAGTGTGCTGTATAAAACAACAGTGAACTCCAGAAGCAAGATCAAATTTATATTGATTTTCTTCACTACTTTACACATGAGAGAAGTTGTGGATTTGTGAACAAACCTTAAAGAAACCAAACCTATGTAAAATATTAGGTAATATGAAATTATTTTTGTTGAAGTTCACAAAGTCTGCAGACTGAAGCAACTCTCTTTAAACCGTTTATTTTAACAAGCATTGAGTGTAGTAGCTCTGTACCATAACATGATACTCCAAATTAAACTTTTGCATCTCAAGTGACCTTTAGAGCAGTTTTACAGTTCATAAATTCTCTACAATATTGCTCTGTGGAGTGGTTCTAATAAATCTTCATTCTGCTGTAAACATTAGTACACCTATTAAAAATTGCATTTTCAGTCCAAACAAACACAAATGCAGGAATGGGTCTCCTCTACCATATGAAGAATTTACAATAGAATTCATAAAATAGTAGACATAATTTTGGTAAAGAGAGTAAGCACTGCTGCTGCTGCTGCTAAGTCGCTTCAGTCATGTCTGACTCTGTGCGACCCCTAGACGACAGCCCACCAGGCTCCCCTGTCCCTGGGATTCTCCAGGCAAGAACACTGGAGTGGGTTGCCATTTCCTTCTCCAATGCATGAAAATGAAAAGTGAAAGTGAAGTCACTCAGTCAACTCTTAGTGACCCCATAGACTGTAGCCTACCAGGCTCCTTTGTCCATGGGATTTTCCAGGCAAGAGTACTGGAGTGGGTTGCCATTGCTGTCTCCAGAGAAAGCACTACAAATTACTTATCATTAACATAGGGAAAATGAAAAACTCAGGTGGTCAATATTTGCACATATTTAAAACATGTTTAAGAGTCATAAAGTTCCATGTCTACCATGGTCGGGGGGGAACTAATTTGTTAATGTGATGAAGATTTGACTGTATGATGGAGAAAGAAGAATTTAAGATATGAAAGCCTTAATTCCTTATAGCTTGCAAACTTTCTATATTGAGCACATGAGAGGGTTCAGCACATTGGTTATGTTTGATTGGTGGAATCTCAGTGTATTCATTCCATGAAAATTTGATTCATCTGGAATTTTAAGTTTGCGATTACATTCGGAGAAAATTTATGGAAATCCCTATGTTGACTAAGGTGAGCATACTCTTGTATATCTGAGTTCTTGAGACCAGAAGAACAGTGTTGGGTGAAGACACGTGCAAATGCTGAGATTTAATTAACTATCTGTGTTACCACTGTCTTTAGTATAACATTTTACAAGACTATTTCGAAATCAGGAATATAAATAAATATTATTTGATCCTTTCAGACTGTGCTGAAGCTGTCAACATGGAGAAAATGTTTCTAATGGACTAAAAGGGAAAGCAAAGGACTTGGAATATGTATTTCCTTCTCATTTCTTGTAGGCAGCCCCTCCCCTATGCTCCCTACTTCCTCTTCCCAAATTTCAAATAGATTGTTGGACTTCTGGATATAGCTTCCGTGTTCCTTAACTTATGACCTGTTTCCTTCACTTTTTGCCTGATATTCTTAGGAAATGCCTAAATATAATCATCTACTTGATTTATTTTCTCTTCAGAATTGTCCATTCCACTATTTACTCCATTGGTTGAGCTTTAAAAAATGAACATTTTAATTCTGAAAACTTGTCTGTGCAGATCCTTTATTAGGGGGGTAGAATATCTTGTTGTATATCTCTGAACATTTGTAGCACATCTTTATTTTGTCTCAAGTCTCTGTTAACTCTATTTGTTCCACTGAATATTAGTTCTGCTATGATTATCTTCTTTTTAGTTTGGTTTTCTTCCAAAATTGAGAATTTGGGGTTGTCTGCTCAAACTTATATTTGAGAATTCCTATTTATCTTCCTATTACATTTACTTAAGTCTGAAAGGCAGGACTTGACCCCTTGTGTGAGAGATCTCAGCCCTTTTGAGGATCAGGAATTACTGGAGAATTGTGCAGAATCTCTGGTCTTGCTCCTGCATTTGTGCTATAACCGGGAGATAATTTCATTACTATTTGCTTTCTTAGCATGAATGTACCCATAGGTGTCCGTATTTGTCAAATGTCCTGCTTCTCTTAATTCCTCTCCACTTAATCATGACAAATTTCTCAGGGCATGAACTGAGAAATGACTGAGAACTGAACTGAGAACTCTCACCCACTGACTCTTGACCTTAAACTTGCACACATTTTTCCTATCCATAAAAACACCTCTCCTACACTTGTTGTGGACTTTTACTTCTTTATTTCTCCATAGACTAGATATTGTGTTTTTTCTGTCTTTCAAGGACCCCATAAATTTATTTGCTTTAATGACACTGTATCTTTTTTTTCCTACTCTGCATTACATTTATTGTATAAAAAAATCATCTTTTCTGTCACACTATGGAATTTGAGGCCCAGGGATATATGCCCTATCTTAATGCAACATATTGATTATTTTATAAACTAATTACGATGGTAATCCTGATATCACGAATTAGTATAGCAACCTTCTAACATAATGTTTTAAAATCAGATAATGTGTCTTATTTACTCAGTGCTATGGAAACTTGAAACAGAAAATAAAACTCTTTACTGTTTGTGAGGACTGTTTAATATGGGACCCCAGAAGATCAGTCACAAAATGGGCCCTATAGAAAAAGATTTAGACATTAATTACTGTTCAGAAAACTTACTTTATTTTAGGTTTATTTTAATTGTGATTCAAGTATAATCATTTGTATACTAGTCTTTAAGAAGTAGGCTTTTCTAAAAGAGAACATTACAAGCAATTTTATTAGATAAAAATTTTTATTAATGTCATTTAAAATCTTCTCCTACTTAAGAGAGTATTTGACTCATGAAAATGTTACATTGATTAAAGTTTGTAAGATTTACAGTGTCAAAATTAAGGGGATCCATTAGTCTGCATTGTTAAATCATTTCAAGCACTTTTCAATAACTTAACTGTTAATCCAAGTAGCAAATTAATTCAGTATGAGTTATATCTGAAGATTGACTTTTCTTATGTAGAAATAAAAAGTTCAGTGAGCTGTGTGATGGTTTTAAGGATGATAATTTTCACTATGAGAAAAAGGTAGCCTGTTGACATATTATCACCAAAAGATGTCCAATGGCCATAGAGAACAGACTTATGGACACAAGGAGGGGGAGGAAGGAGAGGGTGGGATGTACGGAGCGAGTAACATGGAAACACACATTACCATATGTAAAACAGAGAGCCAATGGGAATTTGCTGTATGATTCAGGGAACTCAAACTGGGGTTCTGTGACAACCTAGAGGGCTGGGATGGGGAGGGAGGTGCAAGAGGGAGGGGACAATGGTATACCTATGGCTGATTCATGTTGATGTTTGGCAGAAACCAATGCACTGCTGTAAAGTGATTATCCTTCAGTTAAAAATAAATTTAAAAGAAATGTCAAATGGCAAAGTGAAGTCAAATTATACTGAAATTGCTTCTAGTGAAGTGATTATTTATATTGGTGCAATGTCTGACCTTCCTCCCCAGACACTAGAGGTCTAGGAAGCTGCTTGAGAGCATCATGCAGAGTGTAGGCTCATAACTTCCATGTTTATTACTTGAGGCCCTGAGTAATAGTAGATAATCAGTAACAGTATTGACACTTCTTGCCTTCTCATTTCTGGACCCATGTTCTTCCAGGAGATGAAGGACTAAAGCATAGATCTTCTTAGCCAGTCTATCTTGTTCCAGACTAAGGGAACATGCCATGTCCACGTTTCTGAGATCTAGCTGGAAAATTTCTGTTTGTATGGTGGTGATAATTATGTCTGTTTCTTGACTATGATGTCTGGGTTATATGGTTCCCAAAATGCTCTTCATGATCCAAGAATGAGAGGGAGACAACAGGGACTGAGGTTTCTTGGAGAACTACTTATTAAGCAATAAAGAGGAGGGTCCACTCATTATCCCCCAGTTGATAGCTTGTATCATAAAAATGGACAGTACCTTGCTCTCCTGAACTCAGCCAAGACTCTGTTGGTAGATGAAGCTTACAGATAAGGCAAATATGATTATAGTAATGATTCACACCTTTTCTGTTTCCATCTTTGAAGTACAGAAGGTGTTCAAAGTTTCTTCATTATACTTAAAATCCAAATTAAAAAGAGAGAAATTTCTGTTCATTGTTGTAACAAGAATAAACTCTTAGGTCCTAGACAAGGTGAGCTAAAAATAAAATCAAGGTTATTAAAGGTCAGTGCCTCAGATGACTGCACATTATACAAAGGAATGTTTCTAACCACACATGGAAATGAAGATCAAAAGAAAGGGCAAATTGTTTCTTAACACTGCTGGTAGCTGACGTCCTAAGGAAAGATAGCAAGATTATCTGAGAGTGTACCTCCATTCTCTAGAGGAAAAAACACCAGAGCAACTGTCGTGTGGCCACTGCTTACACCAGTGGCTTCTAAATTTGACTGCACACTGGAATCATCTGGGATCTTCAAAAGTCACTGGTAACCCACTTCCAGTCATTCTCATTTTTAAATATAGGATGTGAATTGGGATTTGAGAATTTTAAAAGGTCCCCAGATGATTTTACTGTGCAGTAAAGACTGAGGACTACTGGCTTACATAACTATTAACATGTGAATTTTCAGCAGTTTCATTTTCTCACTGTCCAAACGATTATTAACCCGATTCCTGCCTTGTAGAGTGATTGGGACGATTAAACAAAGATACTATGTGAAAAATACTTTGGAAATGGGTAAGGCAATACTTAAAGGTAAAAAATCAATTAGTAGCTTATAAGAGTCTCAAAGGTTTATTAAAGTTTTCCTGATGAGTTTGCAACTCTGGTGATAGTCAAATATTGAAACGTTTAGAGCCTTTACAAATTTAGAGATCTAACTGTGCTTTGGAATGTGTTTCTCTTTGTATTACACTCATATTCTGATACTGAGCTATCAAGTTGTGACTAACGCAGTGTGACACACCACTATGTATATAAGTTGGCAACCAGAGGTTGGTCCAGCTCTCTAATTCACTTGACATCTTGAGCATGTCATTTAACATTTCTATGCTTTACTTGTCCATAAAATGCAGGGAAATATGTGTACTAACTATTTCTAAAGTGTAGGGGAAGAATCAAATGTGCTGATAGATGAAAGTCCTTTGAAAAGTAAACACTATTAACCTTCTACAAAAATAAAAATTAGCAATAATTCCAAACTGAGAAACAAGCAGCAGGGTATTGTGAAAGGAATATAGTCCTGGGAAATTGATTTCCTTTCTCTTTCATTTTCTTCTTAAAGACAGAGATCTGAAACAAATATGACAAAAATCTTATCACTTGTTAAACAGTCCCATAATTGGCACATAGCTGGTTTTTATATTATTACCTATCCACCAAGGAATATAGGTAAAGAATCAAATGATAAAGAATCTGCTTGCAATGCAAGAGACCCGGGTTTGATCATTGGGTTGGGAAGATCCTCTGGAGAAGGGAATGGCTACCCACTACAGTATTTTTGCCTGGATAATTCCATGGAGAGAGGAGCCTGGCGGGCTGCAGTCCATAAGGTCACAAAGAGTTGGACCTGACTGAGCAACTAATACTTTTAACTTTTCCTACTATTATATGTTTAAAATAATTTATAATTAAAATTAGAATATGACTTCCAATATTATAATTGTTTCAGCTTTCACAAGTCATATAACCTTTCTGGTCCTTTCCTTGTCATTTTATTAAACAGAGAGTCTTTACTATCCCTTCTGAACTGTAACATTCAGATTCAAGTGGTAAGCTGATAACCTGATGTAGAATTTTGAATATTTATGCTGATTATAATAGAATATTTATATGCTTTGAAAAAAAAAGAAAAAATATATTTTATCATTTGAGGCAATTGAGAAATGAATTCAAAGATGTGGTCATCCAGGGAAAAATTGCCACATGCCATGGTGACTCCTTCACAAGAAAGACATAAGATTATAAAGGTGACAAGAGACACTGAATTTGGGCATGTGTAATATGTATAAGATAAAGATAATATCTTTGGAAAACCAAAAGATTTAGTCAACAACCTCAGTCCAAAAAGGATCCCAGGAGCACACTGGAGGGCATCAATTATAAATTAGATTTAATGGACTTCTAGTTCTGTGTGTGTGTGTTTATAATTAGAGGTAAAATATGGATATTAAAATAAGCATAAATATGTATATGGGTATACAACACAGATATAAAATCATTGATATATTCAGTCCCCTTCTGTTTAGCAATATTGCACGTTTATAGCCTCAGTGTAAAGCCAAATCCTCTCACACAATATATAATTGTCAATATTTATAAACCTTAGCTTGGTTTTCATGATTTTCTTCTAGGTTCAATCCGTAGACTTTATCTTTAGTTAATGTTCCATCTATTCAATATACTGAAAGTCAGATTTTTCAATTAAGAATTTCTGGTCTCGTGTGCTACTTGAATTAACAATTTAATCAATTACTTTTTCAAGTCCTAACCAGGCCAGACCCTGATTATATCCTGTGCATTCAGGGCGATGTGGCTATAGACATTTTTGGGTCAGGCAGAGGACGTAGGGCTGAAAGACATCTCATTTATTATAATCTCCCCTTTTCAAGTACTTGTACAGAAAGCCTGACAGCTGAGTGTTCACGTACGTGTACACACACACACACACACACACACACACACACACACACCACACACACAGAGTCCTGTTTGCAATGACAGCCATGCTCCAGAGAGAAACCTGATAGGGAGGGAGGAAGATCAAGTGTGGCTCCCCTACTTACCAATCAGATTCTCTAAACACACACCCACCTACATGCACACACACATTCATATCCCAATCTTTGCTGTAACGTAGCAATAGTCATGAAAGTTTCTAAAATGCTTTGTACTTCATGTAAGGACTGCATTGCTATCTCATGCTACAGTGGACATCTGTTTCCTGCATGCTTTTTGCGGTTTAAGATACAAAGCATTTAATTCTTACAGTTTTGTGGGTAGGAATTAGAGCAGGGCTTAGCAAGCAATTCTTTGTCACATGGTTGGCAGAGGTCACTTGGGGATATTTAGCTGGTGCATAAGCCCTTCTAGAAGGTGCAGCATGTGTTTGTTCACTCGTTTGATGTCTTAGCAGAAGAGCTGGAGTGCTGGGCTCAGTTGGACTGTGAATCAAAGCACTTACATGTGACCCCTCCAGGCAGCATTCCAATAAGCCAGACTTCTTACATGGTAGGTCAGGGTTCCTTGGAAAAGCATCCCAAGAGTTTTGTTTATTTGTTTTGTTGTTTTACCAATAAATGTGTGTACTTTCCATATTGCTTTTATGATACATGTGTGTTTTAATCTTGCTTTTCTTTCTATCTTGATCTTAAGCCTCAAGTTCACTTCTTCCATGTCACTTCAATTCTCAAACATATGCCAATGAGAAACATTTTCAAGATAAAAAGTAGATTATTACTGCCACTTTAGTTTACGTATGTGCTTTTGAAATGTTTAAGCAGATATGGACTTTTATTTTTGCCCTTTTGCATTCAATGACCAAGATAGGCTTTCATTCAACTAGTACTTTTAGACTTCACTGTAATAAATTGTGCACTTAGCTGTATTCAAAAATGTTGGAAGAAATGGTCCTTATATTTGTGCGGTTTGTAATCTATTTCAAGTCTGATAAATATGAAAAAAGTAAGTGGAAATTTCCAGTAATAAAGAAAAATGTGCATTTTATGCAAGAGTGCTATAAAATATAAAATCAAATGATTGGTTTGTCAGAAATAGAGCAGGCAGGCGTTTGTATTGAGACAGAGGACCCTGAGCCAGTTATTGCAAGAATGCTGGCTGTGAGTCATTACAGACGAGGATGTGGACTTTCTCTGAAGAGTTGAAGGGGAAGGGATGTGTCCTTGGGTTACGGCCAGATACAGTGAATAATCATAATGAGTAATGTGCCTAGATATAAGTATAAGAAATTGTAGAAAGTTAAGGGGCTTATGTGGCAAAATAAAGGTCAGATTATCTCATTTTCATATAAACTGAAGTCATTTATTACTCCTTTCATATTTGCTTGAGGAAATGAAACTACATCTATCTATTATCTATCTTACCTTACCTATTACATGGACTCTCTTTCTTTACCTCTCTATTTCTTAAATGTTTTGTTCCTTGCATATACCTCAGTTAATGCTATTATACCCATGTTAATTTCCTGGTTCTGATAATACCGTTCATTATGGAAGGTATTGTAACTGGGACAAGTTGGCCGAAAGGTACTTGGGAACTGTCTATAGTATTTTTGCTATTTATTGTGAGTCTTAAATTACTTTTAAAAAGAAATGTTATGCTTAAAAAAAAAATTTAATGCCTTTTTCTTGAGTATGGCTGTAGGTAACCAATATACATTGAGAAGAAAATAGGAATAAAGGTTATCAAATTATCTATTGTTTACTAACAAGTCATTCTCTTTGAGGAAAAGGTTAGTTTGTAAATATATCTTCATCCAAGCTAAATAACTAAATTCCTAAAACATTCTCTAAAATCTGTTAGTCTTAAAAAGCAAACTACTCTGTGAGGAAGGGAAATTTAGGTCAATGCAGTTTCTTACTAACATGATAAAAAAAGAAGATAATAATTGTACCCATCTTTATAATTATTATGAGGAGGGCATGGCAACCCACTCCAGTATTCTTGCCTGAAAAATTCCCATGGACAGAGGTGCTTGGGGGGCTACAGTTCATTGGGTCACAAAGAGTCAGACACGACTGAATGACTAAGCACAGCACATAATTATTATATTCTCTTTTCTTATATTTAATATAGAAACTACCTCCTATGTTATCTGATACTTAAAAATTATATCAAAGCAGTTGGAAAATGGAATGTTTTATGCTCTTATTTTGTTATTCTTTCTATAACTGTATTTTGTGTTGTTATGAAGCATGCTTATTTCTGCTTTCTTTGGTGCTTTTTTTGTTTACTTCCATACTAAGTAACCAATCTTATTACATTTTAAATTTAGGAAAAAGAATTTGATTTTTAGCAAGGGTGACATGTTTATGACTTGCTTATTTGTTTTCTACCCAAGCTGGCATTTTTTAAAGTCCTAAAATAATCACTCGGACTTTAAGAGCTAAATCGAAGCACTTTTTTAAGCACTTCTTAGAATTAAACCTCTCTTGTGAATGGCTATTAAATGCACTGTTTCTCTAAAATTCTCATCATCTTGCATCTCTTAGCAACTTTTATCTGCAAATCTGCTGGTGTTTTAGAAGTCATTATTTCATTATCTACTGTCCCCAAAGCTCTTCTGAAGTGTTATGCAAATATTTCTTTCTTAAATCTTTCTCCAGTTCCCAAGTGAAAAATTTAAGACACACAAAAAAGAAGTGACTTTCCTGGGACCATTCTCATTTTCTGAAGGAGCAGGTTATTAGGAAGTGTGAAGGCCCTGTTAGTCCATTCAAAAGAGAGAAAAGGGTGTGTAGTGGATTTTGTTTCTCTTTTAATCAGAGACAACAGTCAGGAAACAGTTTAACTGGGGAAGAATAGTATTCTGTAGGTGATCTCAGTAACCTGACTGTCCAAGAACAGTGTTCTATATTAAAAAAAATTTTTTTCATTTTCTTGTGTTTGTTATTTTGGGTTTCTTCTCTAGTCTTGAGATCCAACCAGTCCACTCTAAAGAAGATCAGTCCTGGGTGTTCATTGGAAGGACTGATGCTAAAGCTAAAACTCCAATACTTTGGCCACCTCATGCGAAGAGTTGACTCATTGGAAAAGACCTTGATGCTGGGAGGGATTGGGAGCAGGAGGAGAAGGGGACAACAGAGGATGAGATGGCTGGATGGCATCACCGACTCGATGGATGTGAGTTTGAGTGAACTCCGGGAGTTGGTGATGGTCAGGGAGGCCTGGCGTGCTGCGATTCATGGGGTTGCAAAGAATTGGACATGACTGAACGACTGAACTGAACTGATATGTAAACAACAAGGCATATTATAATAAAGAACTTGGTGAATTTATTTAATGAATATTTATATGAGTTCAGGACTCTTTTCAACCCTTGAGTTCTGCCCATCATAGTACTTGAATAAAATCTTTATTATAGTGTCTATATACGGTGAAACATACTACTGAGAGCTCATTCATTCCATAACCAATGTTTATAGAATGTGTATTGTGTGCCAAGCACCATGTATCAAGATTGTAGCATCAGCTACTTTAGCAGTTAAGAGTGTGAGCTTTGGAGACTCATGTTTTGTGCTTGATTTCTGCCTCTGCCACTTACTCATTGTGTGGGCTTTGTTTTTCTTTCCCTCAACTTATCATCTATAAAGGGGGCAGAATAATAGGATAACTTCTTCATAAGTTTGCTGTGAGAGTTAAATTAAGCTATATATGTTAACTGTATGGATGTGGGAGTTGGACTATAAAGAAAGCTGAGCGCCGAAGAATTGATGCTTTTGAACTGTCGTGTTGGAGAAGACTCTTGAGAGTCCCTTGGACTGCAAGGAGATCCAACCAGTCCATCCTAAAGGAGATCAGTCCTGGGTGTTCATTGGAAGGACTGATGTTAAAGCTGAAACTCCAATGCTTTGGCCACCTGATGCAAAGAGCTGACTCATTTGAAAAGACCTTGATGCTGGGAAAGATTGAGGGCAGGAGGAGAAGGGGATGACAGAAGATGAGATGGTTGGATGGCATCACTGACTCGATGGACATGGGTTTGGGTGGACTCCAGGAGTTGGTGATGGACAGGGAGGCCTGGTGTGCTGTGGTTCATAGGGTTGCAGAGAGTCGGACATGACTGAGCGACTGAAATGAACTGAACTGAAGTGTTACTAAGTATTACTAAGACATAATTTCACTCTGAAAGATAACAGCACCAATATGGAGATAGAGAAAAATCTCTACTGGGATATTGTTGTACACAGGATTTAATACAAGATGAAAAGGCTGAACTAAGTATGTGCTGCAGAACAGAGACATCTTTGAGTAGATTTGATACTAGAGCTGATTTGAAGGAAGGTAAGAGATAGATGAGATAGTTGGAGAACAAGTACAAGTGAATGCCAGGGTCAGTATGTGTGAACACACAGAAATACAGTCATACCAAATTGCAGAGTTGGCAGGAAACTTCATTCTCCTGGAGAAAGCATATAGCATATATCTATGGAGGGGGTGAAAAAGATAACACGTGGAAGTTATGACCAAACTGAGGCTGCCTTTGGAAAGCAGGAAGTTTACAAAGCAGAAAATTGACTGATACAGATCGCATATTAATTTAAAAAAAAATCAGCCTGTCAGCTGTAGGGAGGATGGCGAGGCAGTACCACGCTGGACATGGGAAAGCTGGTCAGTTGGTTTAGGCAATTGTTTAAGGCAAGGGTTAAGTAATGATAATGTAGGAGAAAAGGAACTTTCTGAAAGCTGTTAGTGTAGATGGAATGTGTGGAGTTGAATATGAGGTGATGAAGTCAAGCAAGGACTTGAAATACTGAATCTGAGAAATGTGCTAGATTTGCAAGTAAAGATGGACTGCAGACACTGGAATATGGGGAGGGGCTTAGAGTCTAGAAGCATATTCTAGGCTAGAGGTATAGATTTGGGAATCTTAACCAGTTAAGTGATTGTTGAGGCCAAGTAAAAGTTTCAGAAGGCTAAAGAAAGAGCTTTAGTGAACATTATTATTTAAAGAAAGAGTCAATAAGATCAGTAATATAGGAAGGGTCCAGAAAATGTCAGTATAAGGTAGCTTGAAAGACATGATACTAGCCATTGGGCTTCCCTGGTGGCTCAGTGGTAAAGAATCCGCCTGCCAATTTTTGCCTATGTGGGAGACAGGGGTTCAATCCCTGGGTTGGGAATATCCTCTGGAGAAGGAAATGGCAACCCACTCTAGTATTCTTGCCTGGGAAATCCCATGGACAGAGGAGCCTGATTGGCTACAGGCCATGGTGTCACAAAGAGTCAGACACAACTTAGTGACTAAACAACAGTCATCAGTGTTAAATGATTCCAGGAAGGTATGTGTTCTTTGGATTTACCAATTTGGATGTGACTAAACACTTTATTCAAGGAGAAGGCAATGGCAACCCACTCCAGTACTCTTGCCTGGAAAATCCCACGGACAGAGGAGCCTGGTGGGCTGCAGTCCATGGGGTTGCTAAGAGTAGGACACAACTGAGAGACTTCACTTTCACTTTTCACTTTCATGCATTGGAGGAGGAAATGGCAGCCCACTTGAGTGTTCTTGCTTGGAAAATCCCAGGGACGGCGGAGCCTGGTGGGCTGCCATCTATGGGGTCGCACAGAGTCAGACACGACTGAAGTGACTTAGCAGCAGCAAACACTATTCAAAGCAGGTCCCCTCTTATGAGATGGTAACTAGCATGTATATTTTCTTTCCATGCATCAGTTATAAAGTTAAATGTTTGTTTAAAGTTTTCAAACATGCATTTACCCTTCTTCACTATGGTGTTTTCTAAAAAAATATATTCAACTAGTTCTCACTCCCTGGTGTGAAATAAAAGTTTTTTTTTTATAGTCTGAACTTTGATTTATCACTGACTACCAATGGTTTCAAAGAAAGTAGAACCTCTTAGAATAAAGTAGGACTGAAAAAAATTATATAAATAGAATTTATCTGGAAACTGTGACAATAAGCATTTGGTCTTGGTTAGTTTGCATAAGCTACCTGTTTTTCTTTTCCAGAATCTAGACTACAATTTCAGGCTTCCTTTCACCTAACCCCAAGTGACAAAATTGTGAGGTTTATTTCATCTTCATGGAGTTGAAGACTATGCCACATTCCTAATTATACCCATGACATCCATTCAAGCTCAAATTGTTACTGTTCGTTAGAATAGTTTTCAAATTTCTTCCTCAAAATATTCCTCCAATGGAAAAACCACCAAAAAGCTTTTACTCAACTCAACATGTATAAAACAATTCTTCTTCACATGTAGTGTGATGATACTCAAAGAATACAACAAAAAATAATTCCATAAGATATTCCCTATCACGTAAAATCTAAGGATTTTTAGGCTGATTATTTTCAAAGAATACTGTTGCAGTTTTATATATACAAACATTAAGTAAGGATTTTTAAAAATAAAATGCTGGGAAAATATTGCTCTTAGTAGCTTAAAAAAAGAAAAAGATGTGCTTTAAACACATCTTAACTCTAGGGGAGTCAAAAGATAACCTTTGATCTGAGTGCCTGTATTTCAGGGGTGAGAACAAGAAGTTAATGGAAATTTTTTCATGCATTGGAGCTGCATTTTGAAGCTGGGGTGAGGCACAGACAATGTGTAACTCTCTTTATGATACCTTGTGAGACTTGAGCGCATGCCAAGCTACTTTGGGGCCTAACCATTCTCCAACTGACCCAAAATCGGAAGTTTAGAGAGGCTGTTTGGTATTTCACAAAGGGCATCCTACGTGAAGTTTCTGCTGTGAGTTTCATGGTTAATTGTAGCAACAAAGAAATGAATGAAAGTGAAATAATACATTTGATCCAAATCAGAACACACCACACAATGGGGAAGAGAATCCAGGTATTCGTGTTTCAGTCCCCTGAAATTACGCTGGCATGATTCTGTCTAGGAAGGTTGAGCTACAACTACTGTGGCCTGGACAAGCGCCCTGGCCAGAGACACCCCCATTCCTACTCCTATTCCCGTACCCCTACAGAGAACCCTGTTTCCACACCAGCACACCGACTCATCTCCAAGTTGGCCAACCAGTCTTACCTCTTTCAGTTAATTGCAAGCTTATTTGAAGGTCTTCTTGGTCTTTTTCTTCCGTAGTGACTGGACAGGGCCCTCTGTTTAATTCACAGTAAGAATCTCATATTTCTTTTCTAGTCAAGCAGGACTGGGTGTCCCTGACAAGTTTGTGGGATTCCTTATATCAACCAGTTTACTTCCACTCGGGAAATGTGTGTAACTAGTTTAGACATACTGTTGTTAGGACGTTGTTAAACCCTTCATCCAGAGTACTTCTATTTTGTGTAACCAGGAGGATCATTGCCTTGTCGACACTATTTTAAAAGCAAACAAACACCAACAAAACCCTAAAATACCATTGAGCTCTGACTGGAAATCAAATAGATGAAGCCAGATTAATCAAATTTCATTTGTTCTATATAAAAACTGGTGAATTACTCTGAGGACACATAAGATGTAGCAGTTTTTACACATGTATACAAAATCCAATAAAGTATAGCTGTATACAAAATCCAGAAGAATTTTTTTTAAAAAACCTGAAAGAGATTTGTTTCATTTATTTTTCCACCTTTCTTTATATTGCTAGATATTGTAAATAGAATAAATTTTAGCTGCACTGCTTTAGAACAAATAATCACCAGTTTTTTCAAAAAAAAACATGAAGAGATTTGAAGTGAGAAAAAGTTCACTACAGGACTTTGGATAAAAGTCCTGCCTTGCAAAAGCTGCTCTCCCTAAGCAGTAGCCTGTGGGATATTAGGGTGACCAAAATTTTCCTGAAAAGTATCCTATTATCAGAAATTCCCCAAGTTTTGAAAAGTAGTCTTTTTTAATTTACAGCAATCTACAGCATAAAGAAAAACATGAAGAAGGAGGGGGAAAAAAATAACATAAAGTGCTGGAGTATTATCTTTTTAAATTGTCCATTAAGATTGTTTAATAGAAATGCACCAGCTCATTTTTGAAGTTATTTAAGATGTTACATTAGTAGTGATATGTAGCAAATGTTTTATCCAACAAATTCTAAATAACTGTGAAAAGATTTAACGAAGTGCCAACTGGATATTAGAGTGCTCTGTGGGTTATTTTGTTTCCAATTTGTTATTCTTATTTCAAAATAGTATTCAGTTCTCCCTACAGGTAAATACAATGTATGAATAATTGCCTCTATATAATTCCAATTAATAGCTTTAAACAAAGCCAAATTTACTAAAAATGTGCTGAAACTCAGCATGTATATTGAATCAGAACTCAGAAACTAAAAGTGAAACAATATTTTTAGAGAGATCCTTTCTTCTATGAGAATTTTGCTGTATCAGTTCTCAAAACCAAGCTGTGCATATATCTTTTTCTAAAGCATAATAAAGAACAATTATTTCTAGCAAATATCAAGAGAGTATAAATACTAAAATGCATTTAATTTTTATATGTTCCTTATTCCTTGTATAAAGAGGAAATTACCAAATCCTCCTTTTGGTGGAAATACTTACTGCTTTCCTGCTAATATTCTCTCTTATGACAGTGGTGATTGCTGCGTATTCTCTTGAATATTTGCACCAAGGTATTCCCAGTTACCTCTTTAATGTTCAGTAGATATAACTGTCTATATTATCCTCTGCTTGCTCATTTTAGCTGTATCAATTCTAGACTCAAGATAAGTTTATAGTCATCAACCGTGTCTATAGAATTTCAAGGTATTCAGCTGAATTCATACCATGTGTCTTCACAAATTATAGCCTTCACCATAAACATTTTTCTATTTCTCTTTGTTTATTTTCTGGCATAAACAAATTTTTTGTATTATGTAAAGTAATAGAATTAGTATTTTATGGCTCACAAAACATTAATTTCTAGTTACACAGTTAGTCTATTTTTCTGATTTATTGTTCAGTCGCTGAGTTGTGTCTGAATTCTTTGTGACCCCCTAGACTGCAGCACACCAGGCTTCCCTATCCTTCATTATCTCCCAAAATTGACTCAGACTCATGTCCATTGAGCCAGTGATGCCATCCAACCATCTTATCCTCTGTCATCCCCTTCTCCTCCTGCCTTCAGTCTTTCCCAGCATCAGAGTCTTTTCCAGTGAGTTAGCTCTTTGCATTAGATGGCCAAAGTATTGGAGTTTCAGCTCCAGCATCAGTCCTTTCAAAGAATATTTAGGGTTGATTTCCTTTAGGATTGATTGATTTGATCTCCTTGTTGACCAGGGGATTCTCAAGACTCTTCTCCAGCACCGCAATTCAAAAGCATCGATTCTTCGGAGCTCAGCTTTCTTTATGGTCTAACTCTTACATACTGTTCATGGGCTTCTAAGGGGATGACAGAGGATGAGATGGTTGGATGGCATCACCGACTCAATGGACATGAGTTTGAGCAAGCTCCGGGAGTTGGTGATGGACAGGAAAGCCTGGCGTGCTGCAGTCCATAGCGTTGCAAAAGTCGGACACGACTGAGCAACTGAACTGATCTGAACTCTCAAATATGTACATTAGTATCGGAGAATCAATAGCTTTGATTATATAGACCTTTGTTGGCAAAGTATTGTCTCTGCTTTTTAATATAATTTCTAGATTTGTCAGAGCTATTCTTCCAAGGACAAGCATCTTTTAATTTCATAGCTGCAGTATCACTATTTGTGGTGATATTTTATTCGTTCAGGACACTTGTATCAACCACCTACTTGAAGTAAAATATTAAGTGCTCGTCAGGAAATGGCTGAAAAAGACAACCTATGTCCTTATGGAACTTACTCATCATGGTGGATACAAATGTACTACTATCTTTATAGGTTTGTAACAAATTCCATTAATGAGATATGTACTGTTGAACATACTGAGTAAAGAAAACACCCCAGTTTTGTGTTTTTTTTTTAAAGAGAAAATATTTTTAGAATCAGTAATAACTTCTAAATACTTAAACTGATAAATTCAAGCATACTTTTGTTTCTTTATTGTAAGCTATCTTATTGTACTATCTAGCAATCCTTTAAAAAGCCTGGCTGAAAAAAAAATCCCATTATGCGTTTACTGAGAATATTCCTGATTACATCAATGCTAGTTCTGGGAGAATTGTCTCATTAAATTACAGCAGGTTAAGTAACAGTTGATCCATAAAATGTTTAAATTATATTTTCTAAATCAGGATTTAAAAGATGTTATCTCTGTTTCCAGAGGCCCCCCAAGAATCCTTTTCCCACTTAGAGTATATGGGAAAGAAATTGTATAAAGTATAGCAAAAAAGAACACAGTTGTTGAATTGAGGGTAAACACCTACACATAAATGCCAGACCCATGCATTCCTTATGATGTTTTAATAAACAATTTCTATTACCCAGATGATATGAATTATTACTTTATTATCACAGATCAAATCATAAAAGAATAACTCTGAGCAGCGCTGTGGGATTAAAGCCTTCCACACCTTTCCCCACACCTATCCATCCACACGTTATTCATCCACACGTTATTCAGGACCTCAGGCTGAGTATTCATATAGATTGAAACACCACCCACGCACCAAACAAGTTGATTAAGCCATCCTTTTTTTTTTCTTTTATCACTGTTCATATTAAACCAACTCCAGCAAACACAGTAAGATTTATTGTAAATGTATATCACTTACAATAATACATATTTTATTTGTAAATGAAATGTCCTAAACTTGAAATACTTTCCATCTTATTATTTAATAATGTGCAGCAGTAATTCTACTTGAAGTCTGAATTGCGATAAACGTCATCAATTTTATAATACATTAAAGGAGAGTTCTCTTGAGTTTCAAAAACTCAGCACAATCTTATACAGTTACCAGTAAACCTTTTCAATTGGAAGAACAGTGAAATCACATTTAATGCTAAATCTGCATTTCACATTGATTAAGAGTTCACTTAAAAATAATCTCAATTCCTTCCTTACTGGAGAAGTAAGAGGAAACTTATATACAGGAAGACAAACAGAGAATGTTTAGACTAAAAATAATCATAGCTCAGGCTGACTGAAATTGCTGAAATGTTCTGAAAGCAGAATGGGAGGCCAGAAGACAGTTCTTTGGTTACCAGGATATGAAACTATTTTTTATCTTGAAGATAAAAGATGATTTAAAAATCTTCCGAAAAAAAAAAATTAAAAAAATAAAAATAAAAAATAATAAAAATCTTCCGGTATCCTAGGCATTCAAAGTAGAGACATAATACATATATCTAAACCTGTTTTAGATTATTCAGTCTAATATCAAAGGAACTTCAGGAATTAGGTCAGAAGTAGAAAAATAAGGGCCTATGACTGCATCCAAGGAAAAAGTGCACAGGAAAATAATCTGTTTCTCATTCTTTTCCCCTGGAGATGTTGACTTACAAAATTTCCATTTATGCTTACTTTGGATTTGGTGTATATGTGTGTGTGCGTACATGTAAATGCAGCTAATTCATAGTAGATAAATTTTAAAAAGTAGCAAAAAACTTTTATATCAGCAGAGTCTAACCATAAAGCAATGGAAGTCCTCTTTTATGCCTCTTCATTAATATCCTTTGAGGAAGACAAACTTATTTTGGGCATGAGGAGGAGTCAGCAACCCATTCAACCAACACTTGAGTGATGATTGTGTGCCTCTTATGACTGCTCAAGTAATTGACAGCCATCCATATAATCACCATCAGGGAGTTAGGAAACTCTTCAGCTCCAGTGAATTCTTGTCATTAACAAAAACTGAACAACTTCAATAATATTGTAAGTTCAGTTCCGTCGCTCAGTTGTGTCCGACTCCACAACCCCATGGACTGTAGCACACCCGGCCTCCCTGTCCATCACCAACTCCTGAAGCCTACTCAAACTCATGTCCATCACGTTAGTGATGCCATCCAACCATCTCATCCTCTGTCATCCCCTTCTCCTCCCACCTTCAATCTTTCTCAGCATCAGGGTCTTTTCCAATGAGTCAGCTCTTCACATCAGTTACCAAAGTATTGGAGTTTCAGCTTCAGCATCAGTCCTTCCAATGAACATTCAGGAATGATTTCCTTTAGGATGAACTAGCTGGATCTCCTTGCAGTCCAAGGGACTGTCAAGAGTCTTTTCCAGCCCCACAGTTCAAAAGCATCACTTCTTCGGCACTCAGCTTTCTTTATAGTCCAACTCTCCCATCCATACATGACTATTGGAAAAACATAGCTTTGACTAGATGGACCTTTGTTGGTAAAGTAATGTCTCTGCTTTTTAATATGCTGCCTAGGTTCATCATAGCTTTTCTTCCAAGGGGCAAGCGTCTTTTAATTTCGTGGCTGCAATCACCATCTACTTATTTTGGAGCCCCCAAAATAAAGTCTGTCACTGTTTCCATTGTTTCCCCATCTATTTGCCATGAAGTGATGGGACTGGATGCCATTATCGTTTTCTGAATGTTGAGTTTTTAGCCATCTTTTTCACTCTCATCTTTCATTTTCCTCAGGAGGCTCTTTAGTTCTTCACTTTCTGCCATAAGGGTCATGTCATCTGCATGTCTGAAGTTATTGATATTTCTCCAGTAGTCCTGATTCCAGCTTGTGCTTCATCCAGCCCAACATTTCACATGATGTACTCTACGTATAAGTTAAATAAGCAGGGTGACAATATACAGCCTTGACGTACTCCTTTCCCAAGCTGGAACCCATCTGTTGTTCTATGTCCTGTTCTGTTGCTTCTTGACCTGCACACAGATTTCTCAGGAGGCAGGTCAGATGGTCTGGTATTCCTATCTCTTTAAGAATGTGCAGTCAGTACTACTGACTGTCCCAGGTAGGTCTCTTAAGTGCTAAGGAAAAGAAAGAAAATGAGGTCACTCAATCATGTCTGACTCTTTGTGACCCCATCTGTTGCCTACCAGGCTCCTCTGTCCATGGGATTTTCCAGGCAAGAAGTCTAGAGTGGATTGCCATTTCCTTCTCCAGGGGATCTTCCTGACTCAGGGATCAATCCTGGCTCTCCTGCATGGAAGGCAGATTCTCTATCATGTGAGCCACCTGGGAAGCCCATTCATTATCCAAGGGAGATGCCAATACCTCAGTGCTCACTTAAGAAAGATTTTTCAGAGTAACAATAAACATGCTTTTAAACTACTATTTATTCTGTTCAAAAATCTTTAAAAATCATCTAAATATGGAACAGCATGTTCATTTTCATTCATCTCCCTTGGATATAAAATCTTTCTTAAGTGGGCACTGAGTTCTAGGCAACTATGGCAGTCAAAATAATCATCCCTCCCAAAATGTCCACATCCTCTTCCCCAGAACTCAAACTAGCTGTCTTAACTGACCAAAAGGACTTTGAAGATGTGATTAAGTTAAGGACTTTGAGATGGGAGATCATCCCAAATCAGCAGCACGGGTCAGTGTAATCCAAGGGTGCTTATAAGGAAAGAGGGAGGCAGGGGAGGCCAAGAAAGGGATGTTATAACTGAGATTTATATGCAGAGATTGTCAGTTCAGTTCAGTTGCTCAGTCGTGTCCGACTCTTTGTGATCCCATGAACCACAGCATGCCAGGCCTCTCTATCCATCACCAACTCCCAGAGTCCACCTAAACCCATGTCCATTGAGTCGATGATGCCATCCAACCATCTCATCTTCTGTCATCCCCTTCTCCTCCTGCTCTCAATCTTTCCCAGCATCACGGTCTTTTCAAATGAGTCAGCATAAGGAGGCCAAAGTATTGGAGTTTCAGCTTCAACATCAGTCCTTCCAATGAACACCCAGGACTGATCTCCTTTAGGATGGACTGGTTGGATCTCCTTGCAGTCCAAGGGACTCTCAAGAGTCTTCTCCAACACCACAGTTCAAAAGCATTAAGTCTTCGGTGCTCAGCTTTCTTCACAGTCTAACTCTCACATCCATACATGACCACTGGAAAAACCATAGCCTTGACAAGACGGACCTTTGCAGACAAAGTGATATCTCTGCTTTTTAATATGCTGTCTAAGTTGGTCATAACTTTCCTTCCAAGGAGTAAGCGTCTTTTAGTTTCATGGCTGCAATCACCATCTGCAGTGATTTTGGAGCCTAGAAAAATAAAGTCAGGCACTGTTTCCACTGTTTCCCCATCTATTTCCCATGAAGTGATGGGGCCAGATGCCATGATCTTAATTTTCTGAGTGTTGAGATTGTGGGCAGCCTCTAAAAGCTGAAAAAAGCAAGATAATATCCTCTGCCAGAGCTTCCAGAAAAACGCAGCCCTGAAGACCCACTTAGATATATGACCTCCGCATTGGTAAAATAATACATGCAATTCTTTTAAGCTACTGCATTTGTGGTCTTTAGTTACAGAAGCAATAGGAAACTCATACAACAATGTAAAGCCATTTTTAGTATTTTTAAATTTACATCTATTTGTAAAGTAAGGAGAATACATAGTGTTTAGAGAGAATTTATAAGTATTTGTAGAGCATAAATAATATGATATTAAACATAGTTGAAAAATGCTAACAATTCATTAAAAGGTAAACCACTTCATTGTATGAATATGGTCAGTTATGAAAATAACATGAGAATTTTTTTTTCAGTCTACTGGGAAAATATCCTAAAATTTTCATGCAAATGAATTGCAATATTGTGAGTTACATCTCAAAAAAGATACAAATTGCTATCCCTTTCAGCTTGATTTTTTGGCAGTTTATAGCAATATAAAGATAATGTAGACATCAAAAGTTAATAAACACAAAAATGAGAGTTAACAGATATGGAAAACAGCAGAAGGAAATATTAAAGACATCAGTGTATCAAATATAAATCCCATCATTATGTCATTTTAAAACTGAGATCAGTTTTTAAGTAAATCTAAACAAAACATGATCCCTTCCAAATCTATAAAGTGGAGTATATCTAAAGAGAATGTAACATAAATTACTTTTCACCAATTATACTACAGAGCAACAAAAAGCATTATCTCAGGGATTTTGCTTCCTCACTTTTATGGTATTTTTTTTTTAACACTCTTGGTTGTTTCGTGGGGCTCTGAACTAACAACCCTTCCTTTTTCCCTGTAAGTCTGAAGATAAATTAGTGCTTCTTTTCAACACCTCTAAAACAAGAAAAATACTTTCATTTGCTTTTTTATGAGAAGAAAATGATTATTTCTTTAGACCATAGAGATAAACAGCTAAGAATTATATTTTAAAACTATATATTTCATAAATATCTATATGATATGACATGCTGTGCCGTGCTTAGTCGCTCAGTCTTGTCAGACTCTCTGCAATCCCATGGACTGTAGCCTGCCAGATTCCTCTGTGCATGGGATTCCCCAAGCAGAAATGCTGGAGTGGTTTGCCATTTCCTCCTCCAGGGGGTCTTCCCAATCCAGAGAGTGAACCCAGGTCTCCTGCATTGTAGGCTGATTCTTTACTGTTTGAGCTACCAGGAAGCCCATATTATATGGAACCATAATCAAATAAAACCGTTGCTCAGAGACTTTAATTGTAAATTGCTGAAGAATTATTAACATTATCTCTTATTGTGTCATTTGCTCCCTCCCTCATCCCACATTTAAAATATCTGGGCATCTGGACATTCTGGATTTTCAAGCAAACAAAAAACTTTCCTCAGCATAGCCTAGAATGTCCATGAAGAGTTGGGAAGTCAGAAATTCTCAGACGGGGACAAAAATGAACAAGGAAAAGGGAGCAAAAAAGTACTGAAAATGTGTACTTGGGCTGGAAGTTAAGTGGTTTAACTGTTTTACAAGAAATATTCTGCCATTTTTCCCATCCTAATATTTTGGACGGGGATACTGTAAGAAACCTTTGACTCTAAAGCTTTCATCCGCCTATAGACTATGGATTTTATCGTTTGAATTTAGGTCATGTTTATCTGACACTTCACTACTTCTGTCTTCGACAATGTTCTGTCCTAAAGGGTGATCAGATAACAAAATATGATCTGAAGTGGAAGAACGTATGTGGGTCTACCTCCTTTGAGCTTAACGGACAAACTTGGACAGTAATCATTTAAGCATTGGTCTAACTGTGGAGGCCTTAGACACTGCATTTCAAAAATTTTGGTTGCTAAAAAAGTTGAGGCTAGAATGGATGTAGACATTGATATCTGTTGATCGCACTTTGTCTGGTGAAAATCGTACCTCTCAGTGGGCATTACTCAGTTGATCTCAGTTCTCAGTGCGTTAATCCAGGGTCTTCTTTGGTTTCTTGAGTTAGAGTTAGTCTCTCTGAGGCTGTCAACAGCCAGTACTAGGAGGAATTGCCCTGTGGACCTTCAAGGGAGAGGCAGAGAAACACAGCTTTGCACTTTACCTCTTGTAATTCACATTCTCAAAACCGTTGAGGAAATATCACTTAAGCTCATATTAATATTTACATATGTGTGTATATATATATATACACACACATGTGTTTCTTTCTCTCTTTCTCTCTCTCTCTATGTGTGTATATGTGTATACACATACACATACACATGGTAAAGAACTCAGCTGCCAATACAGATAGAACAGACACAGGTTTGATCCCTGGGTCAACAACATCTCCTGGAGGAGGGCATGGCAACCCCCTCCAGTTTTCTTGCCCAGAGAATCCCATGGACAGAGGAGTCTGGCAGGCTACAGTCCATAGCATTGCAAAGAGTCAGGCATGACTGAAGCGACTTAGCAAGCAAGCAAATATATATTTTTTAAAAAGTATATCTTCGAGTATGAAGAAGGCAATAATTTACTTTTTTCCAGAAATAATATGCTGTTATCTTTATCAAAGGGACAGCATGAATAAAAAAAGAGCTGTGTTTCCATAAGTTGTCTGGTTGCAGTGGCATTCTGTAGGACATGTAGTAATTAGCTCTGTATTTCTTACAGAGGTGATTGTCTTATTGCTTTCTTAATAAGCCCTAATGTTAATACTATGTTTTTATAAACTTACTTGAAAATTTCCCAAAGGAAACTTTTATAAATCTGTCATTTGGTTGAGTTTTATGTCTTTATAACTTCTAAAGTCAACAGCTAGCAATTTTCTTTCCTTATGCTTAGACTATTTTCAATACTTACATTTAAAAGTACCCTGCTGTAGAACAGATCTGAGTATAAAAACCATAATAAACAATTAGGATTATATTCTTAAAACATCATTCACTCAACAGGAAATTATTTAATCTAGTTTTGTAGGTACAAAATACTAACTTTAAAATGTACTTCTGGTGAAAATTGAAGAAGAAAATGGCAACCCACTCCAGTATTCTTGCCGGGGAAATCCCATGGGCAGAGAAGCCTGGTGGGCTGCAGTCCATGGGGTTGCAAAGAGTCAGACACGACATCACTTACTCCTTCCCTCTGGTGAAAATCGTGGGAGTTCTCCTTTAAAGAGAAGAATATAAAGATAATCATTCTGGCTCTAAAAAAATGAACATTTCCTATAAATACCATTGAATAAGTGCTATTGTTAATTATAAGTTGGAAGAAATCAATAATGTGTATACTACTGCTCACAAGGTCATCTTGATGTTTGTTACAAGTTACTGTTACTTGTATGAATACTCAAGATTTTGCTCTGATTGCGGAGATCCAAAAAGTTTCTTGCCTGAACGCAGCATAAGCCTGAAGCATCCATATGGAACCCAGTCACACAGGCGTGTGCCTTAGGGAGTGTGTGAAGGAACCGCAGGACTCTGGCAAGGAGCTGGAAGATACAAATTAAAAGCATGGAAGTATGTTAGGGAATTGAAGCTTAATGTTCAGGAGGCAGAGGTTAGGCAAATACTCATTGGCAAAGTTACAATACGATTTAAACACAAAAACATATTCTACAAATCCTGGTAATCCAAACCAGATCTGAACCTCTGTTCAGGTGACCCCAATTCCACCACACCTCTAAATGAGCCCTTGTAAACTAGGCACATGAAATCTGCTCATTTATTCTAGGAATTTGATCTAAGTGATGTTAGTGTTCTTGACAGCACTGTGTGGTTTCTAACCAAATATTTGTTGCAATTTTATTTCTGCAATGTTAAGTAGAAAAAGTTTTACTTCACCGTTTTTTAAATAGAAATTGATAAGAATATGATGATTTATCAGCCCCCATTACTGGGATTCAAAAAAGAGACGTTTCCAGTTATTTGCATGAATTTGAATCTTTTCTATTGATACCTGACCGCTTGCTCATCTGCAGCCCTGGGAAGCAGCTCTAACGTGGAAGACGGGGGTCTGTGATGCTGTAACTGAGACAGCTTCTGATTCTGACTGCACCTTCATAGAGCTGCACTTCCTGAAGAGACGAATGCTCTGAGATTGTCAGGAAAGAATCTCACTTTAACACCACAATCAATCCTGGAGTCCAGGGCATCAACGGGACCCTAAGTCAGGCTTTTCAAATCTGTATTTTGAGTCTTCCTTAACTGTGATAATGACAGAACGTTGTCATATAAAGGAAGAGTTACCTTATTTTTTTAACCTTTGAATGGTCCTCAGAGGCCTTGGAGAAGGAAATGGCAACCCACTCCAGTATTCTTGTCTTGGAAATCCCACGGACAGGGGGCATGGTGGGTGTGGTCCATGGGGTCGCAAAAGAGTTGGACACGATTGAGCAACTAAACAACGACAGAGGTCTTATTGAATCCATAAGTAGAATTAACTCAATAAATCTAAACAGAAGACACTATCTGTGGAGAAGATCTGGCTATCGAAGCACGGAAAACATAGATGCTGAGAGCACTGTGTGCCGTGAAGCTAAGACTCATTCTGCATGCAGAAACTCAGCTTCAGGTTTAGTTCAGGAGTGATTTGCAATTACATTGCTTCCTCATATTCTAAATGCATCAGATGGGAAGTGACTCAGGTTGAGCAGCTATAACAATATACCATATACATGGGCTTCCATGGTAGCTCAGCTGGTAAAGAATCCACCTGCAATACGGGAGACCTGGGTTTGATCCCTGGGTTGGGAAGATCCCCTGGAGAAGGGAGCAGCTACCCACTCCAGTATGCTGACCTGAAGAATTCCATGGACTGTATAGCCTATGGAGTTGCAAAGAGTTGGGCACCACTGAGTGACTTTCACTTGAACAGCAGATGACTTTGGTTCCTAGTGAGCACTCTCTTCCTGGCTTGCAGATGGCCACCTGCATAGTCTCCTAACAGGCAAAAAAAGACTAAGTAAAATCTCTAGGGACTCTTCTTTAAGGGCACCAATTCCGTCAAGCTTAGTCATTCCCCAAAGACTGCATCTCTCATAACATCACAGTTGGGCTTGGAGCTTCAACATATGAATTTTGGAGGAACACAGTTCAGTCCCCAGCAGGAAAGCATCCCAAATTCTAATTCACATGTTTTTTTTCACTTTCCAAACCATCCAGCACCAAACTGAAGAAGAGATTATGAACGGTTCTATCATGGAGTGTCCCAACTGTAGCTCATGATTGGGCAAAATCTTAGTTAAAAGTCATGTGATGTTTAATGTAACAAAAACTACTTTTAGTAAAGCACAAAAGGAAATCAATGCTAGGATTCCTATCTTTCATTTTGATCTATGATGAATAAAAAACCCAGCACATTTTCCATCAAGATAGAACTCTCAAAGAAAGTACTTTGTACTTGTCATTAACTAATTCTCCTTGAGAGAAAAATTGAAGCTGCTTTGTATCAGAGTCATTCTCCACCTGCCTTCAGAACAAAAGGTTTTTAATAAAAGATTTGCTTCTTCTTCATTAATACAGAGTCAGAAATTTATCTTGAGGTTCCACTCTATTTTTGTAGCTCTCTGTGAACCCTACAGGAAATGGGGGGATTTGCAACATGTATCCCCTGACTGAACAACCAAAAAAAGTTTTAGTTCAGACACCATCCAGCATAGATGCTGAGGGAGCTGCATGGACGAGGAAGATACAAATCCTGTCTTGGGTTTCGTTTCCTAAGAGAAACATAGAGAAAGGCCCTCCCCTCCATGAAGACACCAAAAGAGTTGGAATTGGATAGGTTGTGTGTCAATGCACCATGTTTAAAAACATGAAATTTTGGCAGCTTCCTTTCCTGGACTAGTGGGAAAAAAAAAAAAGATAAGTAGGTTAATAATATGTTTGATATAAGTCCAAATATGCCTTTGTAAGAAATTACCCATCACAGAGTATATTTAATTAAATGAAAAAATTTTAAATACAGATATTTTTCTTTCAGGCAATCAGAGCAAACACAACAAAGAACAACCCACTCAGGGACTGTTAGATTATATGCTGTCATTCAGAACAATTAACAACAGACGTATTTAGAAGAAAAGCTTTGTCTGTGTCAGACAAGAAACATATTGGGCTTTTTCTTTTTCTTTTCAAACATCACTTATAGATTTATTAGCCATGAAATGTTGAAACAGTTTCAGAAATCCTGCAAGTAGAATGTCTTGTGTGGGAAGTGGCACATAGTAGGCACTCCGTTATTTTGGCTTTCTTCCGTGATTGGGACAAATCTGAGGAAGAGGCAGGGAGAAAGACATGGGAAGAAGAAAAGCGTGAATGGCCAAGCTTCTTTGCTATTTTTATATTATGGAAAATATTATACTTCATTATATTATCTCATATCATATCATATACTTACTTCTTTACTACAAATCACTTCCCAGGCTAGCCCTTTCCATGGAGTCAAGAGCTAATCCATAGAGTCATACATTTACCGGAGCAGTCATTTCACTTACAGATTTGATACCCTCTCTTGAGAGGCAGAACACTCTACATCAAAAGTTTGAAAAGACTTAAGGTTATTGAACTTATGGTATGACTTGCTCTGAGAGGAGATGTGTATACATACATACATGTACATATAGGTGTGTACATCTATTACATGAACACACACACACACATATACACACCAATATAACAATTTTTAAAATATATTGATTTACTTATTTAGCTGCGCTGGGTCTTAGTCGCGGCATGCAAACTCTTAGTTGAGGGATGTGGGGTCTAATTCTCTGACCAGGAATTGAACCTGGGCGTCCTACATTGGAAGCCCAGCGTCTTGGCCACTGGACCACCAGGGAAATCCAAATGTAATAATTTTATAATATCCAACTACTTGCATTTCAAAGAAAAAAACCTGATATATCCTCTCTATTTTTAGTATAGCTTAATTTCATTGCTAGGCTTTTGGAGTTCTTGGGAAATAGAATTTAATTTTTCAATAGATCTTTAAAAAAGCTGTTTAAATAATTTCCCAAACTCATGTTGTTATTTATGTAAACATTTGTAGAAATCAGAGTGTATTTTCTTTCCATTAGTGAGCTGTGAATACCAAAACTCACTGCTCTACCAGTTATTAGTATTTTTCATTCTTCTTAAAATAAAAATCTATTATGGGCCTTTTTCTTTTGATACTGTAATAATATTAACAATGGCAAGCCCATTTTTTCAGTGTTGCTTTACTGAATATAAACACTGAATTAAAAATACAATACTTTCCTTGCAGTCCAGGGGTTATACTATACTATCTATCCTATCAAAGTCTTTGCCTTCCAACTCAGAGGATAGTTTGATCCCTGGTTAGGGAGGTAAGAGCCCACAAGCCTCACAGCAAAAAAAAAAAAAAAAAAAAACCAAAAAACCATTTTTTTAAAAAAGATGCAATATTATAACAAATTCCGTAAAGAATTTTTTTAATGGTCCATGTCAAAAAAAAAATCTCTAAAAAAAGCAATAAAGTAAAGTACTGATATATATATATATATTTAAATACAGTGATTCTGCTGTTTCCAGTACAGAGAAGCATGCTGCAATAGATACTGTCTTTGACCTGTGCAAGTACCACAATACTATGCTCTCACCTGGATAGTTAAATCTGGGTGTTCAGCAGAAGAAACACATTTATTCTTAACAACTCTGTTTTTCAGAGAGCTGTACATCAGACAAAAGCATTTTCTTTAAAATTTCTTTTAGATGACGGTGCATGTGCATATGAATGGTGCGCTTGTACAAGTTGCCAAAGAAACTATGAAATTGATTCACTACTACAGATAAACGCATCCTAATGTTAGTTAGAGTTTCACCTTTATCCTGAAATTGTAGATCTTCTGAGATAAAAATATGCAGCCAGTAGACCTTAGTGTGAAATTTGCTTTTAAAAATATATTCAATGTCTGTATTATCAAAGTTTGATATAATTTGAGTTAACTCCTGAAGGTCCATTTTCCCAAAATATTTTGGCACCATTGTTCCATTGTAAATAAAAGAGCTCACCTAATTAACAGAGGGGATGGGACAATTTCTGAAGCAAGTGTGAAAGTGAAAAGCAAGTGTATGCTTTCCCTAAACAGAACATGTGTCGCTTAAACAAAATGTCTCTGTTGATCAGATATTATAGGATTTGATTTGCTTCACACTGTGAGGCAAATCTGGCGATCCATTCGAAATCAACATGAAGGTTTGTAAAGCAATTTGTGGTCTGCAGTAAACAGTGCTGGGTTGATCTCTAAATAAGAAAAAATGTTGCCCCTGAGGACAAGAAGTACAGGATAACGCACAGACAATGTCCTGTTTTTCTCTACATTTCCCAGTGGGTGCACATTTTAATAAACTAGCCTCGCACTGGCATAAATGCCGCGGGTATTACAGAACTTCTATTTCTAATTTGCATTCACTAACTCATCTCTCTTCTAGCTTTGCTTTTCTAACACATATATGGTTGGGCTAACATATCTGTTTTGGTTTTCCAAAATGTGTGTATTTTTAGTCCACTCTCAAAAGATGGAGGGGTGGTTTTTCCTCAGTTAGTGTCCTGATTCAGCAACCCCACTCCCCATTGGCTTGTGCGAGCCTGGGAGGGAACACAGAGCAGGTTACTGCTGTTCATTATTGAGCTGTCATGTAAACTGCTTATTTAAATTGCTCTTGACTTTCCAAATAATATCTCTGTTAAAAATAGCTATTTACTTTCTGTAGTGCTGGCTTGTGCTACTATATATTTTAGTTTTCATCTTTTCATCATTTATTCACAAGGCTACCCATCACCTGAAATAACATTAATCAGACAAAAACTTGTCTAAAGAGTGACTGTCTGTATATGAACACTGGCAAGCTAGCTGATTGGATTTCCTCAGAGGCTTGTGCACCTCACTCTAATTCTAGAACTTTGTTTTAGCTTAAGTACAGAATGGCAAGTTTAAATCAGGAAAAAAAAAAAAGACTTGATCCTCTAACCCTACATTTCCTTATGTGCATTACTCATGTTAAGACACATAAGATGCTATTGGCTATATTTAAAGAAATCTGATGATAATATAACTGAAGTTGTTCTTTTTAAATTTGTATTGGTGAATCTTTATTGCTGAAACATAATGTGAAAATTTCAGGCTCAGGAGAGATTTAGTCATAACATGGGGATACCAACTTTTACTGTGTTCTGATTAATTTCACAAATAGAATTTGAAGAATCCAAAGTTTAATAAATTTTGGCCATAATTCCCTACTGAGTAAATCTGGTGGAGCTGTTTCTACTTCTCCAAGGCTCAGCTTAATGTCGTTTGGCAAATAGCCTACTCTTGTTGCTATGCCAGTTGGAACTTGAGAGTGGGGCCCATTATTCTTTTTTGCTAACATGTTATTATATCATTTGACATAAGTCCCAGGCACAACACACACTGCAGTTCACCCACTCAGGATCAGTGAGACCATCTTCTGCAAAATGAAGTCATGGATGATGTATGTGTATGTCCAATATGCTATGCTGTTCCCTTCAGACTTGTACTTCAGAGTATCTTAGACACTGACATGTGCCAAATCAAGTTAAAGATACCACTCCTGTTCAGAGCATATGCCACTTACACGTCTTTACTTCCTAGTTTCAAGTAGAAGCTACTAGTAGCTTCAAAGACTGTCAGTCCCAAAACAGCATTCATATGCCTCAAAGGATCGATTGTTTATTTTTTTTAATAAAGAGGCAAGGAAATAGCATTCAATGAATCCCGTCAAGTCTGACATTAACCTAGCTATCTAGGAGGGATGCTGGTTTCTTAAGAAATATTATGGTATAGTATGGTGGTAAGAATGTGGTTGAGAAGATTATGGAACTAGATTTCCAAGTTTGAATCCTGGTCCCAGTACTTGACTGATGCTTAATTATGGATCCATCACCTAAATTCTTTCCTTAACTGTGAAACCGATCTAGTGATGTTGCCAGCATCAAAGGATTATGAAAGGAATTACATGAATTGGTGTGTATAAAATGCTCAAAGCAGGGCTTGCCACAGGGGAAGGACACAATAAATGTTAGATGCTATTGTTGCTATTTATACCATTGTTATTGTCATCATGATTATTTAATATAAAGTGACTTTTATTGCACAGATTCATGCAGTTTCATTTAATTGTCTTCGAGTTGCATGTTCACTCCCAAAACTGCATTCTCAAAAGAAGATGAAGTTCTGAGAAGGTGGGACAAACTGAGGGAGTAGCATTGCCTTATATACACCAGCGTATGTAAAACAGACAGCTAGTGGGAAGCTGCTGCGCAGCGCAGGGAGCTCAGCTCAGTGCCCTGCGATGACCGAGAGGCGAGGAACTGGGCTAGGAGGTGGGAGGGAGGCTGAAGAGGGAGGGGTATGTGTATACTTATAGCTGATTCGCATTATCAGAAACTAACACAGCATTGTAAAGCTATTATCCTTCAATTAAAAATTTTTTTAAAGAAGACATTCTCCCCCAAGTTCTGATTTTAGCATTGATTTCATGGTTATATTCTCAGACTCACAATGGCCCCTGTCTCTTTGAATGTTATTACTTATAGCATATTCCAAAGAATCAGATGGTCATGGTTGAAGTACATTGTTGGCGGGATATAAAAGCAAAGCTTTTACTCTGAGGTGAAGCCGAATGAATACTGCAGCTTAAGTCTCAAATCTTATATACTTGCCCCTCCCAATGGAATCTTAATAAAATGAGCATCTTACATGGACCAAACTTTGCAAATAGTCTATAAAGCAGCACAGTCCAATCAGCAAAAATTTGTTTTAAAAGGCTTTCCAATACTTAAATGGTGCTTCTAGGAAAAGGTCAGTAAAACACACAGCAACACTTGTTAAAAACACTTTGTTGTTTCTTCCCACTGCTCTTCCCAGTTCTTATTCTCTTATCCTTCGCTTTCCCCCTCCTTTCTAATGTAGATTAACTTAAATTCTCACATTAAGGAACCACATTGATCAAAACATAATTATTTCAGTCAGCGAGTGCATGCGTGCACGTGTGTGTGCGTGGTATGCGTGCATGTGTGCGTGCGTGTGTGCGCACGTGTGCTGGGAGTAGAGGACATGGGTATTTACACATGTTAATAACTTTGGTCCTGAAATAAACTTGGGAAAACATCAAAGGTAACATAAAACCAGGGAATTTATTGAAAATATCCATAAAACAGCTATTTTGAAACATAAGAAAGAGTCAGTTATTCAAGATATTTTGAGCAGTTACTATGTGTTAGAAATCAGGAATGTTTTATTCTTTTTTTCAATTAGGTTAGTGGGAGAAACACACAAGCAAAGCTACATCAATTTAATGATAGAATTATGTACCAAGTGATATCAAATTGTGAGTCCAACGCCAGGTAGAGGAAGGGGTCTGTTTCCTTCAGGTAGCGTGGCAGACGAGGGAGAAAAGTCTTCCTTGAGAAGGTGACACTGAAAGTAACCATCTTTGTTATTTATTTCAGGTTGTTATTATCTTATGTTCTTAGAGATACTGTTACTTTTATTTGGTATGGCTTGTAATGTTCTGTTACACTTTTTTGTTTTGTTTTTTGACCTTTTAACTCTGTCACAGTAGCTTGTTTGCTCATATTATTATTTTAATTTCTTTAAAAATTTCCTAAAAGGAGTTTCTTTTTCATAAGCAGGATTTATATATGGTTGTCTAAACATATGATGCTGAAACACAATATTACCCTCAAAAACACATTACAGATTAACTGGGGCTCCCTGGGTAGACAAAGACATTAAGTCATCGTGTATGACATTGTTTTTAAAGGAAAACCTACTATGAATTCAAGAAGACTCAAGCCTAAGTCTAGAACGTCATCTTAATGCCATGTTCTTTCTTTGCATAATGCTAATTACCCTGTACAAAGAGCCTGTGTTTGGTTTACTTTCTATGATGTTTATAACCTGCTGGTTTTAATCCAAAATACATAGTTTCATATTTTCTTATATTTTCTATTTAATGTGTTTGAATTAAAATTATTAGTTAATGCTGCTGGTTATTAGTTAGTTGTCATATTTATTTTGTCCTCTATGCCCTAATCGTCTCTTAAGCTGGTTTCAGGTTTATTTTCTTACTTTGAACTGTGAATGGTGAGGGAAATGAATTGGTGCAGATGAAATCTAATCACAGATAATACAACTGCTGTTAATTAAATGGTCAAGTAAGCCTCAAGCAAAATGAGAGACTACTACCAGCAAAAAAATGGAACTCTAAAACATCTGACATTAATAGGAAAAAAGGGATATAAATTCATTTAAAAAGTAGAGCAAAGAAAACCCTAATATTGGTACTAGAGTGGGTAGCAATTAGCTTCTCTGGGGGGTCTTCCTGACCCAGGAATTGAACCCTGGTCTCCCATATTACAGGCAGATTCTTTACCGTCTGAGCCACTGGGAAATCCCAGATTTTTTCTAACAAGCTCAAAAAGGATAGAAGCAAATCTTTCAAGCTTTACAGTGCTATTCTTTCAAAAATTACCAACTGCACTTGCCAAACACATCAGTTCAGTTCAGTTCAGTCGCTCAGTTGTGTCCGACTCTTTGCGACCCCATGAATCGCAGCACGCCAGGCCTCCCTAACCATCACCAACTCCCGGAGTCCACTCAGACTCATGTCCATCGAGTCAGTGATGCCATTCAGCCATCTCATCCTCTGTTGTCCTCTTCTCCTCCTGCCCCCACTCCCTCCTAGCATCAGTCTTTTCCAATGAGTCAACTCTTCGCATGAGGTGGCCAAAGTGCTGGAGTTTCAGCTTTAGCATCACTCCTTCCAAAGAACACCCAGGGCTGATCTCCTTCAGAATGGACTGGTTGGATCTCCTTGCAGTCCAAGGGACTCTCAGGAGTCTTCTCCAACACCACAGTTCAAAAGCATCAATTCTTTGGCACTCAGCTTTCTTCACAGTCCAACTCTCACATCCATACATGACTACTGGAAAAACCATAGCCTTGACTAGACGGACCTTTGTTGGCAAAGTAACGTCTCTGCTTTTCAATATGCTATCTAGGTTGGTGATAACCTTTCTTCCAAGGAGTAATGGTCTTTTAATTTCATGGCTCCAGTCACCATCTGCAGTGATTTTGGAGCCCCCCAAAATAAAGTCTGACACTGTTTCCCCATCTATTTCCCATGAAGTGATGGGACCAGATGCCATGATCTTCATTTTCTGAATGTTGAGCTTTAAGCCAACTTTTTCACTCTCCACTTTCACTTTCATCAAGAGGCTTTTTAGTTCCTCTTCACTTTCTGCCATAAGGGTGGTCATCTGCATATCTCAGGTTATTGATATTTCTCCTGGCAGTCATGATTCCAGCTTGTGTTTCTTCCAGCCCAGCATTTCTCATGATGTACTCTGCGTATAGGTTAAATAAGCAGGGTGACAATATACAGCCTTGACGTACTCCTTTTCCTATTTGGAACCAGTCTGTTTTTCCATATCACGGTTTATAAATTCTTGCGATTTTTGCATTTTCCCAAACTCATTAAAAGAAATACCTGAACAAATAAATATAAAATTTCAAATTGTATTATTAACCATGAAATTTTTTAAAAGATTATAAAGGACTTTAAGAAAGTGTCATCTCATAAAAGTTTTCCATGACACCCCCCTCAAACTGAAATTTAACTTATCCTATTGAGATCTCTTATATCAATCTTTCTCTTTTATAGTACATTTAAGAGTTAGATATTTTCCTGTTAGTTTACTTTTAATGGCTATCACTAGAATGTTAACTCTGTAGGACAGGAAATAGTCTCTTTTATTTAGCTTTAAATGTCCACCACTAGAAAATGCCTGATACCTAGTTGGGGATTAGTCAGAATTTACTGAAAGAGTGAGATGGAAAAGCTCTATACAGTCAGCAAAAACAAGACCGGGAGCTGACTGTGGCTCAGATCATGAAATACTCATATCAAATTCAGACTTAAATTGAAGAAAGTAGGGAAAACCACTAGACCATTCATGTATGACCTAAATCAAATCCCTTATGATTATACAGTGGAAGTGAGAAATAGAGATCTGATAGAGTGCCTGAAGAACTATAGACGGAAGTTCATGACATTGTGCAGGAGGCAGTGATCAAAACCATTCCCAAGAAAAAGAAATGCAAAAGTGCAAAATAGCTGTCTGAGGAGGCTTTACAGATAGCTGAGAAAAGAAGAGAAGCGAAAGGCAAAGGAGAAAAGGAAAGACATATGTATTTAAATGCACAGTTCCAAAGAATAGCAAGGAGAGATAAGAAAGCCTTCCTCAGTGATCAATGCAAAGAAACAGAGGAAAACAATAGAATGGAGAAGACTAGAGATCTCTTCAAGAGAATTAGAGATACCAAGGGAACATTTCATGCAAAAATGGGCAAAATAAAGGACAGAAATGGTATGGACCTAACAGAAGATATTAAGAAGAGGTGGCAAGAATACACAGAGGAACTGTACGAAAAAGATCTTCATGACCCAGATAACCATGATGGTGTGTGATCGCTCACCTTAGAGCCAGACATCCTAGAATGCAGTCAAGTGGGCCAGCAGAAGCATCTCTACAAACAAAGCTGGCGGAGGTGATGGAATTCCAGTTGAGCTATTTCAAATCCTAAAAGATGATACTGTGAAAGTGCTGCACTCAATATGCCAGCAAATGAGCAAAATTCAGCGATGACCACAGGACTGGAAAAGGTCATTCCAGTCCCAAAGAAGGGCAATGCCAAAGAACGTTGAAATCATCGCACAATTGCACTCATCTCACACGCTAGTAAAATAACAGTCAAAATTCTCCAAGCCAGGCTTCAGCAATACGTGAACTGTGAACTTCCAGATGTTCAAGCTGGTTTTTGAAAAGGCAGAGGAACCAGAGATCAAATTGCCAGCATCCACTGGATCATCAAAAAAACAAGAGAGTTCCAGAAAAACATCTATTTCTGCTTTATTGACTATGCCAAAGTCTTTGACTGTGGATCACAATAAACTGTGGAAAATTCTGAAAGAGATGGGAATACTAAACCACCTTTCCTGCCTCCTAAAAAATCTGTATGCAGGTCAAGAAGCAACAGTTAGGACTGGACATGGAACAACAGACTGGTTCCAAATTGGGAAAGAAGAGCATCAAGGCTGTATATTGTCACCCTGCTTATTTTAACTTATATGCAGTGTACATCATGTGAAACACTGGGCTGGATGAAGCACAAGCTGGAATCAAGATTGCTGGGAGAAATATCGATAACCTCAGGTAGGCAGATGGCACCACCCTTATGGCAGAAAGTGAAGAACAACTAAAGAGCATCTTGAAAGTAAAAGAGGAGGGTGAAAAAGTTGGCTTAAAATTCAACAGTCAGAAAACTGAGATCATGGCATCTGGTCCCATCACTTCATGGCAAACAGGTGAAGAAACAATGGAAACAGTGACAGATTTTACTTTTTTGGGCTCCAAAATCACTGAAGATGGTGACTGAAGCCATGAAATTAAAAGATGCTTGCTCTTTGGAAGAAAAGCTATGACCATCCTGGACAGCATACTATAAAGCAGAGACATTACCTTGCCAACAAAGGTCCATCTAGTCAAAGCTATGGTTTTTCTAGTGGTCATGTACGGATGTGAGAGTTGGACTATAAAGAAACCTGAGTGCTGAAGAATTGATGCTTTTGAACTGTGGTGTTGGAGAAGACTCTTTTTTTCATTGATGCATTAATTTATTCATTCATTAATTCATTCTATTTAATTCCAAACAAACTCAATGACTTTATTTTACTCAGTGGATTATAATCTATTATTTCTGTTATAATTTGTTAAGTACTTTTTAAATTTTGATGATAAAAATTTCCCAGATTGTCCAATGAGCTCCCCTCCAAGCTGGCTCCTGTGTCATTTTAATCATTTCCATTGTTTTTGGGGTCCTTCTTATTGTCCATGAAGATGCTCTAGGCTCATTTTGTGCGCCCCAGGCCTGGAGCCATCCACATTAGGAGAAGACTCTTGAGCATCCCTTGGACTGCAAGGAGATCTAACCATTACATCCTAAAGGAAATCACTCCTGAGTGTTCATTGGAAGGACTGATGCTGAAGTTGAAACTCCAATATTTTGGCCACCTGATGTGAAGAATGGACTCATTGGAAAAGACCCTGATGCTGGGAAAAATTGACAGCAAGAGGAGAAGATGACAACAGAGGATGAGACGGTTGGATAGCATGACTGACTCGATGGACATGAGTTTGGGTAAACTCCAGGAGTTGGTGATGGACAGGGAAGCCAGGCGTGCTGCAGTTCATGCAGTTGCAAAGAGTCGGACACGACTGAGCAACTGAACTGAACTGAATTTGGTGGACACTGGGAGCCTTCTAAAGTCTGTATATAGTGTCGTTTAAATAATAAAAAGTGAGTATAGTGGTTTTGGATTCGAAGAGTTGTGACAAAAGATTATCAATAGGAAATTAGAGAGTCTAGATATTTTATAGATAGAGGTGTTAGACTTAAGTGTTAGAAGAGAATCAGCAGAAATCATGGAATAAAAAAATTTCCAGATGAAACTAGTACATCTGCTCCTTAGAAATGAGTCTAATGCCCACTGAGATTTTGATGAGTCTGCTCAGAGAAGAAAGGGAATTTAATTTGTTTTATACACATATTATAAAATTTGTAGGCCGTTTTTAGGGATGCCAGTGTAATTGACCTCACTTTCAGAGAAATTCCTCACAAAAAAAGAAATACTAGTCTAATAACTAAAGCATTGATAAAAATTTAAATTTTTTCAAGAGTTTCATATGAGGAAACAAGGGAAGCATATGGCACCTCATATCACAGAGCATCCCAAATATGCCTGGTTTTTTTTTCTCCTCTTGTTTATAAAATTTTCTCACAATTTTAAATCTGACACAAATTTCTGTATCCTTTCCTCCATTGGAAAGTGTTTTTTCTTCTTGGATCCTTATTGTTATCCTCTTACAGACATCTCCTACCTAAATTGTTTACTGTCAGTCCTCTCTCATCCTTTCTAATCATTCTTTTTCTTCTATTAATGTGGATAAAGTCAGCCATTTTTTACTAGTTCACTTTTCGTCTTCACCTGTCACCTCACATAACAAAATGATTTTCCTCACAATTCATCCTTTTTAAAAGGCATGGGGGGAAGGAAAAGGGAATTATAAATGACTAGCAAAATAATTTAAATGCTTTACCACCATATTAGGAAACCACATATATTATAGTAAGTGTCCTAGAGGGAATAATCAGCAAGCACTCCTTGGAATCTCTAAATGCTGAACATCTATTGCTGGAAAATAGAGCAAAAAAGATTCTTTGCATGAGGGCCTGGTTGGAACATTTACAGAGGACTTCTTGATTGATAGGTGTGTGCTTAAGGTATGAGGCTAAGATTTTTTGTAAGTTAAAAGCTTCCCCCACCCTCCTCCGCAACTACTTTAAAGAAAAAAATAGGGGACGATAATTGTGGTTGGACTGCAAGAGATCAAATCAATCAATCCTAAAGGAAATTAGTTCTGAATATTCACTGGAAGGACTGATGCTGAAGCTGAAACTCCAAAACTTTGGCCACCTGCTGCAAAGAACTAATTCATTGGAAAGACCCCGATGCTGGGAAAGATTGAAGGCAGGAGGGGGAGGGGACATCAGAGGATGAGATGGTTGGATGGCATCACCAACTCAATGAACATGAGTTTGAGCAAGCTCCAGGAATTGATGATAGACAGGGAGGCCTGGCGTTCTGCAGTCCACAGGGTCACAAAGAGTCGGACATGATTGAGCGACTGAACTAAACTGAATTGTGGTTGATTTTTAGTTGGTTAAAGGGGTGAACAGTTTACATTGTGACACTGAGTAGAGTCAGATGAGATAAAAGAGGAACTTAATTGGCCACATATTCTTGAGAAAGTTGGTTTAAATACTGGAATGGCCATGATACTCTTTAAGATCTTAAGATTTACAGTCAGTGCTGAGGGGACCCAGTCCCCTCGTATTAGTGAGAGAATTGAAAACATTTCCAGGAAAGGTATACCAGCACCTCTGTTAGTCTGTTTGGCTGCTGTAATAAATAGCTCGGGCTGAGTAGCTTATAAACAATAGAAAATTATTGTTTACAGTTCTGGAAGCTGGAAGTCTGAGGCCAGGAGGCCAGCATGGCTGGTGAGGGCCCTCCTCACAGTCAGATTCTCTGGTTGTATCCTGTCATGGCAGAGGGGGCTGGGGAGCTCTCTGGAGCCTCCTTTGGTTGTCCTCTCGCTCAGTTATGTCCAACTCTTTTCAACCCCGTGGACTGCAGCACGCCAGGCTTCCCAGTCCTTCACCTTCTCCCGGAGTTTGCCCAAACTCATGTCCATAGAGTCAGTGATGCCATCCAACCATCTCATCCTCTGTCTCCTTGTTCTCATCCTGCCCTCAATCTTTCTCAGCATCAGGGTCTTTTCCAGTGAGTCAGCTCTTTGCATCAGGTGGCCAAAGTATTGGAGCTCCATTTATAAGGGCACTAATCCCATCCATGAGGGTGGAACCCTCCTTAATACCTACCCCTCCTAACACCACCACCTCAGAGAGCTGAGATTTCAACATATGAATACTTAAGAGACAGAAGCCTTCAGAGACTAGCAGCAGCTCACTAGGGTACTGCAGCTGGTGATGGGCTAAGCTGCCACCAGCACCAACCATTCTGACAGAGTGTAAAAGTCAGGGTCACTTTCAGAGCCCTAAAGATTTTTCCTCAGTCTGGATTATTTTCCCCAATGTCAACCAAATTTCTCATTCAAAAAGAGAGTTTTCACTTTTCAAAAAATTTTAGTATCTGACAGAGCCAAGAATGTAGTATTTAGGAAAAGAGAAAGCTCTTTGAGTTTTCAAAATTCATTACAGAACATGTCTATTGATATTCAGATCCATTATATTAACATCATTTTTATATAGTGCTGAATTATTACTGATAATATTGAATTGATACTAAATGAATCCAAACATCTTTGATTTTTCCAATATCTGTAACTTTTCAAATTGCATGACTGTTTTTCATGAATGTTTGTTCTCCTACTACTTTCAGACTACTGTCACTTTTTTATTTTATCATCTATATATGTATAAAATGTCTTATATATAAAACATATATATTATACAGTCCATATACTATACAGTCCATGGAATTATCCAGGCCAGAATACTGGAGTGGGTAACCTTTCCCTTCTCCTGGGGATCTTCTCAACCCAGGGATTGAATCCAGGTCTCCCACATTGCTAGCGGATTCTTTACCAGCTGAGGCACCAGGGAAGCCCAAGAATACGGGAGTGGGTAGCCTATCCTTTCTCCAGTGGATCTTCCTGACCCAGGAATTAAACTGGGGTCTCCTCATTGCAGGTAAATTCTTTACCAACTGATATCAGGGAAGCCCTGAGAAGATTCAGAATTACGAGCGATCAAACCACTTAGAAGACAGTTGCACCAACATGGAAACAGCATACTGGAGTGGGTTGCCATGCCCTCCTCCAGGGGATCTTCCCAATCCTGGGAAGAGCCCAGGTCTCTCGCGTTGCAGGCAGATTCTCTACCAGTTGAGCCACAAGGGAAGCCTAAGAGTACTGGAGTCGGTAGCCTATCCCTTCTCCAGCGTATCTTCCTGACCCAGGAATCAAATCAGGGTCTCCTTCGTTGCAGGCAAATTCTTTACCAAATGAGCTATCAAGGAAACCCCTTGTCATATATATGTATGTATATATATGTGTGTAAAATGTCATTTATATATAAGATGTTATATGTGTATGTGCTATGTGATTTAAAAAGCCAATCTAGCTAAATGAATACAATTTATATTCAGCTTATGGAGTTTGTCAATGTATTATTTTTCTATAAATTTAACAAGCTACAGTTTAGGATACATTTATTTCAGAGTTTTTTATTTAGTTAAAATAATCTAAATTTCCATGTAGTCTAAGGTAAATTCATGAGAGAGACACATTTTTGTTCTTCAAAAGTCAAATTATTCTCTATTAATTGAAGTCAGTTTACTTTCTATAATTTACAATTTTGGTAGATGATTAAGAAATTCTAAAGTTTGAACCTGCTACATAGTTAGAAGTTCTTTAACATATCTGTGCTTTTAGAAAGAAATTTTAAGTAACCTTATTAGCTCATTTATTTGGACTTTTACCAATACTCTAGAGAGAGATAAATAGCTTTTTATGAAATTCACTTTGTCTTTTGCAATGTAAGGAATTTAGCAGTTAATGGAATTTAAAAATAATGTAGAGCCTGAGGGAAAACAGAGATTTTTAGGTTAACCTTATTAATAAAATTTTGTATAAGATACTGTTTTCCAAATTACTGTTTCTTGTAATCATAATGTTAATAGATGACTTTGTTTATTGAACCATATTCATAGCATATGATAATTTCGGAGTATATATTAATTACATATGCATATATAAAATCATTTGTAGATAGAGATTTAAATCTTATTTTCAGTTATAAAATGCTTAGGCTATATTTAAAGACTGAGAAAATTACTTGTGTAAATAATTCATTTTTTAATATTTTGTAAGATAAAATTTCTTTATAGAGTAGTTCATTTTTTCACACATATTTACATTTCAGGAAAAACAAGCAATTAAATTTTTATCTATTACAATAATGAATATTTTAGTAAGCAAAAATGTTTTTCCTATATGTTACTGTCATTCTTAAATCGATCCTAGTCTTAATAATATTAAAATGAATGTCCCCAATGAGATTAAGATATCAACACTAGCTTCTCACTAGTTCTGTTTCCATTATATAATTTTTTATTTGTGTTTTTCAAAATTGACTCCATGTACATTACGGTTTTACTTTCGTGCTTTCATAATTACAGTGATTATCAAAGCAACTAGATGTCTGTCAGCTAAAATGAGTTTATATTTACAGGATACACTTAGAAAGTTGCATGAAATCTTTTGGAGTATATTTAAATAACATGTGCAACTTGCTGTTTTTTAAAATCTATTTTCCTTTTGTGCTTCAGTTGCAATGATAATTTGGAGAAGTTGATGGTGCATTCTAAATTGCAGAGCACACATTTCTCATGCTTTTATTTTATATCATGAACTGTCGACCTATTCAACCAACTTGATTAAACTTTTTCTATGCGAAGTTGCCATATAAAAAGAGCAACAATCCTGCTCAGTGTCTAAGCAGTAGTAATTTAGATGTGTACGGAAGTACATAATGTATTTCAATAAATAAGTTACCATGAAAGAATTGCTTAAAAACAAATGACGATGTAAAATGACGTTATAGAACCAAAAATGTACCCCATTTTACATACACAAGTTTACATGGTTAAAAAAAGGAGTAGTTCTCTAAATAGCAAAGTTAACTTTTTACATTTTTGGAACAAAGCTCAGTGTTCCTTTACATCTTCTTTTTAATGCATTTAGCTAAATTTCATTTATCATTGTCTATTATAGGTATACATGGCACCATGTGAGTCAGAGTACTCACATGACATGAGGCTATACGAGCTCAGTTCCTGGACACGGCATATTGATTTCTAACATCTACAGAGGCTAAAGCAGTGATGACGGCTTCTGAATTGCCACCCTCAGTAAACCTACCGATCTGCTGTTAATATTGTTAAAAGCGCAGAGGGACTTTATTGCCGAGCTGACACTTTTCTGACTCCATTCACCTGATCCCAGTTTCATATTGTTTCATTTGCTCTCCGTGCTTCTCTGATGTAGAGAGGAGCAATCTGCTTTTTAGAAGGTACATTTTTGACATAATCAAGTGTTCAAGTTTTTCTCCACTGAGCAACATAAAAAGTACTTAAAGGGCTAATGTATTCTTCACCAAGCCTCACTGAAAGGTAATTTATCTTACAGGGTAAAATTTTGAAGTTACATAAACCTAATCAGTTGTTTTTTAAAAAAAAAAAAAAAAACACACACAATAGCCATGCTGGCACACCTTAGCATTTTGTTCCAGACCACTGCAATAAAAGGAATATAATAATAAAGCAAGTCAAACACCTTTTTTGATTTACCGATGCATACAAAAGTTACATTTACACTCTACTGCCGTCTATTAAGACTACGATAACATTATGTCTTAAAAAAAATGCACATACCTTAATTTAAAAATACTTTATCACTGGAAATGCTAACCATCTTCTGACAATGAAGGGTGGCTGCAAATCTTCAATTTGTAATAAACTCATTACGGTGCAATAAAACAAGGTATACCTATATTTGCTTGGATGTTGGCATATTGCTTGCTCAGTTATCTGGGACATTTTACAATTTGCCAAGAAAAATATTTTCCAAATACTTATTAGCCATATTAAAAGACTTCAATGTCAGAATTGGCTATTTTTCCACAATAGTAATAATTCTTTATCCAACAGATATTTTGTTAAAGAGTGTTTTCTCCCCCTATTTTAAACCACACTATAAGGACACAAAAACCTGGTTGTTTAGTTCACTCTTATCAGAAGCAAATATTAAGAAGGCTAAGACTTGTAACTTATTGGGAAGGAGGGGACGGCCAGTGATTGATAAAGGACGAGGGAACTGGCCAAGAGCCTGAGGGTCAAGAAGTAGGTCTAGCACTTAGGAAAGGGAAGAGAGAAGCAGTGCTACCGAGGAACTGCTTCAGACTGCAGAGCATTTCTAAATATCTCAACCAGAACAAGTGTTCCTCTCCACTAAAAATGGCCCACTGGAGAGCGAGCAGTAGCAGCCCACCCTGCAGTCATGCCCTCGCTGTGTTAGTTGCTGACCAGAATAACCCCGGGGAAAGCATGGCCTCTGCATGAGCACAGTGAGGAACCCAGACAGGAAGAAGCCCGGAGGCCATCAGTCGGCTGTGCTCCCTCCCGCGGGTGCTCTTGGAGATTTGAGAGGCTTACTTCCACCCTGCCATCCCTGGGAACATTATCAATAAGATGTTGCTTTGTGAAGCAGTGACCATAAGGATGAGCCAGAGTAGTTCATATATATATATATATATATATATATATATTTTAAATTTGGGATGAGTGTGTCAAAACATTATGAAAATCTTTTTTATTATTTTTCCATTAAACATTCCTATAAATGCTAAGCTATGTGTATACACACACACACACACACACACACACACACACAGAGAACCAGATTCTAAAGAGCTGAGAGCCTGGATGCCAGAAAAATAAGAAAAAGTTCGATGTCACAGATGTAAGTGGAAGGGTGGTCCTGATGACCACAGTACAACCTTGTCCATAGGAAGCCAAACCAGCTATAGACCAGAGTGGTGGGGACTGAACTCTGAGCAGCACAAGAATTAGGTCTGTTCCCCATAATAATGATCAGTTCTTTGAATGTATCATCCTCCTTATGGCTTCTGTTGTTTGCAATGAGAAGTCAGGCGTTAGTTTTCCTGGGATTCCTTTATGTCTGACAGATCATGCTACTCTTGCTATTTTCAAGAATTGTCTTTGTCTTTCAACATTTTTACATGAATTGTCCGGGTGTAGATATAATTTTACCCTCCGTGGAGTTCACTGACCTCTGTGGTTGTGGGAATTCCCAGTCATGATTTCTTTTGAATAATTTTTTCAGTCCTTTCTCTCTCTCCTGGCTTTCTGCTACTCATGTTACACACATGTTGGTGAGTTTGTGTCCCGCAATTCTCTGAGTGTCTGTTTATTTTTCTTCATTCTTTTCTCTCGACAGATTGTGCAGCCTCTGTCAATCAACTGTTCAGCTGATTCTTCGGCTAGTTCCAAGTTTGCTGTTGAATCCCTCTAGTAAATTTTTCATTTCAGTCATACTTTTCAAGCTCAGAGTCTTCGTGTGGTTCTTTTGTATTTTTTTTAATAATTTCTCTTTATTTATATCCACTGCATGATGAAACACTGTTGACATTCCTTTACTTCTTAAGCACGGTTTGCTTTAGTTTTTTAAATGTATTTATAAAGGTTGCTTTGAAGCCTTTGTCTATTAAATCGAACATCTGGGCTCCCTGACAGGCAGTTCCTGTCACCTGCTCTGTCTCCCTGTGTGTGTCACACATCACAATGTATGTCACCTGTTTTTGTTGTTGTCATTGTTGAAAACTGAACCCTTTAGATAATATGTTGTACTCGCTCTGGATCCTGAACCCTATCATCAAAGCTTTTTAATGCTGCTATTTGTGCATTTGTTTAGCCACTTGGCTAGACTGTTTTAGGGAAGTCTGTTCAACCCCCTGCTGTAGATCCTCTGAAAGCACAGCCTTTGGCAATGTGCACAGTCACGGAAGGAAGACAGTGCCATCAGTAGGGCTCTTTTTGCCTGTTTCTTTCCCTTTCTCTGTGTCTCTCTCTGCCTTTGTGTGTGTAACACCCAACTCTTAGGCTCCACTAATTTCTGATTCGTTGCTCTGTTATTTTCAACAATATCTTGGAGCATAAATAGTTTCACAAACTGATTCAAGTAAATGTGGGCCTCATTATTGGGGTACTTTTTGAGTTCAACTTTTGAGGTCTGTTTTGACCTAGAAGAGCTCTTTTTAGCAGTCTTTTTCCATGATGCTCTCCAGGAAACTAGGTGATCTCTGGTTTAGCTTTGTGCTCTCATGGAAGTCACCAGCTTTCTCTTAATCATTCACAGCTAAAATCTCCATTATATTCTCCAGCATCCTTAAACTTGAACTTACTGCACTCTGTTCAAATAAAGTCCATTTCTTCAAGGAGCACACCAAAACTCTCCGTTCTTAAGGCTGCCTCTTTGTTCAGAATCCCTGGCTCACTGTCCTGGAACTGGGAACAGGGTCGTGATCTGCTCCTCTGGAGTAACATGCTTACTTTTCCACTGGAGGCAATAGTCTCTGATCTCTTAAGCTTGACTCTAAAATTAAAGTTAAAATTCTATCCTATAAAAGATCTGGGGTAGAGCACTTGTGGCCCTAGAGTTCTTGATCTGCCAGTCCTGGGGGTATGCTCTCCATCCTGTGATTTCAAGCAAATGCTTGCCTCAGTTGTTTGACCATGTTTTTATACTTTCTTCCAGAGATAGATCGTGAGCTGTTTTTGGCTACATCTGGGAAAAAAGTCAATTGTCCCAGGCAATCAGGCATAAGTCTAGATTGAAAATTTTCATCACATACTGAGAAATTCTGCCAAAGGCCATTGGAAACATGTGATATTTGAGAATCTGTCAAATAAAACATTTTAATTAACCTTTTCTTCAGATTCCCTGAGGTCTATTCTTGTATGAAGTCATCATGAACCAAAATACTTGGACTATATTATCGCAGGTGCTCACAAAGTACTGCTTTCACTGAGTTAAGATTTAGCGTAGCACCCAACACACAAATATTAGTGGAAGTGGCCAAAAGAAATGGTTATTTGAACCATTTATTTTTAAGTCTACAACTTGTCGAGATTGTTTATTGTTTTTCCCCAATACTTCAAATGTAAGTGCCTCCTTTACAATAAATTCCTCTTTGAAAAAAAGAAAAAAAAAACAATAAATTCCTCTTTGAATTCCATGGTCATATAAAATGTTCATTTCTTAAAATGAATGTATATGCCTTCTCTCTTGCCCTTCTCAACTTGTTTTCCTTTGTGTTGTAAGTTCTGGAAAAAGAGGACCTAATGTCAGTACCTGAAGTTTTCAACTCAATGCAGATCTCCTGGTAACAATCATTTTTCTGCTCTTTTTCTTTCTTTTTTCTTAATCATCCTGTTTTCAAAATATCAAGGTATACACTTAAAGAAGTCCCAGTTGCCCTGAGACTTTAAAAGAAATATATGACATACCGTTCACTAAAAATTAATGCCAGACCTAACTGTTACATCTCTATAATACAATTCTAGAAAAGTTTTGTTTCCATCCTTTTCTTCGGTAACTTCTGCTCTGGTAGCCCAAGGCAAATCTCTCTGCAGTGTAGTTATAATGTTGCCTCACTGCAGGCTGAAATTTTTTCTCTCCTTCATGCTGTCATTACATGATTTCACCTCATCTCTTGAAAATGCCTTTCTCCCCTGATTTTAATTTCTCCTATTTCTTATTACATGCCTCTTGATTCTCAAATGGCAAGGTTATGACTTCAAACACTTGGCAAATAATTCCTCTCAGTTGAATGATCTTGGCGTATACTTCCCTAAAGGTAGCCGAGAAATATTCCTTCATCTTTCCACTCCAGACAGACAGACTTATCTACATTGGGCATCATATTTCCTGCCTTTCCTTTTAGTTAATGAAAGAATGCTGGTTCCAGAAGCTAGTTTCTCCCTCTTGTTCCCATCTCATCATCTTCTGTAAGTGTCATTTATCCTGTATGTGTCCGTGCTGTTTGGTGCACATTGAGCATTTCTGTAGAATATAAAATAGGAAAAAAAAATTCAGATCAAAGGCTAGGTGCATGTTTAATTTGGGTACATCCTAACAGTTTTCCAAGGTGTCAAAGTGGTTTTGCTAATATAAGGTCCTGCCAATAATGGATGAGAGTCCAAATACTTGCCAATATTTCTTAGTATTACCAGGCTAATTTTTTCCCCATTCTGATTAAGGCTAGTCATATATCAACTTTGGATTTAATTTTCATTTCCCTAATTTTCTGATATTATTTTGCCACTTTTCATGTTTTTGTTGGCCTTTATAGAGAGTTTTCTGTTGTTGAGTCTCCTATTTAAGCCTTTTCTCTCCATTTTTTCTATTGTGTTCTTTAAAAACAACTTATGAGTCTGTTATATGTCATGAATTTGAATTCTTTGTCAGAAATATAAACTATTATATTTTTTCTACCTCTGGTTTACTTTTCATGCTCTTAATGGTACCTTGTGATAGAAAAATGTTATTAATTTAACAAGTCTATTTTTTCAGTGTTGTCTGTTAGGTATATGTGTTTTGTGAGATGTTTATGGAATTTTGCTACTTCAAGATCATAAATGATTCTTCTCTGTTATACTCTAGTTTTATTACCATAGACATTTAAATCTGTAGCCCATCTGGAATGGATTGTTATGTATGGTATGAAGTAGGGGTTGAAGATCACTCCCCCTGTTGGAATATCCAGTTATTCACAGATGATGTTTTAAAAGATCACACGTCCTTTCTGTGTTGTAACAATACCTTTGCTATCAATCAGAGGACCATGTGTATGTGGTTCTGGTTCTTTAATTTTTTCCATTATTTTATCTTTTCTTTTGCTATACAACACTTTGCTCAATAATGTAGCTTTTAAATTAGTGAAAGTATTAGTTGCTCTGTCGTGTCTGTCTCTTTGCGATCTCATGGACTATAGCCCACAAAATCCTCTGTCTATGGAATTCTCCAAGCAAGAATACTGGAGTGGGTTGCCATTCCCTTCTCCAGGGAATCTTCCTGACCCAGGGATTGATCTCAGGTCTCCCACATTGAAGGCAGATTTTTTACCATCTGAGCTACCAGGGAAGCCCTTTAGAGTAATATGGTTCCTTCTAATTTTTATCTTTTTAAAGTATTTTTTTAGCTCTTATTGACCATTTACTTCATAAACACAACATCTTGTTCATTTCCATAAACTTTTCATTTTCATTTGAAATTAATTGAACATATAGAATAATTAGAGAATTGACATTTTTATATTATTAAGCCTTCAAACCTATAGAAGATATTTTTAAAGCTTTTGAAAATAATGTACAGGTATATTGGACTTTTAAAATATGTATTTAAAGTATTCTGAGTCATTTTTATGGACACTATTACTTTATATAATTTCAAACCTAGAGAAAAGTTGATTTAATAGTCAAGGAACTCCCATATACCCTTAATTCAGATTTGCCAGTTTCTTTTAGTATTTCACTGTTTGCATTATTCTCGTTCTCTTTCTCTCTCATATTTTTTTTCTGAATCTTCTCCACTCTACATTCAAATTTCATCAGTTGGTTCAATAATGTATTTTAGAGTAAATTTTTACTAGTTCAGCATCTAATTGAGAATAACGCATTGCCTTCATGTAATGTCTCTTTTTTCCTCCTCTAATTTGAAGCAATCTTTCAGCCTTTCTCTTCTTTAACCTTGGCATTTTTGAAAAATAAAGGGCAGTAATTTCAGTTATTTTGTAGAATTTTCTTCAATTTTGGTTTTCTACGGTTTCCCCATTATTTGTTTTAACTTGCACGTTTTTAAGGAGGAGTGGGGTTAGGGTGGTAAGTTCAGAAATGCCAAACAAACAATGCGTCCTCAGTGAATCATAAAGAAGGCACATGTCAGTTTATCTCCGTTTTAGTCATGTTAACTTTGGTCACGAGTTTCAGATGGTGTCTGGCAGTTTCTTCACTAGATCATCTTTTTTTTTTCTGCTGTCTGATTAATAAGAAATTTATGTGATGATACCAAGTAAACATTCAGTCCCTCATCAAACTTTCACCTGTGTTCACATACATTGATAATTTCCAAAATCCATCCCTTCTTCTCTGTTTGTTAGTTGGTATTCTTCTGTAAGAAAGACCTTACCCACCTTTGCAATTATTCATTCATTCATTTATTTATATCAGCATGAAGTTTTACATTCATTTTTTAATTTAATTGGTTATATTATTCATTTTAATATTTAAATTGTCTCAGATTCAGTCTGAGACACAGTCTTTAATCTGTGTACTTTTGATAGGGCTCTGTTTTTTGAAAACTTCCTAAACTTCCTTACATTCTAGAAGCACAGACTGTCTCTGACTCATCCTATAATGTTCTTGCCCCAGTCCTGGAATCAGCCATTTTGTAAGGGAGCCCAGATTTCTCTTCATGAACAATATTATTTATAAATAAAGATTTGGGCACTAGGAAGGTCATGTGTCTCAGCCTTCTGAGGAGAGAGGGCCAGGAAATATATTTGTATGTATAATCTCTATTATTGCAGTTATCAAATATCTATCCACCTATGTATATACATGTATGTGTGTGTCTATACACAAAATTCATAAATTCATATCTGCTATGTGTTTATATACAAATTGTGTAAATTTGAGTCTCCTTCTTCATAAGTCCCCTTCCTTGACCGTGAGAAATCTGATTCCAGTTATACACAGTGAATGGATTCATTTCATGAGCCTGAACATAGAAAGTAGTTTCAGAGTTGTTAATAAAGACCATCACCAAAAGCAAGCCTACTAACTAGAATCAATATTTGTTTAGGATTTTTTCTTCTTTTTTTGGTAAAATATACCTATAGTGAAAAACAAAATTCATAAATGTTAAGTGTGTAATTCAATGAGTTTCAGCAAATAGATATCATATCCCTAAGAAATAGAACTTTCTATCTCCCAGAAAATTCTCTCCTGCCCTATCCCAGGCAATTTCTCCATGCCCTGCCCCCTCATACACATGCAGATTTGTGTGCCTCTATATATAACTATCTTTTAAGAGGTGACATTTCCAGAACTGTAGCTGAATACCCAGACTGATGAGCACTCTGCCTTCTGTGTGATAAAAACCTGAATGTCTAAAGCCACAATTGTACAATAAATTTGATATCTTTCAACAGTCTTTTATTGGATTTTTATAATCACATAGTATATAATGTTAAATTTTTTTTCAGTTATTCTGGAGAAAAACAAGTTTCAGATTTTTAGGGTGTTCAAATGAGCTAGTAAGATTATTTCTTAGATTGGTGAGCAATGGTATTTAAACACACATGGTCAGTGAATATAAATGTAAGTTCATTCTGATAAAATGTAATTGCAATTTCAATGGCCATAATTCTGTCATATATTAGATAGTTAAAGAATAGTGATTCTATAAAGTCAGCTTATATAGCATACCCTATACTGTGCTTCTTATGACAGGATAGAAACTGTTCTATGTATATCATGCCATTCACTAATTTGGCTTTTCCATCGTTTAGTATTGTAGGTGGTCTTCAACTGAAAGATCTTAAAGTACAACCTGTCATTTTTTTCTCATCAGACCCAAACCTGGAGTGTTGCTATACAGCACTGTCTTCAGTGTCTCTTGCCCTTTGTAAGAGCTTACATATTCCTCCTTGACCCTCTCTCTTTTTCTTGCCTACTGTGTTTATTCTGTGGCTGCCGTGACACCTTGACTCCTGCCTTTTCCAAATGTCTTCACTCACACAAAACAGAGCTATTTCTTGGAAACACAAAGTCACCAGTCAAGTTATACAGCAGGTTATGCAAAATGATATGCTAATAAATACATCAGCCAGAGTTCTGTAAAAAGAAAAAGTATTAAAATTTTAATACAGGGTGATAGAAATTTATAAAATTGTTTGAGATGCATAGGGAAAAATTTACAAAGGCTGTTTTAGAAAATTCCAAACTGCTAGAACTATAGCACTGAAGTGGGTAATTCAGTGGAGGGTGCTTGAAAGTCATGGACAAGTTCCCATATCTGCCATCTGCTGATGTTTACTCATGTCCCAGCAAATACTACCAAAAGTAGGGTTTTTTTCTTCTCCTTTATCTTTCAGATCTCATATGCTAACTCACATTTCTAAAATCTAATGGGAGCATTGTTGGCAACTGAGTTTGAAAGGTCTTATGCTCTGGTCGGTATCAGGGGAGAGACTAAAGGGTGGAGATGTTACTGAGCATCAGCTCGTATATATCACATAGTAGACTTTTGTGTGAAAGTGTTAGTCACTCAGTTGTGTCCGACTCTTTGTGACCACATAAACTGCAGCCTGCTGAGCTCCTTTGTCCATAGAATTCTCTGTATACCTTGCTTCAAATAATATTTTCATTTTGAAAGCAGTCTAATTTTTTCCATGGATATTTGGTCGTGTAGTCATGTAAGTGGAGATGAACCGATTGCCATATATGGTTTCCTCAGTGAATCAAATTAACTGTTAACTAAGTTTTAAAGTCCTGAACAGTATTTTTATTTCCAAAGGACTTGGTGTCCCTTGTAACTTTTTTTATATCAAGCTTAATGAAAAGTCTGTTATTTAACTTTAGAATAATGAAAAATAAGATTCAGTGCTCTAAATGCCATCTTTTCTGAGGCATACTAGTGAATGGATTAGATGGGAAGACACAAAATGATGTTTTAAGAAGGACTTAAGACTTTGGTGATTGCAGTGGTTTGTTTAAAGATGTGGCACATGAGAATAAGCCTGTAAAAATATCCTAATCAAGAGACTGATTTATGACTGGAAAAGACAACTATGAGCTCAGAATCATCAGTGCTCATGCTTGGGCTCAGTTGCTTCCAACCTCATGGACCTTAGTCCGCCAGGCTCCCCAAACTGTCTAATTCCAAGAGACAATGTCTGCTGATCTAGAGGTATGATTAGTGGACAGCAACTGGCCACAGTACCCAGTCAGCAATTCAGATCCTGTAAGGTTTGTCAGCAAACATTAAGGACATTTTCATTAAAACTGTAGATCAAGGATTCAGGGGCCGAAGTAACAAGTCTCTGAGTGCACAGGTAGGGAGGGCAGACTATAAGACCCTGATATAACATATAAAAGGACTTCCCTGGTGACTCAGATGGTAAAGCGTCTGCCTACAATGTGGGAGACCGGGGTTCAATCCCTGGATTGGGAAGATCCCCTGGAGAAGGAAATGGCACCCCACTCCAGTATTCTTGCCTGGAAAATCCCATGGTCGGAGAAGCCTGGTGGGCTACAGTCCATGGGGTTGCAAAGAGTCAGACACAACTGAGCGACTTCACTTTCACTATAACATATAAAATAAGGATATGGAGCTGGTGAATTAAATGCACAGAATCTTATGCTGAAAGATAATAACGTATCAGAACTACTTTCAAAATAAACAAGGGGAAAGGAATGTGATTATAGTCTCTGAGTAAGTGCTCTCCCAAAGTCAAAGCAGATGAGAGGGGAGATTACCTGGATGTTGAATCACAGAGATGCTAACATCAACCTCTCTCAACAAAAGGATAGGATTGTCTCAAATTCCTTGCAGGATACAGAAAACTCTTGTTAGAAGACTGATGATGGTAGACATGAGAGGCAAATGAGATTATTTGTTCTTCATAATCCAAGTGGGACGGTATCAAACTAAAAGGTTTCTGCACAGTAAAGAAATTGTCAACAAAATAGAGCGACCTACCAAATGGGAGAAAATATTTCCAAATCATAGATCTAGAAAGGGGTTAAAATCCAAAATACATTAAAAATCATTATAACTCAATAGCAAAAAAAAAAAAAAAAAAAAGATTCAAAACTGGGCAGAAGGCCTGAATAGGCATTTTTCAAAGAAGACATACAGATGGCCAACAGGCACATGAAAAGATGCTCAGCGTTACTAATCATCAGGAAAATGCAAATCAAAACCACAATGAGACATCACCTCCCACTTGTCGGAATGTTGGCTCATCAAAAAGAGATAACAAATGTTGATGATGATGTGGAGAAAATAGAACCCTTGTGCACTGTCGGCAAAAATGTAAATGGGTGCAGCTTCTGTGGGAAACAGTATGAAGATTCCTCAAAAAAAGAAAAAATAGAACTGCTCTATGATTCAGAAATTCCACTTCTGGGTATTTATCCAAGGAAAATGAAAACACTAACTTGAAAAGATATCTGCACCCACCTCCTGTTCATTTCAGCACTATTTATAATAGCCAAGATATGGAAAGAACTAAATGTCCATTGATAGATGGATAAAGATATTATGGTATATGTAACATATGTATATATACTATATAATATATAGTATATATATAGAGAGAATAGAATATTATTCAATCATAAAAGGAATGAAATTTTTCCATTTGTGACAACATGGGTGGACCTCGAGGGCATTCTGCTAAGTGAAGTCAGTCAAACAGAGAAAGACAGATACCTTATGATTTATCTTACACGTAAAATCTAAAAAGGAAACAATAAGCTCATAAACACAGAGAATTGATTAATGACTCCCAGAGGCAGAGGGCAGGGGTGGGAAAAATAGTGAAGAAGGTCAAAAGGCATAATAATAACACTTGAAGGACTGATGCTGAAGCTGAAGCTCCAATTGTTTGGCCACCTGATGCAAAGAGCTGACTCATGGGGAAAGACCCTGATGTTGGGAAAGACTGAAGGCAGGAGGAGAAGCGGACGACAGAGGATGAGACGGTTGGATGGCAGCACTGACTCAATGGACACGAGTTTGAGCAGACTCTGGGAGATAGTGAAGGAGAGAAGCCTGGTGTGCTGCACCTCATGGGATTGCAAAGAGTCAGACATGACTTAGCAATTGAACAACACCAGCCATGTAAAAGTAATTTTTAAAAGAGTTTTACACTGCCATATCAAAAAGCAAAATGCATATCAAAAAGCAATATAAATACATTTTTTTGGTCTAATGGGGACCTTATGACTACTTACACTTTCAGGTATCACAGGACCGATAAAGAGAACAGCAGGATCATGCAGGATGCTCTGAAGAGCCAGGCTTATAAGGGGACCACATCAGTGCTACTCACATTCCAGTATTCAGAATTCTATCTCTTGATCACAACCTAGTCACAACAGAGGTTGGGAAATCTAGTCTTCTGTGCCTAGGGTGTTCTTATTTTATTTTATATTTGGTTGAATTTTGAGTTCTCACTTCAAATTTCGTTAGTCACCCATGATAGGCTTCTCAACAGCACCAATTTCAACAAACCTCACTTGCTTCCTGCTTGAGTTCTATGACCATATTAAGTGTTCACTTTTAAAAATTGAAGTATAGCTAACTTACAATGTGTATTAAAGTATACAGCAAAGTGCTTCAATTATACATTTAGTGTATATATTTTTCAGATAATTTCCCATTATAGGTCATTATAAGATACTGAATATAGTTCCCTGAGCTATACATGAGGTCCTTATTTATTTTATAGATAGTAGTGTGTATATGTTAATCCCAGACTCCTAAATTTATCTCCCTTACTCCCACTATCCTTCTGAGTAACCATACTTTCAACAAACCTCATTTTTATCTTGGATGCATGCTCTTCTAATAAGTTGATAGAAATAAACTCTCCTTTAATTAATTGAAGATGCTCCTTCCCTGAATTCCTGTTCTTTCTCATCCTAATTGCCTTTTTATCAGAAATAATCATTCAGTTATCCACCTTTGATTCAATTGTCATTTTATGCTAGTTTCTAGGACCTTCTTACTTTATATACCCCAGATTGAAAGGGACCTAGAGACATTGCCTCAGGAAATCTCTATATAATTAAATATCTTCATGGCTCTTTATGTTTTACAGATGTGGTAGGTATGACCCAGAGAAGTTAAGCCACACTAGGAAATCTGACTAGCTAGTTCAGTTCAGTTCAGTTGTTCAGTCATGTCCGACTCTTTGCGACCCCATGGACTGCAGCACGCCAGGCCTCCCTGTCCATCACCAACTCCTGGAGTTTACCCAAACTCATGTCCATTGAGTCAGTGATGCCATCCAACCATCTCATCCTCTCTCATCCCTTCTCCTCCTACCTTCAATCTTTCCCAGCATCAGGGTCTTTTCAAATGAGTCAGCTCTTCGCATCAGGTGGCCAAAGTATTGGAATTTCAGCTTCAATATCAATCCTTCCAATGAACAAACTCCTCTGTTTATCTTTGGAGACCTCATAGACCAGCTTTTTGAAGCTATTTCTCATTGAAATTGGCCTTCAGTGCTTACTTAGGAGGTGGTAACTTAAATCAATTTTGGTTACTTTTTTTTTTTACAAAGTCTCTTATTGAATGCTAATTCTGTTATGGCCAAACTAGCCACAATGGCACCCCACTCCAGTACTCTTGCCTAGCAAATCCCATGGACAGAAGAGCCTGGTGGGCTGCAGTCCATGGGGTTGCTAGGAGTCGGACACGACTGAGCGACTTCACTTTCACTTTTCACTTTCATGCATTGGGGAAGGCAATGGCAACCCACTCCAGTGTTCTTGCTGGAGAATCCAGGATGGGGAGGGTGGCTGCACAGACAACTAAGAGCACACAAGCAAAAACACTACCAGATGTTCTTAGCCTGGAGAATCCCACACTCCTCCATCCATGGGATTTTCCAGGCAAGAGTACTGGAGTGGGGTGCCATTGCCTTCTCCAAATAAAGACTACATTTGCCACTAATGTTAGTTCCTTCTGATTGCCTATGGATCAGTTCAGTTCAATTCAGTCGCTCAGTTGTGTCCGACTCTTTGCGACCCCATGAATTGCAGCACAGCAGGCCTCCTTGTCCATCACCAACTCCTGGAGTTCACTCAGACTCACGTCCATCGAGTCAGTGATGCCACCCAGCCATCTCATCCTCTGTCGTCCCGTTTTCCTCCTGCCTCCAATCCCTTCCGGCATCAGAGTCTTTTCCAATGAGTCAACTCTTCGCATGAGGTGGCCAAAGTTTCAGCTTTAGCATCATTCCTTCCAAAGAACACCCAGGACTGATCTCCTCTAGAATGGACTTGTTGGATCTCCTTGCAGTTCAAGGGACTCTCAAGAGTCTTCTCCAACACCACAGTTCAAAAGCATCAATTCTTTGGTACTCAGCTTTCTTCACAGTCCAACTTTCACATCCATACATGACTACTGGAAAAACCATAGCCTTGACTAGACGGACCTTTGTTGGCAAAGTAATGTCTCTGTTTTTTAATATGCTATCTAGGTTGGTCATACCTTTCCTTCCAAGGAGTAAGTGTCTTTTAATTTCATGGCTGCAGTCACCATCTACAGTGACTTTGGAGCCCAGAAAAATAAAGTCTGACACTGTTTCCCCATCTATTTCCCATGGAGTGATGGGACCAGATGCCATGATCTAAATGTTGAGCTTTAAGCCAACTTTTTCATACTCCTCTTTCACTTTCATCAAGAGGTATTTTAGTTCCTCTTCACTTTCTGCCATAAGAGTGGTGTCATCTGCATATCTGAGGTTATTGATATTTCTCCTGGCAATCTTGATTCCAGCTTGTGTTTCTTCCAGCCCAGCAGTTCTCATGATGTACTCTGCATAGAAGTTAAATAAGCAGGGTGACAATATACAGCCTTGATGTACTCCTTTTCCTATTTGGAACCAGTCTATTGTTCCATGTTCAGTTCTAACTGTTGCTTCCTGACCTGCATACAGGTTTCTCAGAGGCAGGTCAGGTGGTCTGGTATTCCCATCTCTTTCAGGATTTTCCACAGTTTATTATGATCCACACAGTCAAAGGCTTTGGCATAGTCAATAAAGCAGAAGTAGATGTTTTTCTGGAACTCTCTTGCTTTTTCGATGATCCATTGGATGTTGGCAATTTGATCTCTGGTTCCTCTGCCTTTTCTAAAACCAGCTTGAACATCTGGAAGTTTACAGCTCACATACTATTAAAGTCTGGCTTGGAGAATTTTGAGCATTACTTTACTAGCGTGTGAGATGAGTGCCACTGTGCGGTAGTTTGAGCATTCTTTAGCATTGCCTTTCTTTGGGATTGGAATGAAAACTGACCTTTTCCAGTCCTGTGGCCATTGCTGAGTTTCCCAAATTTTCTGGCATACTGAGTGCAGCACTTTCACAGCATCATCTTTCAGGATTTGAAAGAGCTCCACTGGAATTCCATCACCTCCACTAGCTTTGTTCGTAGTGATGGTTTCTAAGGCCCACTTGACTTCACATTCCAGGATGTCTGGCTCTAGGTGAGTGATCACACCATCATGATTCTCTTGGTCATGAAGATCTTTTTTCTGCCTATGGATAAACAACAAAATATTTAGTTAGTTTTCAAACTTTACAACTTTTTTTCATCCCATTGTTATTCAGAGAAACTAAAATTTAGTCTAATTTTAAAAGGTGGCCACAACCTCTTTCCTTGACTTGTGGTGATCACTGCAGTTATGTTAAATGAGAGCCAGATACTTTAAAGAGAAGCTATTTTCTACTTAACATTGTGTGACTAAACTAATCAATGGGAGAAGCATGAACATGAGCTTTTCTTATTTTATGAATATAAATTTATGTATCATTATTAAGTGATTTTGATATCCTTTGAAGGTTTTTGCAGATCTTTCTACCATCTCAATCGTACGGTTCCTGAAATACTTCAGTAAGATGTTCATTGATTATGAGCAAAGACTCTGAAGATTTTATGTTAATTTGACTGTGTCCTTTTGTCCTATTGATTAGGATTTCCTGAATTAAGTCTTCTTCAAATGCACATCTTTGAAAAGATGAAATATTCTTTCAGCAACACCACAAAGCAGGACTTGTATAATTGTTATTCCATAGGTGGGTTCAGTTCGTACATATACTTATCATGAATGTTTAACTGATTTTAATTTATATGATTGATATAACTGAAAATATTTATAGGATTACCTTTAATGATTAAATTTGCATTTTATATCTGTTTCAAGCTGAGAAGATGATGTGATATTTCATTTCACAATTATTCATTTGCTTTAAAACTGCTTTAAATACCCTCTTGTGAGCTAAAAAATTGATTCCAATTGTGGAAATTAATGAATCTCAGCACAATTGATTCAGTATCTCCAAGCAGCCTACAAGTATACTGAATATTCACTTTATTTGTAGATGGAAACTCTATCTAGATTTTATTTTAAATTTATTTGAACTCAAGTCTCTTAAAAGTTTTAAGGCCAAAATTTTGTATGTGTAAGGAAAAAAAGGAAAAGAGTAGCTATGAACCAAGGCATTCATTGTGAGTTACAAAACAGATCATTTCACTAATTATAAATTCTAAGTCATTTGAAGATTTTTTTGTTTCTGATATTTACATCCTAATTCTTAACACTGTAAAAAATGATTTTGTAAAACACAAAGCTGGCAGTTAATTAAGTAACAAAATTTTCTTTAGGATTGTAATCCGCTTGTAAAATAAAGCAAAAGAAATACAAAACCTGAAGCGGCAGCAAAACTGCAATAATAACAACAAGCGTTCATTGCTATGTTACAAACAACAAGCCTTCAGGGGGCAAGGAATTATACAGATTCATAAAAATCAAGTCCAGACCCTATAGGTAAGGGTCTGACTTGTGTGTATGCATGTATGTTTGTATTTTCTTATCAGGTTGGAAAGTGCTTCAGTTTCACAGCTTAGCAAATAAGGCAGTTGCATAATTCAGTTCCTTTATTTCCTTTAAAAAGAGTATTAATTTAAATTTAGGAGAAAGGCATAGAACATATGCTTTTTAGAGCATAATCATAAAGCACAGCTTTCTTATGTATGCTTTAATTTCAGACATTCACCTTTTTTCAAATTGAAAGAAACCACCCTAAAGCATGAAAACTGGAAAACACCATTATTGGAAGATTTTTATAAACTTTTCAGGCCCACCTGCATGAATTTTTATCAATATTCATAAATCACCCGAGACTCTCTGGTCACTCAGGATTATTTTATTTAGGCAGGGCACACTGCTAGTCTCTCTAGATCATCTTGAGGACTGTTTCAAAGGTCCTCGAATAAAAGCCTAAGTAGAAAGGGATTGAGGGTGGTAGTGGTGATGGGAAATAGAAAGGTATAGCCCTGAGAATTTCTAAGTGCTGGCTGAGCACCAGGGCAGCATGAAGTATGTGTGGGTAACATGGGCCAAGACCCACAGTGATATCTCTAGTGAGTGAAATGTGGCAACTGTGAAGACAAGTGTGTGGGTTCCTGCAAGCCCACACACTTGGAGAGGTGGTGAAGTTTCCAGAAGGCTTTGTTATTTCAGCTGGGCACCAAGAGCAGTGGATCAGCCCTCATCTATATCAATTTCCCTCACTGAGCCTGAAATTTCTAAGCTATGAAATAGCTGACCTTGTTAATCCAGCAACTATCAGGGATCATTGTTCAAAAATCACTTGGATTATGCAGTGCTGGTCTTAAGGTGTAGTAGGACCTATGAGGTTTTTGAAGACTAAAAGAGTCACAGTGGCATTAATTGACTGATTCACCATTGACAGGCCAAGGAAAACGGAAAGGAGTTAGACCTTGTAAGACACCAAGTCAACCCAGCTGTATAAAACAGGTATCCTGAAAATGTGTGTGGTAACTTATTCTCTAAAGATATGGCTTTCATGGCTTCCTTTCAGTAAATTTCATGTTAAAGAAAAAGGAGATCTACCTTTTTCTTGTAGAAATAAATTATGCAAACCTGAAGTCTGATAAACACGCTCAGAATTCTTGATCCAATAACCTTGAGATCAGTGTCTTAGATTTTACAAAGGTAAAAATGGGTGTATAGAATATATTAAGTGATACCTCAGAGTCTGGGGAAACACCCTACACTGTTAACACATTAATAGCTCTGCAATGAAATGTATCAGTATTTACAGTGGGTGGGACAAAGACCAAGAATAGCTTAATGTCAGATTGGAATAGGTTTTGTTGGCATAATCTGCAACAAATTCTTTAAGATATTTATGATTTACAGAACTTTGAGATACAGGAATTACAGACGTGCACTGATTCAATTTAGTCACTTAGGGGTCCAAAGACTCTTCACTTTTTATTTCTAAAATGACACAGAGGGAATGTAATGTAATTTCATGAACACTGGAAGGACTCTTTGCAAAAGAAAATTCTGACCCTCAAGTAACAGTAGAAATGGCTTAAAAACAATCACCTTTGGAAAGATATAAGACTGACTTAAATTCCCTCCAAAGTATAATTTGCTAATATCAGTTCATTTCCTGAGAATGTTTTGATAATGAGGTCCGATGTCTTAATGATATTAGAATGAGGACAAGTAAAGAGAAATTTTCTTTAAAATTTGGCAAACATTAAGTTTATTGTCTTTTTGTCTGAACCCATTCTAGATAATGAGCTCAGTATTGAGACTGTTGTGTTGAAGTTTTCTGTGTTGTACCCATATGGAAACATCCATCTGACAGCTAGCTATAATACTTGACTCTTCAGGGGAGGCGTATACACTGGTGATGTAAATATTTTCTCAGGAATGTTTGTGTATTAGCTAGCTCAGGGAGAATATAAAGCGTCAGGTGGACCTTAAGATCACCGTTCATTTACAGTTTGGTTTCAGGAAGGGGCACCAGCAAAGCTGACTGGAAAGAAGGGGTGAGATGTTTAGGAAGAAAACTAAAAGTGCACAGTGGCTTGTATAAGAAAGGAAGAGAATGTTTCAAAAAGCTCATATCATTAGATGAGGAAATTAGCTATTTGTAGAAAAGAGGATTAAACACTTATTGGATGTAATAGCAAAGAGGTCTTTAGCAGTCATAGTGCAGTTGCTTCGAGGAGTCATGGGCAGAAGACAGACTGAGTTACGGAGAGTTAGTAAAAAGAGCTAGTAAAAAACTCAATGGACATGAATTTGAGCAAACTCCAGGAGACAATGAAGGACAGGGGAGCTTGGCGTGTTACAGTTCATGGGGTTGCAGAGTCAGAAAGGTCTTGGAGACTGAACAACAAGTCAAAAACTCTGGTGTGAAGGTGAAAGAGAAAAAGACAGGGGTTGTTTCAAAAGGGAAAAATTAGCATAGATATGAGCTCATTTAAGAAAGAAATTAACATAGAAAAAAAAATTGAACATATATGAAAAAGAGTAAAGTAGGACAGAGTCTCCTGGAAGGGAAGACATTCCGGAAATTGTATAGGTTTGTATCAATGAGTTCATGGCTTATGGATTCTATTTTCTCCAAGAAATGGGAGCTGAGAGAGAAAGGAGCCTGTAGATATATGAAGTCTGAAGTGACAAGAGGATATTTGAAATAATGACTCTGAAAAATAAGAATGAAGTGACCAGGGAAGCATAAGAATTAATTCCAGTATAGAGTTTTGCAATGGAAGTGGAGACTGAATTATGGTGGCCTAGCAGTATCAATCTGCGCAATTAATTTTTATTTAGCAGGACCACGAAGGAGGAATAATGGTGATTGTTATATGTGGGATGAGAGATGTTCAAATATTCAAACCAAGAAGGTATATACTGGTGAAAACTACACTGATATTTTAAAGCCAAGTCAGTTCAGTTCAATTCAGTCAACTCAGTCATGTATGACTCTTTGTGACCCTGTGGAGTGCAGCACACCAGGCCTCGCTGTCCATCACCAACTCCCAGAGCTTGCACAAACTCATATCCATTGAGTCGGTGATGCGATCCAACAAACTCATCCTTTGTTGTCTCCTTCTCCTCCCGCCTTTAATCTTTCCCAGCATCAGGGTCTTTTCCAGAGAGTCAGTTCTTCCATTAGGTGGCCAAAGAGTTGGAGTTTCAACTTCAGCATCAGTCGTTTCAATGAACACCCAGGACTGATCTCCTTTAGGATGGACTGGTTGGATCTCCTTGCAGTCCAAGGGACTCACAAGAGTCTTCCCCAACACCACAGTTCAAAAGCACCAATTCTTTGGTGCTCAGTTTTCTTTATAGTCCAACTCTCACATCAATATATGACTACTGGAAAAACCATAGCTTTGACTAGATGGACCTTTGTTGGCAAAGTAATGTCTCTGCTTTTTAATACTCTGTCTAGGTTGGTCATAGCTTTTCATCCTGGGAGCAGGCGTCTTTTAATTTCATACTGCAGTCTCCATCTGCAGTGATATTGGAGCCCCAAAAAACAAAGTCTGTCACTGTTTCCATTGTTTCCCCATCTATTTGCCATGAAGTGATGGGACCAGGTGCCATGAAGTGATGGGACCAGGTGCCTTGATCTTAGTTTTCTGAATGTTGAGTTTTAAACCAACTTTTACACTCTCCTCTTTTACTTTCATCAGGAGTCTCTGTAGTTCTTTGCTTTCTGCTATAAGGGTGGTGCAACCTACATATCTGAGGTTATTGATGTTTCTGCCAGCAATCTTGATTCCAACTTGTGCCTCATCCAGCCTGGCATTTCATGTGATGTACTCTGCATATAAGTTAAATAAGCAGGGTGACAATGTATAGCCTTGATGAACTCCTTTCCCAATTTGTTTTTGTTTTTTTTTTTCTTAGTTTTTTATTTTTTTAATTTTAAAATCTTTAATTCTTACATGCATTCCCAAACATGAACCCCCCTCCCACCTCCCTCCCCATAACATCTCTCTGGGTCATCCCCATGCACCAGCCCCAAGCATGCTGTATCCTGCGTCAGACATAGACTGGCGATTCAATTCTTACATGATAGTATACATGTTAGAATGCCATTCTCCCAAATCATCCCACCCTCTCCCTCTCCCTCTGAGTCCAAAAGTCCGTTATACACATCTGTGTCTTTTTTCCTGTCTTGCATACAGGGTCATCATTGCCATCTTTCTAAATTCCATATATATGTGTTAGTATACTGTATTGGTGTTTTTCTTTCTGGCTTACTTCACTCTGTATAATCGGCTCCAGTTTCATCCATCTCATCAGAACTGATTCAAATGAATTCTTTTTAACGGCTGAGTAATACTCCATTGTGTATATGTACCACTGCTTTCTTATCCATTCATCTGCTGATGAACATCTAGGTTGTTTCCATGTCCTGGCTATTATAAACAGTGCTGCGATGAACATTGGGGTACATGTGTCTCATTTCAATTCTGGTTTCCTCAGTGTGTATGCCCAGCAGTGGGATTGCTGGGTCATAAGGTAGTTCTATTTGCAATTTTTTTAAGGAATCTCCACACTGTTCTCCATAGTGGCTGTACTAGTTTGCATTCCCACCAACAGTGTAGGAGGGTTCCCTTTTCTCCACACCCTCTCCAGCATTTATTGCTTGCAGATTTTTGGATCGCAGCCATTCTGACTGGTGTGAAGTGGTACCTCATTGTGGTTTTGATGTGCATTTCTCTAATAATGAGTGATGTTGAGCATCTTTTCATGTGTTTGTTAGCCATCCGTATGTCTTCTTTGGAGAAATGTCTATTTAGTTCTTTGGCCCATTTTTTGATTGGGTCGTTTATTTTTCTGGAATTGAGCTGCATAAGTTGCTTGTATATTTTTGAGATTAGTTGTTTGTCAGTTGTTTCAGTTGCTATTATTTTCTCCCATTCAGAAGGCTGTCTTTTCACCTTGCTTATATTTTCCTTTGTTGTGCAGAAGCTTTTAATTTTAATTAGATCCCATTTGATTATTTTTGCTTTTATTTCCAGAATTCTGGGAGGTGGATCATAGAGGATCCTGCTGTGATTTATGTCGGAGAGTGTTTTGCCTATGTTCTGCTCTAGGAGTTTTATAGTTTCTGATCTTACATTTAGATCTTTAATCCATTTTGAGTTTATTTTTGTGTGCGGTTTTAGAAAGCGGTCCACACAGAAAGCTGAGCAGCAGCGGCAGAAAAGGTGACTCCTTTCCCAATTTGGAACCAGTCTGTTGTTCCATGTCCAGTTCTAACAGTTCCTTGTTGTTCTGCATACAGATTTCTCAGGAGGCAAGAATGGTGGTCTGGTATTTCCATCTCTTGTAGAATTTTCCAAAGAATTTGTTGTTATCCACACAAAGGCTTTGGCATTGTCAATAAAGCAGAAGTAGGTGTTTTACTGGAACACTTTTGCTTTTTGATGATCCAGTGGATGTTGGCAATTAGATGTCTGATTCCTCTGCCTTTTCTAAATCCAGCTTGAACATCTGGAAATTCAGTTCACGTACTGTTGAAGCCTGGCTTGGATAATTTTGAGCATTGCTTTGCTAGCATGTGAGATGAGTGCAATTGTGTGGTAGTTTGAATATTATTTGGCATTGCCTTTCTTTGGGATTGGAATGAAAACTGAGCTTTTCCAGTCATGTGGCCACTGCTGAGTTCTCCAAATTTGCTGGCACATGAGTGCAGCACTTTCAGAGCATCATCTTTTAGGATTTGAAATAGCTCAACTGGAATTCCATCACCTCCACTAGCCTTGTTCGTAGTGATGCTTCCTAAGGCCCACTTGACTTTGCATTCTACTATGTCTGGCTCTAGGTGAGTGACCACACACCATTGTGGTTATCTGAGTTAAGGTCTTTTTTGTATAGTTCTTCTGTGTTTTCTTGCCACCTCTTCTTAATATCTTCTACTTCTGTTAGGTCCATACCATTTCTGTCCTTTTTGTGCTCATCTTTGCATGAAATGTTCCCTTGGTATCTCTCATTTTCTTGAAGAGATCTCTAGTCTTTCCCATTCTGTTGTTTTCCTCTATTTCTTTGCATTGATCACTGAGAAAGGCTTCTTATCTCTCATTGCTGTTCTTTAGAACTGTGTATTCAAATGGGTATATCTTTACTATTCTCCTTTGCTTTTCACTTCTCTTCTTTTCACAGCTATTTGTAAGGCTAACTCAGACAACCATTTTGCCTTTTTACATTTCTTTTTCTCGGGGATGGTCTTGATCCCTGCCTCCTGTACAATGTCATGAACTTCCATCCATAGTTCTTCAGGCACTCTGTCTATCATATCTAATCCTTCGAATCTATCTGTCACTTCCACTGTATAATCATAAGGGATTTGATTTAGGTTACACCTGAATGGTCTAGTGATTTTCCCCACTTTTTTCAATATAAGTCTGAATTTGGCAAAAAGGAGTTCATGATCTGAGCTACAGTCAGCTCCCAGTTTTGTTTTTGCTGACTTTGTAAAGCTTCTCCATGTTTGGCTGCAAAGAATATAATCAATCTGATTTTGGTATTGACCATCTGGTGATGTCCATGTGTAGAGTCTTCTCTTGTGTTGTTGGAACAGGGTGTTGTAAAGTCAAAAACATGTAATTGAACTGAGAATTTTATGGAAGAAAGAGTTGAATAAGAATACGTCATATTAAACTAACCTTTCTCTTTCAGTAGGATTAGCAAACTAGTAGGCAAGATAAATGTTACAGATATAATATATAGTGTACTTGATAAGGCTTTAATTTGTTCATTAATTACACTCCACAAGTGATTAATCTGTTTTTTCATATTGCTGCAAAAGACAAATATGACTTTTGGCAGAGAGCAGGTCCACAATAAATGTGTTGAGTGAATTAATGAATTACTTTGTGATCAAAGATGTGGTTTAGACAGTCACGTGCTAAGTCTCTTCGGTTGTTTCTGACTCTTTGCAACCCTGGGGCCTGTAGCCTGCCAGGTTCCTTCGTCCATGGAATTCTCCAGGCAAGAATCCTGGAGTGGGCTGCCATTTCCTCCTCCAGAGGATCTTGGTAACCCACGGATCAAACGTGCAGCTCCTGTGGCTCCTGCATTGCAGGCAGATTCTTTTACCACCGAGCCACCAGGGCAGCCCTTTAAACAGGTTAATTAAGGCTAAGTGTGTTGGCTACAGGATTAATTAAGGCTAAGCCTATAATTAAGGCTATAGAACAAAATTTCCAGGTATTTGTCCTTCTTGATCTTGTCTAATACAATCTAGATAAGAAAAAGACAGGATGGATGATTATAAAATTTTTATTTGATATACAGACAAAATGACCTTGAATTAAAATAAATAGAAAATCCTGGATTTCCATCTAAATTTAACTATACAAGTACAGGGTTGAAGAGGTTAACAAAAGGTAAACTCATGGGATGCCAGAGGCATACCTATAAAATAGTAATCCAATTATAATTCCATGTCAAAAAAAATGCTCTTATTTAGGGTGGCATTACTGTCCTATGCACTGATGTGAACATATTTGAAATACTTGGTTCAGTTTTTTGTGTGCCACTTTGGGAGATTAGATGGTGATTATCTGGAAAATGGTAACTAAGAGCTCTGGACTGCTGAGGGAAACGGACACGATGATCAAGAAGAATGAGAGGCATAGGAAGAAAATTACAGCATTGTTAAATACAGCAAAAGAAAAGACCCTTGTCTGGTGTATTTCAGAACTCTCCCACTTTAGGAAAGAGGTTGGGGACGCACTGACCTTCAAAGATACTGTCATACTCCAAGATTTCTCTGCATCACTTGTTCTAATGGAAACCTAGATGGTTTTATAGAAAGGATACAAAGGATAAGATAAACATTTCTATTCTTTCTCACTAGTAGAAGTACCACAAAAGCAATCAGTTTTTCTTCTATCAAAGCTTTTCAATAAGATATTTTAGTTTCACAATCTTATTGAGCCAAGCATATTTTTTCCCTATAAATATTTGTTTACTTAGCAATTGAAGGAGAGTTATAGTTAACAGATCCAGATTTACTGTGTGTAATCTTGTCTTGCCTACATTTATGAGATATGAATATTTTCCCAGAAGATAAATTCACTTTCAAGCAAAACTGTTGAAATCATTATACTCTAGATTTTTTACATGTGGTTTCTCAAATTTCCTAAATGAAAATACAAGCCACAATTTTATCTGAATCAATTTGAAACAGTCACTAGTCAATGTATACATCAGTTCAACTCAAAAAATGGTTCAAGTATTCAACTTAGAATGGTGGTGGTGGTTTAGTCGCTAAGTTGTGTCTGATTCTTGTGACCCCATGGACTGTAGCCCACCAGGTGTGTCTGTCCGTGGGTTTCTCCAGGAAGAATACTGGAGTGGGTTGCCATTCCTTCTCCACAACTTAGAATAAATACTACTAAAATAGTGAAACCCAATTATTCATTTATTTTAAATACTTTTTAATGGTCTTCTTTCCTATAAGTATATAATATAAAAATGAAGTTAAGCCAGAGTTCATGTTTATGTCTAGCTAGTATTTCTTTTTGATAACTAGAATTTCACTAGTAATATCAAATAAAATCCTTATAAGTACATTGTTTCTGATGTTTTACCAAACTAGTTACATACTTGATACCTTTAAAAATTCACTTAGCAAGAATTAATATTAGAAAAAGTAGATTTACCGATGTAATTGCATTTAAAATTTTTTAGGATTTTTAGAGATTGACAATGATATTCTGTTAAATAGATTATAAACATGTTTTGTGTCTTAGACAACTTAATATGTTTGCACTATTTTAAGCTTAATTGTAAATATAATGCTCCTCTAACCACCACACTCCACATACCTAAACTCCAATATCTTACAAATAATATGAAGCAGAACTCCAGACTTAAATCTACTCTCAACATATATTGATTACAGAAATACCTTAGGGAGAGGGAAAGATGGCGGAGGAATAGGACGGGAAGACCACTTTCTCCCTCACAAATTCCTCAAAAGAACATTTCAACGCTGAGCAAACTTCACAAAACAACTTCTGTAGGCTGGCAGAGGACATCAGGCAACCAGAAAAGCAGATCATTGTCTTCAAAAACAGATTTTTAATCTTTGCTCTTAGGTTTTTGTGGTCAATTTTGTACATTTAAAAACCCAAACTTCACTATCCCAGTTTACCTGAGAGCGAGATTACTGGCTTGACCACTCTCTCCTCCTCTGGACTCTCCTTTTTCTCCACCAGGTGGCCTCTGTCTCTTTTCTCCCCCATCTCTCCTCTATCCAACTCTGTGAATCTCTGTGTGTTCCAGACGGTGGAGAACACCTAAGGAACAGGTTACTGGCAGGATTTGTCTCTCTCCTACTCATTCCTCTCTCTGATCCTCCTGGTCACCTCTGTCTACTTCCTCCCTCTCCTCTTCCCCATATAACTCTGTAAATACCTCTGAGCGGTCCCGACTATAGAGCGCACATAAGGAAGTGACTACTGGCTAGCTTGCTCTCTCCTCTTTTGATCTCACCGCATCTCATTCCAGTTACCTCTAACTACCCCCTCCATCTTCTCTTCTCCTTATAACTCAGTGAACCTCTCTGAGTGTCCCTCAATGTGGAGAAACTTTTCATCTTTAACCTAGATGTTTTATCATCGGTGCTGTATAGATGGAGAAGTCTAGAGGCTACTGTAAAAATAAAACTGAAAACCAGAAGCAGGAGGCTTAAATCCAAAGCCTAAAAACATTAGAGAACTCTTGAATTCAGGGAACATTAAGCAATAGGAGCCCATCTAATGCCTTCATACCTACACCGAAACCAAGCTCCACCCAAGGGCCAACAAGTTCCAAAACAAGACATACCACACAAATTCTCCAGCAACACAGGAACACTCCCCTGAGCTTCAATATACAGGCAGCTCAAAATTATCCCAAAACCTTTGATGTCTCGATAACCCATTACGGGTCACTCCATTGCACTCCAGAGAGAAGAAACCCAGCTCCACCCACCAAAACTCCAACACAAGGCCTCCCTAATCAGGAAACCTTGACAAGCCACTGATAGAACCCCACCCAAAGTGAGGAAGCTCCATAATAAAGAGAACTCCACAAATTCCCAGAATATAAAAAGGCCACCCCAAACGCAGCAATATAACCAAGATGAAGAGGACAGAGGAATACACAGCAGGTAAAGGAACAGGAGAGTTGCCCACCAAACCAAACAAAAGTGGAAGAAGTAGGGAATCTACCGGAGAAGGAATTCCGAATATTGATAGTGAAAATGATCCAAAATCTTGAAATCAAAATGGAATCACAGATAAATAGCCTAGAGACAAGGATTGAGAAGATGCAAGAAAGGTTTAACAAGGACCTAGAAGAAATAAAAAAGAGTCAAAATATAATGAATAATGCAATAAATGAGATCAGAAACACTCTGGAGGCAACAATTAGTAGAATAACGGAGGCAGAAGATAGGATTAGTGAAATAGAAGATAGAATGGTAGAAATAAATGAATCAGAGAGGAAACAAGAAAAACGAATTAAAAGAAACGAGGGCAATCTCAGAGACCTCGAGGACAATATGAAACGCTCCAACATTCGAATTATAGGAGTCCCAGAAGAAGAAGACAGAAAGAAAGATCATGAGAAAATCCTTGAGGAGATAATAGTTGAAAACTTCCCTAAAATGGGGAAGGAAATAATCACCCAAGTCCAAGAAACACAGAGAGTTCCAAATAGGATAAACCCAAGGCGAAACACCCCAAGACACATATTAATCAAATTAACAAAGATCAAACACAAAGAACAAATATTAAAAGCAGCAAGGGAAAAACAACAAATAACACACAAGGGGATTCCCATTAGGATAACAGCTGATCTTTCAATAGAAACTCTTCAGGCCAGGAGGGAATGGCAAGACATACTTAAAGTGATGAAAGACAATAACCTACAGCTCAGATTACTGTACCCAGCAAGGATCTCATTCAAATACGAAGGAGAAACCAAAAGCTTTACAGGACAAGCAAAAGCTGAGAGAATTCAGCACCACCAAACCAGCTCTCCAACAAATTCTAAAGGATATTCTCTAGACAGGAAACATGAAAAGGGTGTATAAACCCGAACCCAAAACAATAAAGTAAATGGTAACGGGATCACACTTATCAATAATTACCTTAAATGTAAATGGGTTGAACGCCCCAACCAAAAGACAAAGACTGGCCGAATGGATACAAAAACAAGACCCCTCTATATGCTGCTTACAAGAGACCCACCTCAAAACAAGGGACACATACAGACTGAAAGTGAAGGGCTGGAAAAAGATATACCACGCAAATAGGAGACCAAAAGAAAGCAGGAGTGGCAATACTCATTTCCGATAAAACAGACTTTAAAGCAAAGGCTGTGAAAAGAGACAAAGAAGGCCACTACATAATGATCAAAGGAACAATCCAAGAAGAAGATATAACAATTATAAATATATATGCCCCCAATATAGGAGCACCACAATATGTAAGACAAATGCTAACAAGCATGAAAGGGGAAATCAACAATAACACAATAATAGTGGGAGACTTTAATACCCCACTCACACCTATGGACAGATCAACTAAACAGAAAATTAACAAAGAAACGCAAACTTTAAATGATACATTAGATCAGTTCGACCTAATTGATATCTATAGGACATTTCACCCCAAAACAATGAATTTCACCTTTTTTTCAAGTGCTCATGGAACCTTCTCCAGGATAGATCACATCCTGGGCCATAAATCTAAACTTGATAAATTCAAAATAATCGAAATCATTCCAAGCATCTTTTCTGACCATAATGCATTAAGATTAGATCTCAATTACAGGAGAAAAACTATTAAAAATTCCAACATATGGAGGTTGACCAACACACTTCTGAATAACCAACAAATCACAGAAGAAATCAAAAAGAAATCAAAATATGCATAGAAACTAATGAAAATGAAAACACAACAACCCAAAACCTGTGAGACACTATAAAAGCAGCGCTAAGAGGAAAGTTCATAGCAATACAGGCATACCTCAAGAAACAAGAAAAAAGTCAAATAAATAACCTAACTCTGCAACTAAAGCAACTAGAAAAGGAAGAGTTGGAGAACCCCAGAGTTAGTAGAAGGAAAGAAATCTTAAAAATTAGGGCAGAAATAAATGCAAAAGAAACAAAAGAGACCATAGCAAAAATCAACAAAGCCAAAAGCTGGTTCTTTGAAAGGATAAATAACATTGACAAACCATTAGCCAGACTCATCAAGAAGCAAAGAGAGAAAAATCAAGTCAATAAAATTAGAAATGAAAATGGAGAGATCACAACAGACAACACAGAAATACAAAGGATCATAAGAGACTACTATCAGCAGTTGTATGCCAATGAAAATGGACAACGTGGAAGAAATGGACAAATTCTTAGAAAAGTACAATTTTCCAAAACTGAACCAGGAAGAAATAGAAAATCTTAACAGACCCATCACAAGCACGGAAATTGAAACTGTAATCAGAAATCTTCCAGCAAACAAAAGCCCAGGTCCAGACGGCTTCACAGCTGAATTCTACCAAAAATTTCGAGAAGAGCTAACACCTATCCTCCTCAAACTCTTCCAGAAAATTGCAGAGGAAGGTAAACTTCCAAACTCATTCTATGAGGCCACCATCACCCTAATACCAAAACCTGACAAAGATGTCACAAAAAAGGAAAACTACAGGCCGAATATCACTGATGAACATAGATGCAAAAATCCTCAACAAAATTCTAGCAATCAGAATCCAACAACACATTAAAAAGATCATACACCATGACCAGGTGGGCTTTATCCCAGGGATGCAAGGATTCTTCAATATCCGCAAATCAATCAATGTAATTCACCACATTAACAAACTGAAAAATAAAAACCATATGATTATCTCAATAGATGCAGAGAAGGCCTTTGACAAAATTCAACATCCATTTATGATAAAAACTCTCCAGAAAGCAGGAATAGAAGGAACATACCTCAACATAATAAAAGCTATCTATGACAAACCCACAGCAAACATTATCCTCAATGGTGAAAAATTGAAAGCATTTCCCCTAAAGTCAGGAACAAGACAAGGGTGTCCACTTTCACCGCTCCTATTCAACATAGTTCTGGAAGTTTTGGCCACAGCAATTAGAGCAGAAAAAGAAATAAAAGGAATCCAAATTGGAAAAGAAGAAGTAAAACTCTCACTGTTTGCAGATGACATGATCCTCTACATGGAAAACCCTAAAGACTCCACCAGAAAATTACTAGAGCTAATCAATGAATATAGTAAAGTTGCAGGATATAAAATCAACACACAGAAATCCCTTGCATTCCTATACACGAATAATGAGAAAGTAGAAAAAGAAATTAAGGAAACAATTCCATTCACCATTGCAACGAAAAGAATAAAATACTTAGGAATATATCTACCTAAAGAAACTAAAGACCTATATATAGAAAACTATAAAACACTGATGAAAGAAATCAAAGAGGACACTAATAGATGGAGAAATATACCATGTTCATGGATCGGAAGAATCAATATAGTGAAAATGAGTATACTACCCAAAGCAATTTACAAATTCAATGCAATCCCTGTCAAGCTACCAGCCACATTTTTCACAGAACTAGAACAAATAATTTCAAGATTTGTATGGAAATACAAAAAACCTCGAATAGCCAAAGCAATCTTGAGAAAGAAGAATGGAACTGGAGGAATCAACTTGCCTGACTTCAGGCTCTACTACAAAGCCACAGTCATCAAGACAGTATGGTACTGGCACAAAGATAGACATATAGATCAATGGAACAAAATAGAAAGCCCAGAGATAAATCCACACACATATGGACACCTTATCTTTGACAAAGGAGGCAAGAATATACAATGGAGTAAAGACAATCTCTTTAACAAGTGGTGCTGGGAAAACTGGTCAACCACTTGTAAAAGAATGAAACTAGATCACTTTCTAACACCATACACAAAAATAAACTCAAAATGGATTAAAGATCTAAATGTAAGATCAGAAACTATAAAACTCCTAGAGGAGAACATAGGCAAAACACTCTCCGACATAAATCACAGCAGGATCCTCTATGATCCACCTCCCAGAATTCTGGAAATAAAAGCAAAAATAAACAAATGGGATCTAATTAAAATTAAAAGCTTCTGCACAACAAAGGAAAATATAAGCAAGGTGAAAAGACAGCCTTCTGAATGGGAGAAAATAATAGCAAATGAAGCAACTGACAAACAACTAATCTCAAAAATATACAAGCAACTTCTGCAGCTCAATTCCAGAAAAATAAACGACCCAATCAAAAAATGGGCCAAAGAACTAAATAGACATTTCTCCAAAGAAGACATATGGATGGCTAACAAACACATGAAAAGATGCTCAACATCACTCATTATTAGAGAAATGCAAATCAAAACCACAATGAGGTACCACTTCACACCAGTCAGAATGGCTGCGATCCAAAAATCTGCAAGCAATAAATGCTGGAGAGGGTGTGGAGAAAAGGGAACCCTCCTATACTGTTGGTGGGAATGCAAACTAGTACAGCCACTATGGAGAACAGTGTGGAGATTCCTTAAAAAATTGCAAATAGAACTACCTTATGACCCAGCAATCCCACTGCTGGGTATACACACTGAGGAAACCAGAATTGAATGAGACACATGTACCCCAATGTTCATCGCAGCACTGTTTATAATAGCCAGGACATGGAAACAACCTAGATGTCCATCAGCAGATGAATGGATAAGAAAGCAGTGGTACATATACACAATGGAGTATTACTCAGCCGTTAAAAAGAATTCATTTGAATCAGTTCTGATGAGATGGATGAAACTGGAGCCGATTATACAGAGTGAAGTAAGCCAGAAAGAAAAACACCAATACAGTATACTAACACATATATATGGAATTTAGGAAGATGGCAATGACGACCCTGTATGCAAGACAGGAAAAAAGACACAGATGTGTATAATGGACTTTTGGACTCAGAGGGAGAGGGAGAGGGTGGGATGATTTGGTAGAATGGGAATTCTAACATGTATACTGTCATGTAAGAATTGAATCGCCAGTCCATGTCTGACGTAGGGTGCAGCATGCTTGGGGCTGGTGCATGGGGATGACCCAGAGAGATGTTATAGGGAGGGAGGTGGGAGGGGGGTTCATGTTTGGGAACGCATGTAAGAATTAAAGATTTTAAAATTTAAAAAATAAAAATAAATGGTTACAAATTGATTTAAAAAAAAAAAGAAATGCCTTAATGTTTGTGCAAAACTATAAATAATGTGGGCCTAGACCATTAAAATTAAATAAATTTAAATTTAAAACTATTTCAAGTTGAATTGTACATAAACATGTATATCTGTCTGTCTATAGCACACACACTTTCTAGATTGATTTTCTTCACTTTCTGTTATTGACTAGGCAAGACTTTTCATCTTTATTTTTCTTGGACCGGTCAGAAAATTTTATGTAAGGAGTATTTGAAATTATTAATGAGAGGGAAAAATTGCCTTGGCTTATACAATAGTTAGTTGTTTTTTGTTTTTGTTTTTAATAGTTAAGAACCAAGTGCAAAATGAGTTTGGATGAACTTAAAAGGGAAAAATATAAACCATAACTAGGAAAGTCATCATATGGGTTAATTTTACACATATTATTTAACTCTCATGTCATTAAATTTGCCTTTTGTGTTTTAATTTATCCTAAATGAGTAGTTACACACTTGCAGTAATGAGAGAAAAAAATTAACACAGAACTCAATCTAATATTTTTCTCTAAATTTACAAAAGTTGCTAAGACTTAAAATACAAATAACTACATAAACATTGGCTGTTGTGAGAAGAAAAAATAGTGGAAAAAGTATCAGCTTAAGTCAAAGCAGTTGAATTCCATGGCTATGATCTCAACTTTCTAGCTCTAATATCCTGCGTTAGTCTATCTCCTTAAGACTCAGATGAAGCTTCCACCTCTACAATGGACAACAATGTGTTCTTAGTTCATCTTTAAGTGTTTTTATGGTAAAACTGAACTATACGCCAACTATACTGCAAATAGGGATTCCCTGCTGGCTCAGGTGGTAAAGAATTCACCAGCAATGCAGGAGACCCAGGTTCCATCCCTGGTCAGAAAGATCCCCTGGAGAAGGGACTGTCAATCCACCCCAGTATTCTTGCCTGGAGAATCTCATGGACCAAGGAGCCTGGCAGACTACAGACCATGGGGTAGCGAAGAGTTGGACATGACTTAGTTACTGACACATATACTGCAAATAAATCATGGAAGTAAGTGCTGTTATACTAAAAATCGTATATGGGATGCATCTGTGTCTCACCAATCTGGAGGCTTATAGAGAGCATTTTCTGAAAATATGTGGTCCCAGATTCCCTTTCTAAGTCAATGCTGCTGCTGCTAAGTCACTTCAGTCGTGTCCGACTCTGTGCGACCCCATAGACAGCAGCCCACCAGGCTCCCCCATCCTTGGGATTCTTCAGGCAAGAACACTGGAGTGGGTTGCCATTTCCTTCTCCAATGCATGGAAGTGAAAAGTCAAAGTGAAGTCACTCAATCGTGTCCAACTCCTAGCGACCCCATGGACTGCAGCCCACCAGGCACCTCCATCCATGGGATTTTCCAGGCAAGAGTACTGGAGTGGGGTGCCATTGCCTTCTCCAATGTCAAAGCAGTTCCTACTATATGTATATGTATGTGTGTGTGTGTGTGTGTGTGTGTACATGTGTGTGTGTGTGTGTATACATATCTCACATTCTTCTGAAGTAATGTAAATGATAGGATAGAATTAGTAATACATCATGGACAGAAACTTAACTATTGAGTGTATTTATTAAAAAAGATTAAAGCTAGGTGCCTGTGGAAGGGCATTTTTATCTTTTTACTACTTCATTTATTGTTAATGAATGACTGTGCCACTCTTTGTAGAGTTACATGTGCCAAAGCTGGTTGGATTTTGAGCTTGCATTTTCTCTGGCAAGTTTTAGAAATGCTTCAGGCCTGAGCCCTGGTGTTTGAGGAAGAAATGTCAGTAACTCATCATGATATGTGGTCTTCTAATAAGCTATTTCAGTCCTGCATTCTGAATTCTAACACTCTTGCTAACAGTTGGTCTCAGCTTCTAAGAAAAATTCATATTCTTTGTAGCTCAATGGATTATACACAGAACATATGAATAAGTCATGAAGGAATTTCTACCAATAAAGACTGAGGTGTCATGTATGGATTCTTATTTCAGTGAATTTCACTAGAATCAGTTTTTATATCTAACACACGGAACAGTACAGTGGAAAAGATGCTGGATTTGGAGTTAAAACTTGAGGTTAGATTCTGAGTAAACATTTAGAATGTGCAGTTTCAGATAAATCACATCTTCTCTGTGCCTTAACTTTCTAATCTTAATGAGAACATAGAACTGCAAAATTTGTGAGCTTCTTCTAAAAGTATTGATTTTACAAGTCAAATATTGTAGATAATTTTCTTTCTTTGAAAAACATTTTGTTGAAATCAATGCAATCCAGTTTTTAATATTCCAATTTCAGCATATGTGACAGAAATTCTGAAATTGGCATTGTCACTGTTGAAATGTGCTATTATTTAGGTAACCTCCTAAATTGAAATATGACTCTTTAATTATAACATGTCACGCCAAAAAAAAAATGCTGTGAAAGGCTCTATGCCACACAATTAGCACAGGTGTTACTATAAGCATCTTAGAGGAAAAAAGAATATATGTTTTGGTTTCATGGAAAAAATGTATTTTACAGCTTGGCTTACATACTTAATCATTATGCTCAGCATGTAGCTTAAAATTTTACTATCCAGATCAATAAATGCTAAATGTGTACAGAGAATTTAATATACTGTAAATCAGCATTTTGGAATGAATATGTATATATATATTTTAATAAAAACAACTTTACCATATATGAATATTCCCAATTTTTTCACCATCCATTAAATCAAATCATCAGATTATTTGGTTGACACCTTGGAAATTAATTCTGATTTTTATTAGTGGGAGGAGAAGGCGACAACAGAGGACGAGATGGTTGGATGGCATCATCGACTCACTGGAGATGAGCTTGGGTAAACTCCAGGAGTTGGTGATGGACAGGGAGGCCCGGCGTGCTGCAGTCCATGGGGTCACAAAGAGTCGGACACGACTGAGCAACTGAACTGAACTGATTTTTATTAGCATCATCAGTCTTTACATCTATCATATAATCTAAAGTTTTTGTGGTCTTTCAGGGTCCCTTGCCCTACTCACCTACCTCTACCCGCTCTTTGGGTCAGTCCTGTCTTTTCCTTTCTTTGTTTCTTTCTTTCCTATTTCCCACTTCTGTGTCTCTGTCAAGAATGTTTTTCTCCTGCCTAAAATTACCTCCCATCTTCTCTATTCTTATACAAATCATACATCTTCTTTCAATCACTTTGTTGTTTTTTTAAAAAAATTAATTAACCTCCAATTAAGATATATATATTTATATTAAAAATAAAAAATTAAAAAATAAATTTAAAATATTATATATGCTCATTACAAAATTCAGATAATATACAAACGTTGGGAAAGCAACACATTATTCCAGATCTTACCACTCACAAGTAGTAAGTGTTGACATTCAGTGAATGTAACTTGAGATATCTCGCTATGCAGGTATATGAATATAATGGCTGGATTAAAATTTCCTAAATAAAGATTCTAGCAAAGCTTAAAAAATTACCATATTTAAAAGACACACTCATACCCAATTAAGAGGAAGAAACCACAAGCTACAGACTGGGAGAAACTATTTGCAAACTACTGTTGCATCAAAAGAATTATAACTATGAATAGAATATACAAAGAATTCTAAAAACTGAACAGAAAGAGAACAGTAAATAGGCAGCATGAGGGAGCTTTGGGCTGATGGAGCTGTGCTCTGTATTGACTATGGTAGTGGGTACACAACTCTGCATTTCACACACGTACACATGCAAATGAGTGCAAATGAATGCAAATGAATAAGCTCTGTGCACTGTCCAGTGTCAATTCCCTGGTTTGGCTATCATACTATAGTCATGCAAGATGTTGCCATCAGGCAAAGGGTACAGGAGACCTCTGTCTTCATTTTTTGTAACTTCCTGTGAATGTATAATTATTTCAAGATAAAAAGCTGGAAAAAAATAAAAATCTAAAAAGACACCCATTATTTTTTCAGCCACGTATTTCCATTTTATATATTATGAATTGCCCCAGTATCTTTTAAGTAGCATGTGTGGTACACTTGCTCCAGCCTTCTTTTCTTTGAATTCTCATTGCTCTAAGACAATGCCTGAGTTTAGAACTTGCTGTATTCCCATCTTGTGTATGTTTTTGTGATTAAAATCAAACCGGATTTTAGTTTTCTAAAAGATAAAGGCTCTGTCGTATTTCTTTGTATTTCTCTCAGTCTGTGCTTTACCTGTGCCTCCAAATCATTAGAGACTCAATAAACATTGACATCGCTCTCCAGTACTCTTGCCTGGAAAATTCCATGGACGGAGGAGCCTGGTAGGCTGCAGTCCATGGGGTCGCTAAGAGTTGGACACCACTGAGTGACTTCACTTTCACTTTTCACTTTCATGCATTGGAGAAGGAAATGGCAACCCACTCCAGTGTGCTTGCCTGGAGAATCCCAGGGACGGGGGAGCCTGGTGGGCTGCCGTCTCTGGGGTCACACAGAGTCAGACATGACTGAAGCGACTTAGCAGCAGCAGCAGCAAACATTTGTTGTGGAGTAATTAATAGAATTAAAGAGTATATGTAGGTTCTGTAATTAGCTGTCATTTTTTTTTGTCTTCTCTGCATCCCTTCTACCCCTGTCCTTTGAATAACAGCCATTAGGGCCACTGATGTCCTAATTCCTCGGTATAACACAACTCCTTGGGCCAAATAGTTGGTTCCAGAGTGCATATATGAAGTCAGTTGTTCCAGTCAGACTAATGCTTAGGATTTTCCTTTGATGATTAAGGAAAAGGAAGGTGCTTCTTCTGAATGCTTTGGCGTATGGGGATTGGATTTAAAATGCTGCATCCTTTTGCCACCAGTGGTATACATGACATCGAAAAACATGTCAACCTATTGACATCCCAACTGCTACTTAGCAACAACTTTGCATTAGGTAATTCCTAAGAAATATAATATGGAAGGTTACATACCATATTTTCATATTTGTTTGAATAAGTTTTAAGTGCTATACTTAGAAAATACCATATAATCTATCCTAGTACCTCATTCCTATATTTGTGAGTCTGTATGAGTCTACGTGTCCGTGTGAGAGAGGGAGAGAGAGGAATTAAGAGGAAGCAATACTGCCAGTTACGATTTATTCTTATAAAATTACTTTTTTTGAGAAGCTGGTAATCTAATTCTAAGGAATAAAACTTTCGAGGTTGGTTATTAAAATGATACTCAAAATGGTTGTTTAAAGAATCAACAAATTGGATGAGTAAGTATAAAATGAGCCTTTTGAATATAATATTGTATTTATTATTTTGCAAATACAATTTTCTCACTTTTAAACTCCTGCTGTCTGCAAAAGAACAATAGTTTTAAATATGATTTAAACTCAGGAATTACTGAGAAGTGGTCTTTTTCTGTCTCTTGGAAGTGAGCTTTCAGCCCCAGGCAAAACGCTTTAGATTTTTAGGAATAGTCGAGCTACTTTGTTAAGTTAAGGGTGATAGACTTAGCTTCCGGGGAGGAAAAAAAAGAAAAGAAGAAGAGATCCATTCCAAAGGTGGTTAACAGCTGCTGCAGTTTTCTACTAAAGATTAGTATGTTATGCTTACTATGCAGCAGTGATAGGAACAAATGTTGTTTTAGTCTCTAAGTCTTGTCTGACTCTTTGCGACCCTATGGACTGTTGCCCACCAGGCTCCTCTGTCCATGGAATTCTCCAGGTAAGAATTCTGGAGTGGGCTGCCATTTTCTTCTCCAGGGTATCTTCCCGACCCAGGGATCGAACCCGGGTCTCCCACATTGCAGGCAGACTCTTTACCCTCTGAGCCACCAGAGATGCCTGTGTTACTTAGAAAGTTTGTCTTTTGCAGGTTTTGAAATTCACAGCAGATGGGTTCAAATTCTTTTTCTTTCTCCCATCCCTCTTCCCCTCCTCCCTCTCCAACCCTCCTCCTCCTTCTCCTTTTATAGTAAATATATTTTAAATATATTCATTTAGCTGAGCCTTAAAAGAAATACAACTTAATTTTGTTCTGTAATATTGGCAAAGTCTGCAAAGTTGATTTATTTTCCCTGTACTTATTCTTGGGGTGGGGTGGGGGGGTGGGGGGATTGAGTTATGCAGAACCAGTTATTAGCCAACTGCTCACATCTGGTACCATGTTCATGGTTCACTTGATCTTCTGGATTCAGCACCTTAGATCTTGACCCAAGTTCAGGATGCTAGATAGATCTTTCCCTGCTTCATTCTTGATGTCCATCAAGAACTTCTCCTGGACCAAGGATATTTTTTTTTTTTTGCTCTGAATGCTGGATTCTCTGATACTGGCTTATTTTGCATGTTCCATTGCAAAAGACTAATTGTGTATAATTCAGAATTATTCCGTAGTTGAGCCCTATCAAAGCATACTTCATGGAAATTTCTTCAAAATCAAGAGAATTCTACTACACTCTTTAGAACTGTTGTCATACTTTTGTTGGTGAATATCTTCCTCAAAATTTCTTTATGTGCTATGTGCTTATTTTAAAATTATACTTTGAATTTTAAATATTCATAAAGTGTTTATAATATATTTTAAAAGTACAACAATAACTTTAGTTTATAAATGTATAGTATAATGTTGTGGTGGTTCAGTTGCTAAGTCATGTCCAACTATTTCAACCCCACGTCCTGTAGCCCATAGAAATCCTCTGTCCTTGGAATTCTTTAGGCAAGAATACTGGAGTGGGCTGCCATTTCCTTCTCCAGGGGATCTTTCCAACCCATGGATAGAATCTGGTCTCCTGCATTGCAGGCAAATTCTTTTACCCATTGAGCCTCCAGGGAAGCCTGTGTAGTATAATATAGGTCCATGAAATACTACCTGTTGACCATGCTAACCCAGGAGCTGCTCTAATAACTTCTAACCAGAAAACCTGTAGGTTTCTTATTTCCTATGCACTAGCATGACTAAAATGTAAGAGTCCAAAACCTAAAAGTTTGTGAGCATGCAGAGCCGCATTAACTCTCATGCCTTCCTGGTTCAAGTTTCACCTGGTATAATGACTCCTAAGAACTGGCTGGTTCATATACAGCTAAGTCTGTGTCTACTGTATGATCCAGTTCTAGATACTGACCCTCAGTTAAAACACAGGCCACAAAAAGACATATTCAAGACGGTTTGTTGCATCTACATTCATAAAATGTTAAGAAAAAATGGAACTGACCTAATACCCCCCATACAGGAGAATGATTTCTTAAAAATGATATTTTCATATAGTGAGATACTATTTAAGAATACTGGAAAATGGCACAATAAGAGGGACTTTTAAAAATTACAGTGTTAAATTCTTAATACTACTTGAATAAAGATAGAAATAAGCAAAACAAATGTGTGATGATAGAAACCAAAAGAGTGGTTGCCTTTGTGCCTTGGAAATTGAAGAGACAGATGCGAAGGATGTTCTGAGGTGATGAAACTGCTCTATATCTTGATTGGGATGGTGGTTTCATGAGTTTATATAATTACCAAAACTCACTGAAATGCACACTCAAGATCTATGCACACAAAATAAATATATTTTACCTCAATAAAAAAAGATTTAAAATACTAACCTCTAAATCCTAGGTTAACTCTTTTTCCTAAAATGTATATGTACCAGCAATACTAAAACACGAGTAAAGTTTAGGGGCCTCTCTGGTGGCTCAGATGGTTAAGAATCTGCCTGCCATGCAGGAGACCCCGGTTCAATCCCTAGGTCGGGAAGATCCCCTGGAGGAGGGCATGGCAACCTACTCCGGTATTCTTGCCCCCAGAGAATCCCATGGACAGAGGAGCCTGGCGAGCTGGGGGTCACAAAGAGTTGAACACAACTGAGTTGACTAAGCACAACACAGTAAAGTTTAGAAATAAAAATATTCGTTTTCGTTAATTCAGTTTGTTTTGTTCTTTAAAATAACATCCTTAAAGATCAATTTGCCATTTTATTGTATTTCACTGGATTTCACTATTTTTCTCAAAAGTAGTATTTTCACTATCAAAATAGTCTCATTTTTAATAGAGCCTTTTGTAAGTATAAAAGGGTGAACAGTCATTAAAATATAATTATGAATAACTATATAAATATTTAAAAGGTCATTAAAACAACATTACCTGTTGATTTTTTATTTAAATTACAACATTAATTTTAATATATGTATTTTATTGAAGTATAGTTAACTTGCAATGTTTCAGGTACACAGCAAGGTAATTCAGTTATACATATGCTGCTGCAAAGTCACTTCAGTCGTGTCCAACTCTGTGCGACCCCATAGACGGCAGCCCACCAGGATCCCCCATCCCTGGGATTCTCCAGGCAAGAACACTGGAGTGGGTTGCTATTTCCTTCTCCAACGCATGAAAGTGAAAAGTGAAAGTGAAGTCGCTCAGTCATATCTGACTCTTAGTGACCCCATGGACTGTAGCCTACCAGGCTTCTCCGTCCATGGGATTTCTCTAATTTTTGAAATGATTTTCCATTATAGGTTATTAAAAGATATATAACATTAATTTTTAAAAAAGAGCATCACATATTATCATATTTACTTCTCTACGGTTTTAAAATATGATTTTAAATAATATATCCCATAAACACACCCCCTTTATGTAGCAATGTAATTATCTGTCCAGTTCTACTTAAAACCATCCACGACCACAGTTTAATTCTCATTGTAATTTTGACTAATATTTAAAATTTCAAGATAGACTATTGGGACCAAAGACATTGTCTCCTAAACTTCTAAAATAAATTATTCTTAGCAAAATCAAAAGGAATCATTTCTCTTTACCAGCACCATGCTATGATGTATACTGTGCCATTGCTTGAAAACAAAATATATATTCTAGATATGGATTAGATTTTAGTAAACACAGCATTATATTGTAAAATGTTATTTTGGCAATAAATAGACATAATCCTTATATAAATGTTTTTATAATATGAGAAAAGAAGAGCTCCTTTGGAATTATTTTGAAGGCTAATGATAATACAATTGTAATATTATTTTTTATAAAAGTTATTTCATATATCATTATCTAATTACTCAAGTAATTTCAATTGTACATTTCTAAGTTCTTAGTAAAAATAAAATCATCTGGAAAGAAATGAAAAGAAAATGAATAAACATAGTATGTAAAAGAGAAGCTATATAGAAAGAAGCAAGACCTGATCAAATAAACAAACAAGTTTTTTTCAAATACAGATGATTTTATAATATTTAAATCTATATAAATGGCAAGTAAATTGTTATGAGTGAAAGAGAATAACCCTTAAAAGCAGGTCATGATAGCAATTGCATTCTTCAAAAATTTAATATGAATCCTATGCCCTATTATATTATGATTATTCCAAACTTCTTATTCTTTAAAGAGCATATTATACATTCTGTCTGTCATAATTTCAAATACATTAATTGCCATACTCAGGGAAGTAATCCTGTCAACTGAAAGTAATGGATTTTGTCACTTGTTAAGAAAATCCTCTTTAGCTTTAATACTGATACTACTCCCCATCTTCCTTACTGAAAAGATTTCAAAATTAATAGATTCTAAAAAGTCTACAGGCAAATGTTTGGCTGCTTTCAGCAATTGCCATATCTGGTGTATTTTCCTTAAACTAAGTGTCATGTTTTTCATAAGCTCTGCATTGCTGGACAGGACCAAAGTATGTGTCTGATTTACATTTAAATTGCATACATACATTTGATTTCCTACAGTTCTAGCAACCATTATCATCTTTTAAGCCAGAGGACTTTCATCTTGTTGGAGACTGATATTTTCAGTGAACAGTTTTATCTAATAATTTTATTTAGTTTCTCATGCTTTACCAGGAAATAGTCCCATTGCAAGAAGTAATATTTTGACTTTTTTAGGGACCTTTATGAACTGTGTATTACAAATATCTTTCCATTTTAAGCTCACATCAAGGAATTTAAGAAGGAAAGAAAACTGAAAGTAAGATGTTAGGTATGAAAGTTACTTTTCTTGATAAATTTTTAACAGCTTCTTAATCTCAATGTGATAAAAAAGATACATGATTTTCATTGTACATATTGTATTACCATTGGAGTGCAGTGTATTCCTGGTAAATATTTAAAAGCATTAACAGGAACTTAGATCAGTAGTAGAGCTGGCTTCTTCAATGAATACAAGTTGTCCAAAGCTCAATTACAAATCTCATACAAAAAACAGCTTTGCTGGTCGGGGACCTATCCTCAACACTGATTATCTGTTAAAGATTTTCCAAACATTGCATTCCAGGTAATATCTTTAATGATGCTATGATATTATGCCATACCAATAATAATAATAAATGTGCCTTTTCAAATATCAGTGAGAGTCTTATTTAATAATTTTTATTTTACTTCTGTGCCTAATGTAGGACATGCTGGGAAAAAAAGATGAAAGCGTTCAATTTAGTCTATCCCTCAAGTCTCTCTAAAGGAAATCAGTCCTGAATATTCATTTGGAAGGACTGATGCTGAAGCTGAAACTCCAATACTTCGGCCACCTGATACGAAGAACTGACTCATTTGAAAAACCCCCGAAGCTGGGAAAGATTGAAGGCAGGAGGAGAAGGGCATGACAGAGGATGAGATGGTTGGATGGCATCACTGACTCGATGGACATGAGTTTGAGCAACCTCTGGGAGCTGGTGATGGACAGGGATGCTTGACATGCTGCAGTCCATGGGGTTACAAAAGTCGGGCACGACTGAGTGACTGAGCTGAACTGAACTAAACAAGTCTCTCCTGGAAAATTAAAAGGATGGTGTCATACTAGCAGACATTTGAATTTGACATAAATCATTTCTCTAAGGATATTAGTAAAAAACATGGTCTTTTTATTTTTCAGTACTGTGGGGGAAATTATAATTGTTCAACAGCTCAATTATAGTGTAACCTGTAGAGTAATTGTGGATGAATCAGCAAAAGATTTGTAAGTAATTTTAATATGTTGGACTGGCAAAAGATTCAGTTCAGTTCAGTCACTCAGTCATATCCAGCTCTCTGCAACTCCATGGACTGCAGCATGCCAGGCCTCCCTGTCCATCACCAACTCTCAGAGTTTACTCAAACTCATGTCCTTTGAGTTGGTGATGCCATCCAACCATCTCATTCTCTGTCATCTCCTTCTCCTCCCACCTTCAGTCTTTCCAAGCATCAGGGTCTTTTCAAATGAGTCAATTCTTCGCATCAGGTGGCTAAAGTATTGGAGTTTCATCTTCAACATTGGTCCTTCTAGCACTCAGGACTGATTTCTTTAGAATGGACTGGTTGGATCTCCTTGCAGTCCAAGGGACTCTCAAGAGTCTTCTGCAACACCACAATTCAAAACCATCTGTTCTTCAGTGCTCATCTTTCTTTATAGTCCAACTCTCACATCCATACATGACTACCGGAAAAACCATAGTCTTGACTAGATGGACCTTTTTTGGCAAAGTAATGTCTCTACTTTTTAATATGCTCTCTAGGTTGGTCGTAACTTGTCTTCCAACAAGTATCTTTTAATTTCATGGCTGTAGTCACCATCTGCAGTGATTTTGGAGCCCAAAAGTCATCCACTGTTTCCAGTTTCCCCATCTATTTCCCATAAAGTGATGGGACCAGATGCCATGATCTTAGTTTTCTGAATGTTGAGCTTTAAGCCAACTTTTTCACTCCGCTCTTTCACTTTCATCAAGAGGCTCTTTCGTTCTACTTCGCTTTCTGGCGTAGGAGTGGTGTCATCTGCATATCTGAGGTTATTGATATTTCTCCCAGCAATCTTGAATCCAGCTTGTGTTTCTTCCAGCCCAGCGTTTCTCATGATGTACTCTGCATAGAAGTTAAATAAGCAGGGTGACAATATACATACAGCCTTGACGTACTCCTTTTCCTATTTGGAACCAGTTAATGCTATGTAATGGAGAAGGCAATGGCACCCCACTCCAGTACTCTTGCCTGGAAAATCCCATGGACAGAGGAGCCTGGTGGACTGCAGTCCATGGAGTTGCTAAGAGTCGGACATGACTGAGCGACTTCACTTTCACTTTTCACTTTCACGCGTTAGAGAAGGAAATGGCAACCCACTCCAGTGTTCTTGCCTGGAGAATCCCAGGGATCGGGGAGCCTGGTGGGCTGCCATCTATGGGGTTGCACAGAGTCGGACACGACTGAAGCGACTTAGCAGCAGCAATGCTATGTAAACGCAATACTCATCATCACATTAAATAACAGACTGTTGACTATAGATATATACAACTGTTTTCAGATATTTTATGATCCAAAGGGAGACAATGGAGAAGTTAGTTAGGAACATGAAGTTTGAAATGAAACTTCCTGATTTTATGCTCTAAAAGAAATACTTCTTAGCTATGTAACTTTGATCAAGTACTCTAATTTCTCTGTGTCTCATTGTGTTCATCTATAACATAACTGTAGCCAACTCTCAAGGTTGTTATGAAGACTAACAGTGTTAAAATAGTATGCATACTTATATTCCTTAGTATTTAAAAAGAATAAACTTTATACTCATTCATCATTGTAGTTTTTAGACAGCTATATAGCTTGGAATAACTCTAATAACTTATTCCCTGTAATTTATGTTCTGAAAAATTAAATTATGTTTTAGGAGTGCCTTGAAGAAGCATTTATCCTTGTAAGATCCCTGGAAACATCTGTTATAAGAAAGGCCAGGTACACCCATCTTTTCTCTCCCTAATTTCCTCTTTCCCAGCATTACTATCCGCACTATAGGAGATGTATATAAATATTCACATTTATCTATGTACCAGTGTACTTTTTTAGTATTTGTGTAAAGCCATACATTTAGGTGCAGCATTATTTAAAGCATGAATTTAATTATTTATTTTGTCTATGTAACTATTTAAGTGATTATTTACCATATGAATTTTCTCTATGTGTTTTACACAAACACTGATAAAACACAATGGTATTAACTTTCTTCATGTGTACTATCAAGTACTGAGAAAGCCCAGTAACTTTAATGCATGATTTATGTATTAAATATGATTTAACTTCCATGAATGAAGTTCCATGATGCTAAAATTTGGGTTTTCAAGCGATCTTGACTAAGTGGAAAACCGGTCATTAGCATTTGTGAGCCCAAAGGAGGTATTTTTAGAAGGAATTCAGTCTCCCAGGAAGCTGACAGACATCCTTCCTGCAGTTGAAACTGCTTGATAATGAAGATTTTGCAGACCTCTGTTTACCAGGTCATTGTCTGATGTTTAAATTCATCTTTCCCTGAAGTCTGACTTTGTCCAGCCAGCAGATAATTTAGAGCGCTTGTCAAACATCTTTTGCTGATTCTTGCCATTAATCTTCCCTTGAAGTTTCTCATCTTTTCCTGTGGCCTTGATATTGAATGTATATAATTCAACTGAAGTCTTTGAAGGCATATCTTATCTCTGCTTCTCAACTGCAGTGGCTGTAATTCTCAACCTCCTCGACTAGGTGCTCAGTCTCGTCCTTGCTTAAGCAGCTTTGGTCAGTGGTGGTTATAATTCTGTCTACAGTTCCTATCCTCTCATCCACCGTGGGTACTTTAAGGATGCCATGCACATTAGCATCAAAGGTGGTTTCAATCTGAGCAATCCCATGTGGCTTGTAATGAATGTCTGGGATGTCAAACTTCCCAAGTAAGGTTACCCCTTCGTCTTTGCCTCTCCATCTTTATAAATCCAAATTTATAGACTGACACCAGGAGACAAAAATTTCTAACATTTTCTCACTTGTTTCCAAACAATTTGGCTTCCTGAAAAACTGCTCTATCAACAATAGTCTTATTTGAGTTTATGCTTTTGCTTAATTATTTACCATTTAAGAAGTCCTACAGAAGTTTCTGAGATTTGGGGATGCATATAATGTTCCAAGTTGTTGTAAGCTGCTGGCATCTTTGACGTATTTGCTAAGGAGGGTAGATCTGGCTCATAGGAGAAAGATGTAGAGAAGACATTGAAGTTAGTGTCAAGTTCAATTCACTGAAGATATTTTTGAATATGAAATGGAAAGGACATTCAAGAACAATCTTTTCAAAATGTTATCAGATTCTAGAATTTCACTAAACCCTACTCCATGAAGTTGCCAAGTGGAACGTACGGTTATTTCTACAAGGCTGGGGAAGGAGTTGGAGGTGAGAGTGCCTCCTGCTCATAGCAGTGGTACAAAGGACCTAGGGGAGAGTCAAAAGTCATGCACCAAGTGAACTGTGGGTCAAAATACGAACAAAAAGGAAGCAAGGATGTCTTAAATGAAATGAAGCAAGCCAAGGGACAATGCTTGGTAACGTTGGAAATAGGGAATAGGGCTTAATAAAGAAGAGTAGGTCAAAAGAGATAAAGTGAGAAACAGCATTGGCAAGTTTTGTAAATGTTGAGCTGATATCTGTATGCAATTTTATATATACCTCTCATATTTTAATCCATGGACTGGGCTCAGTGACAGTGTCAACCAACTGATAGAAGCTTCTTGTGAGTGGGGATCGATTCCCTTTGAGGCATTCTATTTCATCTTTATAACATTTCTCAAGTGACGTGGATTAAATACCCTCATCAGCGAAATTCTTCTATAAATTTGAACCTCTTTCTTAACATCCTTTTTATAAAGAAGAATCCAAAATTAAGCTGCTCTAGGAAATTCTCTATCCAATATGCTACAGATCAATGATCTTAATTCATCTCTAATGGATTTATATTTCTAATAAATTGAAACAAGTATCAGGCATTTTGGCACTACTTCACAACCTAGTACTCATATTGAATCTCCTGTCAATTCTGTTCCTTACCTTTTTCACTTCTTCTAAGCTATATACGTGCCCTTAGTTAGTAGTTATAATTGTGATGCTATTTTAAAATTCTGTTTTCTTTGTTTTAATTTTGCATGCTCATTTCCTAGCAAGTAAATAATTTTACAAAAGAGGGGCAAAACTGTGGGTTCATGGTCAGAAAACATAGAGTAAAAAATATTTTTGTACTTTAAATTTAACAGTATCTTTAATTCTTACTCTCTGAAAGCCAATGTATTACTCTCTGAAATCCAAATGTATTGAATATGGAAACCTATTATTAACAGAGCATCCAGCTGGACAAGTATTTTCAGGAAGTATTCTGAGAAGTTCTATTCTATTAATTATGATGTGAACTTGGATTATATCTTCAACATCTTTACAGTCCACTCCAAGTTTGTGGCAGTAACACATACGTTTTCTATGCCTCTGGAATACCCTCTGGACTCAGCAAATCTTGAGGCACTTACTACTAACTAACTACCCGATTGTACTAGTATCCATCTTACGTCTTTTTCACAGGGTCACGAGGTTGTGTGGATCATTCTAGTATTCCTATCAAGGGAAGAGATATCCCTGGTTTCATAAAATTATTTTCAGAATTATTCTAGGAGGTTGAAACTAACTTCATAATTTTTACTCATTGAACTTACGTCCCACCGGTTTTCTGAAAATTGTCTGAAGTTGAAGCCAATTTTAAACTGTGAGTGTTCAATTAATTAATGATGATCTCTGAGGATGGTTTGTCATGGACTCTTTTTGAAGGGCCACCCACTCATTGACATTCTTCCCATTGAGAACTGGGAGTCTACATTCCCTGCCCTTGAGTCTGAGTGGGCCAGCCACCACTTCAACCAATATAACACAGCCAAAGTCACACTAGGTGAACTCTGAAGCTGCTTTTAAAAGCCAAGCCATTTCCTCCTGCTTCCCTGGGAAAGCTCACTGTGAGGAAAATCAAGTGTTGTGTAGCATGTCCAACTGCCCTGAGATCATAGGCAGGAGAGAGCACGTGTATGTATTCCAATTGAAAATCTCCCTCTGGGCTCAGTATTCCAACTATCTCTACCAAGACGTTTGAGTGAAGCTGTCTTGAACCCTCTAGACCATCCTATCCACCAGCTAAGTTCCACCAAATAGTCTCAGGTGAGGCCATCAGCAAAAAGAATCACCCCAATCTGAGTGATATTATAAAACTGCTTGTTGTGTTAAGCTTCTCAATCTTGGGGTAATTTGGTATGCAGTAATAGTGACTGCTGCTGCTGCCGCTGCTGCTGCTGCTGCTGCTGCTGCTAAGTCGCTTCAGTTGTGTCCGACTCTGTGCGATCTCATAGACTGCAACCCACCAGGCCCCCCATCCCTGGGATTCTCCAGGCAAGAACACTGGAGTGCCATTGCCTTCTCTGGTAATAGTGACTAGAAGATATAATATGTCACTTTCCCCTTGTTTTAAATTAATGACCTTGTGGCACTGGCCAATTTGGAGTTAGAATACAAGTACTATTAACCGAGTGCTCAGTTGCATCTGACTCTTTGTGACCCCATGGACTGTAGCCTGCCAGGCTTCTCCATCCATGGAATTATCCAGGCAAGAACAGTGGAGCAGGTTGCCATTTCCTTCTCCAGGGAATCTTCCCAACCCAGGGATCAAACCCATGTCATTTGTGTCTTCTGCATTGGCCAAGTGGATTCTTTACTACTGTGCCACCCGGGAAGCTGGTAAATGGTTTCCTTCCATCAAAATTCTTACCTTTTTATGTGATATCATTGTAGCAATTCTTTGTTTTTATTTCAGTATGTATTTTAAAAGTTAAAAATGTAATCAAACTGAATTTTATAATTTTGAATACATTACAAAGCATTATATCAAGAAACATAATACTCTCAATTTTATAGATTTAAGGGATCAAATGTTAATACCTTCTAGCATGGATCAGTTCAGTTCAGTTACTCAGTTGTGTCTGACTCTTTGCAACCCCATGGACTGCAGCACACCAGGCTTCCTTGTCCATAACCAACTCCAAAGCTTGCTCAAACTCATGTCCATCGAGTCAGTGATGCCATCCAACCATCTCATCATCTGTCATCTGATTTTCCTCCTGCCTTCAATCTTTCCCAGCATCAAGATCTTTTCCAATGAGTCAGTTCTTCACATTAGATGGACAAAGTATTAGAGCTTCAGTTCAGCATCAGTCTTTCCAATGAATATTCAGGACTGATTTCCTTTAGGATGGACTGGTTTGATCTCGTTGCAGTCCAAGGGACTCTCAACAGTCTTCTCTAACACCATAGTTCAAAAGCATCAATTCTTCAGTGCTCAGCTTTCTTTGTAGTCCAACTCTCACATCCATACATGACTATTGGAAAAACCATAGCTTTGACCAGACAGACCTTTGTTGGCAAAGTAATGTCTCTGCTTTTTAATCTAGCATGGGTATCCTATGTGAAATGAATTAAGTATTAACTATGATGTTACAGATATAAACAAATATTTTAACTGATGGTATTTATCAATCTTGCAGAGTTTATCAAATTGAGATTTCAGAATTTGTTTTTTTCTTTTTGTCAAGAAATAGGAACTTTGAAAATATGCCTAGATTAGGTGAATCACCTTGAAATTTAATTGCGTCACATAGTCAAATATGCTGAGCTACTAACCTGGCAAAGAAGATACTTGCAACAAATAACATATAATCTGACAGCTTGATATTCTTGTATGTAGACTGATAAACTTCACAGATCATTGGGATATCATAGCTGTAACCATCTCAGCTAGAAATTCAATGTAAAGCAAATACATTTAGGTAAGTAGGAATTTGTAATCTGTGAAAAATCTGGGTTTTCCTCCTCCATTGTTCAGTTCCTGACCAGAAAGAAGTAGGATAGCTCTACGTATTAGAATTTGGAACTCAGAACATCGAATGTAATTTTATCTAAGCCAACTTTTCCACTTATCTGTTAGATTCCTGAATTCTCACCTACTCAAAAAACTTATGCCAGTAATTGTTCCTTCTCCTAAAATTGAATCTTTTTCCTCTCTCCTGAATCCTTCTGTATCAGCAAGTAAGACAAATTCTTCCATTATAAAGACAAACATTTTCCCTTTATTCCATATTTTCATTTAGCTATTTTCCATTCCTCTGCTACCTTTAAAGCCCAGCTCTCTGTCTGAAATCCCTTTCCTTTTATTCTCTCTGAAGCCCACGATCAGCTGAATATGCTCTTTTCTCCACCAAAACTGTCATCAAGATCAGCGGTAACTGTCCCATGGCTAAAGTCTGTGATCAGTTTTCAATCTTCATCTTACTTATCTGGAGGATTTTATGCAACTGATTGCTTTCTTGTGTTGCAACTTTTTTTTAACTTGCCTTCATAAAATATGCATCTTTTTGTTTTCCTCCATCCTGTTTGGCTATTTATGTTCAGTCTTCCTTTCTGGCTTATCCAAACGTCTAACTGTTCTACTTCTCTCCTCCAATATCTTCCCTTTTCTGTTGGTACTCACTATGTGATGATCTCATGGCTTCCAATATGACTTCCATACTGATGAATTCCAAATTTTATGCCTTCAAACTGTGCTTCCCTTACAAACTCCATAGTTGGATAGTTAGCTGTTCACTCAACGTTTTAACTGGCTATCCCAAAGAAGCCTCAATCTTAGCATATCTAAAACTTAACTCTTGACTTTTTCTCTCTCCTCTCTCAAATTTTGTATAACTTGCATTTTATTGTAGAAAGTTTATCTCAGAGTGCTGTTTGTGGATTTGGAAATTTGCAATGATTTAATGACTTTTACCTTATAAATTCCAAAGTTCTATTCTCCCAATAATTACCGTTTTGTATGTAATTCCTAGTTGTCCTCTGCCTACATTAAAAAAAAAATTCTAGTCCAAAGATTATTGCATCCATATATTATTTTATGAATTGTGGAAGATTTTTATATAGCTGATTTTATTTGATTCTCCCTCAAACATTAAAGACTAGGGGGAAAGACTTTTAAATTATTCTTATTTTTCATTAACACTGATAGACTAAAAAGTTATATGACTTATCCAGGGTCATTAGCACTGTGTCAACAAAAAGATTAGCACTCATTGAATTTTAGTTCCATGGCTTCCCAATAATAGGCAGTTTCAAATATTTGATTTTTGAATTACCAATGCAGAGCAATTTCAGGGACTTCACACAATTCTCAAAAACTTTTAAATATAAAATTCTCATATATGTTGTATGTCTCTACTTTCCAATTCAATTGTATTGATCTATTTGCATGTTCCTGTATCTAAGTTGATTGCTTCAATTACTGGATTATAATCTAACATATAGGGTCATCACTCACTCACTCAATGGACTGTTTTAAAAATCATTACTTCTTTTGACTTTTCAGAATAATACTACAATCAGCATGTCAAGTTCCATAAAATATCCTGTTGAGACTGCAATGGGGTTTTGCACTAAATTTATATTTTAATATGTAGACTTTGACAGTTTCCTCTCAACCAAAAAAATCATGTTTATCCATTTATTCAAGTATTTGAAAATGCCTTTTGGTAGATTTTTATGATTTTAATATTTTTATGGTATTCATAGTTTTCTTTTTTTGTCTGGCTTATGTTATGTTAGGCTTAGTATCCCCTTCCTTTTTTTTTTTTTATTTTTTAGGAATCTTGATTGCTAGATCATGAATTCCTTATATCCAAATTCAGAATTAAATTGAAGAAAGTAGGGAAAACCTTTAGACCATTCAGATATGACCTAAATCAAACCCTTATGATTATACAGTGGAAGTGAGAAATAGATTTAAGGGACTAGATCTGATAGACAGAGTGCCTGACGAACTATGAATGGAGGTTCGTGACATTGTACAGGTGATAGGGATCAAGATCATCCCCAAGAAAAAGAAATGCAAAAAAAGCAAAATGGCTGTCTGAGGAGGCGTTACAAATAGCTGTGAAAAGAAGAGAATTGAAAAGCAAAGGAGAAAAGGAAAGATATACCCATTTGAATGCAGAGTTCCAAAGAATAGCAAGGAGAGATAAGAAAGCCTTCCTTAGCAATCAATGCAAAGAAATAGAGGAAAACAATAGAATGGGAAAGACCAGAGATCTCTTCAAGAATTTAGAAATACCAAGGGAACATTTCATGCAAAGATGGGCTCAATAAAGGACAGAAATGGTATGTACCTAACAGAAGCAGAAGATTAAGAAGAGGTGGCAAGAATACACAGAAGAACTGTACAAAAAAGAGCTTCATGACCCAGATAATCACGATGGTGTGATCACTCACCTAGAGCCAGACATCCTGGAATGTGAAGTCAAGTGGGCCTTAGGAAGCATCACTACAAATAAAGCTAGTGGAGGTGATGAAATTCCAGTTGAGCTATTTCAAATCCTAGAAGACAGTGCTGTGAAAGTGCTGCACTCAATATGCCAGCAAATTTGGAAAACTCGGCAGTGGCCATAGGATTGGAAAAGGTCAGTTTTCATTCCAATTCCAAAGAAAGTCAATGCCAAAGAATGCTTAAACTACTGCACAATTGCACTCATCTCACATGCTAGAAAAGTAATGCTCAAAATTTCTCCAAGCCAGGCTTCAGCAATATGTGAACTGTAAAATTCAAGATGTTCAAGCTGGATTTAGAAAAGGCAGAGGGACCAGAGATCAAATTGCCAACATCTGCTGGATCATGGAAAAAGCAAGAGAGTTCCAGAAAAACATCTATTTCTGCTTTATGGACTATGCCAAAGCCTTTGACCATGTGATTCACAATAAACTGTGGAAAATTCTGAAAGAAATGGTAATACCAGACCACCTGACCTGCCTCCTGAGAAACCTGTATGCAGGTCAGGAAGCAACAGTTAGAACTGGGCATGGAGCAACAGACTGGTTCCAAATAGGAAAAGGAGTATGTCAAGGCTGTATATTGTCACTCTGCTTATTTAACTTCTATGCAGAGTACATCATGAGAAATGCTGGGCTGGAAGAAGCACAAGCTGGAATCAAGATTGCTGGGAGAAATATCAATAACCTCAGATATGCAGATGATACCACCCTTATGGCAGAAAGTTGAGGAACTCAAAAGCCTCTTGATGAAAGTGAAAGAGGAGAGTGAAAAAGTTGGCTTAAAGCTCAACATTCAGAAAACGAAGATCTTGGCATCCGGTCCCATCACTTCATGGCAAACATAGGGAAACAGTGGCAGACTTTACTTTTTGAGTTCCAAAATCACTGCAGATGATGACGGAAGCCATGAAATTAAAAGACACTTGCTCCTTGGAAGAAAAGTTATGACCAACCTAGACAGCAAATTAAAAAGCAGAGACATTACTTTGCCAACAAAAATTTGTCTAGTCAAGACTATGGTTTTTCCAGTAGTCATGTATGGATGTTAGAGTTGGACTATAAAGAAAGCTGAGCACCGAAGAATTGATTCTTTTGAACTGTGGTGTTGGAGAAGACTCTTGAGAGTCCCTTTGACTGCAAGGATATCCAACCAGTCCATCCTAATGAGATCAGTCCTGAGTGTTCACTGACAGGACTGATGCTGAAGCTGAAACTCCAATATTTTGGCCACCTGATGCAAAGAGCTGACTCATTTAAAAGACCCTGATTCTGGGAAAGATTGATGGTGGGAGGAGAAGGGAACAACAGAGGATGAGTGGTTGGATGGCATCACTGGCTCAATGGACACGAGTTTGGTAAACTCCGGGAGCTGGTGATGGACAGGGAGGCCTGGCATGCTGCATGGGGTCGCAAAGAGTCAGACACAACTGAGCGACTGAACTGAACTGAACTGATTGCTATTGTGAGTGGGATTATGTTTCATTACATTGTCCAATTAGTTTTGCTCTATCAGAGGAAATTATTAATTTATACATGTTGATCTAATATGGGACCAGTTTACTAAACTGAAGTCCTACAAGTTTTTCAGTTAATTACCTTAAAATCTCCAGGCAGACAGTTTAACACTAACAGTCAAGGTTTTGCCTCCTCCTTTGATTTTTTTTTTTTCATCTTTGGGCATCACCTTAATTGTGTAGCTCAGTGATATAGTGCTGATAGCATTTTTGATTACTCCTGAATTTAATGGAAAAGTTTATACAATATGTATGATAGTTTGTGGAATTCTGAATAATAACTTTTATCAAGTTAAATACAGTATCTCTCTTTCTTAATCTTTTGCTTGTAATTATCATTATTACTGCATTCCGAGAGAAGACTTCAGCTCAGTTTCATAGCTTATTAATTTGATTTTCAACTCTATTCAATCTCCTCTTCTGCCCTGTTAATTTTTGCTTTAATTTTATAAATAGATTTTATCTAAGAAATTTCTGATCTTTTATACAGCAATCTAATCTATTTCTAAAAATATTCACTGTAATCTTGGTGAAAATTCTAATTATAGTTTCTCTTATCTTTTTCTAACAAGTTTTGCTTTTGATTTTTATTGAATTAGATGCTTTTCCCACAATATTAGCTTTCCCTCAATGTTGATGACTTTTGGTTTTTGTTATCTTTACCAATAAGTACCTAAATAATAAAGAATACTTCCTTCAGACTAAGTAAAATATCATTATGAGAGTGTATGCAGGTTTTTATTAGGAGAGCATCTGTGGTTGATTCTCTGTGTCAAGAGTACATGTTCTTTCTGCTATTTGTGATCACTGATTCAGCAGCATAACTCTGTAGGCTTCAGTTTCTCATTTAGCAAAATGAAAATCAGACCTGTCTATTAGCATATAAGCAAAATACTGAATATATGTAAGTAAGGACCCAATTAATGGAAAGAGTAAGGAAAATTGAACTTTTTATAGTCTTTTAAAACACAGGATCAACTGCATTATTGAGATTAATACTGAAAAGTATTGCCTCCATCTAGGAAATAGCATGGGCTCTGCCACCTTACATGATACTGTGTAATGGCTTTCCAAACAATAGCAGTAAAGAAACTATAGGTTTTTTGTTGTGTATTTGCTTTGTTTTATTTTGGTGAACATGTATTATGTGCTTTTGGTTTCTAATTTTGAGCAGTCTTCAGATAGCTGTGTGTATGTGCTAAGCTGCTCTGTTGTTCCTCTTCTTTGCGACCCCATGGACTGGAGCCTGCCAGGCTCCTCTGTCCATGGGATTCTTCAGGCAAGAATACTGGAGTGGGTTGCCATTTCCTTGTCCAGGGGATCTTACCAACCCAGGGGTCAAACTCTTTTGTCTCGTGTAATCTATATAATAACCATATAATATAAGCACTATTATTGATTGAAACTTGAGGCAAAGAGGGTTTAAGCAACTTTACCACAGTTTCATTTTCATTAGTGAGAGTATGATGTTATCCACTATATTATCTGGCCTGGGTATGAAAGCACATTGAGCCAACCTTAGCTCACAAATGATGATTTTATTACCCCCTGAAACTATTAATTTCTGATAGTAATAATAATAGCTATACTAAATATTTAGCTATTAGTTCCATAAACATATTTCTCCTAGACCCTCATGACAGTGGTATGCCATATTCATCATCGTATCCCCAGGTCAACACGTGGCAGTAAATAGACTCTGAATGAGTGGCCACTCAGATGAAGAATCTGTGGTAAAGATAATTAGATTGATCTTGCACATTACCTTTGAATTCTCAAAGAAATTTTTGCTAAAATTGTAAAGGTGTGAAAAAATTACAAAGGCTGACAGAATGAGAAAATCACTCAGTGGTGTCCAACGTCCATGGAATTTTCCAGGCCAGATTATTGGAGTGAGTTGACTTTCACTTCTCCAGGGGATCTTTCCAACCCAGGGATTGAATTCAGCCAGCTGGTAAAGAATCCGCCCATCAGTGCAAGAGACCTGAGTTTGATCCCTGGATTGGGAAGATTCCCCTAGAGAAGGGAAAGGCTACCCACTCCTGTGTTCTGGCCTGGAGAATTATGGACAGTCCATGGGGTTGCAAAGAGTCAGACACAACTGAGCTACTTTCACTTTGACAGAAGGAGAAAATAGAAAACAAGATGCAAAATATAAAAATAATGGTTAATGGTAATTTACTTGGTATGCCAGAAAAAAAAAAAAAACAGTAATTTATTTGATATTCAACAGTAATAGAGGTTTCAGTACTGTGTTTTTGACAAGGGATAGAACAGCTAGACAGAACTTCAACAAGGAAATGAAGTCTTAAAAATAAAAATAATATAAACTAAGTAGACCTAATGGATATCTATAGAAGACTCCACCCTCAGAACAGCAGGACATACATTTTTCTAAAGTATATAGAAAGCATTCTTCAGGAGAGAACATATGTCAATCCATAAAGTCTCAATAAATTTTAAAAATTAAAATTATACAAAGGTTGTTTTGTGATTTAATTAGAAATAAAATAGAAGGATATTTAGGAAACCTACAAATATTTGGAAATTAAATAAGATACTTGTTATTAACCAGTGGAAACTGATCAAAGAAGAAATCACAGAGAAATCATGAAATGCTTTGAAATGACTGAAAATGAAAACATACATTCCAAAACCGATGTGCTGTGCTGTGCTTTGTTGCTCAGTCATGTCCAGCTCTTTGCGACCCCATGAACCACAACATGCCAGGCTCCTCTCTCCATAGGGATTTTCCAGGCAAGAATACTGCAGTAGGTTGCTCTGCCCTCCTCCAGAAGATTTTCCCAATCCAGAAATCGAACCCAGGCCCCCTGCATTGTAGGTGGATTCTTTACCAACTGAGCTACCAGGGAAGCCCAAGAATACTGGAGAAGGTAGCCTACCCCTTCACCAGGGGATCTTCCTGATCCAGGAATCAAACCAGGGTCTCCTGCATTATCGGTGGATTCTTTACCAAGTGACCTACCAGGGAAGCCCTCAAAACTTAGAGCATGCAGCAAAAATCAGTGCTTACAGGGAAAGTAATAGTAGAAAGTAATAGTTGTTAACACCTATACTAAAAACAAGAAAGCCCTCAAATCAATATGTAAGATACTACTGTAAGAAACTAAAGTTTTAAAAAAGAATAAACACAAAACAAGCAAGAAAATAGAAATAATAATTATTTGAGAGGAAACAAACAGGAGAAAGGCACAGAAAAATATCAACAAAATTGAAAGTTGGATCTTTGAAAAGATACAAAATGTTGACAAAATTTAGAGTAAACTGATTAAGAAAATAAGAGAGAAGACTCAAATTACTAAATTCTGGAATGAGAGAGGAAACATTGCAATTAACTTTATGGAAGTAAGGATCATACAAGTGTATAATGAACAAGTATATAGCAATAAAATAGACAACATTCATAAATAGACAAACTACTAGGAAAATGAAACCTACTGAAACTGAGTCAAGGAAACAAACAGACAATCTGAACAGACCTGCAAACAAGTAAATTGATTGAATTCATAATTTAGGAATATCCCAGAAAAATAAATGCAAGAACGGATGGTCTCAGTGGTGAATTCTACCAAACACTTAAAAATGAATATCAATTATTCACAAACCCTACCAAAATGTAGATGAGGGAACACTTCCAACTTATTATAAGACAAAGTGAAAGTGAAAGTGAAGTTGCTCAGTTGTGTCCGACTCTTTGCGACCCGTGGACTATGGCCCACCAAGCTACTCCATCCATGGGATTCTCCAGGCAAGAATACTGGAGTGGGTTGCCATTTCCTTCTCCAGGGATCATAAGACAAGCATCACCCTAAAATGATAATTAGATAAAGATATCACAAGAAAACAGAACTATAGAAATATATTCTTTTATCAGTATAGACATAAAACTCAACCAAATACTAGCAATCTGAGTAACAACACATGAAAAGGATTATAATGGCCACATAGGACTATACCAGTCATGGGACGTTGGTTAAAGTCTACATACGTATCAATGGAATACAACATGCTAATAGGATAAAGGACAAAAATGATATGATTTTCCCAGGGGATTCAGAGCAGGATTTGCAAAACAACTGCTAATGGATAAAGGACTTCGTTTTGGGATGATGAAGATATTCTGAACTCAGATTATGGTAATAGTTGCATAATTCTTTAAAATTGGGCGAATTGTATACTTAGATAAATTCTGTATCTGTAAATTGCATCTCAAAAAAAGCTTTTTTTAAGTTTCAGGGGAAAAAAAGACACTCAAACTCTTATTCCATAGCTCATAAGTGATTTCCATAATGTGGCATATATAGATGGATATTACTATCAACATTGGCAACAATTACATAAAGATTCACTCCTCATACTATGATGTTAACACCTTTTTAAAAACATGGACTACTTCATTCTCACATTAGTCAGACCAGGGCCTTCCACAAAAATAATTTTTCAGTTTAGAATGGCTCACTGAGTGATTACTGATTGAAATGACTGTCTTTGATTTAACATACAGGCTTCCTTGTAAAATCCACTTTAAGATGTTTACAAGGCATGAAATGTCTTTCACACTGTCATATTCTCCTTCATTGGGTACAGTTGAGAAAATGCGACAAAGCATGTTCGCTCATAAGATTTTGTGGCATTTTCCTGTGTGATAATCCATGCTGTTTCCTTTATTATTGAAAGCCATTGGATGGGATGAAGAAAATCGTGTTTCTTGTGCACATGTGAAGCAGTTTGAAGAAGGCTAAAAGGGTGATTCTGAATTATGATGCTGATTTTAGAAACTCTGCTCTCAATATTTACTTGAGAACTCTTTGACCATCTAATAATAGCAAATCTTTAGTGAGAACTTACTAAATACATGGCACTACTCCAAATCTTTTAGCTGCCATGCTTAAATTGTTGTTGTTCAGTCCCTTCCTTAGTTGTGTCCAACTCTTTTGAGACCCCATGGACTGCAGCACACCAGGCTTCCCTGTCTTTCACTGTCTCCCTGAGTTTGCTCAAACTCATATCCATTGAGTCAGTGATGCCATCCAACCATCTCATCCTCTGCTACCCTCTTCTGCTCCTGCCTTCCCTCTTTCCCAGCATCCAGGTATTTTCCAATGAGTCAGTTCTTCACATCAGGTGGCCAAAGTATTGGTAGGAGCTTCAGTTTAAATTCCACACAAAAGTACATATGCGAATCATTATCATCATTTAATAGTGAGAAATCTGTGACACAGAGAGCTTAATAGTTAAAAATTATAAGTTGGGTAGATATAGATTATATAAATTATATAAACACAGACATATTTTTAAATGTGATATAACCTCTGATACGGTTAGAAATAATGTGTCTATTCCAAAACTTTGTGATGGGTCATTACTTTTTGTATATTCTTATATTGAACTTCAGGTTTTCCTGTGCATGTTTAAGTTAATAGCTTTAGATAAGTTAAATTTTTCAGGTGAAAATACATTTAAAATTAATGGTTATAATTGTTAGCATGTAAATGCTAAAGCTGAAACTCCAGTACTTTGGCTACCTCATGCGAAGAGTTGACTCATTGGAAAAGACTGATGCTGGGAGGGATTGGGGGCAGGAGGAAAAGGGCACGACAGAGGATGAGATGGCTGGATGGCATTACCTACTCGATGGACGTGAGTCTGAGTGAACTCCGGGAGATGGTGATGGACAGGGAGGCCTGGCGTGCTGCGATTCATGGGGCCGCAAACAGTCAGACACGACTGAGCAACTAACTGAACTGAACTGAAATGTGTCCTTGGGATCTTGCAAACTATTAACATTGCCTGAATTAATTTTCAGTATGACTCTATAATCTAAAATACTATCCAAAAATGAAAATAAGACTTTATCTGAACTACCAGTATGAACGAGTATTTTTTTAAAGCTAGTACTTATTTATGCTAATATTAATAAGACACTAATGTGATGCCATCATCCCTCAGAACTAAAAAGGAAAATTTTCAAAAGCAACAGAACTCCAGTGTGGTTTTCCTTATGTTTACAACATTTTCAATATAGTGTTTTAAAAGATAACAATGCAACTTTCTTTTTAAGTCTAAAGGAATCCCTTTCCTCATAAAATTATTATTTTATAAAGAAAAACTCAGTGAAATTATATTTAACTGGCATTTTATTATGGTATACTCCTTATTACAAATAGTCATGTATTCATTTGAACAATACAATAATAATTTAAAACTGCATGTCAATTTTAACTTTCATGTGTATTTGAGTTGCTTGTATATTTTGGAGATTAATCCTTTGTCAGTTGTTTCATGTGCTATTATTTTCTCCCATTCTAAGAGTTGCCTTTTCATCTTGCATAGTTTCTGTTGCTGTGCAAGAGCTTTTAAGTTTAAGTAAGTCCCATTTGTTTATTTATTTTTTTATTTCCATTACTCTAGGAGGTGGGTCATAGAGGATCTTGCTGTGATTTGTCAGAGTGTTCTGCCTATGTTTTCCTCTAAGAGTTTTATAGTTTCTGGTCTAACATTTAGATCTTTAATCCATTTTGAGTTTATTTTTGTGTGGGGTGTTAGAAAGTGTTCTGATTTCATTCTCTTACACGTGGCTGCCCAATTTTCCCAGAACCACTTATTTAAAAATACTTCTTTTTTTTCTTTTTTAAAGAATGGTGTATGTTGGGTGGCAGTGGGGGACTGTAAATATGTCATTTGCTGATCACTGAGTGTACATCAGTGTTTTTCTTTCTGTTTTCTTCTTTTTGATTTCTCTTTTCCACCCCAAGGACATAGCATCTATAAAATGTCATGTCTTCACAGAGATGGATATCTCTTTTAGAAGTACTAGTAGACTTTGTTAATAAATGAATTAATCTGTGGACTCAGACAAGGGAATAATCAGAGACCAAATTAATTAAGTCATATAAAGTAGAACAATAATTACACCAAACTGTAATGATAAATGTATCTGCATTATTTAGAGAATAGAAAGAAAGGGAAAAAAGGCTTATTTGATGGCCATCCAACTATTCTTTTGGGATTAATGAGTAATAGGTGTGTTCTATTACTCTGGATAAAAAAATATTAGAAAGTGTTTTATTGATAGGATATTGACATCATCTGCCAAGTCACATAAATGACAAATATCATTTTATATATATATGTATATATATATAAAATGTTGGTATAATTGTCTTATGTTTAAGGCTGAAAATCATTTTAAGATATAGTAATATGTACTCTCATTCAAAAAGAAATCACTTAAATGATTTGTTATTAAGGTTTTTCAAAATGTTATGCTTCGGGATTATAGAAAAACAACTTAGAAAAACTGTGTTTGACTGTATATTATAAAAAGAACAGAGAAAGCATGTCAGTTGTTTATTGATGTACCTTGTTTATATAAATAGTGGTGCCTCTTTACCTGGGCTGTAGTAAACAGCAACAGTTTACTCTACAGCTATACAGCACACCTGTTGCTGTACTATGAACAGCAATAGTAAGAAAACTTGGTTCTTCCATTCATGAAAGAGAAAGACATCAAACAAATCCCCGAACTATATATAATTACTAGTTGTGGGAAGTACTTTGGAGGAAAAATACAGGACTCAACATCATATAGAGATAGGGAGAAAGGGAGGCAGGGAATGCCTCGCAGAAGAAATTACACTATTTCTGAGTATATTATGACATTATACTATACCATAGTAAGGGCTTCTATCCTAGCTCAGTAGATAAAGAATCCTCCTGCAATGCAGGAATCTGCCTGCAATGCAGGAGACCCAGATTCAATTCCTGGGTCCAGAAGGTCCCCTGGAGAAGGAAATGGCAACCCACTCCAGTGTTCCTGCTTGGAAAATCCCATGGACAAGAGAGCCTGGAGGGCTGTAGTCCATGGGGTCGCAAGAGTCAGACACAATTTAGTGACTAAACCACCACCATACTATACTATACTATACTACACTATTCTATACTATATATGATACTATACTATAATAGGACCTGACAAAGAGAGTGGGATGTTGAGGGTTCTAGGCTGAAGGCAGAATGAGTGGAAATCTTTCAAGATAAAGAGCTTTATATACATGAGAGGGGAAACATCCCAGTGTGATTAGAGTGTACAGCGAGCAAGGGAGGGAAAGGGGGTTCTTTAGAGTTAGAAAGTTAGATAGGACCCTTAAAGTTAAAGCCAAAAATTAATAAACATATCCTAAGTGCAACAGAAAGCATTTGAATGTGAAATAACTTATATTCTGAAAAGACTAGTGTGACTGAGCTGTGTTTTGAATCAGGAATGACAGTGGGGAAGCCAGTTAGTCACATCGCCGTATACAGTGGAGTAGCACGAAGTTGGAGAGAGTTTAAGGGCATTTGGGATATTCCATGTTATCAATGATATCAAGGCAACTTAGAGGGGATGTTAGGGTGGATGAGGAGGAGGAATTAAAGAAGACTGTAGGTTTTCTGGTGTAAACCACTGAGAAAGTTCAGAATGACACAGGTTATCTTCCACAACATTACAGTAGTTTATTCTGCAAAGGGTTACGATTAAGATTAAGAGGATTCACTAATTGAAAATAAATTATGGTATAACCAAGTTTTCAAAAGACTTTCAAGAGCAAAAATTGTATGCAATAATTTGAGTGAAGTAATATTTAGGAAGTTAACTACACTGTTTGATTTTCAGTGAATCACTGCTATAAAGAGTGGTAATGGGCTTTGAATTACTTTAAACAACATAAACAATTTAGTCTATGAACATAACTATATTCACTGAACATAAACCAGACACCCATGCAGGGAATCCCAATATCCATATAAGGACAAAACTCAGGTGAGATACAGTGTTGGGCTGCCAACCCATTGTGGATATTAGAAATTGCCTGACAGAAAGTGAAGTACAAATAGAACAGACGATATGAAAAGAGACCCAACCTCACTAATATAACATGAAAATAAAGTAAAAAATATAATGAGAGAGAACTGATCCCTTGTTAAATTATCAAATACCAAATATTTTGTTAATACTTTGCCTTGAATAATGTGGGGAAAAGCACTTTCATGCCTTTTTGACACAAGCATAAATTAGTAAAAACTCTATAGAGGCAATGTGGCAATAACTAGAACAGAAAGCATGTGAATCTGAACATGTGGAATGCACTTGTTGATGCATTTATACATGTACATGAAAATTGCTATGACTTGATGTAGCCCCCTCCCAAATGAAGCTTTATTCATTAAAGCGTAATAGACTATATGACATATAATACACTATGACATATGTAATATACTATATGACATATATACATATGAACAATACATGTATAATATTAAAATCATGTCATTTTTCCCCAAAACACATTTTAGTAAAAGTAAATAAATAAAAGTACACAATCATATGCAGAATAAGCTAGAACTAGGGTACAAATGAAATAGCAAGTCACTGCAGATGATGACTGCAGCCATGAAAATAAAAGACGCTTGCTCCTTGGAAGGAAAGCTATGACAAAGCTTGACAGCATTTTAAAGAGGAGAGATATCACTTTGTCAACAAAGGTCCATGTAGTTAAACTGGTTTTTGTAGTAGTCACGTACAGATGTGAGAGTTGGACCACAAAGAAGGCTGAGCACTGAAGAATGGATATTTTTGAATTGTGCTGGAGAAGACTGAGAAGACTCTTGAGAATCCTCTGGACAGCAAGGAGATCAAACCAGTCAATCCTAAAGGAAATCAACCCTGAATATTCATTGGAGGGACTGATGCTGAAGTTGAAGCTCCAATACTTTGGCCACCTGATGCGAAGAGCCAACTCACTGGAAGAGACCCTAATGTTGGGAAAGATTGAGGGCAAAAGGATGTGGCAGAGGATGAGACGGTTGGATGGCATCACCGACTCAATGGACATGAATTTGAGCAACCTCCAGGAGATAGTGAAGGACAGAGGACCCGGGCGTGCTGCAGTTCATGGGGTTGCAAAGAGTCAGACATGACTTAGCAGCTGAACAACAGTCTAAGAAAAGTAACTCAGCCTTTGTCTTGGACCCTTTCCGTAGTAAATTTCAAATATTTTAGGAAGTACATTTGTACGTTTTGACCAGATCTGCAAGGCCAGAATAATGCAGCATTTTCAATCAGGCTAGCTGGCTCATCCTCCTGAGAATCGGCAATACTTCAATGGGTGAGTGGCCATTATCACCATTCTTTGGCTGTGAAAATGCCTTTGTTAGCTAACGATCTATTGAGGCTTTGCCTCTTCCTCTCCTTCTTCTTTTTCCTCTTCCTTCTTCTTTCATTTTCTTTAAATAGTTTTATACGTTCTTGTGGTAAGAACAGTTAAAAACCTTCACAAGAGAAAACAAGATCTCATTCCTCACTCCCATATCCCAGAGACAGAAATTCTTACCGGTTCCCTGTTATCCTTTCAAACATATCTTAAACTGAGACGGGTATCTTGGCACTAATTCTCATTATTGTTAAAAATATCGAGAGCAATTGAGGGACCAGCTTAAATTCTCTTCATCTTACGTGATTTCTTAAATTTCTTAGGAATCATTACTGCTACCTAGAAACACTATTTGCCTAGAAATAGCAAGAAACACTATCTTTCTCTCTGTTTCTCTTTAATATCATTCTTGGATTTGAACTCAGACATGCTAATAATTTGAGTTTATTTTTTTATTCTATTTTTAGTACCTAGGAACATTCTCTACTTTGATTCTTAGAAATCAGACTTTATGGTGCAAATGTATTTAAAACAAAATTCCTTAGCCACACACATTAAAAAAAAAAAATGTTAAATTTAAAATATACTTTAAATTCCATAGCATGTTTTTAGACTTCAGATAAATACGTAGAGTTTTAAAAAATAGACCACGCTGTACAAAGTATGCTTTGGAAATGATGAGAGTTTTCTGTAGCATTATCATGCCTATTAATAAGACATAAGATTGTTTACAATATTTACTTGTCCATATCCATTCATTGTTAGCTCTCTGTGGAAACATTTTCTAACATAATGCAGTTTGAGTATAATTTAACAAATTTCTCAAGGCTTGTATATTTTAAGGTGAAGTTTATTTACTCTCTCTAACATTTTTCTAGAGCATATAATTACTATCTGATTTTGTTTATACATTTCAAGAAAATGCTAAAAAGAGCTGATAAACTCCCCTTTAAAATATGCAAACTTTGAAAAGATAGGTAGATAGAGAGACATTTAGAGACTGCAGGTTTCAAATTCAAATAATTGTATCTGACTGAAATATAGTGTAAGCCATGATGTTTTATAAGGAAACAATTCTTCTTCTTTGCCAAGATAATTTCAGTTTTTAAATTATGAAGTGTTTGATCTGAAGTTAGTCTATGCTATACATGCTTCCAAAGTCCTAGAGGGGGAATTTTTAAAACATAATTTTTTTTAATTTTTATTTTTACTTTATTTTACTTTACTGTATTGGTTTTGCCATACATTGACATGAATCCACCATGGGTGTACATGCGTTCCCAAACATGAACCCCCCTCCCACCTCCCTCCCCATAACATCTCTCTGGGTCATCCCCGTGCATCAGCCCCAAGCATGCTGTATCATGCATCGGACATAGACTGGCGATTCGTTTCTTACATGATAGTATACATGTTTCAATGCTAATTACTTGAAATCTTCAGATTTTAAATCCATGTAAAAATGTTGATTGAGAAAAATGCACAAAGAAGTGCCTCATGCAGTGTGACAATTACCACACAAAACTCCTGTCTTGCCTTTCTGAAAGTGAGCATAGTTCTAGGTGTAACCCACCTGATTTAATTTTGCTTGTCTCTCATGAAGTTCACTTTATGAACTGGGCTCAAAAAATACCTTTCTTAAGGAATTGAAAGTTAAGTTGAGGAGATCAAATAACCTGCCTCGGCTCCTTGGGGCTTTCTATAGTTGTTTCTATGCCTGTGGGAGACGCTCTGAGCGGAAAGTTGTCAAACCCAGTGCAATAAGATCTAGCTATAAATTGTTTAAACCTGACTACTTCTGAGTCCTCAAGGACCAGGTGGATAAGAAGATTAAGATACAGAAATTATAATCAGTAGATATATTTTTACAGTTACTTTTTAGCTTTCCAAAAATGGCTAAGATAACCAAACTGAGAAAAATCTAAGCCTAAAAATGAAAGTGTTAGTCACACAGCCATGTATGACTCTTTGCAACCTATTGGACTGCAGTCTGCCAGACTCTTCTGTCCATGGGATTTCCCAGGCAAGAATACTGGAATGAGTTGCCATTTTGTCCTCTGGGGATCTTCTCAACTTAGGGATCAAACCTGCATCTCTTATGTTTCCAGCATTTGCAGGGAGGTTCTTTACCAATAGCACCAGCTGGGAAGCCCCAAAAAGTAACATTTGACATAGCTCAAATATTGCATTGTTAAATATGGTTAATTTGGAAAATACTAGCATCAGAAAAATAACATTTATTTTACTTTATTTACTTATTAACCCACTATTAACACTTTAAAAAATGCAAAGTGTGTCACTATTTTTACAAAGAGTTTAGTCAGTTATACTATGATCAATGGTGTTTTAAGTAAGATTTATGTAAAACTTTGTAAGGTATTTAATGGGCTTCTCAGGTGGTTCTAATGGTAAAGGACCCACTGGCCAATGCAGGAGATCCAAGAGATGCGAGTTCGACCCCTGGGTCGGGAAGATCCCCTGAAGGAGGACATGGCAACCCACTTCAGTATTTTTGCCTAGAGAATCCCATGGACAGAAGAGTCTGGAGGGCTACAGTACATAAAGTCGCAAAGAGTCAGACACGACTGAAGTGACTTAGCGCACACACAAAGTATTTAATATAAAAAAATTTGAATGCAGGATATTCCAAGTGAGAATTTAAGGTCAGACTCATACTATAAATAAAACTCATTTTCTCTTACTAAATATCTTTATGTCCTCACCTGAATGAATATATGCACTAAAAAGTATTAGCGGAATAAATATTTTAAAAATAAAGACAATTCTGCAATTTATAAGAATATAGCATCTGGGGTACCTGCAAAAATTAGCATGCATTATAAGAAATAGATGAGAAAATGCAAAGGATCCTCTAAAAATAACTGATGAAACAGGGAGAATTGAACTATTCAGGAAAAAGTCGAGAAACATAAAGGATGATCCATTTTCCGAGAAGACAAGGATTATGAACTATCAAAGTCCAGAACAGCAAACATGGGCTAAATGCAGGATCAATTTCTCAGGTGGTATCCATGAGATTATAATATTTGGGTTCAGTTCTTATCTCTCAGCCTTCCTTCTGTGTAATTCAGTCTTTCATACCTAATAGCTAAGAAATTAACTTGGCTTGTTCTTCTTGAAAGAGAAAGCGTGAAGGTATTCGTTTCTCTGTCGTGTCCAACTCTTTGTGATCCTGTGGACTGTAGACCACCAGGCTCCTCTGTCCATGGGATTCCCCAGGCAAGAAGACTGGAGTGGGTTGACATTCCTTTCTCCAGGGGGTCTCCCCTATCCAGGGATTGAACCCCAGTCTCCTGCACTGCAGACAGATTCTTTACCAGCTGAGCCACCAGATAAAGCCAAAGCTTTATCTTAGCTCCTTTAATGAAATGATGAGACTGTTCGTTTATTCATTCAATAAATAGTCATTGAGGAACTAAGTTCTACATACTTTAGTAGCGTTAAATAAGACAAAGTTCCCACCAGAAAACAGAGTATTTGTCAAAAGCAGAAACAGCTGCTTGATCCTGCTGCTGCTGCTGCCGCTGAGTCACTTCAGTTGTGTCAGACTCTGTGCGACCCCATAGATGGCAGCCCACCAGGCTCCCCCGTCCCTGGGATTCTCCAGGCAAGAACACTGGAGTGGGTTGCCATTTCCTTCTCCAATGCATGAAAGTGAAAAGTCAAAGTGAAGTCGCTCAGTCGTGTCTGACTCTTAGCGACCCCATGGACTGCAGCCTTCCAGGCTCCTCCACCCATGGGATTTTCCAGGCAAGAGTACTGGAGTGGGGTGCCATTGCCTTCTCCATGCCTGATCCTAGGAGCTTTGAAATAGCAGAGAGTTGCAAGGAAAAAATAGCCACGTAGTTATCAGAGATGACGCTTTCCCTTTTCCCCAAATTGATTCAAAGAGTATTTCTTTTCATAAATATAGGCTACCCTAACCAGTCACAAATCAGGGATTATGAATTGGAAAATTGGGCTGAATAAATGTTACATTGTTTGAGAGCATATTTCTTCAGAAATGCATAGGTGTAATGGATGTCAAAGGTCTTTCTATCAGCCTCACACCACTGAACTTTAATCTCTTTAAAACACTGGCTGTAAAGACTGTTGAGGCACAATTTGTTGCCTGAAATCAAAAATGGTTTCTGACTTCTCTCACACCTCGACCATAAAGTGGTTTCCACAACTATCTTTATATAAGTCAGTGTTTTGACAACATGGGTAATGTTTAAAAGGTCAGGTCTTTTCACTGGCATTTGGCAGTAAGGTCAGCAGCAACTGACCTTATTTTCCTCTTCAGTGAACTAGGATATATTTTATCTCCAGGAATTTAGTCAAGCAATAAGTTTTAGTTCCAGACTTTGGGAAGAAAGCAAAATAAACTTGTCAGAGAACAGCAGATAAGACCTAGATTTCTCTGTTAAATAAAATTAAGAAAGATATTTATAGATATGCAATTTGAGAAAAAAAAAGTTTAACTCATTATGTCCATGAATACAGAACAAAATATTTAGAAAATTTCCCATTCCTTAATCCAGTTCTAGGGTCTTATTTTGGATAATCTCAATTTTCATAAATGTTCCATGTCTAGGCCATGATTACTGTATGGTATCTTTTGAAAAAGCAGGAAGACGTGTGTGAAAAGGAAAACCTTCTAGAGCTGAGAAAGGTGACTGTCTCTTGAATCTAACGCATTAATGTCATCTCCAGGATATAATGAAGGACAAGGAAGCCTGGTGTGCTGAAGCCCACTGGGTCACAAAGAGTCAGGCACAATTTAGCAACTGAACAACAACAACATCTCATGTAATCGTTCCCTAAAAGGAAAAATCGGACAGAGAAGAAATATGGATTGGCTGGAATTTTTATTCCCTTTATTTTTTGAAGAATATTTTCTGTAAGGAGATGGGGTTAAGGGGTGATGGGTGAACAAGAAGGTTTGGACAATAGAGATTATAAAGACTATTAGGTAGAAGGGCAGAGAATCTTAAGAGGAGAGGGAGCGATACAAACGACAGAGCAACCTATAAATTAGCACATTTAGAAAAAGAATTATCTCACATCTAGACACTGTGCTTTCTTTCGTTTTCTGTTTATCTGCTTGGGGAATTTTCTCTATCTAGAAGATACGGTTGTTGAGTTTCTAATAGAAGCCACTTTTGCTAGCTTCATTTGTAATCCAAGAAAACTGTGTACTGTTCAGTTCAGTCCAGTCGCTCAGTCGTGTCCGACTCTTTGCGACCCCATGAATTGCAGCACGCCAGGCCTCCCTGTCCATCACCAACTCCCGGAGTTCACTCAGACTCACGTCCATCGAGTCCGTGATGCCATCCAGCCATCTCATCCTCGGTCGTCCCCTTCTCCTCATGCCCCCAATCCCTCCCAGTATCAGGGTCTTTCCCAATGAGTCAACTCTTTGCATGAGGTGGCCAAAGTACTGGAGTTTCAGCTTCAGCATCATGCCTTCCAAAGAAATCCCAGGGCTGATCTTCACAATGGACTGGTTGGATCTCCTTGCAGTCCAAGGGACTCTCAAGAGTCTTCTCCAACACCACAGTTCAAAAGCATCAGTTCTTTGGTGCTCAGCCTTCTTCACAGTCCAACTCTCACATCCATACATGACTACTGGAAAAACCATAGCCTTGACTAGACTGTTGCAGTCTTTAATTTGACTCAAGAGTTCAGTTCAGTTCTGTTCAGTCATTCGGTCATGTCTGACTCTTTGCGACCCCATGGACTGTAGCACACCAGGCCTCCCTGTCCAGCACCAACTCCCAGAGTTTACTCAAACTCATGTCCATCGAGTCAGTGATGCCATCCAACCATATCATCCTCTGTTGTCCCCTTCTCCTCCTGCCTTCAATCTTACCCAGCATCAGGGTCTTTTCAAATGTGTTAGTTCTTCACATATGGTGGCCAAATTATTGGAGTTTCACCTTTAGCATCAGTCCTTCCAACAGATATTCAGGACTGATTTCCTTTAGGATGGACTGATGGGATCTCCTTGAAGTCCAAGGGACTCTCAAGAGTCTTCTCCAACACCACAGTTCAGAAGCATCCATTCTTAAGCACTCAGCTTTCCTTATAGTCCAACTCTTATATCCATACATGACCACTGGAAAAACGACAGACTTGACTAGATGGACCTTTGTTGGCAAAGTAATGTCTCTGCTTTTGAATATGCTATCTAGGTTAGTCATAACCTTTCTTCCAAGGAGCAAGCATCTTTTAATTTCATGGCTGCAGTCACCATCTGCAGTGATTTTGGAGCCCGAGAAAATAAAGTCTGTCATTGTTTCCACTGTTTCCCCACCTGTTTGCCATGAAGTGATGGGACCAGATGCCATGATCTTCATTTTCTGAATGTTGAGCTTTAAGCCAACTTTTTCCACTCTGCTCTTTCACTTTCATAAAGAGGCTCTTTAGTTCTTCTTCACTTTCTGCCATAAGGGCAGTGTCATCTGCATATCTGAGGTTATTGATATTTCTCCCAGCAATCTTGAATCCAGCTTGTGCTTCATCTAGCCCAGCGTTTCTCATGATGTACTCTGCATATAAGTTAAATAAGCAGGGTGATAATATACAACCTGATATATCCCTTTTCCAATTTGGAACCAGTCTGTTGTTCCATGTCCAGTTCTAACTGTTGCTTCCTGACCTGCATACAGATTTCTCAGGAGGCAGGCCAGGTGGTCTGGTATTCCCATTTCTTGAAGAATTTCCCACAGTTTTTTGGGATCCACACAGTCGAAGGCTTTGGCATAGTTAACAAAGCCCAAGTAGGTGTTTTTCTGGAACTGTCTTGCTTTTTCGATGATCCAACAGATGTTGGCAATTTGATCTCTGATTCCTCTGCCTTTTCTAAATCCAGCTTGAACATCTGGAAGTTCACAGCTCACATACTGTTGAAGTCTGGCTTGGAAAATTTTGAGCATTACTTTGCTAGAGTATGAGATGAGTGCAATTGTGGGGTAGTTTGAACATTCTTTGGCATTGCCTTTCTTTGGAATTGGAATGAAAACTGATCTTTTCCAGTCCTGTGGCCACTGCTGAATTTTCCAAATTTGCTGGCATGTTGAGTGCATCACTTTCACAGCGTCATCTTTTAGGGTCTGAAATAACTCAACTGGAATTCCATCACCTCCACTAGCTTTGTTCATAGTGATGCTTTCCTAAGGTCCACTTGACTTCACATTCCAGGATGTCTGGCTCTAGGTGAGTGGTCACACCTTCGTGATTATCTGGGTCATGAAGATTCATTCTGTACAGTTCTTCTGTGTATTCTTGCCACCTCTTCTTAATATCTTCTGCTTCTGTTAGGTCCATACCATTACTGTCCTTTATTGTGTCCATCTTTGCAGGAAATGATATCTCTTCCCTTGGTATCTCTAATTTTCTTGATGAGAGCTCTAGTCTTTCCCATTCTATTGTTTTCCTCTATTTCTTTGCACTGATCACTGAGGAAGGTTTTCTTATCTCTCCTTGCTATTCTTTGGAACTCTGCATTCAAATCGGTATATATTTCCTTTTCTCCCAGGTACTGAACCCCAGGCTCTTATGACTCCTGAATTGGCAGGTGGGTTCTTTACCACTAGTGCCACCTGGGAAGCCCCTTTATTATATACTTGTAAGTGGCTCAGATGGTTAAAGAATCTGCCTTCGGTTCAAGAGACGCGGGTTTGATCCCTTGGTTGGGAAGATCCCCTGGAGGAGGGAATGGCAACCCACTCCAGTATTCTTGCATACAGAATCCCATAAACAGAGGAGCCTGGTGGGCTACAGTCCATGGGGTTGCAATGAATCAGACATGACTGAGCAACTAACACTCACTCACTCATTCAAACATAAGTAACTGCTTCCCTGAGTTCTATGAGCCATTCTAGCAAACTGTTGAACCCAATAGATGGTTGTGGCAACTAGGACTTATAGTCAGTTGGTCAGAAATATGATAACAACCTGGAGCTCACAATTGGCATCTGAAGTGGGGGCAGTCTTCTGTGACTGAACCCTTCACCTGTGGGGTCTGACAGTAAGTACAGGTAGTCAGGTCTGAACTGAATTGTAGGACATACAGCTGGCATCACAGAACTGCCACCCATGTAGAAAACCTGTGCACTTGGTGTCAGGAGAGCTGTGAGTCTGGTAGCAGCAAGAAAATAACAGAAACATACAGGAGGGCTACATTTTCTTCCTTACTCAATGGCCTTACTGGTGTCCCTACCTCAGTAAAGGGCAAAAAGTGACCATTTGTCACATTCATCGCCAATCATCACCAATCTTACTGCTAGAATTCTTGCAACAAAAACTATTCTTGTTTTTGTTTTTTTTTTTCTCGGACTATAATTGATTTACAGTGTTTTATTAATTTCAGGTGTACAACATTATGCCTCAGTGTTTTTACAGATTATACCCCATCAAAAGTTATTACAAGATAATAGCTTTAATTTCCTGTGCCATACAATATACTCTTGTTGCTTATCTATTTTATACATAGTATTTGTATCTCTTAATCCCAAACCCCTAATTGGCCTTACTCCCCTTCTCTCTCCCCACTGGTAACTACTAGTTTGTTTTCTATATCTGAGTCTGTTTTTTTTTATGTACAGTCATTTGTATTATGTTTTTTTTTTTGCTGTTTTATTTATTTTTAGATCCCACATATAAGTGACATCATACAGTATTTGTTCTTTTTTTTTAAAATTGGAGTATAATTGTTTCACAACACTGTGTTATTTTCTTCTGTACAACAAAGTGTATCAGCTATACATGTGTGTATATATGTATATACCCCCTCCCTTTGGAGCGTCCCTCCCGCCCACTCCCCATCCCACTCCTCTAGGTCATCACAGAGCTGAGCTCCCTGTGTTTTATCACAGTTTCCCACTAACTCTCCACTTTATACATGGTGATGTATTTATGTCAAACCTAATCTCCCAATTCATCCCACCGTCCCCTTCCCCAGCTGTGTCCACAGATCTTTTCTCTATGTCTTCATCCCTATTCCTGTAAATAGGTTAATCTGTACCATTTTTGTAGATCCCACATACGTGCGTTAATATACAATATTTGTTTTTTGCTTTCTGACATCTTTCACTCTGACAAACTCTAGGTCCATTCACATCTCTACAAATGACCCAGTATCAATCCTTTTTATGGCTGAGTAATCATTTGAATCTGGTCCTATCACTTCATGGGAAATAGACGGGGAAACAGTGGAAACAGTGGCAGACTTTATTTTTGGGGGCTCCAAAATCACTGCAGATGATGATGGTAGCCATGAAATTAAAAGACGCTTACTTCTTGGAAGGAAAGTTATGATCAACCTAGATAGCATATTGAAAAGCAGAGACATTACTTTGTTAACAAAGTTCCATCTAGTCAAGGCTATGGTTTTTCCAGTAATGTATGGATGTGAGAGTTGGACTATAAAGAAAGCTGAGCGCCGAGTAATTGATGCTTTTGAACTGTGGCGTTGGAGAAGACTCTTGAGAGTCCCTTGGACTGCAAGGAGATCCAACCAGTCCATTCTAAAGGAGATCTTTGGAAGGAATGATGCTAAAGCTGAAACTCCAGTACTTTGGCAACCTCATGCAAAGAGCTGACTCATTGGAAAAGACTCTGATGCTGGGAGAGATTAGGGGCAGGAGGAGAAGGGGACGACCGAGGATGAGATGGCTGGATGGCATCACTGACTCGATGGATGTGAGTTTGAGTGAACTCCAGGAGTTGGTGATGGACAGGGAGGCCTGGTGTGCTGTAATTCATGGGGTCACAGAGTCGGACACGACTGAGCAACTGAACTGAACTGAACTGAATCATTTGAAAAGACCCTGATGCTGGGAAAAATTGGGGGCAGAAGGAGAAGGGGACAACAGAGGATGAGATGTTTGGATGGCATCACTGACGTAATGGACATGGGTTTGGGTGGACCCCAGGAGTTGGTGATGGATAGGGAGGCCTGGCATCCTACGGTTCACAGGATCTCAAAGAGTCGGACATGACTGAGTGACTGAACTGAACTGATATTCCACTGTATACATGTACCCCATCTTCTTTATCCACTCATCTGTTGATGGACGTTTAAGTTGTTCATAAGTCACAGAACTAACACCCTAAGCTGAAGCCTGTGGCCTGACCAGGTTGCTCTGTTCTTGCTCTGTTTGGAACAAAGAATTACAGAGGGAAGTGCAGGGACACCGCGCACTGGGATGTCCTTACTAGCTGTGAGATACAACAGGCGGTGACAAATAATTTGTTACTAATAATATTTAAAGTGCAAAATTTGCAAATGCTTTGCTTTTAGAAATTATTAAATAATTAATGTTTCTCCCACAGGCTAATATCATATTTTATGTAGGATGAAGTTAAAACATTCGAAAATTGCTGATCCAGAGGTAAACAGATTCCATAACTTTAAAAATCGTTCTCTGTGCCAAGTTTAACTTGGGTTCTTTCTTCGTATGTATTTGTGCTTAATGAAAATAGCTTGTTTAAGAGGGGAGGAGAGGGACTGTGTTTGGGAACTTCTGAATGACAGCACTGTAGCCCAGGATATATTAGGGCACCATTTTGGTGGGAGGAGCGGAGTTTGCTTATATTTTTTGAGAACAGGTCTTGTGATTTCCCTGGTTATCTGCCTAGTTTGCGTTGTTATCACATCACATCTCCTCACTCCTGGGATACAGCCTTTATCTCTGCTTCTACTTAAAAAAAAATTCAAATCATCCTTTTCCTAGCTGTTCAAGGTACTAAGCTCTCTTCACTGTTTTAAGTAATTCACTTGAAAAGACTTGCATTCATTACAACAGGGAACTCTGCTCAATGTTATGTGGCAGCCTGGATGGGAGGGGAGTTTGGGGGAAAATGGATACATGTACAGAAATGGCTGAGTACCTTTGCTGTTCACAAAACTGCCACAACACTGTTGGTCAGCTATACCCCAATACAAAATAAAAAGTTTAATAAAAAGACAAAAAAAACTTACATTATAAACAAGCTCATAAATAGTAACAAAGTAAAGATAAAACATAAAATAATTAGAATAAATGAGGTATGACCTTCAAATTCAATATCATTTGAAGATAATATTGTTATCTACCTTGGAAAACCAAAATAATTAATGGAAAAGCTGTCTATAACCAGGGGAATATATCTTCTCTAATATGATCCTGGCTCCCAAATTGAATTTTAGCACTATTTCATTTTTAAAATGTCGGTATGGGATATTCTAAGATAGGGGAAAAACTGATCAAATCTTATTATATGCCAGGCACTATGCCAGCCGCTTGAGACTTAAGGAAATTGAGTCTCAGAGAGGTTAAGCAGTTTGCCAAAGTTCACAAAGCTAGTGCGTGTCAGAGCCATATCTGAACCCAAGGCTAACTGACTCACAGGTCACATGGGAAGCAATTAAGTATAAACAGCTTGGGCTTTTTAGCAAGTAAATTTTCTATATTTCAACTGCTTTCCTTATTAGTTTCCATTTTTATAAATGTATGCTATTCAAACCAATATAATGGCTACTGTAAAATCTAGTGAAAATTTAATAACAATGAAAACATTTCATAGAACTGGTAAATTCTTGCAATGCAACCGACATCCTATCCTGTCTAAAATAATTTGTGGTTTTTAATAGTGCACTCATATTTTTTTTTACCTTATTACAACATTGGCCCATGATATGCTTTAAATTGCATTTAGGAAACAAAAATAATAATATCTGAACATATGAAGTAACCTTTCTTAACCTGACTATCCTTTGCATGAACGTTCAATACTTCTTCCTTTAGCATGGTGAATTCTTGCAGTGAGTTTTCAGTAATGCTTGCTGCGTCAGTTATCTATTGATGTCTAATGTATCATACCCAATAATAATTTTTTTAGCTGGGGTACAGTTGCTTTACAATGCTGTGTTAGTTTCTGCTGTACAATGAAGTGAATCAGCTCTGAGTACACATGTATCCCTTCCCTCAGCCTTCCCACCCCTCCATCCAGCCCCTCTAGGTCATCACAGAGCACCGAGCTGAGCTCCCTGAACTACACAGAATGCTCCCACTAGCTATCTGTTTTACACGTGGCAGTGTACATGTATCATTCCCAGTCTCCCAGTTCACCCCCATCCACCCCCAGCCCCCGTCCACTCCTCCGTTCTCTCCGTCTGTGTCTGTGTCCCTGCCCTGCGGCTAGGTTCATCCACGCCGGTTCTTGTTCCCACTGACTCTGTAGGTCGATGGTGTTTCTTCTGCTGGTCTCGCCTGGGTGCACTCCTGCAGCTGCAGCCAGCCGGGGGCCTGGCTGGAAGTGACTGGGCTTAATAGGCTGCTGTCATACTTCTAAGAAACCTGGAGTGCTTGATACGGCTGGGCCTCTCTCTCCACACGGTGTTTCACCCTAGGCTTCCTCACAAACTATCAGCAACGTTCCGAGAAAACGAGATGGGAAACTTCAAGGCATCTTGAGGCCAGTTTTTGGAAGGCATGAAATATAACTGATAACTTGATCTAAGCAAGTTACAAGGTCAGCCCGAATTCAGGGGATGCGGAAATATTTTCCACTTCCTGAATGGAGGAGCTAAAAAGTAATTGTAGTCATGTTTAACGAAGCACTGTTGAAGTAGTCAGATTATCCACAAATAGGTGGTGCTATAGTAATGTCCAGGATACCATGAGAGGCAGGGTAGCATAGAGAAACAGGTGCACGTGGCATGGCGTCCCACTGTTTGCACTGAACGGATGTGTGTGAGCCATGACTTTCAACTCGGTAACCCTTATTCTCCTCAACTGCAAAACAAGGATAATAATTTCTACCTCACAGGGTAGTCATGATTTAGGAAGATTTTATACACAAAAGATTCTTACCAAGTATTAGATACTGAATGAATATGAAAAATTCCTATAAATAACAAGATGGGAGCATTTCATTTCCTTATATGTCCTCTTAGGAAGAGCACCGTTAATTATTTGTGTCAAATATTTTTGTGAGCTATGGGAGTGGAGAGTGAGATCTCACTCCCATAGCTCAAGGGCATGCTCAGATTGTAAAAGGCGATTGCTAATCCCCACATAGGTGATCAACTAATATTTGACAAGGGAGCCAAGAACACTTCATGGGAAAGGGATAGCCTCTTCAACAAATGGTTTTGGGAAACCTGGACCTCTGCTCTATTCACAAAAAAAATTAACTTGAAATGGATTAAAGACTGAAACATAAGATCAGGTAACTCCCACAAGAAAAAATAGGCAAGATGCTCCTTGATATTAGTCTTGGCAATGAATCTGGGGGCATGGCACTAAAAGAAGACGACGCAAAAGCAAAATCTAATGGGGGGACTATGTCAACTAAATTTTTTTCTGCACAGCAAAATACACCATCAACGAAATGAAAAAGCAGTCTACAGACCTGGACAAAATATTTGTCAATCATGTACCTGATAAAGGGTTAATTTCCAAAATCTATAAAGAACTCATACTACTCCATGACAAAAGAGAGAGAGAATTCAATTTTAAAATGAACAGAGGTCCTGAATAGACATGTTTCCAAGAAGACATAGAGATGACCAACAGGTGCATGAAAAGATGTTCAACATCATTAATCGTAAGGGAAATACAAGTCAAAACCATGATGAGATATCACCTCACACACATTACAAAAGCTTTTATCAAGAAAATAAGAGATAACAAGTGTTGGCAGTAAACCCTGTATTTAATTGGAGGAAATGTAGAAGCTGAAAAAGGCAAACTTGTAAAAACAGAGGGTAGAATGGCAGTACCAGGGGCTGGGGTAGGGAACTGGGGAGATACTGTTTAAGAGTACAAAGTTACCATTTATCTACAACTAGTAGATAAATAAGTCCTGGGGATCTAATGCATAGTGATTCCAGTCAAGAATACTGTATTATATAAAACTTCAAAGTTGCTGCGAGCCTAGATCTTAATTGTTCTCACAAAGAAGAAATGATAATTATGTGACATGACCGAGCTGTTAGTTAGCCCTGTAAACCGTGGTAATGATAACCATGGTAATCATATTGTAGTATATAAAGGTATCAAATCCATACATTTTACAGCTTAAACTTGCACAATGTCATATGTGAATTATATCTCAATTTCAAAAAAGCTGATTGCTCTACTACCCATGTCATTATGAAGAAAGGAGTGTATAGGAATAAGAAAGGAAAAGAAAAGAGATGCAAGGAGCAGAACAGCAGCGGGAGAAAAGAGTCAGGATGGTGGAAAACTGAATTACGTACAATGCGATTCCTTCCACGACCACCAAATTTTACTTTTGGTTAAGTGCTCTAATTTCACTGAACTCTTGTTGAAAGTAAATTTAATTTTATCAGTTAACAAAAAACCCCACTTCTCATTAGAGTTGAATGGGATATAACAGAAGCAGTGCTCACAGACACAGGAGTCCAGGGAAATGGACCATGAGAACATAAATTCACAGTAATTCACATAAATCATGAGGAAGGCTTCGGATGACAGGCTGTGGAATTGGGTGTTTCAAGCTAAATTTACCCCTTCTCCAAAGGGCAGGGATTTAGCAGCTGACTGCTAGATTACATCCAAACAAATCAGAGACAGATTCGCTTGATTTCTTTGTGATCAAATTTCAAAGTATTGATTAAGTTAAACAAGAGGCTATAACTTCAGTTTCCTTTTTGAGTTAAATGTACGACTGCTCTCATTAGAAAACAAATGTTAGAAGCATCATGGACCATAAAAGACCATAGAATTTTGCCCTTCTCAGTTTGGCAGAACTGAGAATAAAGGTGCAGCTTAGAAAACAACTCGAGTTGATTAGCCTCCAGACCAGATTTGTGGCTGTCACTCTTACTAAGACAGCTCTCACTCACTGGCTGATCTCGAGTTACAGAGCGATGAGGCTTGCAAAGAAAAGCAAATACAAGTTTTATGGGTACAAAGAGAACAACGCTGCAAAATAATGACTTCTGTCCCGTTAAATTATGGCTGGCAGGGGTTTGATACAGCAAACAGATCCCATTCGAATAGCCCATCAATATCACCTCTACTTGCATCAGCATCATTTGTACCCTACCCTTTAGCGGGACATCTCTCTGGAGGGCTTTGACTTGGGGCTAAGTTTTAACTCTGAAATATTACAAGGTTTACAATGGATTGGAGACTTCTTGTCTTCGTATTGGATTTTTGTTTTTAGGTAAAATTTGTGAGCCTTTCTCAAAATGAACAGTGAATATAAATTCCAGACTTGCCAGAGACCAACTGTTATAAATGAAAGTTACTCTTAGTGCCGCTGTCCTCGTATTCTGCCTTCCCTTCCAGGCATGTCATTACCTACAATGACCCTCTGGTGACACTGGTGCCCACTGGAATCCTCTGATTTCCACTCTCTTACATTTGCCTACTTCTTCCTCCCTAACTCCCAATGTAATTGTGGTTTTTCTCCTTCATTGAGCATTCTCATGGGGTATAGCTCAGCTAAACTAATCAAATTATTTTAAAACAGATCATGGCGAATGTTGACATGGTGTCGTGTTTTAAAATAAACTCTTTAATGCTGGGCCTCACCCTGACATGACGTTCATATTTAAAGAACCTGTCCAAGTATTTACGTAAATGAACAAGGAAATGAGAACTCTGCCTTCTTCTACATGGCAAAAAAGAAAGTCACATTCATATTAACGCCTATATTATGATCCTACCAGCAAGGCCTCCGCTGCCCTCACTGGAATTTCTGCAGGTTCCTAGACCTGTGTGTCACGTGTTCTGGGCAGAAGTCCCTGGCGTTTCTCCCCTGCTCTGGCTTTCTGTTTGCTCTCCACTTCTCCTCCGCTGTTCAGTAGACACAGCGATGTTGCTCTGCAGGGAGTGGCCCTTTTGCGAATGCCACTGTGGGTTCCAGGGTGCTCACTCTTGTGCCCATGAAGAAGGCCTTCATCACCAAGGAAAGCCTGGTTCAGCTTCCTTCATCACACAGTGCCCGGCTCAGCATCACTTATAACAGACTCGCAGTCACCCATGAAAAAGAGAATCTTCGACTTTTCAGATCCTCAGCTGCCAGTCTCTTATACACAACTGAAATAAAGACATCTCAAAAAAACAAGCAACACTTTTCAGACACATAACGATCCCAATCCTTGCTTAGGAGAAAATAAAAGCATTCTCGAGGGAACAAAAGGAAAAGTAGCTCGACAGGATACAGAGATACCATTTTCTATTATTACACAGAGCAATTTCTTCCTCAGAACAGAGCATTTCAGAGATTCCTTTCTTGTTGTGATCTCTGAAGTGTATTTGCATAATTGAAGATTCCCGGTCCGGGTGAGGCTTCCCTCCTCTGCCTCCAAGGCGGTCTTCAAAGCGGTATTCAAGCCTTTGCTTCCTCTAAGTTAGGGCTCTGCATTTCGCTTTCCTTCCGTATCAATGTTTCAAAAATCTCCAGGCTGTTAAAAGATGACTAAAGCAGATTCAATATTTTAAGAGTTTCTTTGAGCAAAAATTGGATGAATTTGGGCAGTACTAAACCAGGAACGGTTAGGAGAGCTCCACGCACAGAGGCTGGGGAGAGACTGGTAGAGAAAAGGTGGAAGCGAGGTAAAGAAATGGATTGGCTACAGATGAAAACTTAGTTGGCTGCTTGTGATTTGTGTTCCCGCATTTTTATTTCATAACCTTGAGGCATTTGCAGGATTAGGTTTTGGTTCGCTTACATGGGCTGCCAACATTAGAGCCACCCCAGGGTAACGGCCTCCTTGTTTAATCATTTGACAAGGTCCGGTTTCAGTCCAGACTCAAGCTCAATGAACCAGGAGTGAGTTTCTTTTGCTTATGGCAATGTTGGCAACAGATTGCCTAGAAATGGAGACTGAGTCCTTTGTTTGGTGTTTTTTAATTGGAATGTAACTGTTTTACAATGTTGTGTTAGTCTCTGCTGTGTCTTGGTGGACAGTCCAAAGTGTTATGTTAAGAGGACTCACTTTGTGTTTCTGAGTCTTCCCAGCAACTATAAAAGGCAAATCTGGCCCACTGTTTGCTGATGCGTGTCGAGGGCAGAGGCAGCTGTACTATCATGAAAATGGAGGTGTTAGGGACTGGGCCGTCCTTTTCCCTTTTCATGCACCCCTCTCTTCTACCAGCTTTTCCTTGACTGTGGCCAGAGCTTGACTGCTCTAATGCTTCCTCACTGTTCTCTGGAGCCCAGAAAGCGCATCAATTTGTTCTTGGCGGCAGCACTCTTGGGCTCTCCCATTCCCGTAGCTCCATACTTATTTGGGTAAGGAACTCAACTCCACGTCCTTGCTCCAAGGAAAATTCTCTTTTGTTTAAAGACAGGTCTATGAGAAGTACGAACTTCTGCGCATTTGTACGGTAATTCTCAATGAGGCAAACAAGATGCTTAGCTAAACAGTCTCAGAAATAATTTCAATAACTTTTTGCTCTGTGCTTTGGCTTTAAAATATTTAGTCATGCTATCAAGTCCTTTCAAATTAGTATGTTAGAGTATTCTGTTCAGAGAAAGAGTTTCCCTTTCTTTTGGCCTCTCTTTGATAGTCCTTCTCATGCTGCTCAGATGCATCGACAGGAGACTGCGAGGCATTTTAGAGCCAAGGGAAGAGTAGCTGAGAAACTAGTGCTTTACAGTCTGTGAGACATTTAGCTGTCAGATGACAGAGCGTTCAACAGGATTAAGTAGAACAAAGTGCCGTCTTTTTATTTTTTATTTTTCTTTAATGACTAAAGGAATAAAAAAAAGAGAAGGGCAAATCTACAAATCAACCAAAACGAGAGGGGCTCTCGTATATTTCCAAGTGCTTGAAATGCTTCTTTTAACTTAATGCCTTTATTTTTCCCTCTCCTGGTCCATTTCTAATGCCAAAATCAGTATTTAAATGAACAGTTCACTAGAGTGCTAAGTTGCTTCAGTTGTGTCTGACTCTTTGCGACCTTATGGACCTAGCTCACCAGGCTCCTCTGTCCACGAGATTATCCAGGCAAGAATACTGGGGTTGGGTTGCCATTCCCTTCTCCAGGGGATCGTCCTGATCCAGGGATTGAACCCACATCTCGTAGGTCTCCAGCACTGGCAGGTGGGTTCTCTACCATTAGTATCACCTGGAAGCCCAGTAGTTCACTAGACCCAATGCAAATTAGATAATAACTGAGGAAAAAGGAGTATCAGCTTCTTTTCCCACAAATTCAAGAGCTCTATTTTTATGTAAACAATCCAAGTATTCATTATGTTTATTTCTTTTATGAACACAGAGCTAAGATAAAAATCTATCTTGTCTTTTTTCTTTAATTTTGGTGGCAAATGACTTTCAGTACTAATTTCTTTACTAACATTTCATAGCCATGATGAAATGTTTTAAAATGATTTTTTTTAATGAATTAAAATTTAAGAATATGAACTTTATTAGAGCTTTCAATAGTGGATCTTTGCTGAGATTGGGATCAAGATGCTGGGAAGAACATTCTAAGATTTCAGTCCAATAATATCAAAACAAAAAGGTCTTACAGTATAAAACCAAAGGTCATATCATTATATATGCATATAATATAGATTTATTATATAATTCTGTGTGTGTATACACACAAATGCAAGTTCAATAGTACAAATTGACTTAAGAAACATTAACCCTGCTTACAGTAGACTGTTGAAATGTCAACCAGTAAGTGTGTAAGAGTGAAGGAACTAGAAAATCACTGTTCATCTGTTACAGTAACAATGTGTTCAGGGCAATATTTTGATGAGAAGTAGGACATTTGCATGCTATTAAAGAGTCTTTCCTGGTGGCTCAGACAGAGAAGAATCTGCTTGAGATGCAGGAGTTGCAAGTTCGATCCCTAGTTCAGGAAGATCCCCTGGAGAAGGAAATGGCAACCCACTCCAGTATCCTTGCCTGGAGAACCCCATGGACAGAGGAGCCTGGTGGGCTACAGTCCATGGGTTGCAAAGAGTCAGACATGACAGCAAATAGCACTAAGGAGTCTCCACATGGATTACTTGCTAATTACATTAAAAAAATATTCTAACTATAATGGTGGAAAAATTGAATAATATCTTGACAGATGGATCAAAACACAAGAAACTCATCTCAGATCAAGCAGTTTGAGTCATGCCTGATTCGGGCAACAAAAGTGCCTCATGAGGAAATGGTGGTGTCTGGTTCCCAATGGCTGGAAGGAAAGAAAGAAAAGATACTGGACATCCTACTGGATGTCATTCACATGAGAGCTGACCACACTCACTTCAAACGCTCATCAAAACTCCCAAAGCTCTGATCTCAGGGGAAAAAAAAATCAAATTCAGTAACTGCCACGACTGCAAGCCATCTAACACCCACAGGCCAATGACTTCTTGGAAAGCTCACTGCTTACAATTATATGTGAAACCTACATTTACACATTTTCCTTTGAAACAGGCAAACTGTTACCACAATCAAGAGACTGACCTGCATATGATAAAGGAAGGTATTCTTAATACATTATTTACATTCATAAATACAAAGGCCTCAAGCAGAACAGAAAATCAGTGTTACACTAGGAGAAGAATGCAAGTCTCCCGTTTTTGCAATCAAACATTCTGCCTGGAGAACACTGCCTTCAGTTCAGTTCAGTTCAGTTGCTCAGTCGTGTCCAACTCTCTGCAACCCCATGAATCGCAGCACGCCAGCCCTCCCTGTCCATCACCAACTCCCGGAGTTCACTCAAACTCACGTCCATCAAGTCAGTGATGCCATCCAGCCATCTCATCCTCTGTCGTTCCCTTCTTCTCCTGCCCCCAATCCCTCCCAGCGTCAGAGTCTTTTCCAGTGAGTCAACTCTTCGCATGCGGTGGCCAAAGTACTGGAGTTTCAGCTTCAGCATCATTCCTTCCAAAGAAATCCCAGGGCTGATCTCCTTCAGAATGGACTGGTTGGATCTCCTTGCAGTCCAAGGGACTCTCAAGAGTCTTCTCCAACACCACAGTTCAAAAGCATCAATTCTTCGGTGCTCAGCTTTCTTCACAGTCCAACTCTCACATCCATACATGACCACAGGAAAGCCTTAGGGAACATTAAAAAAAAAAAAAAAGATTTATCACACAGACACTGTTTCTCTACCCTTCTTTAGCAAAAAAAACTATGCTAAACGTTAACAGGCACTATTTTCTCTGTCAGTGATCATACCTGTACCTACTGAGAAGAAAGGAGAAAAACTAACTAGATTTTAATCACATAACTGTGGCAGAGGCTTTAGAAAGATCTGCCCTTCTACTAGGACTGTTTGGGAAATGAAAAAGCAAAGCCTGGACAAAGGGAGGTGGCGTTGGGGTGGGTAGGTTACAAAAGTATTGAGAAGACGAGCTCATCTGAAGGGAAAAAAAGGAAAGATAGAAAAAAAGGTCATAGGAAGGTAATTTATCATGCCCCTGCTTCCTTCAAATTGATTTTTCAGTCATATTCTATTTAGACTGCCCATTGCAAAGAAACAAATAGAAAAAAACTCTAAAGTTCTGGCAAAAACATGCTTCTCAGTATGGCAGGGTATAATTTTTAATTGTCTCATTAAAAAAAAATGGACTAGTGAGGCAAAAATTAAAGGTGCCTCCTGCTCTCTATGACTGCTAAAGAGCCATTGGATTTATAAAACAAAAGATGCTTACATAAATTTCTCTGGTAATGAAATAAGCATCCATGTACGTACTTAGAAGTGAAACGCCATTTTTGTGTGTGTGAGTTCAAGTTATAAACAGGGTAATTCAAATCCCATTTACTCAGAAGCCTAACTTATGAAAAATATGTTTTTTCCTTAGAAGCCAAGGGTTAAAGATACCTACAAAGAAACTGAAAAAATATATATTTGACTAAAATTTATATATATATATCACTTTTGAGATGAATCATTTTACCATGAACATAACTGTACCGCAATCAGGTCTGAATGAACGGAAATGTCCTTTTGTGTGTAAAGATAATGGATTCAGGTAGTAGGAATCTTATGTGTGAAGCAAAGTGAAAGTTGCTCAGTGGTGTCTGACTCTTTTCAACCCCATGGACTATACAGTCCATGGAATTCTCCAGGCCAGAATACTGGAGTGGGTAGCCTTTCCCTTCTCCAGGGGACCTTCTCAACCCAGGGATCAAATCCAGGTCTCTCGCATTGCAGGAGGATTCTTTCCCAGCTGAGCCACAGGGGAAGCCCAATCTTATGTACTCAGTATAATAACACACTGGGGTTCTTGGCCATTACTGATGGAAACGTACAGGAGAAGACTGGTCCACTAACACCATGCTGTCCAGTCAGCCTGGGCACCAGCACGTCCTCCCTCCTGTGGTCCCTCATCACTGACTCTCATGCCTCTCAACAGGTTGCCCAAAACTTTAATATCAGCTTTAAAAAAAAATACCATCAAAATATCTCTCAGAAAATAAGTCCATTGCTTTTTTTCATTGAGAAAAATAAGGTCATTAGGCAAGATTCTCCCCCTAAGCTTCTTTGGGTTTCCCTTCTTTTCCATCCCCACCCTGTCTACACAGGCATTTATATGAGTATCTTTCTGTCTGACCTTTCTCTTCAGCCTGGGAAGCTGTTGGTAACTGTTTTCTGTTACACAAGATAGGAAACAGAGAGAGTTAGTTATAAGTAGAGAGAAGGATGGAGCGGAGGTATACAGATGAGCAGAGACAAGAAGCTTCCCACCACCTCTAACATGACTGTCTTCAGTTTCCTTCTATTCATAATATCCAGCTCAACTGAGGGCTGTTTCAGGATTCCTAAAACATCATTTTTTGCTTACTTGATTTTCTGATGCATGCCACAAGACATCTTCACTAACATAACCACTATAAAAATTCTAGGTTTAGGAGTTAGTATGGATTGCATTTTGTTCCCCTGAAAGATGTACTCAAGCCGTAAACCCCAGTACCTGTGACTGTGATTGTGTTTAGAAATAAAGTCTGTGCTGATATGAGTTTGCATGCTAAGTCGCTTCAGTCGTGTCTGACTCTCTGTGACCCCATGGACTGTAGCACACCAGGCTCCTTTGTCCATAGAATTCTCCAGGCAAGAATACTGGAGTGGGTTGCCATGCCTTCTCCAGGGGATCTTCCTGACCTGGAGATTGAACTTGTGTCTCTTGCAGCTCCTGCAATGCAGGCAGATTCTTTACCACTGAGCCACCAGGCAGGGAAGCCCATGCTGATATAGGCAAGTGAAGATGAGATTGAACTGAGTCACTGAGTCCCAGTCCAACACCCTGTGCCTGTGTAAGATGAGAGGAATTAGAACACAGACACCCAGAGAAGAGGATGCCATGCAAAGACTCGGGAATCTCAGAGGAAGTCAGCAATGTACCTACTGGGTTGGCCAAAAAGTGTGTTCAGGTTTTTCCATCAGATAGTGTGTAAAAACCTGAACACACTTTTTGGCCAACCAAGAAGAGTGGACTCATGGGATGGGTCCAAAAGACCCTGATGCTGGAAAAGATTGAGGACAGGAGGAGAAGGGGACGACAGAGGATTAGATGGTTAGATGGCATCACCAACTCAATGGACATGAGTTTCAGCAAGCTCAGGGAGATAGTGAAGGACAGGGAAGCCTGGTGTGCTGCAGTCCATGGGATCGCAAAGAGTTGGACAGGACTTAGCGATTGAACACCACCACCATATAAGTCCAGGGATGTCAAGCACTGCTGGTTGTTACCAGAAACCAGGAGGGAGTCAGGAAGCAGATTCTCCTTCAGCCTCTGAAGGACCCACCAATACTGAGGCTGAGTTTGGACACCTAGCCTCAGAACTGAGAAAATAAACTCCTGCTGTAAGCTACTCAGTTGGTGAAACATTATTACAGCAGTTCAAGGAAACTAGTACAGGAGAAAATACTATTCTGGGTTTAGAATTGAGAACACTGATGCTAAATGTGAAACTGACTGGCTTTTATATAAAAAGGGGGCACTTTTTGTTTGGTACGGGGGTATAGCTGAGTAACAATGTTGTGATAGTTGTTGAACAAAAAGGTGAACAGGAAAGGGACTCAGCCATACATATCCATGTATCCAATCTCCCTAAAACTCCCCTCCCATCCAGGCTGCCATGCAACCTTGAGCAGAGTTCCCCGTGCTACACAGTAGGTCCTTGCTGGTTATCCATTTTAAATACAGCAGCGTGTACATGTCCACTCCAAACTTCCTAACTATCCCTTCCCCCTGTCCTGCCCCCGACAACCATAAGTTCACTCTCTAAGTCTGTGAATCTCTTTCTGTTTTGTAAGTAAGTTGATTTGTATCATTTCTTTTTAGATTCCACATAAAAGGGACATCATATGGTATTTCTCCTTCTCTGTCTGACTTACTTCACTCAGTATGACAATCTCTAGGCCCATCCATGTTGCTGCACAGGGTATTATTTCATCTTTCTAATGTTGGAAATATATTCCATTGTATAAATGTACCATTATCCATTCCTCTGCCGATGGACATTTAGGCTGCATCCATATCTTAGCTTTTGTAAACAGTGCTGCAATGAACACTGGGGTACATGTATCCTTTCAGATCATGTTTTTCTCTGGATATATGCCCAGGAGTGGGACTGCAGAGTCATGTGGTAGCTATATTTTTAGTTTTTTAAGGAAGCTCCATGCTGTTCTCCATAGAGGTTGTGAATTTACATTCCCACCAACAGTATAAGAGGGTTCCCTTCTCCCTTCTCGCCACACCCTCTCTGGCACTTACTGTTTGTGGATTTCTTGATGATAGCCATTCTGACTGGTGCGAGGTAATATCTCATTGTAGCTTTGATTTGCATTTCTCTAATAATTAGTGATACTGAACATCTTTTCATGTGCCTCTTGGCCCTCTGGATGTCTTCTTTGGAGAAATGTCTATTTAGGTATTCTGCCCATTTGTTGATTGGAGTTTTGTTTTGATGCTGTTAAGCATCATGAGCTGTCTGTAAATACTGGAGATGAATCCCTTGTAAAGTGACTGGCTTTTTAAAGCAAAGTCAACATCTGGTAAGAAGAAGAAAGCCAGCTAGGTCCTGAGATATGTCATTCATGCCATCCAAGTACCACCACTGAAAACCTGTCACTGAACCTAATGTATCTTGTATTATTCTGTAATTGATCTCCTGCTTCCAGGTAACACCTAGTTTATCTTCATTTTAATCAATAAATTTTATATAGAATAAGAGAGAAAACATTATTAAAAGCCAAGGTGTTAAGCAAGAAAGCTGTAATGTAAAATTCTGTCACCATTCCATGTGACATTTTATAAAATCTCAAGGTGGCACTCAGCAGTGACAGTATTATATGCACCATTGCCAAAGCTGTCACATTGTTAAGCCACATTAAAAATATACCAGGCTTCACTGAATCTTTAAGGTTTTTTGCACTCTGATTTTCTGATAAATTTTAGATTGCATTAAAATATCAAAGTTTTACTTTTTCATAAGAACATAAGATACGTTGACAGTCATTAGGAAGGACAGGAAGAACAATCATTTCTTGCATGCAGGTTACGTGTCAAGCCCTGTGATAAACATTTTTATATCTTTATGTCTACTCTAAGCAATACATATCATTGTTCCCACTTTAAAAAGAAACTGAAGATGATAGATTCTTGGTCTTAAGTCGTGTAGGTCATAAGTACTAGAGCTGGGTGAGATATCTGTGACCATAACCAACACCCATTCCATTCTACTGAGATGAGAACTCAATATATAGGCTTCCTGCTCATGAATGAAAAGAGGAAAATGAGAGGGACAGATTATTAAAAATTATGGACAAAAATTTCTCAAGCTGCGAAAAGATACCAGTTTCCACTGAGAAAAGTCTCTCAAGAGAGAAAGATGATTCCTGGAAAAGCATAAAAGCTTTCCGGAAGAGATACAAAGACTGCACAGTGATATGAATGATGAATGAACTTTTATTGTGTGAAGCCACTGAGATTTGAGGTTTATTTCTAATGAAAGAGCCAGTATTGACTTAACATAAAAATAAGTTTCACAAATTTGACAAATCAGGCAGTAGTGATTAAATGAATTATTTAAAATGATAAAACACGAAAATTACCATTTGCAAATATTAAAATTAATAATAATGATGATGATAATAGCAACAAAATCCAGGCAGAGGAGAAGGAATGGGAGGTATTTTAAATATGTGCAATTCCTCCTCATCATAGAGGAGGGTTAAAGGTGAAGAGATACTATATATGTCAAAATGGAAAACAGGCAAAAAGATATAATTGCTTCTATTACAGTAGTAACTGCCATAAGACCCAACCATCAACCTTGTTTTCTCTAAAGGGTGCAACTATCAGTGGGAGGAAATGACTGCTTCCTGTTTTCCTCCCTTTTGTACAGCCCAGTATCCTTTTCCCCATGTGTATGCATTACTTTTGAAATGAAAACATGTTATTCTATTTTTCAAAACTAATGTAAATCCATTAAATGGAACACTGTCCTACAGACAGACTGAATGAAATGATACAGCATTCACAGAAGGAGAAAGAAAACCTTAATAAATTGTTAGGAGTGAGTGAAATAAGCTGCCCAATGGCGGGTATAAAATGAACCCAAGTTTGTAATGAAACCTCTACAAATAAACATATGTGCATGTCATAGAGGGCTTCCCTTTCCTGGTGGCTCAGTGGTGAAGAATCTGCCTGCCAATGCAGAACATGCAGGAAACACAAGTTCCATCCCTGAGTGGGGAAGATCCCCTGGAGGGGGAAATGGCAACCCACTCCAGTATTCTTGCCTGGGAAATCCCATGGACAGAGAAGCCTGGTGCGCTACAGTCCATGGGTCACAAAGGGTCAGAGTCGATTTAGCGACTGAACACCACCACCACCATAGCACAGGAGGAGTAGAAAGAGAGAAGAAAGAGACAGAGAGCATATGGAAGAGAACGCTTCACGAGGCAGTAGCCATAGACGGTGCAAGCCTCCCCCAGGAATGATGTGCCCAGGAATAAAGGGCAAGGGCTGGTGGCACCTGACACCCACTAGCGATAGAAATGACTGCAGCAGAGCAGGGCTGTCAGTAACCCAGGATTTCCAGAATAATGATCGCTTATTCCCTGGGTTTGAAATTTCCTGGATGTGGGTAGTAGTGCCAAATAAGTAAATTTCAGGGTTCTTTAATGAAAATCATAAATTACTTTTACACACTAAGACAACGACGCCAAACGCCGTATGTTAAGGATTTTAAGGAACTTGCTTGCTGACATTTTTTTTCAAGGGACAAGCTATATTCAAATGTATGTGCTGTGTGTGTGCTCAGTTGCTTAGTCGTGTCCAGCTCTTTGCGACCCCATGGGTTGCAGCCCACCAGGCTCCTCTGTCCATGGGATTCTCCAGGCAAGAATACTGGAGTGGGTAGCCATTTCCTGCTCCAGGGGATCTTCCTGTCCCAGGAATCGAACCCGCATCTCTTGCGTCTCCTGCACTGGCAGGCGGATTTCTTTACCACTGTGCCACTGGGAAGTCCATTCAAATCGATACCTTATTTTTAAATAGGATTGTTTGCTTGGAGTTATATTTGAAATAGCATAACAAAAGGAGGTTTTTAAAACTCAAGTGGCCATATTGTAATTGTGACTCAGCATTAAATTAATCGTATCCAAACTTCTTACCAGAATTATTTATTTTACTCTTTCCAACTCATGTGAAAGTCATCTAGGTTCATTTAGCCAAATTTCTCATTTTTCAGTATGAAGCAGCAGACCTAGAACCTGGCAGCTACAAGTAGGTTGTTTTGTGGTGGTTTTGTTATTTTGGTTTTTTCCCCCAGAGAAATTCTGAAAAGACTTGATGATATTGTTGGTCAAAACATAATTGATAATATTCTGGCCAGTAAATCGAAACCAGATATACAGTAAATCTGGCTTTATTTTCTTCTTACAAGCAACTAAAGGTCACTAACAACAACAAAAAGAATGTTGAATAATGCTTTTTATTCAAGTGATTCAATGTTTTAGCCTGTGAAATAGACTGATATTTCAGCAGTAGTCTAACAAGGCATGGTGGACAAGAACTATGTATGTTTCAGCGTCCTCAGCAAGCAATTCTGAACCACTTTGCAGTGAACATCAGACTAGGGACAGTCATAAACGTGCAGAAGCCCAGGGTCATGTAGCAATTTAGAATACCCAAATCGTCCATTACGCCAACATATGTTCAGAGGCAGACGGGTGGCAGAAGCTGTCATCGGCTTCTGTTATCACAGCGACGTGCTGTCGACTAGTTTGCTGATTGAGACGTGAAGCAATCAAGTAGATAAAGGCAGCGCTCTGTTCAGGAGACGAGGATCACGGGGTGCCTGTGTGGATACAGCGACGGCCCAGGCAGAGATGACACTGACAGCTGTAGGGTGGGCTCTGCATCAGAGGCCACGTTCGTCACTTTGAGCTGTTCGGTCATGTCGTTTCTGAGTCACTATTAGCATGGAGCTGCAGAACACAATCACCAACACGGTGGTTCTGGAGGCCTGCTAATTCCCTGGCGATGCAATGATACTTGGCTGAACTGATCTGCCTGGCTCTGCGTGCCTCGGGAATGGAGACGCCTCGTTGCAAGAAACTGGTAAAAGATTTGGAACTGAAGGGAAGCTGCGGGAGAGTCTGTGAGAGCGGGGAGTATCTTCAACGGCAGAAGGGAGCAGAAATGAGGAAGAGACACCAAGCAGAGCCTCAGCAATGTGCAGTGACAGCCTCAGCCTCCGGGAGACAGAAGGGCTCCAGGTAACCGTGGAGTTGCAGACATCAGAGAGGGTGATTTTATAGGGATGTCAGCCTGTTTAGTGCAGTTCTGGGGGACAGTGGTCAGCAGATTCTTTACCCTGTCACGCTTAATGTAACTGCTACCAATCACCAAAGCCCCTCTTCCACTCGTTCACTCTCTTCAGGAAAGAAATTTCAACTTATTTCAACTCAGTATTTGTTCCATGCTCGCTATCTGCCTGACAACATGCAGGAGAGCATAAGAATGCAAAATAAGACTGACAAGCTTCCTCCCTTAGGGACGCCAGTAATTTTGGAATGACACGATCCATGAAATGCTTGGAGAAAGATAGAAGACAGGATATAATCAAGTGTCACAGAATGTATTAGAGGCAATAAGTGCCATGACAGGTCAGGAAAGGTGGAGATCAGATCTTGGACTAGGTTCAAAAGAGGTGGTGGGACAGAAAATGCACCATGACGGACTCAGTTAGAAAAGAAACAGCACACGATACGTTCAGTAGGTGAACACTTTCACAGAGGAGATAGTGAGGAGTCTGGAATGCCCTGTATACTCCTGTGGGATAGAACAGTAAACGTTGCACCTATAAATCGCTGTGGATGATAATGCAATGTTTAAGGCTTGAACACACTCCAGTATCCTTGCCTGGAAAATCCCATGGACAGAGGAGCCTGGTAGGTTACAGTTCGGGGGGTCACAAGGAGTCGGACACAACTGAGTGACTGAGCACGCTCACAACTATGCATCTGGCCCCTGAAAAGTCTTCTGAGCAAAAGAATATCATCAACGAATATTCTGGAATGGTCTTTCTTATACATGAAACAAGGTGAGACAAGGAGATTTTATAAATGAGCTTATACTGCTTATTTATCCTCTACTTTTAAGTGGCTGCTGTTCAGCCACTAAATCACGTCCAATTCTCTGTGACCTCACGGATTGCAGTATGCCAGGATTCCCTTCACTATCTCCCAGAGTTTGCTCAAACTCAAGTCCATTGAGTCAGTGATGCCATCCAACTGTCTCATCCTCTGTCGTCCCCTTCTCCTCCTGCCTTCAATCTTTCCCAGCATCAGGGTCTTTTCCAGTGAGTCGGTTCTTCCTATCAGGTGGCCAAAGTATTGGAGCTTCAGCTTTAGCATCAGTCCTTCCAGTGAATATTCAGGGTTGATGATTTCCTTTGGGATTGACTGGTTTGATCTCCTTGCTGTCCAAGGGACTCTCAAGGGTCTTCTCCAGCACCACAATTCAAAAGCATCAATTCTTTGACACTCAGCTTTCTTTATGATCCAACTCCCATATCTGTACATGACTACTGGAAAAACTATAGTTTTGACTATATGGACCTTTGTTGGCAAAATGATGTTGGAACCTACCAGGCTCCTGTCTGCTTTTTAATATGCTGTCTGAGTTTGTCATAGCTTTTCTTCCAAGGAAGAAATTTAATTTTGTGGCTGCAGTCACCATCCGCCATGATTTTGGGGCCCAAGAAAATAAAGTCTGTCACTTTCCATTTTTATCCATTTATTTGCCATGAAGTGATGGGGCCAGATGCCATGATTAGTATTTTGAATGTTGAGTTTTAAGCCAGGTTCTTCCACTCTCCTCTTTCACTCTCGTCAAGAGACTCTTTCATTCCTCTTTGCTTTCTGCCATTACAGTGGTATCATCTGTATATCTGAGGTTGTTGTTATTTCTCCCGGCAATCTTGATTCCAGCTTGTGCATCAGCCAGCCCAGCATTTTGCATGATGTACTCTGCATGGAAGTTAAATAAGCAGTGGTGGTGGTTTAGTCGCTAAGCCGTGTCCGAGTCTTGTGACTCCATGGACTATAGCTTGCCAGGCTCCTCTGTCCATGGGATTCCCCAGACAATAAATAAGCAGGGTAGCAATATACAGCCTTGATGTACACCTTTCCCAATTTTGAACCAATCCATTGTTCCATGTCCAGTTCTAACTGTTGCTTCTCGTTCTGCATACAGCTTTCTACAGAGACAGGCAAGGTGGTCTAGTATTCCCATCTCTTTAGGAATTTTCCAGTTTGTTGTGATCCACACAGTCAAAGGCTTTAGCATAGTCAGTGAAACAGAAGCAGACGTAGACAAAGTAGAATTTTTTAGAATCCTCTTACTTTTTCTATGATCCAACGGATGTTGGCAATTTAATCTCTGGTTCTTCTGCCTTTTCTAAATCCAGCTTGTACATCTGGAAGTTCTTGGTTCACATATGGCTGAAGCCTAGCTTGAAGGATTTTGTGTATTACATTGCTAGATGTGAAATGAGCGCAATTGTATGGTAGTTTGAACACCCTTTGGTGTTGCCTTTATTTGGGATTGGATGTAAAAAGTCCTGGGGCCATTGCTGACTTTTCCAAATTTGCCGGCATATTGAGTGCAGCACTTTTCCCAGCATCATCTTTAGGATTTGAAATAGCTCAGCTGGAATTTCATCACCTTCACTAGCTTTGTTCATAGTAATTCTTCCTAAGGCCCACTTGACTTCACTCTCCAGGAAGGCTGACTCTAAGTGATAATCATCATGGTTATCTGGCTCATTAAGACCTTTCTTGTACAGTTCTGTGTCTTCTTGCCACTTCTTCTTAATCTCTTCTGCTTCTGTTTAGTCCTTGCCTTTAGTTCTTTCCTTTATTGTGCCCATCTTTCCATGAAATGTACCCTTAGTCTCTCCAAGGGAATCTTCTTGAGATCTCTAGGCTTTCCCATTCTGTTGTTTCCCTCCATTTCTTTGCATTGTTCACTGCAAGAACACTTTCTTATCTCTCCTTGCTATACTCTGGAACTCTGGATTCATCTGGGTGTATCTTTCTCTTTCACCTTTTGCATCTCTTATCAGCTATTTGTAAGACCTCCTCAGACAACCACTTTGCCTTCTTGCATTTCTTTTTCTTTGGGATGGTTTTGGTCACTGCCTCTTGTACAATGTTACGGACCTCCGCCCAGAATTCTTCAGGCACTCTGACTACCAGATCTAATCCCTTAAATCTATTCATCACCTCTACTGTATAATCATAAGGGATTTGATTTAGGTCTTACCAGAATGGCCTAGTGGTTTTCCCTACTTTCTTCAATTTAAACCTGAATTTTACAATAAGGAGCTCATAATCCTAGCCACATTCAGTAGTCCAAATCTATATTCCAACCACAAATGCCGAAGATGCTGAAGCTGACTGGTTCTGTGAAGACCTACAAGACCTTCTAGAACTAACACCAAAAAAGAGATGTCCTTTTCATCATAGGAGAATGGAATGCAAAAGTAGGAAGTCAAATAGTTAACATCTTCCATTTGTTGAGAGGAAGAGATCTTTTTACAGCTGCTAAGCAACTCAGGAAATGTATATGAAATGCTGTTATCTAAGTGCTTCAGACGGAGAAGGCAATGGCACCCCACTCCAGTACTCTTGCCTGGAAAATCCCATGGATGGAGGAGCCTGGAAGGCTGCAGTTCATGGGGTTGCTGAGGGTTAGACACAACTGAGCAACTTCACTTTCACTTTTCACTTTCATGCACTGGAGAAGGAAATGGCAGCCCACTCCACTGTTCTTGCCTGGAGAATCCCAGGGACGGGGGAGCCTGGTGGGCTGCCGTCTATGGGGTCACACAGAGTCAGACACGACTGAAGCAACTTAGCAGCAGCAGCAGGTGCTTCAGAGAGGAGCTAAAGCAGAGGACGGGGGAAGGCTTGGCCCCTTAACCTCCCGCTTCCAAGGAACCATGGGGTCCTGCTGGGTTGCACTGCTAGGCATTCAGAGAAATAATGAATGAACCCTGAGGCTGTCTCCCTGGTGTAGAGCCAGGGGAGGAAAACAGGAGCCCCTGCAGGAAAAGCGAGGAATTTGACCAAGGTCCTCCTTCCCTAACTCCTTGGGGAACACAGCCCTTCATCTATGTTTTGGGTGGGTGTGGGGAGTGGGCAAAAGGGAAAGATACTTGAGGATCCCAGCCTGTAGCTGCAGTTGCAGAAGGGGCAGCAAACTGATGTCTAAGGACCCCAAGACCTAAGAGTGTGGTGTCTGCCTAAAACTAAGGAAAAGTGTTCAGCTCAGTCACTCAGTCGTGTCTGACTCTTTGTGATCCCATGAATTGCAGCACACCAGGCCTCCCTGTCCATCACCAACTCCCAGAGTTCACTCAAACTCACGTCCATCGAGTCGGTGATGCCATCCAGCCATCTCATCCACACAGTCAAAGGCTTTGGCATAGTCAATAAAGCAGAAGTAGATGTTTTTCTGGAACTCTCTTGCTTTTTCCATGATCCAGCGGATGTTGGCAATTTGATCTCTGGTTCCTCCGCCATTTCTAAAACCAGCTTGAACATCTGGAAGTTCACGGTTAATGTATTGCTGAAGCCTGGCTTGGAGAATTTTGAGCATTACTTTACTAGCGTGTGAGATGAGTGCAATTGTGCGGTAGTTTGAGCATTCTTTGCCATTGCCTTTTTTTGGGATTGGAATGAAAACTGACTATGGTAACTTGTAATTCAGAGGCAAGAGATAGACACTCTTGAGGTGTGACTCATCAGGAAGAACTCAAAGCAGGAGAATGGAGAAGACGTTGAAAAAAAGCCTTTGGCAAACCAGCTCACACCCTAAACACAATGCATTCCTAGAGGAAGTTCAAAATCTAAAGTGCCCTGAGGGTGGCCATAGCATAAGGAACCTCAAACCAGCTCAATTCTTAATTAGATTAACTCAACTCAACTCTTACCAGAAGTAAAGGGGCTTCTCCAGTGGCTGATTGGTAACAAGTCTGCCTGCAATGCAGGAGACCTAGATTCGATCCCTGGGTAGGGAAGATCCCCTGGAGAAGGAAATGGCAACCCACTCCAGTATTCTTGCCTGGAGAATTCCATGGACAGAGGAGCCTGGCAGGCTAGTCCATGGGGTCACAAAGAGTCGGACACAACTGAGAGACTAACACATCTGTTATTCCTTAAACGTTCTGCCTATTTCCTCCTTACGATCTTTACACTTTGGTTGTTTCTGTCCCCAAATGCCTTTCTGTCAGATATTTGTGGGACTTTCATTTTATTCGGGACTCTGGCAAACATCACCCATTCTGACAAATCCTTGTTAGCAACTCTAAATTATCATCTCCTTGCATCATTCTGTATCCATTTACTGTTTTAGTGTTTTTTCACGGCATTATTATTACCTAATATTCTACTTTGTGTTCATTTTTTTTCCCTTACCTGGCTGCTATAGAAGGATGTAGATTCCATAAGGTCAGGAAATTTATTTTCTGTCTTACTCCAATACCTAGAATGGTACCTGGTATCAACCTAGAATGACAGGCACTCATAAAAATGTTTGGAAGAGTACAAGATTAACCAGTCTGTCTGAACTGCCTGTATGGGATTTGCATTATTCTTTGATCCATCGCTAATTGGCCCAGCTAGCCTATGCCATATCAGAGGTGAGACACTAATTGGGAAACATTCTTTGCCTCCTAATCTTAACTGTTAGAGATCAGTCATTATAGTGTAAAGAATCTTTGACTTCAACAACTTTAATTCTATTTCCCTAATTCTTTCCTTTTTAATTGATCTTGTACTAATGCAGGCAATCTAGGGGCACCTGAAAATGTGCTCTGGGGATATCTTTCATTAAAGATGTTATGAGCCTGGCTGGAATGATGTTGTGTAGCTTTCTTTCCCTAATTTAAGGAAAGAAAACATTTACCTTACTTTGGGAGATTATATACTACTTTTCAAAACGTGGATTATGGTTATTCATTCTCACATTCCCTGGGCTGAGTTGCAGCGTTAAATTTAGCCTGCTGTCTTGCAACAAAGGAAAGTTATGACCAACCTAGATAGCATATTAAAAAGCAGAGACATTACTTTGCCAACAAAGGTCTGTCTAGTCAAAGCTACGGTTTTTCCAGTGTTCATGTATGGATGTGAGAGTTGGACTGTGAAGAAAGCTGAGCGCCGAAGAATTGATGCTTTTGAACTGTGGTGTTGGAGAAGACTCTTGAGAGTCCCTTGGACTGCAGGGAGATCCAACCAGTCCATTCTGAAGGAGATCAGCCCTGGGATTTCTTTGGAAGGAATGATGCTGAAGCTGAAACTCCAGTACTTTGGCCACCTGATGGGAAGAGTTGACTCACTGGAAAAGACTCTGATGCTGGGAGGGATTGGGGGCAGGAGGAGAAGGGGACGACCGAGGATGAGATGGCTGGATGGGATCACTGACTCAATGGACATGAGTCTGAGTGAACTCCGGGAGTTGGTAATGGACAGGGAGGCCTGGCGTGCTGCAGTTAATGGGGTTACAAAGAGTCGGACAGGACTGAGCGACTGAACTGAACTGAACTGATCTTGCAACAAAATGCAAACTAACCATAATGTTGCTATTAACTTGTGTTGCTTTTACTGCTACTCCCTGTAAAGGCTAACCCTGTCAATTAAGTGCAGTGGTAGACATTAAAGCACCATAAGGTTTAAACACACACACACACACGCCCCACCCTCACTTCTAAGGATTCAGGTGTGGGCATTTTTAAAGCTCTACCCACTGATTCTAGCGTATCATCAAGATGCTAGGCCGACAGTCTAGCTCGTGGATAAATTAGAGAAATATATAACGCAGTTGAAACCCGGGAAAGTGCAAGCAGGTACGGCTGCAACTATGAGAACAAGCTGGAATGAGGAGAGGAGTTTCAGAAAACAACAGATAATAAACCAGTTGCTTGTGTAGAGAGCACTGACACACTCATCAATCATAGAAGGCTTGGGGTCTGGTTATTGAAGACTGAAAACACTAGTTCGCGTCAGTCCAGAAGACAGTCATAGGCTTCTATTTTTATGTTTTAAACACTTCTTGGTTTCCACCTCTTGTTGTTAAATGGCCCGTATTCCAATTCCAATTCCAATTTCTTGGTTTCTGTGAGGGTTCTGGCATCTCCTCCTGCTTTGAAAAGCTCTCCAAGGCTGTCCTGACACAAGTCTCATACATGACTTCAGGGACCTGACGGGCGCACCCAGGGGTGCTTCCATCTGCTAGCCCTCCAGGGTCCGCTACCTCTAGCGCGGGAGCAGAAGAGCAATTCAGCCAGGCTCACGTGCCTGGCCTCTTCTGATCTCTTGGTCGTCTCACCCAAAATCATCTTGACTGTAACTAAATAATTTTAAGCTACCAGGAGAAAAGCACTTTTGTCCATTTAAAACCTATGAAACTTTTTTTCTTTTCCTTTGTATCTAACTCTATCCATCCATCTCATGTATATTTCTATAAATAGATGTATACAGATATTCCTATATATGAAAGTTATTTAATTTCTTGCCTTGTAAAATAATCTCAAAAACAACAAAAAATGGAAGAATATAAAAGTATATAACATGGCAGAACAAACTATTAAAAGTTCTATATCAATTGTGAGACGAGAAAAGATGAACACATACATGATAAGCATCTGTGGTATAATAAAAGGGTCTGTAACCTTTGTCCCCAGACAAAGCTTCCAAAACCCTTGGAATTGGAGTGATAGGAGTGTTCCTTATGCTAGTGAAGCTACTTGGTTGGGGGATACCTACATGGCTCCTGGATGCAGGGCTGGTCACCAGAAAGACCAACCATATGATTAAGGGTTGGAACATGGGGCCAGCCTAACCTCTGAGGTGGGAGTGGCGATTAAAGATGGAATTCAAGTACCTGGCCAAAGATTTACTTGACCTTGCCAAGGTAATGAATTCCCAATAAAAACTCTGAACTCAAGACTCAGAGAAGCTTCCTGGCTGATGGACATACCATGAACTGGGACAGTAGTAGATGGATATAGAAAATCCTGTACACAGACCTTACCATATGCGCTTCTTTATCTGGCTGTTTATTCTTATCTTTTATAGTAAAGTGGTAATTGTAAGTATTTTGCTTTTCTGAGTACAGAGTCTTTTTAGCAAAATATTAAACCTAAGAGGGTTGTGGGAAGCTCCTTTATGTAGCTGTCTGGGCTGAAGTGCAGGGGCTCAGAGACATCCAGACTTGCAGCTGGCATCTAAAATGAGGGCAGTCTTGTCAAGGATTTTGCTCTTAACCTGCAGGTCTGTCTGGTTAGTTACTGTCAGAACTGAATTGAACTGCAGGACACCCCACTGGTGTCACAGAATTAGTGTCAGAATGTAAACTCCTAATAGAAGATTTGCCTCTACATATGAGTATTTACACAAACATTTAGTCTTTCACTTATAACCAATAACTTTAGATTCAACCACTATGATATTAAAATATTTCTTTCCAAACATAAAGACCATAGTTCTGATTAACATTAAAGTTACTGGCCATGAATGAAAGATTAAATGTTTGTGTACATTCTTGAATTTTACAGGCAAATTTTCTACTAGGAAGTTATATTCTGATACCAATTCTCTGACACCAACTGGGTGTCCTGAAATTCATCTGTTTATTTGTTCCTAATTCTAAAGTAAAGTACTTTTCTTGCATGGGTTTAAGAAAGAGGAAGAAGTAAATCTCTTGAACTTTTATGAATTATTTATCTTTTCTAAAACTTAAGACCATTGAAAAACTATTTTAAATGTTTCAAACCTTTTCTTTTTACATTTTCTCTTACACAGTTGAAATGTGTTGATTTTGCATTCAGAGTTTTCACTTCTTATTGTCAAGTTTTAGGGTAACATTTTAAAATAAATAACTATACTACTCTTTAAAATAAAATACATAAAATAATATTGAAAAATTTGGAGAATTAAATGCAATTAAACATGAACTCTCATTCCCCTATTCATTATCTCCCTCTTAAATATTCTTTTTTTACTCTGGTTCTTGCACAAGAGAGATGTAGTACAGATGGAAAAATAATGCAAAGCCAGAGGTTTAAAGAGAAAGGTTTGTGATTCTAAGAGTAAGCAAATAAAGTTAGCATTACTATTTTAAGTGAAATGATTATAAACTGAATATTTTTTTGAAAAAATATTCGTTAACAGCCCATGTCTTTCTGAGGATAATAGCTTTACAGTGTTCTAGTGGTCTCTGCCATACATCAATGCAAATCAGTCATAATTATATATATGTAAATCCCCTCCCTTTTGAGCCTACCTGCCCCCACTGCATTCCACCCCTCCAGGTCGTCACAGAGTGCCAGGTCGGGCGCCTGTGTTATATAGCAGCTTGCCACTAGTTCCCTGTTTTACACATGGAAGTGTATATAAGTCAGTGCTACTGGCTCACTTTGTTCTGGCCTCTCCTTCCCCCGCCAAGTCCACAAGCCCATTCTCTACACCTGCCTCTCCACTTATTCTCTGTAAACTGGCCAACAGTACTATTTTCCTAGGTTCCCTATATACGCATTAATAGATGATATTTGTTTTCCTCTTTCTGACTTAGTTCACTCTGTATAACAGGCTCTAGGGTCATCCACCTCACTACAACTGGCTGAAAATCTGTTTCCTTTCTAGGGGTAATATTCCATTTTATATATGTATCATATCTTCTTCATCCATTCATCTACCAATGGACATCCAGGCTGCTTCTGTCTTCTGGCTATTGTAAATGGTGCTGCAATGAACAGTGGGATACATGTGTATTTTTGAATTGTGATTTCCTCAGGGTATATGCACAGTAGTGGAACTGCTGGTTCAAACAGTAGTTTTATTCCTAGTTTGTTAAGGAATCTCCATGCTGTTCTCCGTAGTGACTGTATCAATTTATATTCCAGCAGAGCAGTCGGGTTCCCTTTTCTTCACATGCTCTCCAGCATTTATTGTTTTTAGTTTTTTTGTTTTTTTTTTTTGGTGATGGCCATTCTGATTGGTGTGAGGTGATGCTCTGTTGTGGTTTTGATTGCATTTCTCTAATAATGAGTGATGTTGAGCACCTTCCATGTATGTATTGGCCATCTGTATCTCTTCTTTGGAAAAATATCTGTTTAGGTCTTCTGCCCATTTTTTGATTAGCCTGTTTTTCTGATATTGAGCAGTAGGAGATGCTTATACATTTTGTATTAAAATGTATTTTAATGGAATATACATTAATTATATATTAATAATATACATTATATATTAATATTAAGCTTAATTAATGACTCCTTTGTCAGTTGTTTCATTTGCTATCATTTTCTCTCATTCTGAGGGTTGTCTTTTAATCTTACTGTTTCCTTTGCTTTGCAAAAGCTTTCAAGTTTAATTAAGCCCCAGTTGTTTATTTTTATCTACGACTCTAGGAAGTGGGTCACAGGGGATCTTGCTATGATTTATGTCGGAGTGTTCTGCCTATGTGTTCTTCTAAGAGCTTTATAGTTTATGGCCTTACACTTAAGTCTTTAATCCATTTTGAGTTTATTTTTGTGTATGGTGTTAGGAAGTGTTCGAATTTCATTCTTTCACACATAGTTGTCCAGTTTTCCTAGCACCACTTGCTGAAGAGGCTGTCTTTTATCCATTGTATATTCTTGCCTCCTTTGTCAAAGATAAGGTGGCCATAGGTGCATGGGTTAATCTCTGGACTTTCTATCTTGTGCCGCTGGTCTCTATTTCTGTTTTTGTGCTAGTACCATACTGTATTGATGACTGTAGTGTTGTAGTATAGTCTGAAATCAGGAAGTTTGATTCCGCCAGCTCCATTTATTTTTCTCTAGATTACTTTGGCTATTTGGGGTCTTTTATGTTTCCATACAATTTGTCGATTTTTTTGTTCTGGTTCTGTGAAAAATGTCATTGGTAGTTTGATAGGGATTGCATTCAATCTGTAGATTGTTTTGAGTAGTATAGTTATTTTCACAGTGCTAACAGCCCATTTAAAAAAAGCACACATAAAAGCATGAGATATTGAAGAAGAAACAAATTACATTTATATTCGTGCGTGTGTGTACACCTATTCCATAGTGTGTGCATGTGTACGTATCTATATAGAGAGACAGAAGTAAGTGAAAATATTTGTCAATGAATTTGAGGATTAGAAACATTTTGAAATAGACTCCCAAATCATAAAATTGGGCTTTTGAAATAATGAAAGTTAGCATAGTGTGGTTTTTAAAGTAGGAGTTTTGAAATCAAACATTTTGAACACTGGGGCTGTGTGAATTGGGACAAGTTATGTTTCTCAGCCCTAGTTAATTCATCTTTGAAAACTGAGGATATTGTGATAACTGGGTGATGATTGGTGGTGGTGGTGTTCAGTCGCTAAGTCACGTCCAACTCTTTTGTGACCCTATGCACTACAGCCTGCCAAGCTTCTCTGTCCATGGGATTTCCCTTGCAAGAATACTGAAGTGGGTTGCCATTTCTTTCTCCAAGGGATCTTCCCGACCCATGGATCAAATGCTCATCTCCTGCTTGGCAGGCAGGTTCTTTACCACTGAGCAACCTAGGAAGCCCAGGTTGAGGATATCTGACTAGTAGAACACCCAGCTCATCATTGGCATCTGTGAATGGTAGTGAATTTGGCCTGACTCCAGATTTCAGTCTGTGGATAGGAATCAGGATGTGAAAGAAATGTTTGGTAGAAAAGCTAGACTTTTGCAAGGACTGCTATGGACTATGTGCTATAGCCTTTCATCTTTCCAAGAAAGAAAATAAAGAATGGAGTTTGTTTACACTGATTTAAGCTGCTAACGTTTTTACCCCAAGTTCCATGCTTCTCTGAGGCTGAACCACATAGGTTCATGCTTTTCTAGGGTTGCACAACAGATGTCAACAATATGATGTGTTACCTGATCACCATGAAAAAAGGAAGCTCCTTTCTACTTCTGATTTTTTCTGGGAAAATCATGTCAAAATGGTGTAGGAAAGGCAGGAGGAAAAGTCTGATTTCAATCAATGCAATTAAAAAACATTTAATATTATTTAATTTGGTCCAGAATAAAGACAACACTTTGTCTCCACCTATTTATGTGGTTCAACCATTCATCATCTGCTTGTCTCTGAACTGAGCCTCAGGGAATCATGGGCCCCTGATATAGGAATACATTGCTAAGCTGTATTTGAATAGTAATACTTGAAGCAATTTCTTCTAATATTTCTTAAGTTGTCAGGTAGTATAACAAAGTCTATAAGTATATTCTCAAAAATAATCACTACCCATTCATTTCAGGAGAAATGTTTAGAGGAGCAATTATGTCTACTGATTTTATTTATTAAAATAATCACTTGCTTCTTGAAGTTATAATATTCCAAGACCAAAAAACTGTTTGGCTCTTGCTTTTAAAGTTAACTTTTTTCTTAGTCTCTGTGAAACATCTCAAAATTAAACAAAGTATTTCTTAGACTTGCCATTTACCCCAATCTTAGAAAGTGTTAGTTTAGAGAAGCTTATGTGATTTCATTTTCATGCATTTGCCAAGTTAAGTGAATCTTAATGTAGAAGTCAGTTAATATTAACTATTCTAAGAAGCAAGCTGAACAAATCTGAGTTCAGACCCCCCTCTCAATTACTTTGCAGTGTATTCTCATGACTGTGCTTAACTGAAACACCATGAGTACTGGATGTGCAAAAAAATATAAAACTCCCTTCCCTTGACTTAATCCTTCTTAACCCAGTCTAACAATATGGTTTTTAGTTGTCACAGTTGGCTTTTTTGGATAATCTTCCTGGATATAGAAAGCATGTCTTCTAGGCTGGGATCAACAGCTACACACCTGCACTAACTTTCTAAAGCTTCACGGTCCCTTTCTATCTGGAATAAGTGGAAAGCACCATCAGTCTAGAAAGCAACAGCATGAAAAATATTGGCAGTCCAAGCTCACCATGCAATTTAAATTTCAAAGTGCACACAAGCTTTTGATGAAAATTTTATATAATTGTATTTTCCCCAAGAAGTATGCTTTTTTAAAACCTGTACTGTGTCTTTCTATTTATGTAACAACCGTCTATATTTACATGAGTCCAGTAAAATCCTCTATCTGAAAATCAGAAAGACTTGGACTTCCCTTGGACATCTGCCTTTACCCAAGACAGATTTCACTCAGGCTAGATGGCAGAATATACTGGAAGTGTTGAGCTAAATTGACATATAACAATCTTATAACGTCTTGCACACCCGACCAGCTCACTTCTGGTTTCCATTTCTTCAGTGTCATAATTTTTCTGACTTTTTATAAATGTTACTACTTACAAGGACATAAATCAGGGCTACAATATGAGGCAGGAGAGGCCAGGGCACATTAATTTCAGTGGGGCACAATTGAGCAGAAAGTGTTTGAGAATCGATTTGATATTGCCTCCGTTTATGACAGCAACAAGCTTCAGGCAAGGGGCATATATGCCTTTGCAGTCTCTCCTGCTGACTTGTGGATAAGAATACAAAAATAGAATACCTCATGAGAATGAACAGCTGAAACCTGCCAACTTCACAAGTTGGCTATGAGGCTCAAGATACATGAAAGTTTCCTGTAGGTAGTAAAGATATATATTTGCTTAGTTGCTCAGTCGTGTCTGACTCTTTGAGACCCCATGGACTTCAGCCTGCCAGGCACCTCTATTCATGGCGATTCTCCAGGCAGGAATACTGGAGTGGGTTGCCAATGCCCTCCTCCAGGGGATCTTCCCAACCCAGGGATCAAACCCAGGTCTCCCGCATTGCAGGTGGATTCTTTACTGTCTGAGTCACCATATGTAGACATTGGTGGGGAGGGGAAACACTTAAGTAGTCTGACTTCAGAGCTCCTCTTCTAGCCACTACTGAGATTGTCTCTTAAAAATGTATATTAATGCACCTGGACCAAAATCAATGTGGAATGCTTATTTTCTTTATTCTTTCCCTGTAGAGCATTTATATTTGTGGCCATAGTCAGTCCTGAGAGCTTTAAGAATAGATGACTGTGGTCCCCACTGTCCTGGACCCAGCTCAATTCTGACTCTATTTTCCATCTAAGGTGTTTTCATGTTGCCTTAGTGTAGAAAGCCATGCAAGAAAATGATTTCATCTACTAATTCCCATTAAATTATCAAGAGACAGTGCTTTCTAAAGAAATTTACATTTTAAGTTAAGTGGATAGAGGGAGAGGGATCTGGTAAGCCCAAGGGAAATAATACACAAAATGCAGTTTCAACGTCTCCATGCATTTTCTGGGAGGAAATGAGGAGCTTCTAAATATCCCTGAAGCCCAAGCATTTTGAACGACTGTCCATGCTTCTCTTAAGGGAGCCGCCAGGTAGCTGGGAAATGTATGTGAGCAGAAAGGCATCTTGCACTGTGGTTACTGTATCATTCAGGCCGCTGTGTATTTACTTTTTAGGACGGAGTAACAACAACAACAACAACAACAACAAAAAATCAGAGGCTCAAACTTGCATAATTTTTTAAACGGTGTTTATGCCCCCTCTGTAAAACACTTTCTTCTATAAAAGCCTGACAGTTCTGAAGGCTGCAGTCCTCTTTATGTAGACCAGAAACCTAGAAACTGTGCCATGAGTCAGAATCATGCCATGAGTAGTATCGCTCGTTTCTGAGATGGGTACAGAGGAATACGATTGTAAAGACACCTGTTCCCCACTTCGCTGACACTCCTGAAGACTAACCTATAGACCCTCAGTAAACTTTGTTTTTGGTTTAGTTTATTATTTTTCCCTTCCCAGCCAAACTTCTTTTTTTTAGGTTTTTGTTATTTTGTTTTTGAAAAAACTTTAACAGCTTTATTGAGGTATAATTGTTGTATAATGGCATGTACATACTTAATGTGTACTTACTATCTGATGAGTTCAGACTTTTATACAAACATCCATGATGTTGTGCTTACTTATTTTTAGTCCATTCTGTCACTGTCTGGATTTGGATCGCAGTTTTTAATCCCTTTATGTTAATAAAAACATCAATAAGGCAGGGTTAATGTCTGTCAATTTGCTGTATGTTTTCTCTATGTCTTATGTCTTTGCTGAAGTTTAAATCCTATATTTTGTGACTCATGGGTCAGATTCATTTATCTATCCCCTAGAAAATGTAAACTTATATAACACTTCATCTATACTGACCTCCAATACATTATTTCTTCTGTGTTTTCCATCTCAAGGAATACTAACATCCATTCAATTATGTGAAAAATGAAATTATCATTGGCTACATTTCCATTTTTACTTCCCTCTTCCCATGACTCACAAATACCTACAGATACGACCTCCCCAATGCCTCTGGAATTCATGTACTCTTTGGATTTCCTCCGCCAATCTCTGAGTCCAGGCCAGCATCATAGCTTGCATACTCATAGGTATCTCTGCCTCTGGTCATCTCTCTTTACATCCTAGTCTCCATCCTGTAGCTAGAAGGTATTTCTTAAAAAAGTAAATCTAACCACGTGAGCTGAAAATGTCAGTGGTTCCCCACTGCTCTCAATTTTATAGTCTTTAGCACGCTTTACATGACTGTTCCTGACTTAGGTCCTTCTTGCCTCTCTGTTGCCATCTTTTGGACCTTAAACACCTGGCCCCTGGCAAACCAAACTTCTTTTCATCATCTGAGCTTAATCTGCTCTCATCTATGACTTTCTGTCAGTAACACATTTCTTTTTTAAGTAGCTAATTCTTACCAATGCCTAAGGTCTTTGATTATGACTCTATACAAAAATATTCCATAGTACCTTTATTTGAATTATCATCTTCTAATATTTACTTCCATAAATCCTGTACCCATCTAACAATACTACATCTATTTCATCTGTTATGAAATCTATTTCTTGTCTCTAGTTCCCAAATAATAATTCCATGAAAACAGGGGACTTCTAAAATTTTATTTTTAATATATTCTGTAATACACTCCTCAAGACCTACTAGTTAACAAAAAATATTTATTGAATAAATGAAAGGACAGTTCAGTTCCTTAGTATGCCATTGTGAATCAGTCATGCATAAATAGTTCAACTTTAGAAAAGTTACTTGAAGTCTTATTTTATATTGACTTTTGGGAAAAGAAATGACTCACTCAATTTTTAGGTGATGTCTCATTCGGACAAGAGAGGTGGGATTAAGTGCATAAACCTGAGATAATCTAAAAGTAATTTTTCTACTTTTATAAAAACCTAAAACATCTCTTATCTCCCAAACTTTGAAGTTCAAGAGTCTTATCTCAAAATGTGAAAGTTATTTCAACATGAACAACTGACAATTCCACTACTATCCTAGGAGTTTCCTTCCTCTAATTCTAACTTTATTAAAATGTAGTTTCCCAGTAAGCCATGTGAGAAGACATCATTTTCATAGGTACATGATAAATGGTATTCTCCTTGCAATTATTGTTCTAGTGACAAAAAGTTAGACTATAAGTTTTCAGCGTACACTGTGATCTAAAGCTTATCAAGTCCCTTTCTTGGGAGGCTGAAGACCATTATTCATATATAGTATGGATCATGCTCCTTAAATTCATTAGACCACACTTTTCTACAGTGAAACACACGTAACATTAAGAAATAAAACGTCAAAAGACGGCTTTCAATGACCCATCAGATCACTTTTGAGATCACTTTTGCATTTTTGATCATTCGTCACTAGAGACTACAAAATAAAACCTCAGTCCTCTACATTAATCTTTCTGTAGTTCTCAGCACGAAAAATCACCTTGGGGTGGGAAGAGGTTTGTTTAAAATTCTATAATTTGAAATTTAAAAGTGTTTGTGTCTTATTTTCTCAAAAAATACAATTTTTATACTACTTTGGTTTTATAAAAACAAATAGCATATGCAACATACTTTATATTTCTGTCTATATGACTTTGTGGTAGATAGGCATATGAGCAGAAACAGGCATGTTATAATAACATGAAATGATACAGGAAAATTTTAAATGCTGTAATAATGTGTATTTATAGTTTGGTTTGTTCAGTGCTCAAGCTTTTAGGCCTTTTTTTCAGTTCATGGAGTTTGAAATTTTACTATTTCTGCTATGAACTAGAAGGACATAAAGTACCCTGGAGAGAAACTGAAAAAGAAAATATTACTCCCTATAAAATGTGAATACCTGTGTGGCCGCTCAGGTGTCGGAAATACATTTATTATGGATTAGTCTTTCCCCAAAGGGAGGTGGGCTATGGAAATAACAAAGGAGAACAGGAAATCACTGGCAGTAACAATGGACGGCTATTTGTTTTATGGTAGTTCTGAAAAGTACCTGCCTTCTCAGTTTAAAATAAGAGGGCACTCTGAAAAAAGGCTCATTTCCCTGGCAAAGACCCTCTCATTTCATTTAGTTCTTTATTCTGTTCAAGATGTAAAATAAATAGAATATAATACATGGGTATTTTTTCTCTGTCTCCTTCTTCTGTTGTAACAATGCAGACTAAACTTCCTGTAACATACGAGTTAGGTCTTCCAAGTCTGTTATGAAGACTGTGACTTTCTTATTTTGCCCAAATAATAGAAGTGATTTATCAAATACTTACAGTCTGTCAGGTCTTGCTACCTGCACATTATACATAAAGTACTGCTTGATTTTCACAACAGATCTGTAAGATAGGTTCATATTATTATCCTCAAATGAAGAAAGTAAGACTCAGAAAGGTTGTATCACTGGCTTCAAGCCTTTCAGCAAGTAAATTATAGTTCAAATGCTCAGCTTTGATCTGTTTGACTCTAATGTCCATGTTATTTAAAATTAATACCAAAAATCTTTTTTCAAAATATGCAACATTAAATTCTATGTCAATGAATGTGTATATCTGCCAAGGTAAAGGAGTGGCTCAAACATAATTGAAGGTTCTGAAGGTCACAGTGTATTATAAATAAGCCAGACTGAAAATAGAAGATTATCCAGCTATTGTATAAAAAAAAGTAGTAGCTTGTAGAACTGAATAACTTAGATTCTAACCCAGTCACTAAACATTTTGGCTTTGAAAGTGCAAAGGGTGAGTTTATAAACCCCAACATTCTCTTTAGGACTCTCATATTGCAATTCTAGATTAAACAAACATAAAGCAGAATCATACTAAAAATATCCTCTCCACTTTATATGGATTTTTATTTGTCACTGTCTTACTTATTTTTAACTGTTCCACATTTACATCAATTTATTCTAACACTAGTCTTTGGAATGTCAGAAATTGGCTTAGTCATTAGTCTCTATGCAAACAAGACTATCCCACTGACAAAAATTCTCTCCTTTGATCGCACTTTAGTCTGGTTCCTCTAAGCTCTCTGCTCCAACCTTGGGCTTCAGTCTCCATCCTTGTAGAGTCCAGATTTAGCAGAAATCCTGTCAAGTCACTTTAGAGAGAATCCCCACTCTGGGTGTCTGGTCGCCCCTGAGTCTTGACCAAATTTCTTATGCCCCACCATCCCCCACAGGTGACATCTGATCATTGGAGCTTGGCTTCAGTAAAAATCCTGTTGGGACAGTTTAGCAAGAATTAGCCTACCCTTTTGATAATTATCCATTCCCCTGAACCACCCTGCAAATCAGCTTCTCCCTTATTACATCCCCACTTTTCCTGCTATGTTCAAAACTGAGACCTATCTCTCTCCCCTTGTGTAAAACCTCCATCATAGTCGTCCCTTTGAATGCAGGCTTCCTTACTATCTTTCATGAGTGTCAGAATAATTTTTTTTTTCTTCAAAACATCTCATTAGGTTTATCACAGACTTACTAAAGAGAAATCAACATATTTCATAAAAATCCCTTTAGGATTCAGACAGGTGCTAATTAATCCTTTATCATTCTAAATTTTATTAGCAACCTTGATTTTACAGATGAAATGAACAGCAAAAAACGATTTTATTATGAGACTAAGTGAGAATTTGACAGGAAAACCATGTCTTCCAACTGAAGTAACAGCAACAAAAACAACAAAAAAGCACTTACTTTTTAATAGCAGGCTAATTAATAAAATGTTCTCTTTTGAAAATCTACATCAGAAATAAAATGGCACTAATTACTTGACGAGTCCTCTTTTAATTTACTCAAATCCAACATAATCATTACTTGTGAGGGAGGTGTAAAAACACCTTTTGCTATTTGAACAAGGCTGCCTCTTACGCAGTGTTCAAAACTTAGTCTCTAAGGGGAAAGACAGTATTTGGGAAAAGAACCTTAAACTAAGACTTCTACTTTTCTTCCCTTGATGAGCTTCTCAGTGAAGTCATGCATGGGGTTTACCAAAACCTTTGACTCCACTTTACATCTTTACGCAGACACTGCCCAGGCAGGAAGCAAGCACTGTAATAGGGAGAACTAGTCTTTATTAGTGACTAAGGAGCCGTTTTAGGAACATCAGCAAGAGCAGAGTGACAAGGCACTAAAGTTTGGAGACACACTGGCTGGACTTCTTTTGGCTAGTCAAAGTCGCTCAGTCGTGTCCGACTTTTTGTGACCCCATGGACTCAAAAGTCCATGGAATTCTCCAGGCCAGAATACTAGAGTGGGTATCCTTTTCCTTCTCCAGGGGATCTTCCCAACCCAGGAATCGAACGAGGGTCTCCTGCATTGCAGGCGAATTCTTTACCACCTGAGCCATCAGGGCTACTGCTGCTGCTGCTAAGTTGCTTTAGTCATGTCTGACTCTGTGCATGAGCCTCAAAGGCATGATGGCACGTTTTCAAAGGAGGAAGGTCAATGGGCTATACCTCTATCTCTATGCATATCTGAAATCTGTGTATGATATAATTCAGAAGGGGTTTAAGTGATTAATTTAAAAAAAAATTACAATGCTATCACTGGAGTAGTGAGGTTACAAGTTATACTTTTGTTGCATTCTATTTTTTACATTTCCCAAATTTTCTTAGTGAAGGTACATGGCTTTTGTTTTAAGTATATGATTGGTCAAGCAAAATAAAAAGAGATTACAATATTTAAACAAAAGAATTAGCTAACTTGATCAAAAAGGTATCACATCAAATGTTGAATCATACATATTCTTTTTAATCACTTATGAAATTTCACAAAAGATATTCTATGTACAACTTTTGCCAAATGTCACTTGATTCCTCTCAGTAACAACTGGTAAAGTTAGGCTAAATTCTGTAACAGAAAGATAAGGTTGTTCTCTAGATAACTCACAATTTTTAAAAAAAAAATCAGGAGATTAGAAAATATTTAGAGCTAGGTAATATATATTTAAATAGGTAACATAAAACATTAAAAACTCATGATAGGCAGCTAAAACAGTACTCAGAGAGAAACTTATGCCATCAGCTGCATATTATCAAAGGAGAAATACTGATAATTAATGAACTAAGCACGCAACTTAAGAAATGTGAAAAAGAAAGTTACAGGATGGAAATAATACAATCAAACGCAATAAGGACATAAGGGTTGGTTCTGAATACGTTGACATTAACAGTGTTTGTTGAAAGCATAATATTAAAAAGGGAAACATATTTAATCAACTGACATCAATTTTAACTAATAAATATGAAAGTTTGATGAAATAGATAAATTTCTAGAGTGGATGATTTAAGAAGATTAAGATCTCTTACTACTGATGGTTTTATTAGTGAGGTGTATGAAGTATTTGAGGACAAATACAGAATCTAACCATTAAATCTACCTGGGGCCAAACTATGGCGGAGCTAATGAAGGTAGTGGCGACCTCCTACGAAAGGTCCCCTGCACGCACTGCTGCACTCAGTGCCCCCAGCCCTGCAGCAGGCCACCGCCGACCCACGCCTCTGCTGGAGACTCCTGGACGCTTACTGGCAAGTCTGGGTCGGACTCTTGTGCGGTCACTGCTCGTTTCTCCAGAGTCCTGGTGTGCACAAGGTTCTGTTTGTGCCTGCCATGAATTTGTCTTCCAGACCTGTGTAAGTTCCGGTGGCTCTATGGTGGGGTTAATGGCAACCTCCTCCAAGAGGGCTTATGCCATACCCAGTTCTGCTGCACCCAGAGCCCCTAGCCTTCAGGCAAGAATACACAGAAGAGCTATACAAAAAAGATCTTCACAACCCAGATAATCATGATGGTGTGATCACCAGCCTAGAGCCAGACATCCTACAATGCGAAGTCAAGTGGGCCTTAGGCAGCATGACTACAAATAAAGCTAGTGGAAGTGATGGAATTCCAGTTGAGCTATTTCAAACCCTAACAGATGATGCGAGCAAAGTGCTGCACTCAATATACCAGCAAATTTGGAAAACTCAGCAGTGGCCACAGGACTGGAAAAGGTCAGTTTTCTTTCCAACCCCAAAGAAAGGCAATGCCAAAGAATGTTCAAACTATCGTACAACTGCACTCATCTCACACACTTGTAAAGTAATACTCACAATTCTCCAAGCCAGGTTTCAACTGTACGTGAACCATGTACTTCCAGATGTTCAAGCTGGATTTAGAAAAGGCAGAGGAACCAGAGATCAAATTGCCAACATCCATTGGATCATCGAAAAAGCAAGAGAGTTCCAGAAAAACATATATTTCTGCTTTATTGACTATGCCAAAGCCTTTGACTGCATGGACCACAAAAAACTCCAGAAAATTTTGAAAGAAATGGGAATACCAGACCACCTGACCTGCCTCCTGAGAAATCTGTATGCAGGTCAGGAAGCAACAGTTAGAACTAGACATGGGACAATAGATGGGTTCCAAATTGGGAAAGGAATACATCAAGGCTGTATATTGTCACCCTGCTTATTTAACTTATATGCAGAGTACATCATGAGAAATGCTGGGCTGGAAGAAGTACAAGCTAGAATCAGGATTGCTGGGAGAAATATCAATAACCTCAGATATGCAGATGACACCACCCTTATGGTAGAAAGTGAAGAGGAACTAAAAAGCCTCTTGATGAAAGTGAAAGACGAGAGTGAAGAAGTTGTCCTAAAGCCCAACATTCAGGAAATTAAGATCATGGCATCTGGTCCCATCACTTCATGGCAAATACATGGGGAAACAGTGGAAACAGCTACTTTATTTTGGGGGGCTCCAAAATCACTGCAGATGGTGACTGCATCCGTGAAATTAAAAGATGCTTGCTCCTTGTAAGAAAAGTTATGACCAACTTAGATAGCATATTGAAAAGCAGAGACATTACTTTGCCAACAAAAATCTGCCTAGTCAAGACTATGGTTTTTCCAGTAGTCATGTATGGATGTGAGAGTTGGACTATAAAGAAAGCTAAGTGCAGAAGAATGGATGCTTTTGAACTGTGGTGTTGGAGAAGACTCTTGAGAGTCCCTTGGACTGCAAGGAGATCCAACCAGTCCATCATAAAAGAAATCAGTCCTGAATGACAATTGGAAGGACTGATGCTGAAGCTGAAACTCCAATACTTTGGCCACCTGATGGGAAGAGCTGACTCATTTGAAAAGACCCTGATGCTGGGAAAGATTGAAGGCAGGAGGAGAAAGGGACAACAGAGGTGGGGATGGTTGGATGGCATCACCAACTCAATGAACATGAGTTTGAGTAAACTCCAGGGGTTGGTGATGGACAGGGAGGCCTGGCATGCTGCAGTCCATGGGGTCGCAAAGAGTTGGACATGACTGAGCAACTGAACTAAATTGAACCATTAAATAAAATATGAAAGATTAGAAAGAAGAAACAGTTTTTCTTTAAATATGATATAAATTTCAGTGTAGAAAATCCAAAGGTATCTGAGACAATTTATTAAAATAGTGTTTAGAAAAAAAAAAAAAGAAAGACTAATGAAAATAAATTAATATGAAAATGTATTATTATAAAGGAACAAACAATATTTATAAAAGACTATTTATGAGAGTTGTAAATATATAGTGTGTATTTTAAAGTATAATTGAAATATCTAGAAAAGTTTTAAATTTTATTACATGATGCTGGGATGATCTATTCTAAATAAATAAGATATACCAGGTTCATAGTTTGAAAGATTGTATGATTTTCAAGTTTCCCCAAATGTTTCTATACATTAAAGAATAAAAATCCAATAGACTTTCAGTGTAATTTGAAAACTAAATATGTAAAGTACACAGAAGTATAAATATTCATGAATAATTAAGATCTTCTTAAAGAATGATAACAAGAGGGTTTGTGTTAAAAGAAAAATGACTATAATATGGTAATTTAGGTCTAAGAATTTTGCTTATCAAAGATTATCATAGGATGAAAGAAAATGACAAAATTGGAAAAATATTTTCAGTTGATATCTTTTACAAAGGACTGATATTCAAAATATATAGTAATTTGTAATATGTAAGGAAAAGACAAGAAACATATATGTCAATAGGCAAAATAAAATAATATATCATAGTTTAGAAAACAAGGATGATAAAATTTTTTAAACATGTCAGCTCTTTAATAAACTGAAAAATGTGAAATAAAACCTCAATTACATAATCAATAAACTCTCACCAGACGGGCTATAACTGGTCTGACATAATTAGAACAAGTGCTTCCTCAAAAACATAGCCACTCTCTCCTCATGATAACCTGATTTTACAGCGGTGAGGGTGAAAAGCTCATGAGTTAAGTGAAGAAGCCAAAAAGGACAATAACAAACTTTGGGGTCTAGGGGGACAGACATGTGCCAGGCTCTCAATAAAAAAAAATTCATGAGGGCCACATTCAAAGACTAGAAACAGACTAGAAACGGGCTAAGCAGTAGTGACTGCAGCCCAGCCCAGACCCAGGTCCATTTCTAATTGTGTCCTGGCGATCAGCTTCACTCTTCCCTACAGCTCAATGGTAAAGAATCAACCTGCAAGGCAGGAGACACAGGTTCAATCCCTGGGTCAGGGAGTTCCCCTGAAGAAGGAAATGGCAACCCACCCCAGTATTCTTGCCTGGAAAATTCCATGGACAGAGGAACCTGGAGGGCTACAGGCCTCGGGGTCGCAAAGAGTCGGACACGACTGAGTGATAGGGTATGAGCGTGATCAGCTTCTTATCCTCTCTGCTTAACAAGAGAAAAGGGAATCATTCTGGGGAAAATAAAATGACCTACAGTCTTTTTCACACACTGCAGATGTAAAGTAAAAAGTGTCCGTGATCATCCATGTGAAGGGGAAAGAGAATGTGACCAACGATCAAAAGAAGAAAGAGACAAAAGCAGTGAGAAGCCCACAGATGAGCCTAATATTGGAGTCATGGCAGGATACTGAAAGTAACTAAGCACCATTTAAATATTTTAAAAAACAGAGGAAATTAAATAAATAGGGAATAATTGTGGTATGGAAGTGGAATTTTGAGGAAGTAACAGATATTTTAGAACCAAAAAAATACAAATAACTAAAACTGAGATCACACTGGATGCATTAAACTACAGGCTCAACAAAGGAGTTCCTGTTCAGAGTCACAGGGCTTATTGGTAAGTGAGCTGACCCTGCAACAGAGAGTTCTCGTTTGCGGGGAGTTTTAGCACATCGAGTTAGTGTAGAAGCAAAAATTCTGGAACTTTCTCCCTGATGCAAATGTTCATTTAGATCTGCCAAAATTTGAAGCTGCCTATTTGCTTATCTTGGGGCTTCTCTGGTGGCTCAGATAGTAAAGAATCCACCTGCAGTGCAAGAGACCTGGGTTCAATCCCTAGGTCGGGAAGATCACTTGTAGAAGGGAAAGGCAACTTACTCCAGTATTCTTGCCTGGAGAATTCCATGAACTGAGGAGCCTGGCAGGCTATAGTCCATGGGATGGCAGAGTCAGACACAACTGAGCTACTAACACACACACGTTTGTTTATCTTAGAGCAGAAAGGAAATACAGTGAACAAGAAGGACTGTATGTTAAATTTGGAAAAAAATATGTAAAAATGCATATGGTTACTGATGAAACTGGAAGGTAAATATAAACACCAATACAGTATACTAACACATATATGTGGAATTTAGAAAGATGGCAATGACGACCCTGTATGCAAGACAGCAAAAAAGACACAGATGTGTATAACGGACTTTTGGACTCAGAGGGAGAGGGAGGGGGGAGATGATTTGGGAGAATGGCATTCTAACATGTATACTATCATGTAAGAATCGAATCACCAGTCTATGTCTGATGCAGCATACAGCATGCTTGGGGCTGGTGCATGGGGATGACCCAGAGAGATGTTATGGGGAGGGAGGTGGGAGGGGGGTTCATGTTTGGGAACGCATGTAAGAATTAAAGATTTTAAAATTAAAAAAAAATAATAAAATTTAAAAAAAAACAAAGTTTACAGAGAATGGTGAATGTAAGTTGTTTTTAATTCATAAATATTATTTTTTAAAAGGGCTATATGTTATTTTATCTCCTATTTGACCACTTCCAATTTGCCTTGATTCATGGACCTAACATTCCAGGTTCCTATGCAATATTGCTCTTCACAGCATCAGACCTTGCTTCTATCACCAGTCACATCCACAACTGGGTATTGTTTTTGCTTTGGCTCCATCCCTTCATTCTTTCTGGAGTTATTTCTCTACTGATCTCCAGTAGCATATTGGGCACCTACTGACCTGGGGAGTTCCTCTTTCAGTATCCTATCATTTTGCCTTTTCATACTGTTCATGGGGATCTCAAGGCAAGAATACTGAAGTGGTTTGCCATTCCCTTCTCCAGTGGACCACATTCTGTCAGACCTCTCCACCATGACCCTCCCGTCCTGGGTGGCCCCACAGGGCATGGCTTAGTTTCACTGAATTAGACAAGGCTATGGTCCATGTGATTAGATTGACTAGTTTTCTGTGGAAACAGTGGTAGACTTTATTTTGGGGAGCTCCAAAATCACTGTAGATGGTGATTACAGCCATGAAATTAAAAGACACTTACTCCTTGGAAAGTTATGACCAACCTAGATAGCATATTAAAAAGCAGAGACATTACTTTGCCAACAAAGGTCTGTCTAGTCAAGGCTATGGTTTTTCCAGTGGTCATGTATCGATACGAGAGTTGGACTGTGAAGAAAGCTGAGCACCAAAGAATTGATGCTTTTGAACTGTGGTGTTGGAGAAGACTCTTGAGAGTCCCTTGGACTGCAAGGAGATCAGTCCTGGGTGTTCTTTAGAAGGACTGATGCTGAAGATGAAACTCCAGTACTTTGGCCACCTCATGCGAAGAGTTGACTCATTGGAAAAGACTCTGATGCTGGGAGGGATTGGAGGCAGGAGAAGGGGACGACAGAGGATGAGATGGCATCACTGACTTGATGGACATGAATTTGAGTGATCTCCAGGAGTTGGTGATGGACAGGAAGGCCTGGCGTGCTGCAATTCATGGGGTCGCAAAGAGTCAGACATGACTGAGTGACTGAAAAACTGAACTGATGTTATTTTATTACATAAATCATTGTTCAAATTCTGTTTTTGCTGTTCACCAACCTTGTGACCTTGGTTCAATTTCTTAATCTTCCTGAACCTGTTATTAGTATTTTACCTGTGAAAATAAGATAACAATAAGACTCAAAATATGAGGGACAAATAAAATTGTCAACAAGATGTTTATGATGACCAGGCATCTACCAGATGAACAATCATTGCTAATTCCATTAATTTTTATTATGGGTAAATTTAAAACAACTACTAACATTTCTCTAAGTTGGCACAGTGTAATGCTGCTTAATACATGTTATTTATTGAGAGCTTCACCCAGGGTAATAATTGTTTAGTAATAGTTGCTTGGGCTTCCCCGGTGGCTCAGTGGTAAGGAATCCTGAAATGCAAGATGTAAGAGATGCAGGTTTGCTTAATGATGGTCATAGAAGCTTGCCTAGTCTATTCAAATCTGGGCTTTCATAAGAAAGAATATGACAAAAACTTCTTGAGTACAAATTCATTTTTTGTTTCTCTTGTATACATGCATTAAGATAGTACACAGTTTGATATATTGTTTGCAAAGCTTTTTATGGTTTTTAGGATAAATTATTGCTAATTTTGGGGGGGATAATCATTTTTCTTTCAAAATGTGGCTGCCAATCCCCAATCATAAAGTTGTTGCTGGTAACAAATGTATCTGCATAGGATGTGCTTGAAGGGAATTATATAAACAATATGGATTTTTTTTTTTTCCCTCTTCTACAGGATATGATTTTGCAAGTTGCAACAAACCTCTACAGAATTGATCTTAGGCCAAGTCTGTCTCTATTAAATTGAAATGATATGTTGGGAGTTATTTTCACCTGGTCAAGCTATTTCAGAAAGAAAACAGCATTTCCAAGATGTAGTGAATGAGCACCTTGAAAATGTTCATAAACACAATCAGCAGTTCATTATGATATCAAGTATCACAAGGTAGGCAGGATCAAAAATAGACACAGCAGGTAATTACAACAGTGAGCATCAGCTAGTTAAGTCCAGATTTATCTTCCCTGATGCCAGTCTCCTTCCTGTTGCTTTTATCAAGAGTAAGTGAAAACTTCATTCTTTCCTTTCTTTCTTTTCCATCTAATTGGATTATCCATCAGAAGATGCTGCCATGGAAAAGCGAGTACGTTCATTTCCAGGTTCACATTCTTTACATTCCATTTGTATCTTGACAAGAGTATGAAAGGGAAAAATAATTCTATTCATCCTGTGAATATAATTCTATGTCACATTTTACTCCTTTTACAGATTAAGGTTTCTCAGGTATTAATTTTGAAATGTTTGTGTCTACATTGAGTTTCTCAATTGGTTTTCTTGTTTTCTGCTTGCTTTTTATGAAAGTTGGAAAGAAGGAGGGGTTATCTGTGTTCAGATACTTACTATTCTTTCTATGATTCCACCCTGGATTATTAGGAAGCAAGTCAAATCCTTGTTCTTGTCTTACTTGTGTCTATTTTTTATATTATCCCACGAGTTCACATATTGGTTTATCTGGTGCCTTTCATTAGACTAAGAACCTTCATCGCTGGTTTCTCTATTTTGCAGATCAATGTGATATGTCTATGTGTCTCTGCCTATGTTGAAAGTGAGAAATTTATTCATTTGCTTAGAATCTGCAAGGTTAAAAAATAAAAACCAAAACTCTTTTTTTCTTTTGTAAGACAAGGCATATTTTTCTTTCTTGTTAAGGTATTTCATTTTTTCATGCTTCCATACAGTGGCGAGAACTTTCAATATAATATTGACTAGAATGGAGAGGAAAAATATACTTGTCTTGTTTCTGAACCACAGGATATTTGTAAATTCCCCTTATCACACTGAGAAAATTCTCTTGTATTGCTAGTTTCTAGAAAGTTTTTAACATGAAATGGTGTTTAATTTTGTTGCTGCTTTTACTATAATTATTAAGACAGTCATTTTTTAAAATAATTTATCTATTGCAGCAAAACAATATTATCACAAATTAGCAACATGTCACACATTACTTTCAGTTTCTAGTTTGGCATGTAGGGAGCTTAGAAGTCATCACTCCCTCCTAACAAGTAAAAATCTAAATGAACTGAAAAGTCAACAGCCCTTCTAAGATGTGTCAGAGAATTGAGGCCAGAGGGCAAACCACCAACCCCAAAATTGGAGAGACAGAGAAAGGCAGAAATAAAGAATCACAACATGAGCAAAAACCAATGAACAGAAGCTTCGGTTAGGATCACTCCCCAGGCAGGAAGACTACACCGTAACTAAAGTATGGCTGGAGGCTCAGTGTGGACACGTCTGAAAATTAAAAACCCCAGGGGAGCCAGGCACAGAGGGAGCCCTGCATTTCTGTGACTTCACCTCTGGAAGCCATACCAGAAGCCAGAGGACAAAAACACCTTACTTACAGAGCAGCAAAGAAAACAATCACATCTGATTGCTCAGAAACCATGCAGGCAGGCAGAGAGTGGAGTGAACTACTTTAAAGTACTGAGAGAAATGATCACCAACCTAGAATTCTATACCCTGTGAAATTATCTTTCAAAGATGAAAGAGAAATAAGAGCTTTCTCAGATAAACAAACACTGAGGAAATTTGTTGCCAGTGATCCACTACATAAGAAACATTCAAATAAGTTCTCCAGAGAGGAGAAAAATGACAGGTCAGAAACTCAGATTTGCATAAAGAAAGCAAGCATTGGAAAAGGAATAGGACAAAATAAAAATTTTCATTTTTCTCATTCTTAACTGATCTAACAGATAACAGTTTCTTAAAAATAATGGCAACAATCTATGCAGTTTTATGTGTATATATATATTTATATATACACATACACACTTACGTATAAGTAAAATGAATGACATCAGTACAGGGACAAGAGAGAGGAATTAGGAACAATTCGTTATTATAAGGCACTTGTATAATTTATGAAGAGTTAGTATTGTTATTTGCAAGACTTGAATTGTGTGCCAGTCACTCGGCCATGTCTGACTCTTTGCAACCCTCTGGACTGCAGCCTGTGAGGTTCCTCTATCCATGGAATTGTTCAGGCAAGAATACTGGAGTGGGGAGCCATTCCCTTCTCCAGGGGATCTTCCCAACCCAGGGATTGAACCAGGTCTTCTGCATTGCTGACAGATTCTTCACCATCTAAGCCATCAGGGAAGCCCTGACTTGAATTAGGTGTAATTTATACTGCAAACTGTAGGGCAATCACTGGAAAACAAAAAAAATAAGTAGTATACTTTATATGGAATTAGGAAAGGAAATAGAATCATATAAAATGATCAGTTAAAACTGTAAAAGGCAGAAACAGTAGAAGACAAAATCAGGAGGAAAGAACAAGGGCAAGAGATACAGAAGAGTCGAAAAGAGTAACAAATGTAATAGATATTAATCCAGCTACATCAACAGTCACTTTAAATGTCAAATCTAAATATGTCAATTACAAGACAGAGATTATCCAACTGGATTAAAAAGAAAAGATCAGTCCCAAGTGTATTTGTTTGGGAACGCATGTAAGAATTAAAGATTTTAAAATTAAAAAAAAATAATAATAAATAAAACATATAAAAAAATAAATAAATATAAAGACATATACAGATTAAAAGTAAATGGAGAAAGAGATATCATGCTAAAGTTAATCAAAAGAAAGCAAGAGTAGCTTTTTAATTTCTTTGGAGCAAGTGAAGATATTTGGGATAAAGAACAGCATTACTAATAATAAAGGGGTCAGTCCTCCAAGAAGACTAGCAATCTTTAATGTATGTGCACCTAACAGGGAAGTGCCCAAATAAGCGAGGCCAAAGCTGATAGAACTATAAGGAAAAATAGATGAACGGAGTGTCATAGTTGAGACGACAATACCTCTCTGAGAAATGGGCAGCCTAGCAGACAGAAAATAATCAGAATATTCTTCTCACTCTTACTTGGAACATTCACCAAAACAGACCACTTCCCAGGTCAAAAATACACCTTAACAAATTTACAAGACTAGAAATCATACAGAGTCTGCTCTCAGACTATAATAGGATTAAACTAGAAATCAATAGCAGAAAGATAGCTAGAAGATCCTCAAATACTTGGAGACAAAACAGTATATTTCTAAGTAACACAAAGGTCACAGAAAAAGTTTCAGTGAAATTAAAAAAAATTGTTTTTAACTAAAAGCAAAAGGAAACACAACTTATCAAAGTTTCAGGAAGGTAGTGAAAGCAGTTTCATGTCTTTTTCCCAGATGTCTAGTAATTTACTCACAGCAATTCCTGTAGTTGTTAATCCTTCATGGGCAGAAACAGAAGTCTTCGAAATATGTTTAGTTATTTACAGTGTGTGTGTGTGTGTGTGTGTGTGTGTGCGTGTGTGTGCGTGTGTGTGTATGCACTCATGTCCAACTCTTTGCAGCCCCATGGACTGTAGCCCACCACACTACATTTTATTCCTCTGCCAAAGGAATTTTCCAGGCAAGAATACTACCTTATTTGTTTTGATATTTTCTTATTTGTTTGATTTCCTTTCCTCTAAATTTCTGCGTTAAAGTCTTTTCAAAAGGCAGTCATGTTCAACAGAAAATATAATCACAGAATTTAGATTCAAAACATTTGCAAGCAGCTATCTATGTGATCCACTTAAATTATTTAAATTGTTACCCACTTTTCTCACCTACAAAATAAGCATGCTTACATCTCTCTTGCAGATTTGCTAGATAGATTACGAATGGTATTTTTAAATATCTGGGGCTCAATAATAAATGATAGTTATGATTATTTATAAATTGTAACTAGTAATATGTTTCTTCATTCAGCATTGAATATTACAATGATAAAATGATGTAGCTTCTGAATATATATATGTATAAATACATATATATATGCAAACTTTCAATGAGAGCAAATTTAATAAGTTTAATATAGAGGGGAAGGGTAATAGTTATCATAAGATCTTAGAGGAAATATGGCAAACCATAACTATTTTCAGCATTAAGATAACCAAGAAACTTAAAATAACCAAAACATTTATAAATTTAAGTATAAATTATTAGTGGCTAAACACATGAGAATTCCATTATATCTAATATAAATTACTAGTGGCAAAGCACATGAGAATTCCATGAACAGACGAGCCAGGTGGGCTACAGTCCGTATGACATGACTGAGAGACCAGCACTTTCACATGCTCCAAAACAGGGCACTGTAATTGACTAGGCATTAAGGTCTTGCAGTTTTATCAATGAGGAAGGGTGTTTAGCAATCATCATAATGAGACAGTTGGTTTTGCTTATTAAAAAATATTTAGTGTTTTCTCTTTCTCCATTCCCTGTCACAGTTGAGATGACAAAGTTAATGAACTGCACATTTTGTCAGGGCACTGTTAGTGTAAATTGGTTTTGTTCCCAAGCTTGTTTATACACTGCGTTTATTACTGTAATTGTACACTTATTGCATAAATTAATGAGATATGAGTGTGAACAGGGATATTTGTATTTGAGACTACACTGAGTGCTTTGTAAAGACTATCAAGGTGAAACAAACATATTTCTGATTGACTTCCTATAGGCCAGATCAAGGAGTTAGTTAAGGGGGAAATCATTAAAAAGTAAAGGAATTTTTCTTTAAATTGCTATTAACTGAAGTGAGGTGAGGGGATGACAGAGGATGACATGGCTGGATGGCATCACTGACTTGATGGATGTGAGTCTGAGTGAACTCCAGGAGTTGGTGATGGACAGGGAGGCCTGGCGTGCTGCCGTTCATGGGGTCGCAAAGAGTCGGACACGACTGAGCGACTGAACTGAACTGAACTGAAGTCAAGTGAAAGTCGCTCAGTTGTGTCCGATCTTCACAACCCCATACAGTCCATGGCATTCTCCAGGCCATAATACTGGAGTGGGTGAAAGTGAAAGTGAAGTCACTCAGCCATGTCCAACTCTTTGTGACCCATGGACTGTAGCCCACCAGGCCCCTCCGTCCAAGGGATTTTCCAGGCAAAAGTACTGGAGTGGGTTGGCATTTTCTTCTCCAGGGGATCTTCCTGACCCAGGGATCGAACCCAGGTCTCCTGCATTGCAGGTAGATTCTTTACCAGCTGAGCTATGAGGAAAGCTTGCTGTAAGTACTTTTAAACTTTCATTTTTCTTTTAAAAAACAGAAATATTTTGGATGATATAGTGTGGTTATGTTTTATGCAATAAAATCAACACAGCAATTTTTTCAAAAAACCCCATACTCAGAAGAAAATTTTTGGCCCTAAAGCAAAAATAAAGAATAAATATACAATCTTATGTCCTAAATTCAAATCCAATTTTTTAGCTCTAATTTTTTAAAATAGTCTCACTTTAATTAAGCTTAAAAAAAAAAAGCAATCATCTGCTCCTTCTCACTATCAGATAGAGGTTTTGTAAAGTAAAGCTAACAAAACATGCAACATTATTCTCTGCCCCTCTTTGACATCTTACCCATTTCCTTTACTTATTTTTGTAAAGTGATACCTTTTTAACCTTCGATCCTCTCTTTTATTGGAGATGTTCAATAAATAACAAGTAAAATGATAACTGCTTATAAGGTACCAGTCTCTTGAGTTAAGGAAAAGAATAATTGGAAACATCCATTGTCCAATCCAGGTAAAGATTCTTGGAGTGACAGGTGTCATAACCAGTGAGTACCCAGGGCTCTCAAATGCCATTCTAAGTGTCAAATAATTACCAAAAGACAAAGTGATTCATGCTCCTGAAAGGATTTGGACAAAATAGATCAATCATTATATTATATAAGTATATAAACATATAAACTTGGTGATTGGAAAACACATAAGCAGGACCCTCTCATTCTAGTTAGAATTCAATGGAGAGTTCCCATCAGAATTGACATTTAATATGATTTTAGGACAAATGATTTAAAGACATGGAGCGTTAGGGATAGAGGCACAGAAACAAGAGAGAAACAAGACAAAGAAGAAACAGCTAGAGAAAGAAACAACACACAGATAAGTAATTTAGAAAAATCATATCATAGACTATCAAAATGGCATGAGAAGCTAGACCATAAATCACATAATCTAGATTCTTAAAATTATCCTAAAGATAAACGTCCTTCTGAAAGTGTCAACAAAGGGATGAGTAAAGGGATGAGATGATAAGTTTTCATTTGACAAAGATCACTTTATTCAGTAATTACAGGCTATGAGATTTGGTGCTACAGTGGTATGTTATGATGCTCATACTAGCTGTCATGGTTCTGGTTAAACACCCTTCATTATGTTTCTGCGTGTGAGCATGTGTGTATGTGTCTAAAATGAAGTCATAAAAGACACCATGTATCTTGAGTCATTTGTAAACCTTTTTTCCTCCAAACTTACAAGTAATTCAAAGAAAATCCATTTTTTTTTCTGAAAAAAATTTAAGGTAAAAGTGGAGGAATCAGGAAAATACAAACAATGAATAGCTTGTTTGACTTAACGTGTTTACAGACATTATTGGAGTGCTTGTTGTGTGTCAGGCACTATAATAGTGGGGATTTAGAAGTAAACAAAAGACAAATATTCCTGCTCTTCCAAGATTCTTTAATTCCTTACTTCACCTGGTTAATATACACCTGCCTGCACAATCCACTTCTACTCAGAAAACAACAACAAAAAAAAAACCAAAAATCAGTCTTCTTTTCACACACAGAAAATACAAACTAAGTTTTAGTACATTATGATTATGTGACATGAATTAGAAATTTACTTAAACTCACATTTCTGAATATTGTACAAGATACAATCTTGCACTTCATTCTGGAAAAATCTCTTCAAGGATTTTTTCCAGCCTAAAGGCTTGAAAGACAGAGCTAACAACTCCCTCCAAAGCAAAGGAGAGGTTTGTTTACAGTCTTGAAAGGAGAGAGAGTGCGGCCTTCCAACACAAACAACAGACACTCTTGCTGCCCTGTGATAAGAGGTAGGGTTCCCACAGCTCGGCTGTTTGCTGCAATGCACACACAGGTGTCACCTGGCCCTCTTCACAATACCCTGTGGAAATTAGATTTCAGGGAACTAGAGTGAAGTGTAAGACTCTGGCTATTGCTGTAATAAACTGTTCTCTGTCTCTGACCCAAGAGCTTCATGTTGTCCAGCAGTGTTCAAGGAACTGAAGCTGCCGATTTAATAGCTTGCATGCAGGGTAAAGTCTTAGGTTCATCAAAATTCTTGATAATAAGTATCTCTTTTTCATAGTTCAAATTTTATCAAAGTCACAAATCAAAAACATCTAGAGATGATAATGCAATGATTATAAGTTCCTGAAACATATCAAAAGTTATAAAGCTGTACTGACAAGACATAAGACTCAAATGGAAAGCTATACCATGTCCATAGAGAGAGTCAACAATGTAAATACATCAGTTGTGCTCAAATTAACCACCTACTTAACTGCATATCAATTGAAATTAAATAAGCTATTTTATGGAAATCCTATTGGGAGGTTGGTAGAATTGAGGGTAGAAGAAGTAGAATTAGCATGGAAATGATGCACCAATTTCTATACCCTCTACACTTAGTATAACACGGAAAATGTTTTCATAAATAATATGCACTGCTTTCCCTAATGTTAACAATGAAAATGCTTAGAAATGGTTTAACACAGTTATATATAATAAAAAGTAAGAAATTACAAAGTACTTCAGGGTACAAAGTTAGAATCTGGGGTGAACTATATAGTCAGGCTTTTCTCTTCATCTGGAAATGTTAGTGAAAGTACTTTGGCTTTATTTTTTGTAGCCATGCACTTTGATTGAGCATGCCTGCATGCATACAGGATTTGTATTTAAATGATTTTAACTGGATAAAACATCAAAATTTGAAACCCAGTGACTAAATTACATATATTTCAGTGCCATTAGAAAGATATTTAAATAAATTAAACAGCAAGGAAAAAATGACAACTTATTTTGCCTTTTACAGAACAAAATGTTTTTTTGTACCTTTATTCATTTGTTTGAAAATGAGACAAAATGTATGTCAAGCTTATCAATGAACTTTTGGAAGCCCTGCTCTCCTGTTATGAGATAGTCTGTTACCGTCTGACAAATCTGGTCACTGTGAAAAAAAACCCAGCATAAAATGATGACAGAAGCATTCGGATATATTAAAGTTCTTGCTAAACATTCTGTATCTGAAGGCTTCAAAATTCTAAGAGGGGAACAACTGAACATATGCACAGAAAAAATAAATCTAGACACAGACCTTATGTACTTTATGAAAATTAACTCCAAGTGGATGGTGGGCATAAATGTAAAATGCAGAACTAGAAAACTCATAGAAAATTACGTAGGATAGAAAGCTCCTAGAAGATAGCATAGGAGAAATCTGTATGACTCAAGTATGGTTGATTACTTTTCAGATACAACTCCAAAGTCATAATCCATGAAGGAAATAGTTGACATATACTACCTCAGCAAAATTTAAACCTTCTTCACCAAAGTAGAAAATGTGAAGAGAATTAAGAGGACAAGCCACAGACTACGAGAAAATATTTGCATGACACATTCCCATAAAGGACTATTTATCCAAAATATATAAAGAACTCTTAAAACTCAACAATAAGATAACAACTGGCCATCATAGTGGGAAGGGATGAAGAGGTGGAGCATGGAAAGTTTTTAGAGCCATGAAAATATTTTGTATGACACTGGAATGATAAGTGCATGGCACACATTTGTGCTGACCCATGGAACACAAAACATTGAGAGTGAATCCTAATGTAAACTGTATAGACTCAGAGTGACAATGATATGTCAGTGTAGTTTCATCAGCTGTATTGAGTGTACTGCTCTGATGGGGGAAGCTATTTTACTTTCATTTTTATATGCAGCCTTAGAAATCCGTAGTCACATACTTAGGCTGTGCTGTTTATTTTTTATCCAGTTAATTCACTTCTTTTTAATTCTCCTGTTAATCTTCTCTTTCTTTTGAATATAAAATGTTATATACTGTTTAAAATTTTTGAATTTTTTAAAGTTCACTGAAAAGTCCAAGTACAAATTTCTCTTTGATTTTATTTACCTTTCCTGTTTTCTAGTTCATAATCTTTAACTTGCTATTGAAAATGTATGTATAAATATACCCAAAATTAGATGCTTAATTTGATTCAACATAGGTCAAGTATTTGACTGCAGCCTTAAATCAAAAGCTTGAGGAACATGGTCTGAGCAAAGGCAGTCATTTTCATAGATGTTGATTCTTACAGTCTTCTCTTTTTTGAGTTGGATGTCATTTTCAATGCAAAGAAAAGACAACCAGGGGCTTCAGAAACCTCAATCATTGCTCACGATCAGTTTCTAAGTCTCCAAGTCGTGTCTGACTCTTTCCATCCCCATGGGCTGCAGCATGCCAGGTTCCTCAGTCCATGGAGCTCTCCAGGCAAGAATACTGGAGCAGGTTACCATTTCCTTCTCTAGGGGGATCTTGCCAAACCAGAGATTGAACCCGCGTCTCCACAATTGGCAGGCAGATTCTTTACCACTGAGCCACCTGGGAAGCATAGATATCTCAAAAATGAGATTTTCATCAGCTAATATATAATGCATTTGGAGAAAAATCCTGAAATGGTCTCAAAAATAACTTGCAAATTCCCTAGAATTATCTTTAATTGTAAAATTAAATCAGAACATACAGTGCAATCATTTCATCTCAGGCTTACTTTCTAGCTATGTATACCCTGAGGTTAGGTATTCTCTGATTTTCCTCTTTTCCATTCTAGCCCAATGTTATTATCTCCTGTCCTTGTTTTTTCTTATAACTCTCTGACTTAATTTATTCAATATTGGTTATTTTCTTTTAATAACTTATTTTTCCCTTTCTCCAAACTCTGGTTCACTTTAGTTATGCTTAACTGTTTATGAATGAAATAAAACTTAAACAAAACTTAAACAAAACTTTCATTTAGAACATTATACCTTGACACATTCTTAATCGGTATTAAAAAGAAATAATACATACTCTTGGATTCTTTGGTAAATGCCATATGTCTGCATTTTCACTAGCCTGTAATTTCTATTTATTCTAAGCCATAATGGTTGTTTTGTGTGTGAGAGCAAATTGTAAATCTGGTTATATTTAGGGGATTCCCCACTGTATGGGATTTGAACTAAGATTTGTTTTGACCCCAACTGTTATTTCAGCATAAATCAAAGTCAAACAACTTGACCAAACTATTAAGGCCATTTGCCCAGCAAAAAGAAAAAAAAAAAACAAAACTTAACCCCAATCACATTTTCATTACTAACTAAATGTATTTTCTAGACCTATGCAAGTAACTGCTTTGATTTTGACCTCAGAATGTTTTACACACTTGGGGAAAATATATCTAATAAAACAAAAATTATAACAGGAAAAAAATTGTCTGGAAATATGTTTCAGATATAGGCATTCTACAAAAAGTGGCTTCTGAGATTAGAGATAAAGCTGTGGTAACTTCTAGAATTAACTCTTATTTCTAAGTAAACCTCTGGTTATATTAATGTACTCAGATGTGAATTGCTTTGCAAATATAACTTGCCTTTTCAAGTAAAATTAGGATAAATAAGGAAAATTATAACTGAAATTTTAATTGTATAGATTAATACACAAACAAGGTGTAAATACAGGCCAAAATAAAACAACATAAAATATCTTCATCTGGACGGACACTTCCCCCTGGTAATCTAGATATATAGTGTCATCCAGCCAGTGGTTGATAAATTCACTTGTTCATGAGTCCAGTGGGATGCATGTGAGTGACTCATAGTATAGGGGATCAAAGGTACATCTTAATCTTTAACTGAGAGTCATCAGAAAGCTATCACTGTTTTATATTCTTATTTTTTAATCTCTAAAAAGATTGACATTGTGTTATTTATCAGAAATAAGTTTACAAGCTGAACCTGCTTCAATCAGAGAGAAAAACACCTTAGCCCAGTGTGTTTCACACTTCAGATTACATACAACCTACAACTTTTCCATGAGTAAACATCAGTGAATTATATACAATTAATTAGAATAGCAAAAAAAAGGAAATATCAAAGTACCTCCCATGTGGTATTATCTAATGACTTTTTCATGTAAATTACATATTTCTGTATTAATGTGTCAGGATGTAAAATGTCTCTCTTATACCATGCAAAGTGAAAGTGTTAGTCACTTAGCTGTGTCTGACTCTTTGCAACCCCATGAACTGTAGCCTGCCATGCTCCTCTGTCCATGGAATTCACCAGGCAAAAATACTGGAGTGGGTAGTCATTCCCTTCTCCAGGGGTCTTCCTTACCCAGGGATCAAACCAGGTTTTCCTGCATTGCAGGCGGATTCTTTACGTTCTGAAGCACTAGGGAAGCCAGTGGTCAAAAAAAAAAAAAAAAAAAAAATCTCAAAGCTGGGGCCTGAGACAGCAAAATGACTGAGACTGAAATAACAGTGTGATCATGAAAGCATCTGTTGATTGTAGGCAGAGCTGACAAGCCTATACTCTGGTGAGTGACTGTTATTATCTGTAAACATTCATAAGTTAAAAGTTCCTAAGGAGAAGAATTTGTGCAACCCCAGTAAGCCTGACCTTAACTGCTCAGATATGTCTCAGCAGAATTCTGACCTCTCTTTGGTATTTCATCTTCTTCTCAGGTTAAGAAACACAACAATTGGTTGGGTATTTGAGAAACATTTTTTATGAGTGGTTTTGTTTTTTTTTTTTCCAGTTTTTTCTATAATATGGATTTCCTTTTTATTGACTCAGCAAGAAGATGGTAACTGCTTCACTTCCTGTCTTTCCTCTTTGTTCAAGCAGACCTTAGTGAAGAGACAGTCGCTCAGTCGTGCCCGACTCTTTGTGACCCCATGGACTAGAGTCCACAGAATTCTCCAGGCCAGAGTACTGGAGTGGGTAGCCTTTCCCTTCTCCAGGGGTCTTCCCAACCCAGGGATCAAACCCAGGTCTCCTGCATTGCAGGAGGATTCTTTACCAGTTGAGCCACCCATTAAACCTTGTGCCCACCACTGTCTTGAACTTTTAACCTCTATTTTTAGAGACTGTTCATTTTCTATAACATGGTCTTGGGACATACTTATCAGAAAGAGGCTTGATGGAAACATACTATTGGTCACTTTCTAACCTATTTATTCCTGAAACTTAGTACTATGGCACATTGCTTATTTAATTGCAACTGAAGATGCTTTAGAACTGTGGTGTCGGAGAAGACTCTTGAGAGTTCCTTGGATTGCAAGGAGATCCAACCAGTCCATTCTGAAGGAGATCAGCTCTGGGATTTCTTTGGAAGGAATGATGCTAAAGCTGAAACTCTAGTACTTTGGCCACCTGACGCGAAGAGTTGACTCATTGGAAAAAACTCTGATGCTGGGAGGGATTGGGGGCAGGAGGAGAAGGGGATGACCGAGGATGAGATGGCTGGATGGTATCACAGACTCGATAGATGTGAGTCTGAGTGAACTCCAGAAGTTGGTGATGGACAGGGAGGCCTGGTGTGCTGCAATTCATGGGGTCGCAAAGAGTCGGACACGACTGAGCAAATGAACTACACTGAACTGACCTGAACTGAAAGCAATATCTGGCTGTGATCTCTACAACTTTCAGTAGTTTATTCACTTTATTGTGATCAGTGGCATTTATTACCAGTAACAATGGGACTGATGGAAAGTATACCATTGGCCTAAATATGTATGATAGAAGGACCCCCTTCCTTTATTTTGAAAGCTGACAGCAGATGTTGTGAAGTTTAGATGAGGTTAAGACTCTTTGGAAGTGAGATACCAAGAGGTTTCCCAGGCTCCTGGCAGCCTTGAGAGAGGAGATCCTCATCAGGGAAAGGGACAGCACAGTCTTCACACTGACCCTGGTTCCAGCTGCCCTGTGAAGCTGCAGTGTCGAACTCTTGGCCTCATTTTAACTCTTAGATGAGACACTAACTCATAGTGAGTCACTGGTCTGGGTGTCCAAGGAGTCTGTTCTACCCTTTCATTCCCTTCCCCTTGCATTCTGTTCTACTTTATCTTTTCCAACACTCTTTTCTGAGTGGTCATCACTGACCTCAATAGAGAATTTTATTTATATAGATCATGATTTTCACTTTTAGCCAAGTGGCTTTTCAACCGCTCACAGGATTCATATACATGTGTCCCCAACACTGTAATTCTTTTGCTTCTTGGGACCCAAGAGGGCGAAACTCAGTCTCCAGGTTTGGGGATAATAAAATTCCTCAGGATGGCATTGGACCATGTGATTCCTTTATTATAAAAACATTCAGTGTGTTATCTACTCTTAGAAACAGGCTCTGAAAGATATAATTATTAGCTCTAAAAATTGCTCCAAGTAATTCAAATCTTCCTTTGCATAGTCTGTATTATACAAATAGATCTAGCTTTAAACTTTCTCTGTTTCCATTTCTTAAATAAGAAAATATTGAGTATCAGACTTGCCTCTTTTAGAATTTCTTACCTCCCTAAAAAGACTGAAGAAAGAGCCATAGAGACTCGGCTACACGCTGTGTCAGATTAAATTGAAAACTAATTTAATTAAAATACACCTGTTCTCACCAGTCTGCCAGCGTCTAATCATTTGAAATAGCAGTGGTCACTGTTCTTGTTTTAGAAATAAGACAGATCTAGTATTTCATACATATCTGTTTGGGGAATCCAATAACTTACCCTGTCAAAATCACATCTAGTGGAATGTCATAGTAATCTTTTGAAAATGGAGAAGAATGCAGAGCAAAACAAAGAGTCAAATGGCTTCATAATGCTTCTTGATTTTCAGGAAATATTCACACTCAGTTCAGTTCAATTCAGTCGCTCAGTCCTGTCCGACTCTTTGCGACCCCATGAATTGCAGCACGCCAGGCCTCCCTGTCCATCACCAACTCCCAGAGTTCACTCAGACTCACATCTATTGAGTCAGTGATGCCATCCAGCCATCTCATCCTCTGTCGTCCCCTTCTCCTCCTGCCCCCAATCCCTCCCAGCATCAGAGTCTTTTCCAATGAGTCAACTCTTCGCATGAGGTGGCCAAAGTACTGGAGTTTCAGCTTTAGCATCATTCCCTCCAAAGAAATCCCAGGGCTGATCTCCTTCAGAATGGACTGGTTGGATCTCCTTGCACTCCAAGGGACTCTCAAGAGTCTTCTCCAACACCACAGTTCAAAAGCATCAATTCTTTGGCGCTCAGCTTTCTTCACAGTCCAACTCTCACATCCATACATGACTACTGGAAAAACCATAGCCTTGACTAAATGGACCTTCGTCGGCAAGGTAATGTCTCTGCTTTTGAATATGCTCTCTAGGTTGGTCATAACTTTTCTTCCAAGGAGTAAGCGTCTTTTAATTTCATGGCTGCAGTCACCATCTGCAGTGATTTTGGAGCCCCAAAAAATAAAGTCTGACACTGTTCCCACTGTTTCCCCATCTATTTCCCATGAAGTGATGGGACCTGATGCCGTGATCTTCGTTTTCTGAATGTTGAGCTTTAAGCTAACTTTTTCACTCTCCTCTTTCACTTTCATCAAGAGGCTTTTTAGTTCCTCTTCACTTTCTGCCATAAGGGTGGTGTCATCTGCATATCTGAGGTTATTGATATTTCTCCCGGCAATCTTGATTCCAGCTTATGCTTCACAAATATATATAGTGTATATAAGTCACAAAATAATATTAGGTCTAAAGTATAAATTAGCTTTTATACCTTTAGTAAAACTAAAAAATACACTTTCCTTTTTATTGTAAACCTGAACTAACCTTTTCAGTTTCATAAAGTTAATCCAGCCATTTCTAAAGACAGCGGAGCTTTGGACATAATGTTCCAGAACACTGCTTTGTGGCCCCAGAGTGCCAGACATTTTAGGGCTGTGTACTGACTGAATATCAGTTAGCTGAGAATCAAAATAATTTAGTGAGAAATGCAATCTAGGAATTTGGGTCTCATTCTATGTGGCAAATATAAATAATCTTAGGGTGTGCAAGCTTGCTCTGGAAACACACAGGGGAAACTCTCAAGCATGGAAAGCACAGCCCAGTGTAGGGAAGGTCAGGGGAATTATTCCTGATCCATGTGGATAACTGGTGGGACACGACTTTAAGCTTTAGGACATTCTGAGATGATTATGATAATTAAACAACTGCCTCCGAAGGGTAATACTTCCCCATTTACTGTTCCTGATACTACTGCTCTTTTATTACTTGTGATGGTTATTAGAACTTGGTCCTTGGTGCACGGCTCCCCTCATGCCCCACCCTGCAAGGGCAATCTCATCCTTGCTACTGTCTTCATGATCACCTACGTCCAGGAGACTCCTGACCTTTCTTCATGAGCCCAGGCTGCTCTGCAGAGTTTCCAGATGGAACTCTCACCAGCACATCCCACAGGAGGCATCTCAAATTCAGTATTTTCAAACCAGAACACATTGTCTTCTTTTTAAATCTGCTCCTTCTCCAAGTCTCTTGTTATTAGTGAAATTATGACCTACCCGGTCACCTATGTCAGAAAAAGGAGGTGTTCTGGGCTCAGCCTTTCATATCCAATAATTCATCAGGTCTCCTCAGTATTTTCTAAATCCAGCCTTTCATCTTTACCTTTTGTATTTATTCAGCAAACATTTAATCAGTGCCTGCCATATGCTAGTCATTCTTCTATAGTTGAGTTTACTTTGAACAACAAAGCCTAAAAAAAGAGATGCAGGTGTACAGAACAAGCATATGGAAACCAAGGGGAGAGGAGGTGGGGTGGACGGGGAGACTGGGGTTGACTCACATGCAGCACTCTGCGTGGACCAGATAACTAATGAGAACCAACTATAGAGCACAGGGAGCTCGGCTCAGCGCTCTGAAGAGGCCTGATGGGAAGGAAATCCAAAAAGGAGGAGACACATGTACACGTGTGGCTGATTCAGTGGCTCGGGTGGTAAAGAATCTGCCCACAATGTGGGAGACCCAGGTTCAATCCCTGGGTTGGGAGGATTCCCTGGAGAAGGAAATGGCAACCCACTCCAGTGGAGAATCCCATGGACAGAGGAGCCTGGTGGGCCACAGCCCATGGGGTCCCAAAGAGTCGGACACGACTGAAACGACTTTCACTTTCACTTTCTTTCAGGGCTTCCCTGGTGGCTCAGACAGTAAAGAATCTGCCTGCAAATGCAGGAGACACAGGTTCGATCCCTGGGTCAGGAAAGTAACCTGGAAAAGGGAATGGCAACCCATTCCAGTATTTTTGCCTGCAGAATCCCATGGACAGAGGAGCCTGGCAAGCTGTAGTCCAGGGGGGTCACGAAGAGTCGGACACTCTTTGTGACTGACTGGGCAACTAAGCACAGAAGAAAGTAACACAACATTGTAAAGCAACTAAATTCCAGTAAAAAAATTTTTTTCACACATTAAAAATATCCCTGCCTTTCTGGAGTTTACATTCTAGTTGGAAGAGACAGAAAAGAAACAATAAGTATAATAAATTAGTTACCTAAAGCTGGTATGCACTACAGACTAACATAAATAGTATAGGATAATGAGGATCAGAAATATAAAAGTGAGAGGATTAGAGCTTTAAAAGGGTGAGCCTCATTGATAAAGTAATATTTGAGCCAAGACTTAAAGAATGTGTCAGAGTTAGCCAAGAAATACAGAGGTGTGTACCAGGAAAAGACAGCAGTCATACAGCCTGACCTGAGATCACACTTATTCCTGCTAACTGTACCCTTTCCAGTTGTGACCCTCTTTACTCTTACTAGCCTTGAGAGTTATTTCTCTACAACTCACATTGCCCTGATCTTACCCTCCTGAAAACTCTCAGTGACTATCTACTGGCCTGAGGAAGTTAATCTCTTAACTGGTCTACAAAAGCTTCCATGATCCAGTTAGTTTTTAACTCCAGTAGGTGTATCTCATTTCTCTTCCTATCTGCTTTCTGTCCAACAATACCAAGCTCCTAGTTTCATAAAAACCAAGCTTTGCATCTATAACTTCTGTATGGACTTCCTATGTCTCTTTCATCAGGCTAAATAGTACTCATCATACTTCATCTCAATACCAATTAAGCCCAGGGCAGTACCTTTTTTCTCTCTATGCAAATCTTCAGCATTGCTCTTACTATCCATGCTATAAATATATTTCTATGTGTATTTCTGTTTATTAGGCTCTAGCTAAGCTCCAGTGTTTTTGCCTGGAGAATCCTAGGGACGGCGGAATCTGGTGGGCTGCCGTCTATGGGGTCGCACAGAGTTAGACACGACTGAAGCGACTGAGCAGCAGCAGCAGCAGCAAGATCCTTTATTATATTGTTTAAATAGATAAATGATTATTATCCTGTTTAAATTGATGCAAAATAAAGTAGGGAGATTTCAGCTGGACTTCAAGATCCACTTTTAATTATTTTCTACATTTTTAAGATAAAATTTCCATTTTTTGAGCCCTGCCATGTATCTCAACATGTTAATTTTATCTGGCTTTTCAGTGTGTGGATGTGTTATTACTCACCTGAAAGTGAAAGTCGCTTAGTCACATCCCACTCTCTGCGACCCTATGGAGTTTTCCAGGCCAAAATACTGGAGTGGGTAGCCTTTCCTCCTCCAGAGGATCTTCCCAACCCAGGGATCGAATCCAGGTCTCCTGCACTGCACGTGGATTCTTTACCAGCTGAGCCACAAGCGAAGCCCTCTTACTCTCCTACCCAATCGTTTTTACTGGGCTTCTAACACAAGATATTTATACCCTTTATGCTTAAGGAGCTCAGAGCTCCATTTTTCTTTCTCAAGATTGCTTTGGCTATTTGGTGTCTTTTGTGTTTCCATACAAACTGTAAAATTTTTTGTTCCAGTTCTGTGAAAAATGCCATTGGTAATTTGATTGGGATAGCATTGAATCTGGAAATTGCCTTACAAATTACAGTCATTTTCACATACTGATTCTTCCAACCCAAGATCATGGTTTATGTGTTTGGGTCATTTTTGCTTTCTTGCATCTGTGTCTTACTGTTTTTGGCATACAGGTCTTTTGTCTCCTCAGGTAGCTTTATTCCTAGGTATTTTATTCTTTTTGTTGCAATGGCGAATGGGATCATTTCCTTAATTTCTCTTTCCAATTTTTCATTGTCAGTGTATAAGACTGAAAGGGATAAGTCTTTTTTGTATCCTGTGACTTTACTAAACTCATTGACTAGCTCTAATAATTTTCTGGTGGCATCTTTAGGGTTTTCTATGTATAGTATCATGTCATCCATAAACAGTGAGAGTTTACTTCTTCTTATCCAATGTGGATTCCTTTTCTTTCTTTTTTTTTTTTTTTCTCTAATTGTCATAGCAAGGACTTCGAAAGCTATACTGAATAATGGTGGCAAGAGTGGACACCCTTGTTTTATTTCTGACCTTAGAGGAAATGCTTTCAGTTTATCACTGCTGAGAAGAATGTTTGCTATGGGTTTCTTGTATATGGCCTCTATTATGTTGAGGGAGGTTACTTCTATGCACATTTTCTGGAGCGTTTTCATCATAAAGAGGTGCTGATCTTTTTAAAGAGCTTTAGAAAAAGGAGCTCAGAATTATTTAAAAGATTATATATATATAATGTATATTATATATATTTTATATAATGTGTAATATAGAAAGTATATACTAAATACAAAATACATAATATATAATGTATATATTATATATAGGGTGTATACTTTCCATTTATGAATGGAATGGAAAGAAGTCTCTTTCAGTATGTTGAGATGATTGATAAGGTCCTTGTTCCCACAAACACATAGTACACATTCCAGCCTCCACAAGTTTGCTTTTTGTTCAGTCACTAAGTCATGTCTGACTTTTTTGCAGTCCCATGGACTATAGCATGCCAGGCCTCCCTGTCCCTCACTAGCTCCTGGAGTTTGCCCAAGTTCATGGCCATTGAGTCGGTGATGCTTTCCAGCCATTTCATCCTCTGCTGCCCTCTTCTCCTCCCTCCTTCAATCTTTCCCAGCGTCAGGGACTTTACCAGTGAGTTGGCTGTTCACATCAGGTGGCCAAATTACTGGAGTTTCAGCTTCAGCATCAGTCCTTTCAATGAGAACTCAAGGTTGATTTCATTTAGGATGGACTGGTTGGATCTCCTTGCTGCCCAAGGGAGTCTCAAGAGTCTCAATAAGGGTGCCAAAAGTCTTCTCTAGCACCACAATTCGAAAACATCAATTCTTTGGCACTCAGCCTTCTTTATGGTCCAACTCTCACAGTGATACATGGCTACTGGAAAGACCATAGCTTTGACTATACGGACCTTTGTCAGCAAAGTGCTGTCTTGGCTTTCTAATATGCTGTCTAGTTTGCCATAGCTTTGTCATAGAATTCTTGCCACAAGAACCCCATGACAGTATAAAAAGACAAAAAGTCTGCTTTAGTGTTCTTCTATTCTCTTCATTGGAATACCTGTGCTTTTTTTCTCTATCAAAGTTTTACCTGTATTATAAATACAACCAAGTTCTATTTCTTGACTGAACTCTCTTGGCTCCTCATACCCAACAAAGTTTGTTACTTATCTTGGGTGTTGGCTTCAACTTCTCCTGATTTTAACATATGAGAAGGCAAGAATTATGTGTTAAACTTAAACTCTGTACTGTCATCAGAGTAAATATTTGCTGAAGTACTTAGAATTCCAAATAGTAGAATGAGCTCAAAAGAGGTCTCTGGGTTATTTGTATTTGGAGATGGATAATTAAAGCATAAACAATTATTTCCCCAAGCCGTCTGGAATTCACATCTGTATAAGAAGAGTAATGAGCAAAATCCTTCATGGAAGACAATTCTAGTTTCAAGATTCTAACTAGGAGCTTCAAAATAAAAGAAAGTAAATGAACACATCTTAATGAGGAGCAAAACCAATAACAAGAAAATGGTCATGTGATTTTGTCTGTCGGATGATGGAAGGTGGCTTCATTTTTCTGTTTTATCCCATCTGTTCAGCAGGTCTAAGGTTTAGTTCTTTTCTGACTAATTGCAATTGATTATTATTGACTGATGGTTATACAAACCAAGGAATAACTTTGGGATTTAGTCTTGATTTAAAGGTTTTATATTTATCTTCTCTCTTTTCTTTTTCTCCTGACCTTTCTCTGGAAAGTAGAATATTCTATGTACCCTGATGGGCCATAATTTCCTCCCGGAATGCCAAAGTCCTTGAATTAACAATATGTAGGAAGATAATAGATCAGTGGGGTGTTGCAATGCATTTTCCCCCAAAGAAACACTAACAGTAAACAAGTAGAAAAAGACCCACTGACCCAGAACCAATTAGCTAGTTTGCAGCTGCCTGTGTTGGAGAAACTAGTTCCTTTTTTTTAACTATTATTAAGGATCTAATTGTATTAGAATAAGCTATGAGGATAACAACAAAACTCTTTCCTACCTAATGGACTTAGCTAATATCAAAATCACTTTATAGGAGGAAAACTTTACAGTCTGATGATTTCAGATATCAAAACTATTTTAGGTCCCTTTACCATTTTCTGATCTCTGTAGAAATAATTGATCTTAGTGACTGCATGTTTTTATTAGCTGGTTAACTTCTCAGATGGTAAAGCATCTGTCTACAATGTGGGAGACCTGGGTTCCATCCCTGGGTTGGGAAGACCCGCTGGAGAAGGAAATGGCAATCCACTCCAATACTATGCCTGGAAAATCCCACGGACAGAAGAGCCTGGTAGGCTACAGTCCATGGGGTCGCAAAGAGTCGGACGACTGAGCGACTTCACTTCACTAACTTACCTTGAAGTTACTGTAAGATATTATGTTCTCTGTCTCTTGTAGATTACAATGAACACCTCTCAGTAAATCAGTCCCATTCCCTGAATCTGCTATAGACCTGAATGTCACCCATAGGATTAGTGTTAGAATTAAGCAGTCACCCACATGGTGTGCTTGGGGTCTGATCATTCCTTTGCACAATACCGCTGCCCTCACACGAACACTGGCTGCCTGAAACTTTACGGAGGGATGCAGTGTGGTCCAGCGCTCAGCATACACGCTCTGGCACTCACGGTTAGGCTCTCTTCCTGAGATCATTGTTCAGTCTCTTTCTGTCTCATTTTTCCCATGTGTAAAAAAGACCGATGGTAGTCACTCCCTGTGTTAAAGAGTACATGACACAATACATGTAACCTACTTATGATTCTACCTGGTGGATAGTAAATACTTAAAAAAAACTAACTATTGTTATTGTTATAAAATATTCATCATTTTGACCTCCTCTGCACCCTGCACCTAGTGAGGATAAAACCTTAACCTAATTCACACCATAGTGTTAGTTTCTTATTCAGTGAAAGAACATATAAATTAGCTTCATACACTGCAGGGTGCTCTGTAAAAATAAAGAAATGGTGTAACTAGCATTTTAAAGAGCAATGTGAGAACAGAAATGATTTTGGTAGAAAGGAATAGCAGAAAAAGACTGAAAGGAAATTCAGCTATTTTATGCCTTTCCCCAGTGCCTTCCTTTGTCATGTATGAGAGAATATAGTCCAAATTCATCTCTATGTGGTTATTTAAAGAAAGAAGGGCCTGAAAGATATCTCACCACATAGGATGAATGGAATACATCCGGGTCCATGAGCCAGTCCTGTATCTGGGGCAGAGGGACTCATTGGCCTGGAGAGAGCCTGTGACAAGCATGTACATATCCTGTTCCGCCGATGAGGTGTGCCAAGGGAGCCTGCAATGTCTGTAGATCAAGGGAGCAAGCGCAGGAAAGTTTTAGCACTCTGGTATCAAGAATGTTTTCCAGGAACAGAAGGGAAGTCAGGCTGACATCAGTCACCTCCCTTTAATGTGCTGCCCAAATTCCAACCCTCTCTAACAGAGGCCCGGCCTGATGTCAGCTGTGACATTTGAAGGTGACCAGCTCCACTGTAAAATCCCTAAAAGAGCTATTGGCAGAGGGCAAAACCAAAAGTGGGAAAAGAGTTGAGAGGCTTGGATCTATTGTACTTTTAAGTTTTAATGTAAATATTACCTCATTTGTATCTTTAGTAGGAAAAATGAGGTTACTCCTTTTCATGTATCTTTCTGCAAGACACTGTGAGCTCCTGAAGGACAGTAATCATGTCATAATCATTTATTCCTAATATTTTGCACACATACAGAAAAACCCCAAATTTAAAAAAAAAAGATATATATATATATATATATATATAATAGCGCCTTAAGGATCTTTTTTAGTATGTAAATGAAAGAAACCATGCAAAAGGTGGTCTCTGGCATTTTCTCTGAAGGTACATATGAGCTGAGATCCATCAGTGACTTATAAATGTGTTCAGAGCTCAGATTCACTAATAGAAATCTCTAGACACTTTCTGCTTTACCATGGTAAGACTGAATCTGGGGATTTAACAACAAAAAAGTTCATTGTGAATCCTCTAGAGTTTCTACTTTAATCTGAAAAGATTCCAGATGCTACCTCATGCTAACATCATTATCTACCTTCCCAGGAGATTCAGGAGACTTTTAACTTTACAAACACTATAAACCTAGAATTTCTTGTGAAAAACTATTCAAATATTTCATAAGTGATAAAGCATGAAAGAAGATGCCTTGTTTTAGGGATGCTCTTTTGTTACTTGCCCCCAAATGCATGACTTAAATATCTTAGGCATGCACACTGTCAGAAAATATGTGTAATAAAATTATATTAATCTAAAAATGTCTCAAGCAAAGCCTGAAAATTAACTCTTATAATTATGCCCAATAATATACTTAGCTATATTTTGAGTTCATTAAACAAAATGAATCATTATAATACTTTCATTTTATGCATGACAAATTGTATCACATAGAAAACAGATGAATGTGTAACTGATCTCTCACTGAAACTGAGTCATCTCAGGGGAGAAATTCACTATAAAGTCGGTATCTGTGACACTATACAAATTGTATTGTGATACATTACTCATAAACAATAAAGTTGAATGAACTTCAACTTTTTATCTTGTAGAAATATTATCTAAGTATATTTAGTGTACATAAAGAGACATGTGTCTTGTTGATTTATATGGCTGACATTCTAGCAGCTACTCAGAAAAGCTATTTGTACTTTTATGTTGAAAATCAGGTCACTCTTGAAACACAAAGTCGTCTTTACAATCTGTTTAGTCTCTCTGCAAATAGAAACTATTATTTGATAATCTAAATTATTTGAACTGTAAGTTTCTCAAAACAACATTATGACAAATAGAAGTATATGTGTATCTCAGAAGACCTTTAATTTAAAAAAAAACTGCAAAATATTGTCAAGATTTGGATATTTCATAATTGGTTTCCTGTTCATCTTCTCTCAAGCATTTCTTGAACTTTCTAGATTTGTAGAACTCAAATGTTCTGTTGTCTGTTCCCACTACACAGACACTTTCTGACAGCAGAGGATAAGAAACCAAAACTGCCTAGGGGTCCAATCTGTTTACTGCAGATTTGAATCATCTTTTTCTTTATCACTCTACCACCAATACTTGTGCTTTAGTACATATATTCAGTAAGTATTAAATATCCCTCTTCCATTTGAGTCCAGCTTTTCCTTCCTCCCTTCCTCCCTCCTTCTCTCTGTCCCTCTCAGTCCCTTTCATTCTCTCCTCTTTCCCTTCCTTCATTTATTTTCATACTGTAGACACTATGAACTCTGTTAAACATTTTCTACCCTCAAGCTGGAATCCACATCTGAGCCACAATGTAAAGCTCTCACTAGACAAAGTGTGGTCCACTGGAGAAGGGAATGGCAAACCACTTCACTATTCTTGCCTTGAGAACCCCATAAACAGATGGAATTCCAGTTGAGCTATTTCAAATCCTAAAAGATGATGCTTGTGAAAGTGCTGCACTCAATATGCCAGCAAATTTGGAAAACTTAGCAGTGACTACAGGACTGGAAAAGGTCCAGTATTCATTCCAATCCCAAAGAAAGGCAATGCCAAAGAATATTCAAACTAATGCACAATTGAATCATCTCACATACTAGCAAAGTAATGCTCAAAATTCCCCGAGTCGGGCTTCAACAGTACATGAACCAAGAACTTCCAGATGTTCAAGCTGGATTTAGAAAAGGCAGAGGAACCAGACATCAAATTGCCAATATCTGTTGGATCACAGAAAAAGCAAGACGGTTCCAGAAAAACATCTATTTCTGCTTCATTGACTACGCTAAAGCGTAGTCTGTGTGGATCACAGCAAACTGTAAAATTCTTAAAGAGATGGGAATACCAGACCACCTTACCTGCCTCCTGAGAAATCTGTATGCAGATCAAGAAGCAAGAGTTAGAACCAGACATGGAACAACAAAATAGTTCCAAACTGGGAAAGGAACATGTCAAGTCTGTATACTATCACCCTGTTTATTTAACTTATGTGCAAAGTACATCATGTGAAATGCTGGGCTGGATAAAGCACAAGCTGGAATCAAGATTACTGGAAGGAATATCAATAACCTCAGATATGCACATGACACCAACCTTGTGGCAGAAAGTGAAGAAGAATTGAAGAGCCTCTTGATGAAGGTGAAAGAGGAGAGTAGAAAAGATGGCTTAAAACTCAGCATTCAGAAAACTAACATCATGGCATCTGGTCCCATCACTTCATGGCAATTGGATGGAGAACCAACGGGGACAGTGACAGACTTTATCTTCTTGGGCTCCAAAATCATGCAGGTGGTGACTGCAGCCATGAAATTAAAAGATGCTTGTTCTTGGAAGAAAAGCTATGACCAACCTAGACAGCATATTAAAAAGCAGAGACATTACATTGCTGTCAAAGGTCAGTATAGTCAAAGCTATGATTTTTCCAGTAGTCATCCATGAAAGTGAGAGTTGGACCATAAAGAAAACTGAGCGCCGAAAAATTGATGCTTTTGAACTGTGGTGTTGGAGAAGACTCTTGAGAGTCCCTTGAACTGCAAGGAGATCAAACCAGTCCATCCTAAAGGAAATCAGTCCTGAATATTCACTGGAAGGACTGATGCTGAAGCCGAAGCTCCAATACTTTGGCCACCTGATGTGAAGAACTGACTCATTTGAAAAGACCCTGATGCTGAAGGCAGAAGAAGGGGACAACAGAGGATGATATGGTTGATGGTATCACTGACTCGATGGACATGAGTTTGAGCAAACTCCAGGAGTTGGTGATGGACAGGGAGGCCTGGTGTGCTGCAGTCCATGGAGTCACAAAGAGTAGGACATGACTAAGTGACTGAACTGAACTGAGACACGTTCCTAGCCCTAAAGCAACCACTTTTCTGAACTGAAAATTTTCTTACCATCTATGGCAGTGCTCTAGAAGCAGAAGATATTAAGAAGAGGTGGCAAAAATACACAGAAGAACTATACAAAAAAGATCTTCATGACCAGATAATCATGGTGGTGTGATCACTCACCTAGAGCCAGACATCCTGGAATGTGAAGTCAAGTGGGCCTTAGAAAGCATCACTATGAAAAAAGCTAGTGGAGGTGATGGAATTCCAGTTGAGCTGTTTCAAATCCTGAAAGATGATGCTGTCAAAGTGCTGCACTCAGTATGCCAGCAAATTTGGAAAACTCAGCAGTGGCCACAGGATTGGAACAGTCAGTTTTCATTCCAATCCCAAAGAAACGCAATGCCAAAGAATGCTCAAACTACTGCACAATTGCACTCATCTCATATGCTAGTAAAGTAATGCTCAAAATTCTCAAGCCAGGCTTCAGCAATACGTGAACCATGAACTTCCAGAGGTTCAAGCTGGTTTTAGAAAAGGCAGAGGAACCAGAGATCAAATTGCCAATATCTTTTGGATCATGAGAAAATCAAGAGACTTCCAGAAAAACATCTATTTCTGCTTTATTGACTATGCCAAAGCCTTTGACTGTGTGGGTCACAATAAACTGTGGAAAATTCTAAGAGAGATGGGAATACTAGACCACCTGACGTGCCTCTTGAGAAACCTATATGCAGGTCAGGAAGCAACAGTTAGAACTGGACATGGAACAACAGACTGGTTCCAAATAGGAAAAGGAGTACCTCAAGGCTGTATATTGTCACCCTGCTTATTTAACTTATATGCAGAGTACATCATGAGAAATGCTGGGCTGGAGGAAGCACAAGCTGGAATCAAGATTGCCAGGAGAAATATCAATAACCTCAGATATGCAGATGACACCACCCTTATGGCAGAAAGTGAAGAGAAACTAAAAAGCCTCTTGATGAAAGTGAAAGAGGAAGAGTGAAAAAGTTGGCTTAAAACTCAACATTCTGAAAACAAAGATCATGGCATCTGGTCCCATCACTTCATGGGAAATAGATGGGGAAACAGTGGAGACAGTGTCAGACTTTATTTTTTGGGGCTCCAAAATCACTGCAGATGGTGACTGCAGCCATGAAATTAAAAGACGCTTACTCCTTGGAAGGAAAGTTATGACCAACCTAGATAGCATATTCAAAAGCAGAGACATTACTTTGCTGACTAAGTCCATCTAGTCAAGGCTATGTTTTTTCCAGTGGTCATGTATGGATGTGAGATTTGGACTGTGAAGAAAGCTGAGCACCGAGTAATTGATGCTTTTGAACAGTGGTGTTAGAGAAGACTCTTGAGAGTCCCTTGGACTGCAAGGAGATCCAACCAGTCCATTCTAAAGGAGATCAGTCCTGGGTTTCATTGGAAGGAATGATGCTGAAGCTGAAACTCCAATACTTTGCCCACTTGATGCGAAGAACTGACTCATTTGTAAAGACCCTGATGCTGGGAGGGATTGGGGGCAGGAGGAGAAGGGGATGGTAGAGGATGAGATGGCTGGATGGCATCACCAACTCGATGGACATGAGTTTGGGTAAACTCCGGGAGTTGGTGATGGACAGGGAAGCCTGGCATGCTGTGATTCATGGGGTCGTAAAGAGTCGGACATGACTGAGTGACTGAACCGACTGAACTGATGGCAGTGTTTCCCAAAATGCCAAATTATAAAAATTACCTAAGTGTATTAGTCATTCAGTTGTGTCCGACCCTTTGAGACCCCATGGACATAGCCTGCCTGGCTCCTCTGTCCATGGAGTTCTCCAAGCAAGGATCCTGGAGAGCGTAGCCATTCCCTTCTCCAGGGGGATCTTCCAGAGCCAGAGATCAAACCTGGCTTTCCCACATTGCAGGCAGATTCTTTACTGTCTGAGCCACCAAGGAAGTCTAAGGATCTAGCTCATGGAGAAGGAAATGGCAACCCATTCCAGTATTCCTGCCTGGAGAATCCCATGGACAGAGGAGCCTGGCGGGCTCCAGTCTATGGGTTGCAAGAGTCGGACACGGCTAAGCACACACAGCACAGTATGCACATAACCAGGACAGAAGGGGAAAACCTTTCTAATTAATTCACTAGATTTTCCCTTTGATAATAAAACCTTGAGAAACACTAATCTAGATACACTTCTCAACTGATGCATATTTATTCTCATGACTATTACATGGGGTCATACAGCATCCACTTCAGTACAGTGATAAATACCTCTTTAAGAGCAAACCTCTTCTACTGGTTTTGACCCTTCTAATTGTTACAGAAGAAAATGTCTTACCGTATTGTTCTTAAATCTCTTCCCTATTCTGAAGGCTACCGTTTTATCATAGGCACATATTGATATCATTTAAAAAATAGATGAATTATAGAAAAAATCAAAAGCCCTCTAATATATATGATTTGACGTGAGCAGGTTTCACCAGCAGGAAAGCAATGAAAATGGGATCAAGTCTTCCCAGCGAAGAAAATTAAACAACAGGAAACTGACAATTGCAGGCTTATTTTAAGGGAGCGGTGATATGTTTTGAAGTTTATTAAGATATAATCTCTTATTCATCTAGAAACTTAAATGTTTCTCCTTGAGAAAAATCTTTAGGAAAGTTGCAATTGTTATCTGTAACAGGTGACTTGGCAGAAAGTACTACTATTCTCCCATGGTTTTAATCAGAAAACTTGGGTTTAAAATTCCAACTAAGATGCATAGTAATTTTGCCACCTGAGGTAGGTGATGTAACTCCTCTGAGAATTAGTTTTCCATGTGTGATATACCATAAGGCAATTCTGATATACGTATAACAAGGATTAAAGGTGAACATGACCATGAACTAAATTCTGTAAATATCTCTAATATTAAGAAATTTTACTAAGCTAGCTTGTGAGATGTGTCTGTGGTAGAAGTTTTATTACTGATCAATTGAAAAGAAAGGAAAGCTCAACAGTTGATTGGTATGCATGTATCTAAAATTACATGTCTTAGTATTCATGTCTAGGGTCCTTGAAACATTATTTCACCATCAGCATTTTCTCTTTTGGTCCTTATTAGGTCTCATATTCCAAAGAAAGGCAATGCAAAAGAATGCTCAAACTACCACACAATTGTACTCATCTCACATGCTAGTAAAGTAATGCTCAAATTTCTCCAAGCCAGGCTTTAGCAATACGTGAACCGTGAACTCCCTGATGTTGAAGCTGGTTTTAGAAAAGGCAGAGGAACCAGAGATCAAATTGCCAACATCTGCTGGATCATGGAAAAAGCAAGAGAGTTCCAGATAAACATCTATTTCTGCTTTATGGACTATGCCAAAGCCTTTGACTGTGTGGATCACAATAAACTGTGGAAAATTCTGAAAGAGATGGGAATACCAAACCACCTAACCTGCCTCTTGAGAAATCTGTATGCAGGTCAGGAAGCAACAGTTAGAACTGGACATGGAACAACAGACTGGTTCCAAATAGGAAAAGGAGTATGTCAAGGCTGTATATTGTCACCCTGCTTATTTAACTTAAATGCGGAATACATCATGAGAAACGCTGGACTGGAAGAAACACAAGCTGAAATCAAGATTGCCGGGAGAAATATCAATAACCTCAGATATGCAGATGACACCACCCTTATGGCAGAAAGTGAAGAGGAGCTAAAAAGCCTCTTGATGAAAGTGAAAGAGGAGAACAAAAAAGTTATCAACATTTAGAAAACGAAGATCATGGCATCCGGTCCCATCACTTCATGGGAAATAGATGGAGAAACAGTGGAAACAGTGTCAGACTTTATTTTGGGGGGCTCCAAAATCACTGCAGATGGTGACTGCAGCCATGAAAGTAAAAGACGCTTACTCCTTGAAAGAAAAGTTATGACCAACCTAGATAGTATATTCAAAACCAGAGACATTATTTTGCTGACTGAGGTCCGTCTAGTCAAGGCTATTGTTTTTCCTGTGGTCATGTATGGATGTGAGAGTTGGACTGTGAAGAAGGCTGAGCACCAAAGAATTGATGCTTTTGAACTGTGGTGTTGGAGAAGACTCCTGAGAGTCCCTTGGACTGCAAGGAGATCCAACCAGTCCACTCTGAAGGAGATCAGCCCTGAGATTTCTTTGGAAGGAATGATGCTAAAGCTGAAACTCCAGTACTTTAGCCACCTCATGCTTAGAGTTGACTCATTGGAAAAGACCCTGATGCTGGGAAGGATTGGGGGCAGGAGGAGAAGGGGATGACAGAGGATGAGATGGCTGGATGGCATCACGCACTCAATGGACGCAAGTCTGAGTGAATTCTGGGAGTTGGTGATGGACAGGGAGGCCTGGTGTGCTGCGATTCATGGGGTTGCAAAGAGTCGAACACGACTGAGCGACTTAACTGAACTGAACTGAGGTCTCATATTATTTATTGGAATGGGAAAATAGAGTTACAGAAACCCAAATGAGAAAAGAATGTCCTTTAAAACCCAAGGCAGACATTGCTTCTTTATCTTGGCCAAGCAAGACAATGGAACTATAGAGAAAATTAGTGTTTTAGGATCTTACAAGACAGTGTAGGAAGCTGAATTAATTAATGAAGCACCTGAAGTAATTTTAAATCTGTCTACCAAAGGAAGTGTACTCAGGGCAACTGTCTTTCATGTACTTTATTGTGTTGGACAAATCTTTTTTTAGGAGACAAATTAAATGTTTGATTTTCTCTTCATACACAATATATCTATAAATATATTTAGGACCATAATTCAGTGCTTAAGTTTTTAATGGGAAAAAAGAGGTCTGGAATAAAATTAAGCACTGGTTTTTGACACTAACCAACTATTAAATATTCTCAATAAGGACACAATATTCAAATATCCTTTACTTACCTTAAAATGAGGGAGTGGTGTCAATGACTGATAGAAGCTACATCTCATTTCAACCTTAAAATGATTTGTATACACATTTGTATTTAAGAAAAATATTTTAAATTATAAACAATGAACTTGAATACTAAAGTAAAGCCAAAGAAGGACATATAAACATGAATTTGTATTTTGAGTTTATTATCTCAAATATTCATCCAAGAAAATAATGACAGAAAAAATAGTTTCAATGAATTTTAAAATTTAATACTAGTAAAAACACATTAAACTTTCAAAAATGTCATTTATTTATATTGTTCCAGATAAAATATTTTTATTTTAGATGTAATATCAATAGTTTATGCCTACTAAAACCAAAACAAATTTGACTGTGGTTCAAATCTGTTTTGGTTTTTAAAATATTTTAATATGTTAAAAAATTTAAACTCTAAATTATGTATCAACTTAGGAATATTATTTAATATTGGTGAGAGGGCTGACAAAGATGAAGAGACTCAAATTAATTTTCTGAGCACATTCTATATACAGGGTGCCAGGAAAAGAGGAAAGAGGATTCAAAATTTAATATACTTACTCAACAAGGACTGAATGAGTTTCTCATAAGTTCCAGGGAAGACTAATTCATAGCAGAATGTCTACATAAGCCTTCTAAAAGAGATATGAACAAAGTGCTTTTGTAAGAAAATAAAGACTAATTCCAACTATAAATGTCATTAAAAAGTTTTGAAAGGGAGTAACGTATCAATGCATTCAACAAATACCAGGGTGACACACAAAATCATACTGAATGGAACATGTAAATGAAGAAAATTAATGAGTTCATAGGTACATGCATACTTTGGGGATATTTTTCTGTAGCTCATTTCAAAATACATGTGAGAATATAATGGAAATTTTCCAAGTCATCTAGCTTACTAGAGAGTTACTTCACAGATTTTTTGTATGTTTCAAAATTATTTTAACATTTTAATTGAATGTGTAACATAATTGAAATGCTAAGAAATTTTCATGGAGATGCAATTTTCTTACTTATGATATGAATACATTTATATATTATCTGGTTTGGCTTCTTTTTTAGTTGCCCATAAATATTTTTATAAACTTATAAATATCAAATTTTACCAAAATATATATTGTCTTAAATAAGCAAAGTGGAATATTTAACATTCAAGCAATGATTTTATGATTTTATACCTCATTATGCTAATTGAAGCCATTTTCCAACAAATCTGCCTATATATTTTGTGAAAATAATCTGGATTTAAATATATTGGAATTTTGTATTTGTAATTAACTTCTTTATCATTTATAGTTTTAATCCCATGAAATGAACTAAGGGTGTCTTTCTTCTCACTTACCATTAGCTCATAGTAATAGTTCAATTATTATCATATACAGAATATTTATAAAGATAAGATTTCATTTGTATTTTCTTGTCACTAAACAGATATGGTTTCATTTGACATATGGTTTCTTTTAGAAATGAACTCTAGTACTACCAATATATGCGTAGATAATTTTATCAATCCAGTATTTTACATGTTATAAAAATTAGATGGGATACTTCTCATTTACATTTCAGTATATCACTTTTCAAGTTGTGTCAAAAATTTCTTTTCCTACATTTGTGAAGCAGTTTCTTGTGACACTTGACTGCTTAAAACATTTAAAATCTCAATTTTTTAATTCTAGATTTCATTTATCTCAGTGACAACCCTAGATTCAAAAGCAACCTTTTGAAAGAGGAGTTTGCTATATATATTTGGTAATTTTAAAATTTCTTTGTGAGCATTTATTGAACACTTACTGTATGCGGTGTACCTTTAATAACTTCCATCCCACTGTACTTCTCAGAAAATGAGAGTCACATTTCTTCCTAAGTAAATTAAATCGCTTAAATGACAGGTCATAAAGAATTAATGGAAAGTACAATGAGATGAAAAGTAAAATGAGTACAAAGAGAAAAGTAATTTTTGACACTCTTCATTTTGAGAACAGTCTGCCACTGTGTTCAGTCATTCTGATCACCGAAATTGTCTCTGGGATTTACTGTTTCTTTGCAATTCTGGCTGCTAAGACCATAGCCTAGATTTTCATCTGATAAGCCTGCCCATACTTGTTTCTTCTCTTATTCAGTCCTTCCACTATAATAATCTCCCTAAAATGGAGAAAGAAATGGTAACCCTCTTCTTGCCTGCAAAAACTCATGGACAGAGGATCATGGCGGGTGACAGTCCATGAGGGCACAATGGTTAGACATGACTTAGCAACTAAACCCAAAATATCATGATTGTTATGACACTCCTCAGGAAACTCCAACACTCTATTGCCTTCTTTGTGAAGAGCAAATTCTCCTCACTAAAGGTCATTCATAATTCTGTGCCATTTTCCAAGTAGAGCTTTACTTCATACTTTTTCCCATTTCACATACTCTGCTTCTGTCAGGCTGGTAACTCCTTTTCATCCCCCAAACACTCTGCTTCGGGCCAAGTCCATGCTTTCTAAATATAATCATCTTCTTCAGAATGGTCCCTCTCCTTCCCTGCACCTCGCCAGCCGTGAACCTATTGTCTAAAGCCAAAACGGAACCCCACTTAGCTCTACAAGTTCTGACACACCCTGGTGTTCTTTCCTAAATTCCGACAGCATTTATAACCAGAATCTCATGGCTTGCTCCTCATTTTCTCATGAAAGAAGCACTGGAATCAAATTCAGATAACCTGCAGGCTTGCTCACTGTTGAGTATGGAAACCCATTTCTACCTCCCCTTACTCACTGTAACTTCTACTGGTATCACAGGGATGAATTATGTTTCTTTCCTTTGTGGCATGTTGGAAGCTCCTGGTAGGCAAATAACTTGTTTCTACTTCCCATCCCCACACCCTGGAATCACAGCTGATAAAATGGCCTCCTAATGCACATTTGAAAATTGTATATCTGCAGTTTCAGAAAATTTTCTGATTTGGGGATAAGCTAAAAAAAAATAGAAGTAATAATGCTTTCCTTGCTTCACTCATAAGATATTCTTGAGTAGAGAAAAAGATGGGACAATGTCTTGTAATTGTAAACAGTATAGAAATATATGACTCTGTGATTCTCTCATGCCTAAACAGACTAAGACAGATGTAACAATTTGAACAGAAATTGTTGACTGAAAAGCACATCTGGTTACCAAGAATAAGGATGGGGAAGTGAGAAGAACACTACAAAACAAAGACACAGAATAGCCAACATACAGATAGAAAGTGGAGCTGCTGAAATCAGCATGTATCTGTTTGATTGAAAGAATTGGTAGAAACGCCAACTGTCCCCACCATCCACCCTCTTTGCTTTATTTTGCCCATGGATACTTTATTGAAGACTATTATACGGGCTTTCTTCCTTCCTTAGTTGTGGCCAGAGACTAATTTAAAGCTTGTGAGATATTAATGGAAGTGATACTTAACTACTGCTGAGTCATTCCATTGTCTCCTTAAAGATATTTAACCTCCCTGGTGGCTCATATGGTAAAAGTGTCTGCCTACAGTGTGGGAGACCTGGGTTCGATCCCTGGGTCGGGAAGATCCCCTGGAGAAGGAAATGGCAAACCACTCCAGTACTCTTGCCTGGAAAATCCCATGGATGGAGAAACCTGGTAGGCTACAATCCATGGGGTCACAGAGTCAGACACGACTGAGCGACTTCACTTTTTTTAAAAGATATTTTGCCCTGGGATCTCTCCTCTGCTTCGTTTTCTGGTTTGGACTTGGTGATTGTTGGGGAATTTTGGAAGCCATGTGTTGAGGATGGCAGAGTCACTCACCAACTCTGGACTGCTCCTCTCTCAACTATTGCAGGAGAGGAGAACATTTCCCTTATATTTTTGGCTCTTGTCCTCATTACAATTTAGTTTCCCTTAACCAAACTGACTAACAAATGCCTCCTAACAACTCCTAACAAACAAACCCTACTGCCACCTTTCTGTAATAAAGACTTTAGTTTAGGGGGATCTTTAGGTGACTCACCTGCGTTGTGGTCCAGTAGGAATGGTTAATGTCATACCTTTGGCACCTCATCCAGTGCACACTGTTGAAATGCAGGTGACAAAATAGTTTACAACGCTTCCTTCCTTGTCTGACACAATTAACAATTATGGCGCTTTTTTTTCCCTTATAAGTGCCCGGTGTTAAGTTGAATTGAATTCAACATGGATTGGCATGGATTAAGACAGACTAGCTTTAATACTTCTGAGAAGCAATCTCTCTTCAATGATAACTCGCAACATGGAAATTCTTTTGAATCATTAAAGACAGAATGTATTTATTCAGTAAGTTTGAATTATACATATTATTTACTTTTTGAAAATTGACAGCTATATCCCTTTCTGTATCAAAAATATAATGGAGAAAACCACCACAGTAAATAGTTGAAAATAAAGGGAACAAGGGGGTTCTGAGCTTTGCATTTAACTGGCTTTATCCATGTCCAGTTCAGCCTTCTCCAGGGGAAGAAAACCTCCTGTGGCCATTGATTATCCTTTTGTCTTTTTTTTTTCCTGTATGTTTCTCCTAATTGTGTTCTTCTCCAAGATTTTCTGCCTCTTGGGTTTCCAATGACCTCATTTCAGTTCAGTCGCTCAGTTGTGTTCGACTCTTTGCAACCCCATGAATCGCAGCACGCCAGGCCTCCCTGTCCATCACCAACTCCCAGAGTTCACTCAGATTCAAGTCCATCGAGTCAAGATACCATCCAGCCATCTCATCCTCTGTCGTCCCCTTCTCCTCCTGCCCTCAATCCCTCCCAGCATCAGAGTCTTTTCCAATGAGTCAACTCTTCTCATGAGGTGGCCAAAGTACTGGAGTTTCAGCTTCATCATTCCTTCCAAAGAAATCCCAGGGCTGATCTCCTTCAGAATGGACTGGTTGGATCTCCTTGCAGTCCAAGGGACTCTCAGGAGTCTTCTCCAACACCACAGTTCAAAAGCATCAATTCTTCAGGACTCAGCTTTCTTCACAGTCCAACTCTCACATCCATACATGACTGCTGGAGAAACCACAGCCTTGACTAGACAGACCTTAGTCGGCAAAGTAATGCCTCTGCTTTTGAATATGCTATCTAGGTTGATCATAGCTTTTCTACCAAGGACTAAGGGTCTTTTACTTTCATGGCTGCAGTCGCCATCTGCAGTGATTTTGGAGCCCCCCAAAATAAAGTCTGACACTGTTTCCACTGTTTCCCCATCTATTTCCCATGAAGTGATGGGACCGGATGCCATGATCTTCGTATTCTGACTGTTGAGCTTTAAGCCAACTTTTTCACTCTCCTCTTTCACTTTCATCAAGAGGCTTTTTAGTTCCTCTTCACTTACTGCCATAAGGGTGGTGTCATCTGCATATCTGAGGTTATGGATATTTCTCCCGGCAATCTTGATTCCAGCTTGTGTTTCTTCCAGTCCAGCGTTTCTCATGATGTACTCTGCATAGAAGTCGAATAAGCAGCGTTACAATATACAGCCTTGACATACTCCTTTTCCTATTTGGAAGCAGTATGTTGTTCCATGTCCAGTTCTAACTGTTGCTTCCTGACCTGCATACAGATTTCTCAAGAGGCAGGTCAGATGCTCTGGTATTCCCATCTCTCTCAGAACTTTCCACAGTTTATTGTGATCCACACAGTCAAAGGCTTTGGCATAGTCCATAAGCAGAAGTAGATGTTTTTCTGGAACTCTCTTGCTTTTTCCATGATCCAGCAGATGTTGGCAATTTGAGCTCTGGTTCCTCTGCCTTTTCTAAAACCAGCTTGAACCTCTGGAAGTTCATGGTTCATGTATTGCTGAAGCCTGGCTTGGAGAATTTTGAGCATTACTTTACTAGCATGTGAGATGAGTGCAATTGTGCGGTAGTTTGAGCATTCTTTGGCATTGCCTTTCTTTGGGATTGGAATGAAAACTGACTGTTCCAGTCCTGTAGCCACTGGTGAGTTTTCCAATTTGCTGGCATATTGAGTGCAGCACTTTGACAGCATCATCTTTCAGGATTTGAAACAGCTCAACTGGAATTCCATCACCTCCACTAGCTTTGTTCATAGTGATGCTTTCTAAGGCCCACTTGACTTCACATTCCAGGATGTCTGGCTCTAGGTGAGTGATCACACCATCGTGATTATCTGCGTCATGGAGACGTTTTTTGTACAGTTCTTCCGTGTATTCTTGCCACCTCTTCTTAATATCTTCTGCTTCTGTTAGTTCCAGACCATTTCTGTCCTTTATGGAGCCCGTCTTTGCATGAAATGTTTCCTTGGTATCTCTAATTTCCTTGAATAGATCTCTCATCTTTCCCATTCTGTTCTTTTCCTCTATTTCTTTGCATTGATTGCTGAAGAAGGCTTTCTTATGTCTTCTTGCTATTCTTTGGAACTCTGCATTCAGATGCTTATATCTTTCCTTTTCTCCTTTGCTTTTCACTTCTCTTCTTTTCACAGCCATTTGTAAGGCCTCCCCAGATAGCCATTTTGCTTTTTTGCATTTCTTTTCCATGGGGATGGTCTTGATCCCTGTCTCCTGTATAATGTCACGAACCTTATTCCATAGTTCATCAGGTACTCTGTCTATCAGATCTAGACCCTTAAATCTATTTCTCACTTCCACTGTATAATCATAAGGGATTTGATTTAGGTCATACCTGAATGGTCTAGCGGTTTTCCCTACTTTCTTCAATTTAAGTCTGAATTTGGCAATAAGGAGTTCATGATCTGAGCCACAGTCAGCTCCTGGGCTTGTTTTTGTTGACTGTATAGAGCTTCTCCATCTTTGGCTGCAAAGAATATAATCAACCTGATTTCAGTGTTGACCATCTGGGGATGTCCATGTGTAGAGTCTTCTCTTGTGTTGTTGGAAGAAGGTGTTTGCTATGACCAGTGCATTTTCTTGGCAAAAACTCTATTAGTCTTTGCCCTGCTTCATTCCACATTCCAAGGCCAAATTTGCCTGTTACTCCAGGTGTTTCTTGACTTCCTACTTTTGCACTCCAGTCCCCTATAATGAAAAGGACATCTTTTTTGGGTGTTAGTTCTAAAAGGTCTTGTAGGTCTTCATAGAACCGTTCAACTTCAGCTCCTTCAGCATTACTGGTTGCGGCATAGACTTGGATTACTGTGATATTGAATGGTTTGCCTTGGAGATGAACAGAGATCATTCTGTCGTTTTTGAGATTGCATCCAAGTACTGCATTTTGGACCCTTTTGTTGACCATGATGGCTACTCCATTTCTTCTGAGGGATTCCTGCCCGCAGTAGTAGATATAATGGTCATCTGAGTTAAATTCACCCATTCTAGTCCATTTGAGTTTGCTGATTCCTAGAATGTCGACATTCACTCTTGCCATCTCTTGTTTGACCACTTCCAATTTGCCTTGATTCATGGACCTGACATTCCAGGTTCCTATGGAATATTGCTCTTCACAGCATTGGACCTTGCTTCTATCACCAGTCACATCCACAGCTGGGTATTGTTTTTGCTTTGGCTCCATCCCTTCATTCTTTCTAGAGTTATTTCTCCACTGATCTCCAGTAGCATATTGGGCACCTACTGAGCTGGGGAGTTCCTTTTTCAGTATCCTATCATTTTGCCTTTTCACACTGTTCATGGGGTTCTCAAGGCAAGAATACTGAAGTGGTTTGCCATTCCCTTCTCCAGTGGACCACATTCTGTCTGATCTCTCCACCATGACCTGCCCATCTTGGGTTGCCCTGTGGGCATGGCCTGGTTTCATTGAGTTAGACAAGGCTATGGTCCTAGTGTGATTAGATTGACTAGTTTTCTGTGAGTATGGTTTCAGTGTACTAAGGTGTATTTTGCTTGGCATTAATTTATGTGATACACCACTACTGAGAAAAGACAGAAGCAGTTCACCATTCTTTACAGTCTCCCAACAAAGCCTACTATACCTGCTAAGGAAGATGGCAACTTGTAAGAAAGGCTTTTACACACTGAGGTCTAAGCAATCAATCCAGCATATTTTAAAGATACAGACAGATTTTTTTAAGTATCCATATATAGATAGATAATTAGATAAGGAAAGATAGGCATATAAACACATATACATTACTTTGTATTACTTAAAGTCATCTCTAGAGTTGGACTGTGAAGAAAGCTGAGTGCTGAAGATTTGATGCTTTTGAACTGTGGTGTTGGAGAAGACTCTTGAGAGTCCCTTGGACTGCAAGGAGATCAAACCAGTCCATCCTAAAGGAGATCAGTCCTGGGTGTTCATTGGAAGGACTGATGTTGAAGCTGAAACTCCAATACTTTGGCCACCTGATGGGAAGAGCTGACTCTTTGGAAAAGACCCTGATGCTGGGAAAGACTGAGGGCAGGAAGAGAAGGGGATGACAGAGGATGAGATGGTTGGATGGCACACCGACTCGATGGACATGAGTCTGAGTGATGGACAGAGGCCTGACGTGCTGTGATTCATGGGGTCGCAAAGAGTCGGACACAACTGAGAGACTGTACTGAACTGAACTGAATATTTACTGGAACTGGGGATGTCCAACATTTCAGATACTTCCATGATTGTTGGGAATAAAATAATAGTTCATCTGGCAAAAATCCCATGTATTAAATTATTTGTAGGAATATGTTCATATATATATAATGTTTTATATATATCTAATATGCTAATTTTTTACTTATATGTGTGTGTGTGTGTGTATATATATATATATATATGTTGCTAATTCTAAGTCACTGTATTTACTTAAACAGATATCTCACTCCTCACACATTCTGGATCAATCAGACCTTATTCTTTTGCTCACTGTTGAGTCATGATCAATATTACGACTTTGAACTTTGAAATTTCCTTTCTGACAGAACTCTTGCTACTCTTTCTTTACCTTTATTATCAAAGAATTTGAACTTTCTTCTCACTGTGAGGTCTAGTTTCTTGAACCATCTTTATACTGGATACTTCTGGCTTGTCGACCTCTTTCTGACTTCATTTCTCTCAACTCAGACTGTGAGGTCTATATGGATGGAGCCTCTTTAATGGTCTCATTAATACTCTAAGTTTGCTGATGAACCCCAGCTCTGAGTGGCCCCTGTGGTCTTCCTTCACTGCTTTCAGACGATGTCAACATTGCTGGAGAAAGTAGGGAACAGTGCTAGCCCCACTGCAAAGCCCTCTGCCCAGTCTCACTTTTCTCTCACTTCTTCAAAAGAAGGAAAAACCCTTAAGCCCATTAGTAGGCACAGCAAACATCAAGGAGACAAGGAAAAACAAAGTATGGTGATTTAATAGAATGAATTTTCAAAAACGAAGACACAGTTAATGTCAAAGTCCAGATAGACAATTTAGCACTGAAAACTGGAGGAACTATGGCTGTTTTCTCCTTTTTCCTGAGGTAGGAATGAAGAATAAGATGCCAGTTTGACCATGGTTCAGTTCAGTTCAGTTCCATCCCTTATTTCTTGAAGCTCATTCAAGCCCTTGCTTCCACATCATACTGTTAACTCTCTGACCATCTACTAACTGCTATTATGGAGAGAATAAAAATGATTTATTGAGTAAATGATATTTAGTTTACAACATTTCTAAGCTACTTTGATGTAGATTTTAATATGTGCTCTAACAGCCATTATCCCCACTTAGTGCCCAAGAGCACCCAGCTCTAAGAGTCTATGCTTACCTTTTTGCTGTGTGTTACTGGTGGCTGCCGCTAGGTGAATGGGGCTTCCCTGGTGGCGCAGACATAAAGGATTTGCCTGCATTGTGGAGACCTGGGTTTGACCCCTGGGTTAGGAAGATCCCCTGCAGAAGGGAATTACTAACTGCACCAGATTTGTTGCCTGGAGAAATCAATGAGCAGAGCCTGGTGAGCCAAAGTCCATAGGGTCCCAAAGAGTCAGACACGACTGAGTGTCTAACACTTTCACTTCTTCCCTTTTCACTAGGTGAACAGATCCTATTTCTTTAGGATCCCAGAGACCTGTCTGTTGCTTCAAAATCATATATCCACATACTTATTCATTATTTTTTACTTAACTATTCTGAAATGATCAACATAACCAAGACAAGTTTTACCATTTTCATGATTCTTTACTCCAAGTTAGTTTCTTCTTTCTTTTGCATTTTTATTTATAGTACAACCATTCTCTAATCCCTACTTGAAACCTAAGAGTAATCCTTAATGCTGCTCTTTCCTTTCCCTCCTTCTAACATTGGGTTTCACATTCTTTGCTCTCTCAGACTCATACAGAAAAAAATCAAATGTGTGGTTAGTGGGGAGGGTAGAAGGAAGGGAAATGGGAAGAAGGCAGTCAAAAGGTACAAATTTACAGTTATAAGATAAATAACTGCCAGGGATATAAATAAGTACTAGGGAAGTAATGTACACCATGATAAGTGTAATTAACACTGACGGATGCTATATATGAAAGTTGTTAAGAGAGTAAATTCTAAGTGTTCTCATCACAAAAATTATTTTCTGTTTCCTTTAATATTGTATCTATATTAGATGGTGGATGTTCACTAGTTGTAGTAATGTTTACTCTGGAGAAGGAAATGGCAACCCTCTCCAGTAGTCTTGCCTGGAAGAATCCCATGGATGGAGGAGCCTGGTGGGCTACAGTCCACGGGGTCGCAAAGAGTCAGAAACGACTGAGCAGCTTCACTTAACTTTCACTATTGGTAATATTCACTAATCACTTGATATATGAAAGTCAAATCAGTAAACTGTAAACTTCAAATTTATACTTGCTATACCTCAATTATAAACTGGAAACAAAAAAAAAAATCTTTTTTTTTTTTTTTTGGTGATTTCCTTTTAACCTTTCATTTCTTCCATTCTCACTAAGTTTTGTTAGATTTAGTTCTCATTTTCCTTTTACTTGGACTGTGGCCAAACTTTCTAACTCATGTCTCTGCATTTAGCCATTCTCTCCTTAAAAGTAACTTAAAATTTCTGTGCAAACTCTAGAGAACAAGCTGTTTTTCAGATATCTTTAATCTTAAACCTGGCTGAAATTCACCTTTTTACCTCATTTTGTATTATTTACCTGAACACACTTTACATCTACAGCCTGCTACTCATTTTCTTTGCAACACATCCTGTATGTTTTCGTGTCCCTGGTTTTGTTTGTGATGTTTTTTTCTTCTTCCTGGAATATCTTTCTACAAAATATCTATCTTTCAAAATCCTATGCATCCTTCAAAGCATTTTTCATAGATTAATCTTTCAGTGATGCTTGTCCTCATGGTTTCTTCCTTGTTTTTTTTTTTAAATTGAGATGCACTGGTATATAATATTAGGTAAGTTTAAGGTATACAACGTGTTGATTTAACACATTTCTTTATTGCAGTGTGATTACTACTTTAGTGTCAGCTAACACCTCTTTCATGTCACATAATTATCATTCTTTCCTGTGGTAAGAACAATTAAGTCCTAGTCTCCTAGCAACTCTGAAATTTATAATATAGTATTGTTGACTATAATCACTATTGTTGACTATAATCACTATACTTTAGATCTTCAGGACTTACTTATCTACTATTAGGTTGGTAAAAAGTAACTGTAGTTTCAGACTGTGCCTTTTAAATCATTATAACTAGGCTCAAACACATCTTTATTAGCCAACATAGGAAGCTTTACAATCAACACATTTTTTGCCAACAAGAAATGTTTTATTTCCTGTAGCATAAAAATCCATGCTTAAGGATTTGACAAAAAAATGCTCTTGGAAAGCATTTTCTGCCTCCTGCTGGTTGTGGAAGCATTTTCCCTGCAAAAAGTTGTAGAAATGCTTGAAGAAGGAGTAGTCAGTTGGCAAGAGGTCAGGTGAATATAGGGGAGGAGGCAGAACTTCGTATCCCGGTTCATTCGACTTTTGAGGTGCTGGTTGTGCAGTGTGTGGTTGGGTGTTGTCGGGAAGAATTGGGCCCTTTCTGTTGGGCAGTGCTGGCTGCACTTTTCAGTGCATCTCATCCATTTGATAAGCATACTTCTCAGATGCAATACTGACCGGTCAACACAGTTCTTTGGCAACTTCTCGTGTAGTTTTAAGAGGATCAGCCTTGATGATTGCCCTCAGTTGGCCGTAGTCAACTTCCGATGGCCAGCCACCATGCCCTTATCTTCAAGGCTCTCATCTCCTTTATAAAACTTCTTGAACCATGACTGCACTGTACTATTCCTGAGCCAAATGTGTTGTTAATGTTGCAAATTGTCTCTGTTGCTTTATGACCCATTTTGAACTTAAAAAAGAGAACTGCTCAAATTTGCTTTTTGTCTATCATTTCCCTAGTCTAAAATGAATGTAAAATAAACAAGTAATGTAATTAGCAAAAAATCATAAGTTAGAAATGAATATTAAAATAATGTATAACATAACCACATTTATTTTTAAATGTATTCCAGTATTGAATGGTACCTTTCAACAATGTAAAATTGCAATTACTTTTGCACCAACCTTAACAGTTGTGTTTTTAGCCTTAAATGACATTTTCTCAGTCCTCTCCTCACCCAGCTAAACCTCTGTCACCAGCATCCTACTTTCTGAGAGTTTTACTCTTTTAGATTCCAAGTATAAGTGAGATTAAACATTTCTGACTTACATCACACATTTCTGACTTACATCACATTACATCTGACTTGCATAATGCTCTCAAGGTCTACCCATATTGTTGCAAATGACAAGACTTCTTTTTCATAGCTGAGTGGTACTCCATTGTGTGTATGTAACTCCTGTCTTCATTATCCATTCATCTATCAGTGGACACTTTGGTTGTTCCGACTTCTTGGCTACTGTGAATAATGTAATCAACTTTTATAGGAGTTCAGACATCTCTTTAATATCTTATTTTTATTTCCTTTGGATATAAACCCAGATGTAGAACTGCTCAATCATATGGCAGTTCCACTTTTAATTGTTTGAAGAACCTCCATATTATTTTTCATATTGGCCGAACATTTCTACCAACAGTGCACAAGGGTTTTTTTTCTCTTCATATTCTCACCAAACTGGTATTGCTTGTTTTTTTGATAATGTTGTTCAGTCACCAAGTCATGTCCAACTTTGCAATCAATGGGCTACAGCACACCAGGTTTCCCTGTCCTTCACTACCCCACAGAGTTTACTCAAATTCATGTTCATTGAGTTGGCTATGCAATCATCGCATCCTCACTGCCACCTTCTCCTCTTGGCTTCAATCTTTCTTTCCCAGCAGCAAGGTCTTTTCCAATCAGTTCCCTCTTCGGATCAGAGGGCCAAAGCATTGGAGCATCAGTCCTTCCAACCAATAGTCAGGGTTGATTTCCTTTAGGATTGACTGATTTGACCTCCGAGCTGTCCAAAGGACTCTCAAGAGTCTTCTCCAGCAACACAGTTCAAATGCATCAATTCTTTAGTGCTCAGCCTTTTTATGGTCCCACTCTGACATCTATACGTGACTACTGGAAAAACCATAGCTTTGACTATATGGCTCTTTGCTGGCAAAGTGATGTCTCTACTTTTTAACATGCTCTCTAGGTTTGTCATAGCCTTTACTGTCATTCTAACAGGAGTGAGGGAGAAGGATATGGCACCCCACTCCAGTGTTCTTGCCTAGAGAATCCCGGGGACAGAGGAGCCTGGGGGGCTGCTGTCCACGGGGTTGCACAGAGTCAGACAGGGCTGAAGCAACTTAGCATGCATGCATGCATTGGAGAAGGAAATGGCACCCCACTCCAGTGTTCTTGCCTGGAGAATCCCAGGGACGGGGGAGCCTGGTGGGCTGCCGTCTATGGGGTCGCACAGAGTCGGACACAGCTAAAGTGACAGCAGCAGCAGCAACAGGCGGGAGGTGATGTTTCACTGTGGTTTGATCTGCATTCCCCTGATGATTATAGTTTACTGATGTTGACCTTTTGGCCACTTGGATGTCACCTTTAGGAAAAAAAATGTCTGTTTAAGATCCTCTGTCCATGTTGTAATTGAATTTTTTTGTTTTTACTGAAAAGTTGTCTCTTCCTTATGTAAATATCCATGTTAGATTCTTGTTAATAGTCTGCCTTAATAGGATACTTTTTTATACATGTCTGGACTGCTATGTCTTAATTTCTTTGTAGAACCTTACTTCTTTATCACTGTGCTCCTGTGTATATAGGTGCATATATAATTAGTGCTTTCACTCTATGAATATATCTAGGTTGAATGAAGAAATGAATGAATGATAAAATGCCTCAAGCATTTTGAAAATTGTTTTTGAATGACCTTCTCAGAGTGTATTGATATGCTTCTCTGTTTCACCTTACTTGGTGGTAAGGGGGAAAAAAAAAAAAAAAACTTAAGTTGTTCATTGACTGATGAATTATTCTTTTATCAAGAGTAATCATTTCACCAAAAAAGCTATAACTATGTGAGGTGACAGAAGTGTTAATTAGCTTGATAAGGGAAATCCTTTCATAATGTATATCAATATCAAATTGTCACAAAGTGAAAATGAAAGTCACTGAGTCGGGTCCGACTCTTTGCAACCCTGTGGGCTGTAGCCTGCCAGGGTCTTCTGTCCATGGAATTCTCCAGGCAAGCGTACTGGAGTGGGTAGCTGTTCCCTTCTTCAGGGGATCTTCACAACCCAGGTATCGAACCCAGGTCTCCTGCATTGCAGGCAGATTCTTTACTGTCTGAGCCACCAGGGAAGACCAAATTGTCACAATGTACACTTTAAATATCTTACAATATTACTTGTCAATTTTATCTCAAAAAAAAGCTACAATTAAAGAAATAATAATAGAAGCTATGCTATGTTTCCATTCCATTTTTCAATTTATGCATAATTTTATTATTTACTTCAATAAATCTTTTCTAAAAGTTTAAATATTTGTAAGGCTCTAAGACTTCTGAAACTTCTTTGATTCAGTTACATTGTTTATGTATCTTGAAGCATCCATGCTATTTGATCCCACACTATGTAGTGCCTTCTGGATGAGTTTTCATAAAAATTTCAGGAAGCTGCATTTGTATTTTCCTCTTTGTAATGTAACTGTTTTTCAGATATTTTCCTTTTTATTCATGAGAAATTGTAGCATAACTCTTAATTTAAATAAAAGCAATAAATATATACAGAAAGAGGTAGATAACATTACAATTTTCTTCCTCAGGAAAAAAATATGACTACGAATAATTAAAGATGGATCTCTGTTGGCAGAACAATAGACCTCTTATTCAGCATGTGGAGGAAGTGAACCCACATATTCTTACTATACATGAGATCTCCTAAGATGAGTGTGAATTACATCTCATCAAGGGTTACCTCATATCTCCTGTAAAACACATTTTCCTGAGCCCCCGGCCCTGGTATGGACATACTTTGGTCTGTCTTCTTTCTTAGAGGAAGTCTACTCATAAGGAAGTTGGAAGCCAAAGATCTGGCTTCTGCCTGCATGTCTCCTGCAGATACCTGATACACTGAAGCTGCGCATCAAGTGTGGCACACTCTTAATGAAACTCTACTTTTACTCGGCGTCAAGGATTGGCTTAAAAAGTTTTCTGAGCTGAGAAGATTAAATTACTCTTCAAGGCCAAAGGGCTGTGGTATGAGATTATACCTGATGGAAGGAAGAAATAAATTATTAAGAGGATATGAAGTTAATAAATCTTCCTTTATAAGTAGCACATAAAGTGTTTTACTGCTGAGGCTGAAACATTAATATCAGGTTTTCTTGAAGGGGCACCTGTACTGAACCCAGAACTCTCCATAATGCTAGAAATTTGACAGCCCATGTTCACTGGTCTAATATTTAGGTGAAATATTCTTTAGAGTGCAGCCTCTTGGTATTTTTTTAATCTGATACTTAACAACTTCAATGAGTAAAAGAAAAATAATCAGGTGGATTCAAGAGCTTTACAGGCTGTTCTTTAAAGTTTGTACCTACTTCCATGAAAACCGCAATATTTTAAACTAGCTCTTTTTAGGTTTCTTGGCTTGTATTGGAAAGAAAACCAAGTCTATGAGATTTCTAAGAGCAAGAACGTGACCTTGTTGATCATGATATCGCCAGTCCCCTGCCTGCAATATAGTAGGTATGACTAGAAATTAACTAAAGTACAAAAATCAATTCATAGTCAACTTTCCAGTTTCAAAACTTGGACATACTAGATATTACACAAGGTCTCCTAAACTGATTTACATGTCTAAACACAGGTTAAGCTTTCATTTAAACCCACTGATTTGTGTTTCTCTGATAAAGTTACAGAAATACTTCTTCAGTTTTCTGTTTTTCCGATGAAATCACAAGAGGTGTGACTTGTTTCAAAAATGAAGAATGTTCTTTGGCATCACTGTTTCTACTCTCCACTTTATTTTATAGATAAACGTGCTGATACCATGGAATCTAAGAGACAATTGACCAAGAGCCCAATTATGTTTATACAGACTTTAAGAACAGAAAGATATTGCTCCCCACCCAAATTTTGAATCAAGATAAACCACTCCTTAAGCGAAAGAGTGGTTTAACTAATTAACTATACTTAATTAGTTCTGTATTTCTTGTTTTTCTCATAACGACTACTTAAGTGATACAAAACACCTAACCATTTCTCTTATCTATACCACGTATATCATTGTGAGTGTAGCTCTATCTATATTGCTTTGATGGTATCCTCAGCGTTAGATGAGTTGAATAATCCAGCACTGATATGACTCAAGACAAAAGAAAATAATTCAGATTTAGACATGTACATTCTGTTTTCCTCCCCTCCAAAAATCATTCTGTAGTACCAAGAAGAAAACTGAGCATGTAATCTTTAGTCAAAAGCCAAATTTAACAACAAAAGAAAGTTAAATATAAAAGTGATCTTATCAGTTCCTAAACAATAAATATTGAATGCTTAAAATTATAAATCATGATTGGCAGGAGGCCTTGCCATATCTTGGAATAAAAATATTTCTTTCTACTCAGATAAGATGTGACAATAACTTAGGATCTATTCATTTAAAATATTTTAAAATGTTCTATATTTATTATAATTTGGAAATATTGTGTGCTATGAAAATACTTTGGCTAATCAAAGAGGGACACATATTCTTCCTCTCATTATAAAATAAACACACATGAAATCAAATAATCATTAAAGACCTATGTTAAGTAAATAAAATCTAAGATAAGTAGCAGGGATGAAAATTAGGTCTAAATTCAACCTCCAAGTAGGTACTGATTTTCATTGCTTTTTTGATTAAACAGGGTCATTTAAAGATAAGATGGGCTTCCCAGGTGGGGCTGGTAGTAAAGAACCCGCCTGCCTATGCAGGGGACCTAAGAGACACAGTTTCGATCCCTGGGTTGGGATGATCCCCTGGAGGAGGAAAGGGCAACCCACTCCAGGTTTCTTGCCTGGAGAATCCCACGGACAGAGAAGCCTGGTGGGCCACAGTCCACAGGGGAGCAAAGAGCCTGACATGACTGAAGCAAGTCAGCATAGCAAAGATACGACGGAAATTAGTCTAAAAAGTTAATTAACTTTTTTTCTTTTAAACTTTTCATTTTATATTGGAGGCTAGCCAGGTAACAATATTGTGACAGGAACAACAGAGTGACTCAGCCATACACATACATGTGTCCCCAAAACTCCCCTCCCACCCAGGCTGCCACATAACGTTGAGCAGAGTTCCCTGTGCTATACGCTAGGTCCTTGTTGGTTATCCATTTCAACTACAGCAGCGGGTACATGTCCATCCCAAATCCCTACCTGTCCCTTCCCCGCCACTGCCTGCAACTGTAAGTTTGTTTTCTAAGTCTGTGAATCTGTTTCTGTTTTGTAAATAAATTGATTTGCATCATTTCTTTTTAGATTATGCTTATAAGAGATATCATATGGTATTTTTCTTTCTCTAACTTACTTCACTCAGTATCATAATCTCTAGGTCCATCCATGTTGCTACAAATGGCATTATTTCATTCTTTTTAATGGCCGAGTAATAATCCATTGTAGGTAGGTACTACATCTTCTTTATCCAGCCTTCTGTTGATGGACATTTAGGTTTCTTCCATGTTTTTGGCTATTGTAAACTGTGCTGCAATGAACACTGGGGTGCATGTATCCTTTGGGACCGTGTTTTTCTCTGGATATATGCCCAGGGGAGGGATTGCATAGTCAATAAGGTAGCTCTGTTGTTGGTTTCTTAAGGAACCTCTATACTGTTCTCCATAGTGGCCGTACCAATTTACATTCCTCCCATTAGAATAAGAGGGTTCCTTTCTCTCTACACTCTCTCCAGAATTTATTATTTGTGGAATTTTTGATGATAGCCTGGTGTGAGGGGATACCTCATTGTAGTTTGGATTTTCATCTATTAATGAGTGATGCTGAACATCTTTCCATGTGCCTCTTGGCCATCTGCATGTTTTCTTTGGAGAAATATCTGTTTAGGTCTTCTGCCCATTTGTTGATTGGGTTGTTTGTTTTGATGATATTAAGCCTCATGAGCTGTTTGTAAATCTTGGAAACTAATCCCTTGTTGGTTACATCATTTGCAAATGTTTTCTCCCAATCTGTGGGTTGTCTTTTCATTTTATTTGTGGTTTTATTTGCTGTGCAAGAAAGGCTTTTGAGTTTAATTAGGTCCCATTTGTTTATTTCTGTTTTTATTTCCATTATTCTGGGAGACAGATCAAGAAAGATATTGCTGCAATTTATGTCAGAGTGTTCTGCCTGTGTTTTCCTCTAGGAGTCTTACAGTATCTGGGTCTCACATTTAGGTCTTTAATACATTCTGAGCTGATTTTTGTGTATGGTGTTAAAGAATGATCTAATTTCTTTTTTTTTAAACTGGAGCTGTCCAGTTTTCCCAGCACCATTTGTTGAAGAGACTGTGTTTCCACCATTGTGTAGTCATGCCCCCTTGTCACAGATTGACTGTAGGTGCATAGGTTTATTTCTGGGGAAAGTTCATTAACTATTATTCTCATATATCGGTAAATATTTCATGTATTCTATGGGAGAAATAGACTTATAAACTCTAAGTACCCCTCAAATAGAATGTCTGTTTTTATTTATGAATTTCATCTTTATTTTGGGGTTTCTCTTTTCTGTTAATTAGTTTAGTCTTTAAAGCACTGGGCACTATAATATAAGGCAAGTGAGAAATTGCATTATTAGCCCACCATTTAAAAATCAACAGAGCAACATTAAATTGTTAGTACTTTTAGAGGTGCTAAAAAGTTTAAAAATTCCATTTTCTAAGAAGTATTTGATTATTACAAAGTATAATGAATAAGTTTGTATTTATTCTAACTGATATCTTGAAACTTTGGGATTAATTCATACACATATATATGTATAATAAGGGCATGAAATAATTTTAAGGCCAAATTTTAAGGCCAAATTAAAAAAACAAACTGAAGTCCATTACAGAAAATCTACAAATCTATTTTTATTTGCTCTGATGCTAGCATAGAATAAAATGTAAAAGCCTTTCTGCATAAGGATTTCATCGTCAAGAAATTTCACAATGAATTTCTAAAGTCTGGACAATACAGGCATACCTCAGAGTATTGCAAGTTCAGTTCCAAACCACCACAATAAAGTGATTAGTACAATAAAGCAAATCACTTTTTTTTTTTTTTTGGTTTCCCAGAGCATACAAAAGTTATGTTTACACTAGATCGTTACCTATTAAGTGCGTAATAAATAGCATTATGTCTACCAAAGTACACAACTTAAACATACTGATAAAAAACGCTAACCATTACCTGAAACTTCAGTAAGTCATAATCAAATATCACTGGCCACAGACCACCATAACAAATAATAATAATGAAAAAGTTTAGAATATTTTCAGAATTACCAAAATGTGGCACAGAGATATGAAATGAGCAATTGCTGTTGAAAAATAAAGCCAATAGACTTCCTTGATGCCAAGTTGCCATAAACCTTCAATTTGTTATAAAAACAAAAACAAAACAAAACCAGTATCTTAAAAGCACAGTAAAACAAGGCAGGCTTGTATTCTGGTAAATTAGAAAACACATCATTAAATATATGCCAAAGATCCAGTAGTTCCAGCCAATCTAAGGATTGGTAACTTCCAAAGTATCTGAGAAGCTTTAAAAATAGTTCATGGGCCTCAGCCCTGGACATTCTGAAAATAACCAGTGCAGGAACCAAGGATGTACATTTTAAGGTTATACAGGATGATTCTTGTGTCTTGGTATGCCCTGAAATGCATGTCATATTTTTTAACTTGACAGAATTAGTCACAAAAAATGTAGAAATGTTTCTTTTTTTTTAAAAAAAAAAAAAAAGCTAAATTGCTGCTCACCCATTCCCTCCCCCTAGTCATGCTCACTATCTTCTTGGTAATCACTTCCCAGGCAACTTCTCAGAATTATTCACTGTTATCATCTCTTAATTTTACTGATGCCACCTGATGCGAAGAAATGACTCATTGGAAAAGACCCTTATGCTGGGAAAGATTGAAGGCAGGAGGAGAAGAGGACGACAGAGGATGAAATGGTTGGATGGCATTACCGACTCAATGAACATGAGTTTGAGTAATTTCCAGGAGTTGGTGATAGACAGGGAAGCCTGGTGTGCTACAGTCCATGGGGTTGCAAAGAGTTGGACATGACTCAGCAACTGATCATCTCTTATTGTACAACACAAGTCGAAGCCAGGTTTTCAGATGAGCTAGATGAAAATGCACCTAGGAAGTATATTCATAGGAGTCTAACTTTCATACTATAGGGTGTCTCAATGTTGTACAATTTCCAGCAGAGACATAGTATCCTCCTGTATTCCATTTATACAATTTAGTCTCAGAATGAGAGTTGTTCTTGAATAGGATAAGTTAATAAAAAGTGCATTTCAGTAGATGTAGTCTGGCAGTGACTAGCTGGGTTGACAGAATTAGAGCTTTCTCAGTGATGAGGATCCTGGGAAAGAGGGCTTGGAGTAGACTGGAAATGCACAGAGGGAAAAGGAAAAAAAAAAAAAAAAGGAAGCAGGAGCCTGAAGATGCATGCTTGTGAGATGAGGCCAGAGGTTAATGCTGGTTCTGATGGAATCTTGATCTGCATAATTTCTACAAGAACCTGTCTTCTCTCTCTGTGTGCGCGTGCTAAGTTGCTTCAGTCACGTCCAACTCTTTGCAGCCCTATGGACCGTAGCCAGCCAGGCTCCTCTGTCCAAGGGATTCTCCAGCCAAGAATACTGGAGTGGGTTTCCATGTCCTCCTCCAGGGCATCTTCCCGACCCAGGGATCAAATCCATGTCTCTTAAGTCTCCTGCATAGGCAGGTGGGTTCTTGACCACCAGTGTCACCTGGGAATTATACAAATAAATAAGTTCATGATTACTATTTATTTGAAAATTCAACTTAATAATGACAATAGAATAGATAGGTACAGTAGAAAAGCAGACGCGTATACAACTAATTAAAATACAAGGAAGCATGTAGTTTTTTAGGCTGCAATTTTGATGTGTGTGATTGAAGCTTTAATGTAGGAGGAAGTATTTGAGCTGAATGGGTGAAATTTTGACAGCTTGCCTTTAGCAGAGGAGTGCAAAGCATAGAAGTGGAAAAATGGAGTATGTTTTAAGAAAAAGGCAAACTAGTTTTATATGCCAAAAATGAATTGTGGTTTGGTATTTTTCATGATGTGAAAAATAAGACCAGGAAGAGGGCATCACAGATGAAGCCAAAAGTCTGCATTGCATTCTGTAGGAATGTTGAGTGGTGAAATGTTCCATAAGAATATGACACGATCAGAACTGTGCTTTAGGAAAACCCAAGAGAGAAGAGGGAGAAGGAAACTATTTCAAAATCAAATGTAACACTTTGGCTGCTGCTGCTAAGTCGCTTCAGTCGTGTCCGACTCTGTGCGACCCCACAGACGGCAGCCCACCAGGCTCCCCCATCCCTGGGATTCTCCAGGCAAGAACACTGGAGTGGGTTGCCATTTCCTTCTCCAATGCATGAAAGTGAAAAGTGAAAGTGAAGTCGCTCTGTCATGTCCGACACTTTGGCTAAGAGGGCTTATAACAAATCAGCTGGAAGTCAACCAAGAAACACACGCTATTGTCTATGTGTAAGTGCTGGACCAACACCTGAATGAGGGTTTGAACTAAGAGACGTAATGAATGGAAAGAATGGAATATATTGGAAAGGCCTTGCAGGGACACAGAACGGGTTCCTAACTCCCTTAATCTACCTTGCTTTAGCCATTTAAAAAAAAAAAAAAAAATGGTTTCCATCACTTGTTTTGCTTTTTTCAATCTTTTGACCACTTTCCCCCATTAGCTTTCTTTTTAAAAAACAGCTTTATTGAGATATAACTTACCAGAATGCTCACCTGCCCATGTGTGCAATTCAGTAATTTTATCATGTAAATAGAGTCATGCACCCACCATCATATACAGCATTTGCATTTTCCCTAAAGGAAACCTTTAGCCATTACTAGTCACTCCCCATCCCCATGCCCCTTCCTTCTCCATGGGCACACAGGCCACCTCTAAGCTACGTTATCTTTCTTGCTTATGTTTTCTATTGAACACTAACTTGTTGGGGGAAAGACTCAGTCTTTTAACACATAATACCTAATGACAAACATTCCTTTGTATAAAACAGTTTTTAACTCAATACCTTTCTCTCAACGTCCATCTTCTCCTCCTACCTTGGCCCAGTCCCTTCCCAACGCACAAACACACAATATAGATATTTCCAGGGCATAACACTCTTACCTTCTCTTTCTCTTGTCCTTGTGTAGACCAGAAAGCCCCAGAAGCTTCTTGGAGGCCAGGAGAAGCCAACAATCCATGCCTGTAGGAACACAGTGATGCCAGAAGCATGAAGTTGTCTGACTGTTTCCATTTCACTCCTTGGGAAGTTGTAACCTGGAACGCCATGGGAAAGCAGTGCAGGACCGCCTGCCAATGCCCAAAGCTGGTTCTGGAAGCCCGAGATCCACACTAGACTGTGAGACACACTGGAACTGGGTCCAGATGATTCAGTCTGGGCTAAGGCACGCATGGAATAAAGCAGAAGTCCGCTCTCCAGAGTATGGTAAAAGTTCTCATTAGATTCTGCCGAAACTCCCAGTTGAAACTGAGCGTCTAAAGGATTCATGTCAATCTTCCTCTCTTCCCAAGAAGGAACAGGCTCTCAGGGCCTTTCTCACCTTCCCCAGCTACTGCTTGATCCCAGGAGTTTATGGAGTTCAATGAATCTGAACACATCTGTACATATTTTATGATCATAAATGACTGGGAGATAGAAAGGACAGAGATACTATCTGTACAACTGAGGGAACTCCATAAGCCTGTCTCACAGTGGGTTAGCAATAATCCTCAACCACCTTCTATACGAATTTATCAAGTCAGTTTAACTTTTCTCAGTCCTCACAGACTATCTTTCCAAGATTTCTGTGAGGATTGTAAAAGACAGTGAATAAGGAACATAATGTGTAAATGATGAAATGATGCATTTTGCACACGTGGTATTTTCATAGGAACTAGTCCAGACTGCTGTGGACTGATAGGAGAGTCCGGGCTGAGTTCTTTGAATTTTCCTGGAGTGTCTGAAGCTTTCCAACATACAGAGCATTAAACATTTGACTGGGCTGTGGGGTAGTTGTTACCTCTTGGATGGTTCCTTCTGAGTCACACCACCAGCTACTTATAGCATACAATTTACAAGCCCCCACCTCAAGGACAGTCACTTGATACTTGCTTCCAGACACTCCAGGTGAAGGAGGTGACATGACTCTAATCCTGCTCACCCCCCTTAGTCTTTGTGTGCGGTTAGTTCTCATTCTCTAAGTCCCTACATGAGAACAGACCCCTATCTATGTTTCAGAGTTGAAGGATCTTGAAAAAGAGAACTTCATATTACCTTGCTTTAGTATCTGGTTTTTTATAGGCACCAGTATGGTAGAAACCAACACAGCATTGTAAAACTTAAAAAAACAAACAAAAAGATCATGAAAAACGAATTTACATATGTATGTATATGTATAGCTGAGTCACTTTGCTGTACACCAGAAACCTCCCATAGCATTGTAAATCAACTGTACTTCAGTGAAATAAATTTTAAGAAAAGAAATAAATGGCTTAGCACTTGCAGCAATGTGGATGGACCTAGAGACCATCATACTGAGTGAAGTAAGACAGAGAAGGAGAAATATCGTATAACATCCCTTATATGTGGAATTTTAAAAGAAATGATACAAATAAGTGTATTTACAAAATAGAAAGAGACACACAGACTCAGAGAAGGAACATATGGTTGCCAGAGTGGGAAGGATGATGGGAAGGGGAGGTTAGGAAGCTGGGGATGGACATGTACGCAATGGTATATTTAAAATGGATAACCAGCAAGGACCTACTGTATAGAACACGGAACTCTGCTCAGTGTTACGTGGCAGCCTGGATGAAGGTGTGAGAACAGATACATGTGTGTGCACGGCTGAGTCCCTTCCCTGTCACCTGTTACACTGTGAACAACCATGTGCGTAATTAACATTGTTTGTTAATCAGCTATGCCCTAACACAATAGGTTTTTGCCCTAATAAAAAGGTTTTCTTTGTAAAAAAGAAATGGCTTAGTATTCACACATCATTTATAGTTAATCACTGACCAAAACACCTCTTGATGTCTAGCTTGCTTGTCGGGGGGCATAAAATGATGGCAAGAACTTAACTCACAATATAAGGCCCCTCTAACATATTTTATCCAATCATTGAATTGGTTTTTCCTACTTCCCAGTGTTTTGAAACTGTGCTGCCAAGAAAATTCAGTCATATTCTCAAACAATTTGCAGAACTCCAGATTTTTAAACAGTATTATATTTCATTTTATACAATAGCTTTCCTGTTTTTGTTTTAAGAAAGAAAATAAGCTGAAAACTGTGCAAACTCTGTGACTTTTCTTTCCAAGGTGGTAATTTCTTTTATGATAATAGAATCCATTATAAAGAGAGTCAGTCACATTTAAGAGCTTTTATAGTTTTTATATATAAAGAATATTTTACACTGTTGATTGTACTGTAAACACACGTACTTGATTTTAAGCCTACTAAAAGTCGCCAGTAATATTAGAAACTAAACAGCTGACTTACATTAATTCGTATTTCCATAAAGGTTTCTGAGGGAAATAAATACAAGTAAATATAGCATGAACTCCTTATTACCAAATTCAGACTGAAACTGAAGAAAGCGGGGAAAACCACAAGACCATTCAGGTATGACCTAAATCAAATGCCTTATGATTATACAGTGGAAGTGAGAAATAAATTTAAGGGCCTAGATCTGATAGATAGAGTGCCTGATGAACTATGGAATGAGGTTCGTGACATTGCACAGGAGACAGGGATCAAGACCATCCCCATGGGAAAAAAATGCAAAAAAGCAAAATGGCTATCTGGGGAAGCCTTACAAATAGCTGTGAAAAGAAGACAAGCGAAAAGCCAAGCAGAAAATGAAAGCTATAAGCATCTGAATGCAGAATTCCAAAGAATAGCAAGAAGACATAAGAAAGCCTTCTTCAGCAATCAATGCAAAGGAATAGAGGAAAAGAACAGAATGGGAAAGACGAGAGATCTATTCAAGAAAATTAGAGATACCAAGGGAACATTTCATGCAAAGATGGGCTCGATAAAGGACAGAAATGGTCTGGACCTAACAGAAGCAGAAGATATTAAGAAGAGATGGCAAGAATACACAGAACTGTACAAAAAAGATCTTCATGACTCGGATATCATGATGGTGTGATCACTCATCTAGAGCCAGACATCCTGGAATGTGAAGTCAAGAGGGCCTTAGAAAGCATCACTACGAGAAAAGCTAGTGGAGGTGATGGAATTCCAGTTGAGCTCTTTCAAATCCTGAAAGATGATGCTGTGAAAGTGCTGCACTCAATATGCCAACAAATTTGGAAAACTCAGCAGTGGCCACAGGACTGGAAAAGGTCAGTTTTCATTCCAATCCCAAAGAAAGGCAATGCCAAAGAATGCTCAAACTACCACACAATTGCACTCATCTCACACACTAGTAAAGTAATGCTCAAAATTCTCCAAGTCAGACTTCAGCAATACATGAACCATGAACTCCCTGATGTTCAAGCTGGTTTTAGAAAAAGCAGAGGAACCAGAGATCAAATTCCCAAAATCTGCTGGATCATCAAAAAAGACAGAGTTCCAGAAAAACATCTATTTCTGCTTTATTGACTATGCCAAAGCCTTTGACTGTGTGGATCACAATAAACTATGGAAAATTCTGAAAGAGATGAGAATACCAGACCATCTGACCTGCCTCTTGAGAAATCTGTATGCAGGTCAGGAAGCAACAGTTAGAACTGGACATGGAACAACAGACTGGTTCCAAATAGGAAAAGGAGTACGTCAAGGCTGTATATTGTCACCCTGCTTATTTAACTTCTATGCAGAGTACATCATGAGAAATGCTGGACTGGAAGAAACACAAGCTGGAATCAAGATTGCCAGGAGAAATATCCATAACCTCAGATATGCAGATGATACCACCCTTATAGCAGAAAGTGAAGAGGAACTAAAAAGCCTCTTGATGAAAGTGAAAGAGGAGAGTGGAAAAGTTGGCTTAAAGCTCAACATTCAGAAAACGAAGATCATGGCATCCGGTCCCATCACTTCATGGGAAATAGATGGGGAAACAGTGGAAACAGTGTCAGACTTTATTTTTGGGGGCTCCAAAATCACTGCAGATCGTGATTGCAGCCATGAAATTATAAGACGCTTACTCCTTGGAAGAAAAGTTATGACCAACCTAGATAGCTATTCAAAAGCAGAGACATTGCCGACTAAGGTCCGTCTAGTCAAGGCTATGGTTTTTCCAGTGGTCATGTATGGATGTGAGAGTTGGACTGTGAAGAAGGCTGAGCGCCGAAGAATTGATGCTTTTGAACTGTGGTGTTGGAGAAGACTCTTGAGAGTCCCTTGGACTGCAAGGAGATCCAACCAGTCCATTCTGAAGGAGATCAGCCCTGGGATTTCTTTGGAAGGAAGGACGCTAAAGCTGAAGCTCCAATACTTTGGCCACCTCATGCAAAGAGTTGACTCATTGGAAAAGACTCTGATGCTGGGAGGGATTGGGGGCAGGAGAAGGGGACGACAGAGGATGAGATGGCTGGATAGCATCACTGACTCGATGGACGTGAGTCTGAGTGAACTCCGGGAGTTGGTGATGGACAGCGAGGCCTGGCGTGCTGCAATTCAATGGGGTCGCAAAGAGTCATACACGACTGAGCGACTGAACTGAACTGAAATATTGCACCAAAGGACTGAATTAACAAAGAAAAAAGAAATAATTTTTCATGTTCATATTTGAATACACATCCAATTTGTGATCATTATAAAATAATATCAGAGGAACCTACACAGATATATTTTACAAACTCTGTATACCAGTTTTACTCAATACAGAATTCAGATGATTAGAATTATTACCTAGGGCTCATAAATGTTAAAGTTATTGACTGATCTACCATAGTTTCTACTTTTCCCAATAGTTCTGTGGTCTTCCTAGTATATAAACTACAAAAGTTGTGTAATGTGATTGCCACTTCCACTGAGTTTCATTAAGCCTAAAAAGCCATTTCTCTCTAAGCATCACAGACAGGCAAAGGAACAAAGGATGTAATCCCATGAGTACATTGGAGATGTGGCTGTGGATAACTGGTCTGCCTCTGTGAAGCTCAGACTACCTGATGGAGCCCTTTAATCAAAGATACTCACTTCAGATGGAGGGATCTTCCAACAGTGAGTTCCCTGTAACTTTCTCTAATGTCTTTAGGTGAGAGGTGGGGTGTCAAGTAGACTTGAAGTTAAATTTACCAACAGTGCACGAGGCATCTAGAGGATTTTGGACATTCTGTTTTAGTTTGAGATTGCCACTTCTTTGGGAAGAAGAATGTTTTCTCTCAATCTGCAACACTGTGTTGCCAAAAACCTATATTTTATAAAACAATTTATATTTCTTTGCAAGCAGGTCTATTGAAAATATTTCTTATTGATTTTGTCATTGTTGGGTATATTGTCATATAATAGTGTCTTGGGTTTTGTGTGGTTTGGTTAAACCGTTTTATTTCTTTGCTACTCTTGTTCACTTACTTTAAAACATTTCTATGATTTTTTTTTCCTATCTAACAGATTTCTTGCTTGCCCTCTCATTATGGTTTCCTTGCAAGACACAATATGTACCCTTATATTTCTTCTATGTGTTTAGTCACCTTTTCCTCTGATACATGAAAATCCCTTTCTATTTGCTTTTATCAATACAAATTCTCCACTCCCCTCCACGTTAATATTAACATGCATATGAGAAGTTTGCCCCTAGTTAACCATATTATACCACACCCCAAATGCTGTTTTGCCTTGAAGCTCTAAGCAATCAGAATTTTAGAGATCAAAAGATTTGAATGTTTCTTCCTGTCATAAACCAGAGCAGTGCTGATATAATCACATGTCTCAAAATTTAAGTGGCATAAAATATAGTACAGTTTCTAATTTCCTAGTGTTGGTTAGAGAGACCCAGAGAGACTGCCATACAGAGCAAAGTAAATCAGAAAGAGAAAAGCAAATGTCGTATAATGTCATTTATACGTGGTATCTGGAAAATGGTACAGGTTAACTTATTTGCAAAATAGAAATAGAGACACAGATATAGAGAACAAACTTGTGGATACCACAGTAGGGAAGACATGGGTGGGATGAATTAGGAGATTGGGACTGACATACAGACACTACTATGTATAAAATAGATAACCAGTGAGAACCTACTCATTGGTTCTCATTGGTAGAGAGAGAAAGAGCACAAGCAACTGTACTCAGTGCTCTGTGGTGACCTAACTAAATGAGAAGGAAATCTAAAAACGGCAGGATATGTACATACATATAACTAATTCACTTTGCTATACAACAGAAACTAGCACAACATTGAACAGCAACGGTACTCCAACAAAAACTTAGAAAACAAAACAAAAAATAAATGGTAGTTTCCAAAGTAATCTACAGATTCAATGCAATCCCTATCAAATTACCAATGTCATTTTTTGCACATCTAGAAGAAAAAAAAAATCTTAAAATCTGTATCCAAAACAGTCTTAGGGAAATAAAAATAAAAAAACAGAGCTGGAGGAATTAGACTATACTATAAAGCTACAGTATTCAAAACAGTATGATACTGGCACAAAAAGAGAGACTTACAGATCAATGGCCAGGATAGAAAACCAGAAATAAACTCATGCACGTATGTTCAATTAATCTACGACAAAGAAGGCAAGACTATACACTGGAGAAAAGACCGTCTCTTTAACACACGGTGCTGGGAAAACTAGACAGCTATATGTGGAAGGATAAAATTAGAACTTTCTTTAACACCATACACAAAAATAAACTCAAAATGGATTAAAGTCTTAAATGTGAGACCAGATACTATAAAACTCTTAGAGGAAAACATAGGCAAAACACTCTTTGACATAAATTTACAGCAATATCTTTTTGGATTCACTTCCTAGAGTAATGAAAATAAAAATAAGCAAATGGAATCTAATTAAAAGCTTCTGCACAGCAAAGGAAACCATAAACAAAAAACAACTGACAGAATGGGAGAAAATATTTGCAAATGATGCGACAGACAAGGGATTAATCTCCAAAATTACAAACAGATCATGCAGTTCAATATAAAAAATTTTTTTAAATGGGCAGAAGACCTAACTAGACATTTCTCCAAAAAAGACAAAAAGATGGACAAAAAGCACATGATAAGATGCTCAACGTTGCTAATTACTAGAGAAATGCAAATCAAAACTACACGGAGGTATCATTTTGCACCAGTCATAATGGCCATCAACAAAAAGTCTAAAAACTATTGTTAATATTAACTATTATTAATGCTGAAGAGGGTGTGGAGAAAAGGGAACCTTCCTACACTGTTGGTATGAATCTAAATCGGTACAGTAACTATGGAGGACAATATGGAAATACCTTTAAAAAAAAAACAAAAATAGAACTATCATATGATCTAGCAATCCCACTCATGGGCATCTATCCAGAGAAAACCATACTTTAAAAGAATACACGCATCCCAATGTTCACTGCAGCGCTATTTACAATAGCCAAGACATGGAAGCAACCTGAATGTACATCAACAGATGAATGGATAAAGATATACATATGTACAATAGAAGATTACTTAGCCTTAGAAAACAGTGAAATAATGCCAACTGCGGCAACAAGGATGGACCTAGAGATTATAATACTAAGTGAAGTAAGTCAAAGACAAATATATGATATCACTTACATGTGGGATTTAAACAATGATACAAATGAACTTATTTACAAAACAGAAACTGGCTCACACACTTAGAAAACAATCTTTAGCTGCTAAGTCATGTCCAACTCTCGCAATCCCACCTGCCAGGCTCCTCTGTCCATGGGATTCTCCAGGCAAGAATACTGGAGTGGGTTGCCATTTCCTTCTCCAGGGGATCTTCCCAGTACAGGAATTGAATCCTGGTCTACTGAATTGCAGGCAGATTCTTTACCGACTGAGCTACAAGGGAAGTCCCAATCTTATGATTACTGAAGGGAAAAGGTAGGGAAGAGAAAAATTAGGAGGTTGGGATTAACATATACACACTACTGTATATGAAATAATCAACAAGGACCTATTGTATAGTGCAGGGAACTATACTCATTACTCTATAACAGCCTATATGGGAAAAGAATCTGAAAAAGAATAATGTACAACTGAATCACTTTGCAGTACACCTGAAACTAACACATTGTAAATCAAACATATTCCAATATAAAAAAAGAGAAAAAAGAAAAAATGGAAAAAAATTAATGCTAGTTTACATTTTAAAAAATTCATAATATTGATATTTTGGGTAACTTCCCTTTAAAAACAAACCAACAAAATTTACTCATTAGAAAGGGATAATATACAAGCTATTCACTTTGATAAGCAAGGAAGCACACACTTATTCCAAATCTTATCTTCAGTTCCAGTTTACTCACAAAATGGAAATAAGGTCAGTAGCACGCACTTAGAAATAAACCAATCACCAGGAAAAAATGCCCGAAGGAAGAAAACATTTCCTGTAGTGTTCCCCACTTAGAATTTTTTGCTCTTTCTAATGCCAGATGTTGTAGATAACATTTATTTCTAGGAAGAGACAGAGTACCTGATACAGAAAGAAGAAAGAAATACCCTAAGGTATATGGTGTATATGGACACACTGTGAAACTGTCAAAATTTGATAATGATGACCTCACAGGGAGAGAATCTCTTTGCCAATAAAAGCAGATATTACCTAAATGACAAGTTCCCTGAAAGTTGTACTTTATATTCATTCAACAATAATTCCCAAACAGCAGAGCATCTGCTCACACACTTCAAAATGCAACTATTTGCTGGTTGTTTATTTGTCATGCATTTCTAGCTTTCTATGTACGTGTCCCTACGTACATAGACACAGCAAAGTAAGGTCGTTATCCTCCAAAGGCTTACAGCTCAGTTATAAAGCCTATACGAATGAGTGCTCTGCTTTGACTCACATTTCCTTGAGCCTACAAATAAGTGTTAGTAGCGCAGTGAAATCACAATTATTTTGCAGTTGTTTAAAAAGATACATTAACAATGTATCTCTAAGATACAGTTTCTCCCTTATGTTAACATCTTATATAATTATTAATATTTTTGTTTGTTGGTTTCTTGGACTTCCTTAATCACTTTTTACAAAGTTTTAAACATACTGTAACTGGTTAGACAACCCACTGCTGCTGCTGCTAAGTTGCTTCCCAACTTTCAGAAATATTCATCAAATCATCCACATCAGCATGGCAGGGAGAGACCTAGTCTGTCTTTGAGTCTTTCTGGCTAAATGTATTAATGACTCAGGTAAGGGTGGCAATGGAAGGACTGGGACATTTGCAATTGACACAAACATGGAAGCTCTGAGAAACAAACCAGATGATGGGATCAGTATTCACAAGTATCTCAGACTCAGAGCATGTCAGATCTAACTAGAAGGAGAAATTAACATGGGTAAAATATCTGGCACTTTGGTTCCAAAACATCAGTTTCAAGAGTTCAATGTAAAGGAATCGAGACTTGGTAAAATGCACTCTGTGAAGTATTTTGGCTGCGTACAAGCTCAATAGTAAACATTGTGATGTGGCTTTCCTGAAACACCGTGAGTGAGGAAGGAGGGATGAAACATCCACGAGTGTAACGCATTCAGTGTACATTCTGAGCATCACACTTGAAGGGTGACATTCAAAAATTTTTTAAATTTAGAGATAGCATTGATGATGGAAAGAGGGCTTAAAATACATTTGTACAAGAAATTTGTAATATTTAATCTTGGACAGGGAACTACAGAAAAAGATGAATATTGTCTTAAAAAATATTTAAAGATCTGTCAGATAGAATAGTAGTAATTCCATTTGGAATTCTAGATCAAGAGGGAGAAGAAGTTCCAGGAATATAGATTTTAATTTGAAAGCAAAGAGCGAGAGAGAGACTTTTAGCTGTGGAATTATGAAATGCACAACCTTGAGAGCTATAATTTTACAAAACTGGAGGAAATCATGCAGAAGCTGATGTCCTCTGAGAAGGAGTAGTTGGGAAAAAAATTCAAGTGTTACATAGCGTTGAGCTAGATAAAATATAAAAAGCAGTCTAACACTGACATTTTACGGTGCAACAAATCTACTTCATGGCTAAGAGATTTATCTTTTTCTCTTTGAAATTCCAATAAAAAGAAGTTGAATCCTTATCCATTATAATAGGATATGAAAATGGGTATAGTGAATAAGGATCTTAATTTCTAAATCAGAAAACGGCCCTGTACTTAATGTTGTTAATAAATATGTTGGCAAATACCAGAAACATCCATAAAAGTGGCTGTTTTTGAGCAACAGGACTTGAGGTAGAATGGGGGCATTTGGTGGTATTAAATGTGCATTTTTCACTATCTAATTTATTCCCACATTTTTTAATAAAAGGAAAAATACTGCTGAAAATGTCAATTGAGAAAGATAAGTATTTTACTTTTAGATTTTCCCCAAGGTTTTCACTTATTTCAAAATATGCTCTCTGGTATTTCTTAGATTTTGTTGATTTTTTTTTTTTTTCACTTGCTGAGACTTAACTTCAAACAAATCTACAGTGTTCCATGTGGATTCAGAGCTCGGCCACATAAAATGCACTATTTTTATCTCTTTTCAGAACTTGCAGTACTGGGCCAGTAAGGCAGTAAATGCAAAGCACGCCGCAGTCACCTTCACACTATTTTTTTTTTTTTCATTCTCACTTGTTTTAATCTTATTCTGATTTCCAGGCAATACTGGACAAGTGTGAGAAAGTAAAAGTGGGTTTTTTACTTAAAAAAAAAACTGGTTTCTCTGTTTTAAGTGAAAAGTCAACAGTAAAGAAAATCTACTAGCCAAACTACATCTTGTCTATAATCCTTTCTGCAAAGAAATAATCTCTCATTTTTCTTCTCAGACCATCTCCTGAATTCTACCCTATTTTTCCTTGCTACCTGACGTAGTAAAATATGCACTGTTTCTCCTCTGTCATTAATATTAGCTCTATTTAGAATGGATCATAAATAGATGGATAATCAAACAATAAATATTATAGACAAGATTAGACACACAGACAAATACAACGTACTCCAAGTCGAAATTATTTATCTATTAGAATTACCTAAATTCTAGCATTAGAAATTTATTTTGTGGCTTTAGCAGGTTTCAGGAGAAGGAAATGGCAACCCACTCCAGTATTCTTGCCTAGAGAATCCCATGGACAGAGAAGCCTGGTGGGCTGCTGTCCATGGGGTCGCACAGAGTCGGACACAACTGAAGTGACTTAGCATGCATGCATGCGTTGCAGAAGGAAATGGCAACCCACTCAAGTATTCTTGCCTGGAGAATCCCAGGAACGGAGGAGCCTGGTTGGCTGCCATCTATGGGGTCTCACAGAGTCGGACAAAACTGAAGCAACTTAGCAGCGGCAGGTTTCAATATTTGGGAGCAATTCATCAAATTTAAGTATCTTTGGGGCTGACAACAACTTAAGCTTTCATAAGTTTAAACCCCAGTGAATACTATTAACTCAACAGCATCAGTGCCTATCAGGCAACAGATAAAGCACTGGTTTGGAACAACAGACTGGTTCCAAATAGGAAAAGGAGTACGTCAAGGCTGTATATTGTCACGCTGCTTATTTAACTTCTATGCAGAGTACATCATGAGAAACGCTGGACTGGAAGAAACACAAGCTGGAATCAAGATTGCCGGGAGAAATATCCATAACCTCAGATATGCAGATGACACCACCCTTATGGCAGAAAGTGAAGAGGAACGAAGAAGCCTCTTGATGAAAGTGAAAGAGGAGAGTGGAAAAGTTGGCTTAAAGCTCAACATTCAGAAAACGAAGATCATGGCATCCGGTCCCATCACTTCATGGGAAATAGATGGGGAAACAGTGGAAACAGTGGCAGAGTTTATTTTTTGGGGCTCCAAAATCACTGCAGAAGGTGACTGCAGCCATGAAATTAAAAGACGCTTACTCCTTGGAAGAAAAGTTATGACCAACCTAGATAGCCTATTCAAAAGCAGAGACGTTACTTTGCCGACTAAGGTCCATCTAGTCAAGGCTATGGTTTTTCCTGTGGTTATGTATGGATGTGAGAGTTGGACTGTGAAGAAAGCTGAGCACTGAAGAATTGATGCTTTTGAACTGTGGTGTTGGAGAAGACTCTTGAGAGTCCCTTGGACTGCAAGGAGATCCAACCAGTCCATTCTGAAGGAGATCAGCCCTGAGATTTCTCTGGAAGGAATGATGCTAAAGCTGAAGCTCCAGTACTTTGGCCACCTCATGCAAAGAGTTGACTCATTGGAAAAGACTCTGATGTTAGGAGGGATTGGGGGCAGGAGGAGAAGGGGACGACCGAGGATGAGATGGCTGGATGGCATCACTGACTCCAATGACGTGAATCTGGGTGAACTCCAGGAGTTGGGATGGACAGGGAGGCCTGATGTGCTGCAATTCATGGGGTCACAAAGAGTCGGACACAACTGAGTGACTGAACTGAACTGAACTGAATGAGAAGAGGGTGGGGCTTCCCCTCAAGGCATCCTGATGTGTGTAAAGCCTGGGTGAGTGGTGCCTGGGGTGAGTTAAGAAACTCACCCACTGCCTACAGCCAGGACTCGGGGAAACAGTGGCTTCAACAGTGGGAAGGTGGAAAATCACCAATAACAATGAAATGTGCAGGTAGGGAAGATAATTCAAAGAACCCTGGCCACAGGCAATAATATGGATATTTTCCTTGGAAAGGAAGTAGCTGGTAACAGGGCCACATAAGCCTGAGATCAGGGTTATCCCAATCAGGACAAAACCCCAACCTCATCAGGAAAAAATAAAATATGGGTTGATATCTGTTAGGATGGAAGAAAGCATTTTGAAATTACGATGGAAAGGTGCCAAACCAAATTTGGCTCACTTCTGCACAAAGATAGCCTTTTCCTACCCATAGTAAGAATGGTCCAAGAATGCCCTTCTTCAGACCAACATCTAGTATGTTATGACCACGGATAAGATTATTTTTTCTACTGACAGACAAATTTTAATAATGGAGCTAAGGTTGTAATATCATAATAACAAAGCTAGATATCTATTCAAAGAGATGACACTTAGACAAAGACACAATGTATTTTTTATCATCTTCATTACTTTGGACTTTTTTTAAGGGAAATATTTTTTCAGAAGCAAATATGAAACTAATGCCTCCAAAATGAAAAACATAAGATTTTAAAATAAATGAATGATAAGAGATTCTTGAAGGTGATACTGATTGACAATAAGGAATCTGCTTGTCTGTTTCCTTTCTTTGCAATATTAACCATATTATGGAGTTATCCATGTGGTGAAATGTAACTTCAAAAGAAAAGAAGAAACATAGGGCAAACTAGAAAGGAAGCACACATTTGTAGATGAATAGACAGCAAAAACAGCATTTTGACATCTCGTTTTGACTGGCTTCTGCCATCTGAATTAATCCATTGAAGTGCATGGGACCGCTGCAGTGAGGACGCTGTGGTAACACTGATGGCGGCAGAGAAGGGTAAAGTGGCATATGATGCACTCTGTCTCCCTTGGATACTAAGGGAGGATATGTGTGAGAGCTTGGGCACAAGCAGCTGCTCCTGGGTCCTCACGAGCAACATGTGATGTACAGTTTGAATGGAGCCTTCTCTCTAGATTTTGAAGTAGAGTCCTGCGGTGATCTTGATGCCTGCATGTCACAAAATTTTAGATCACTGGAATTAACAGACCCGGTGTGGGTACTGACATCCTCCTAAAGAGTAGTACCTTCCTAATTCCCCGGAAACCAGAAGTAAAGCAAAGGCTTAAGTGCAAACATTTTCTAAAGGCATGTGACCCAGCTGAGAAGGAAACAGAACGAGGAAGAAGAGAGAGCAGAGAGAAGCATTTTCGATTTAGTCACAGTGATGGGCAACTGGTCTCCCCATTCCACGGGTTCTCCTACAGAGGGATATGAAATATGTCTCAAGACTACCTTTCTAAAGAAAAAAATAGGAAACTACCCACTCTCTCCCATATTCCTTTGTTCAAAAGCTTTCTCCACTGAGTTAAATTCCTGCACTTCCAGGTAGCACATTCCAAGCAGGGCACACAGCATTGCTCTGCATGTGCAAACAGAAAGTCCAGAACAGTGACAGGAAAGTAGTGTAAGATTCAGTGGAGAAGTTCACGGGGCACCTATATAAAGAACACAGAGCACTTGGCTGGTCCCAAGTGTCTGTCTTCTGGGTTGACTCAAACCACCAACTCCAAGTGCTCTGAGTGCATAATCCTTCCTCTTGTTTGGACCATGATTTCTGGAATCGTTCATTTACTGTTATTCCCAAGAAAACAATCAAGAGAAGGCCATGTTATTCTTTCTGGGTTCCACAGTATTTACCACTGTCCCTATTGTGTAAAGTGTGTTAGTCACTCAGTCGTGTCCGACTCGTTGCGACCCCATGGACTGCAGCCCCGCCAGGCTCCTCTGTCCATGGAATTCTCCAGGCAAAAATACTGGAGTGGGTTACCATTTCCTTCTCCAATGTAAAAACAACCCTAATTCCTCAAGGTAATCTGGGTCAATTACCTCTCTAAACTATCTCCTTTCCTTGCCTAGGAGTACTTTGGCATAAGAAACACAAAGTAACCTGGGGGTAGTTCCAGTGTCAAATTACATGGAATCCTTTCTATGAAAGCATTTCCCTCCTAGAAACTATTGACTCTGATCCAGAAAAGCCTCATGTGGGGGAATGGAAAGCACAGATGATTCTACAAGTGAATTACTTAGATGACAGTGAGAGAGGTCAGCCCTACCTCCACTTTGTGGTTCTGAGATCTATGTTGTCTGGATATTAAGTTTTAGCACCACATGCTGGCTGGTGGTTCCGTGTCTCTGCAATGAGCCTCGGACATAAGAGTGGTTTCCTCAGGCTCTCCCTTGGCTGAGCCCTCGCTGTACAGCTGTTCCACTTCCCTAGTGGCTCAGCAGTGAAAATAAGAGCTGCCCGCAAAGCAGGAGATGCAGATTCAATCCCTGGCTCAGGAAGATCTCCTAGAAGGTGGCCTGACAATCTACACCAGTATTCTCGCTGGGATAATCCCATGGACAGAGGAGCCTGGCGGCTACAGTCCATGGTTGCAAAGAGTCAGACATGACTGAAGTGAATGAGCGTGTGCATACGCACTTGTTTCCTCCCAAAGCACCTCATGGCCATGCACCCATTCACTTCCTTTACCCTAAAATTAGTTCTTTTCTCCATGTAACATGCAGAACATAGTGATTATTTTTTTCCTTTATTTATTAGTTGAACATAGAGTGCCTCCTGTGAAGTCTTCCTGGGCTGAAGAATAGGCATTGGTGTTACAGAGACTCCTGGGCTACTCGTGCATACAATTCTCTTGTGCCCTCTGGGTCCTCGCAGACCTCGACCGGAATCCCTATGACAAGCTGACTCTTGGCTGGGCCGCCAGGATCCCTACTTCTTGGGTTCATGCCTTGTGTAACTGGTGAGTCTCAATAGGATCTGTGACTTCATTTCAGGACCTCAGAGGCCTATATCTGGGCTTGTTAGAGACTCTATACTGCATTGTCATCTAATATAGATAAGTCTAGTACCTTTCTGAGCTGTGTGGCCCACGGGGCAGAGCAGATTGTGTTACCAGTAACCACTGTTTTTCTAGCCCTCACTTAAAACTGGTAACCTTTCACGTTACCTGATAAGTGACCCTTCATCCAAAATCCACAGAACGCATCAAGAGCTGGGTGTCTTTCTTAATGACAGAAGATGCGATATGCAACTTCTGCCTCATGGCATGCCCCAGTTTACCGGACTTCTAAATGTCACCAATTTAGCAAATCTGATTCTTCACGAGATTTACCTGCTACTCTCTAAGATGCGTGCATCTTATCAAAGTCTTTTGGTTATTTGTGCTTCATTTTATGAAGCCTAATTGAGATGATGTCATTGTTGTTAGTGAACCAACGTGATGTCCTGCATAATATCCGGATAACCAAGTCATTATATTTTGATAGAGGATACAGTCCGGGAGTAAGACAGTGAAACTGTACTTCTGTTCTTACCCAGCAAAGACAATTTGACTTTGAACTTCCTTATTGTTCTGCACTGGAAATGCTCTTGAGACACTGACCGAAAAGTAGCCCTTCTCCCTTACAAATCCTCCCATCATCAGTTCCCAGGGCTCTCCTTGCCCCCTAAAACACTTCCTTTGCTTCTTTCTGTTGGATTCATGAGGTTCTACCTTTAACTTACCTTCACCCCCAAATACATTATCCTCTTCTTTTAGTTTCATATTGTATGCTTAACACGTTAAAATGAGAGTTCAAGTCATTAAAAACAAAGCTTGTTTTGCTCTTCTGTCTTTCCTTGAGGGCAGGGAAATGTTAATCTTAAACTACTATAAGGAGTTTTTGTGGTATAGTGAAGGAATTTTCAAAAATAAGAAAAATATACATATGGCGCATTTGTATTCTGTCACTGTTGTTTCAATATTCTCTGAGGAAATATCATTTCTGGTTGGTTTCACAGAATAGAGATGTTTTAGGTTTTGGACTCAGAGAGCCTGAATGTGATTTGGAGCTATTTTACAGAATTCATAATGGCAAGTGAATTTGCACAGTATCCCTGTTGAGTTATTATAAGAATAAATGAAATATATATGGAAATCATATATCACATGGTAGTATTCCAAGAATTATGCTATCAATCCACTTGTTTTCTCAATATATATTAGAACTAATTATCAAAGTTACACTGCTGTGTATTTTTATAATAGAAAGACTTTCATAGAAAAAAAAGGACTCATTTAATTCTCAATTTACCATGCAAGCTGTACAATTTAGTGCTTTAAGTCTAAAAAAAAAAAAAAAAAACTAGTCCAAAATGAGACCAAAGAAATATATCCAGTGAAATATACTCCTAGGATAACATCATACAGAGTAAATCTGTCACAATCCAGGCAAAAGCCAAGAACACAGAAACCTTTTGCTGTTTTTAAAACAAGGAAAATTTAATTCTGGGAATTGGTTGCAAGGGTGATGGGAGGGTTCAAGAAGCCGATCAAGTGAGCATAAAGGAGCAGGGAGATCAGAAACACTTGCAAGGCATTCTTTTCCCTAAGCTAGAGCCTCAGAAAGAGAAGGCATTTTCTAAAGGAAATCAACCCTGAATATTCATTGGAAGGACTGATGATGAAGCTCCAATACTTCGGCCACCTGATGTGAAGAGCCAACTCATTGGAAAAGACCCTGATGCTGGGAAGGACTAAGAGCAAAAGGAGAAGGGGACGACAGAGGACGAGATGGCTGGATGGCATCACCAACTCAATGGACATGAGTTTGAACAAACTCTGGGAGATGGTGAAGGTCAGGGAAGCCTAGAGTGCTGCAGTTCATGGGGTCACAAAGAGCTGGACACAACGGAGCGACTGGACAACAAAAACAACAACAAACTCTAGGGAAAGCGATCATCTGGTGGAGACGGAGGCCACAGTGGATCTTTCTGGAGGGAATCACAGAAAAATGTAGCCACTGTCAGAGCATCAGCTTGAGGAAGGAGGAGAGGGGATACCTTGCCTTCTTCCTTCCTTCTCACTTCACAGTGGTTGAAACCAGACTGAAGGCAACCGATATGACAGTTCGGGCAACATAGCCTGCAGGGGGACAGTGTGAGAGTAAACATGCTCCCAGCCACAGCGGAGGAATGCACAGCACATTAAGTGGCAATTACCCAGCGGGTGGGCAAAAAGTCTCCCCTCCCCGGGACAAGCAGGAAACATGTCAGTGTGGCGACAGGGAGTACGTGGACCAAAACCCAACGATGAGATTCAACTTCGGTTTGTTTATGTTATGATTTCTTTTCCGAGAAATAAACACTTGCTGATACTTCACCCTGTCTTCAATTACAAGGGACATTAAATAACTCACTTCTATGTTTGGAAGTAGGATCCAGGGCACTTAAAAAAAAAAATAAGAAATGCATTTTTCAGCTACTTCTCATGAAAAGTGGTTTGAACCATTGTGGTGTTGTGAGCAAAAACTGGGATGAGACGGTATGTATACATTTTATATATCATAATATATACACATAATGTTTGAGATCATTGCTAATGGTTTATATTTAAGGTGAAAGCCAAGACCGAGGTACATATAGAGTATTTTGTTAAACCAGAGTATCCTTTTCAGGACTTTTCCTATGGCCTGGTAAGATCAGCCCTTTCCCTTCGACACATAATGAAAGAGTACAGCAATGCCCTTACCGTATGCAAAGAAACTGGCTGACCCCTATTAAAATAATTAACTCTCACCAGGCTTTGGTGCAACCAGAACCTTTCTAAACTATGCACCAAGTGTTCACACTTTGTGATACACGCCATTATACATTTGTCCAAACTTATAGAATTTACATGAAAAGTGAGCCCTAAGGTAAACTTAGGACTTTGTGTGATAATGACTTGTCAATGTAGGTTCACGCTTGTTATAAATGTACTCATCTGGAGGGGGATGGTGATGATGGGGAGTCTGTGTGTGTTGGGACAAGGGGGTACCTGGCAAATCTCTGTACCTCTCCTTCAGTTTTGCCATAACCTAAAACTTCTCTGTAAAATAGTTTTACCAGTCAATCCTAAAGGAGTCAACCCTGAATATTCATTGGAAAGACTAATGTTGAAGCTGAACCTCCAATATTTTGGCCACCTGATGCTAAGAGCTGACTCATTAGAAAAGACCCTGATGCTGGGGAAAGATTGAAGGCAGTAGGAGAAGGGGGCAGCAGAGGATGAGATGGCTGGATAGCATAACCAACTAGATGGACATGAGTTTGAGCAAACTCTGGGAGATGGCAAAGGACAGGGAGGCCTGGTGTGCTATGACCATGGGGTCACAAAGAGCAGGACTCGACTGAGCGACTGGACAACAAAATAAAGTTTCAAAAAGAAAAGAAAGACACACAAAAGGCAGTGGGTGGATTTCACAAATCACAATTTCCTGTAACCTTTACCAGTTCACCTTGTGGAGATTCACACCATGTACTGTGAAGCACCAACGGTTGTACCCTGGGGACTGATGAAATGATCTTCTGGAGTCAGAGTCTCAACAATTTGCAGGTGTCAGTTTGCACACCACTGATATTTTCTCTATTTCTACAGAAATGGATTTCTTGAGAGTATTTTTATTAACTTAGTAAAGGTCACTAAAAATGAGTAGCGCAATGTGTTATTTGAAAGTTAATGGTAAACCTGGTGCTGGTTTTGGTTGTGACTTATGTGCTGTTGCTTTCTTAGAAACGCTAGTTCTCTTCATCAGGCAGGTGAAGATCAGAAATTTCCACCCACTGCTTTTTGTCACTGGGTTGAACAAATGTCAACCCTTATTCCTAGAGTCTGTCTTCTCCAGACAGCGCTGTTATTGTCTCTCTTGCTTCAATGTGTAAATTCTTCTTACTTGCCTATCAAAAAAAAAAAAAGTTATAAGGTAGATCGCATGTTCATTTTACTAAGCACTAAATTGTTTTTCTTGGGCTCTAAAGAAGGGATGATAATTAACTGTCTTTAAATTTAACACTTGAGAAGTACTCAAGGGGAAGAAAAAAATCAGATTTACATTTAAAAAAAAATAGTTCTTCTGTTATACATTCTTGTCTTCTCAGTAGACAGGCCAGAGCAATTTACATTTTCAAAAGGTTTGGGAGTTTGGTTTAAATAGCAAAGGTTAGACAGAAGGTTGTGACCCTTTCTGTTTGTTTTGGTACACTCTGCCCCATGGTAGAATTACAGCCTTAGAAAAAAAATTCAGAGAGTAAACAGCGGCAATGTAGGGCACATATACTGACGGGTGGAGTAAAATTGCTTTAAGTATGTACCATTCTTATAAATCTGCCTTGTCTTTATTAATATCTAGTTGAAAGGATAATAAACTGGAATTTTCTAACTATATAATATATACTGATTTAATTTAAATAATGGAGAAGGGAAAGGCTACCCACTCCAGCATTCTGGGTTGCAAAGAGAAAGTCACTAAGTGACTTCACTCAATTTAAATAAATACTTATAAATGTTTATACTCTTTCTATCTGAATTACATACATGCTACATATACATATATTAATAGATTATACTAGAGTTACGTATCTATTAGTTATAATTTATATTTGATTATTTTATTCATGGATTTATTTTATACAAAGGTGATGTTTCTTCTGAGTTTTAAGTTATAGTCTATGTATACACACAAATATATATACACTATGCTGCTGCTGCTGCTGCTAAGTCGCTTCAGTCGTGTCCGACTCTGTGCGACCCCATAGACGGCAGCCCACCAGGCTCCCCCGTCCCTGGGATTCCCCAGGCAAGAACACTGAGTGGGTTGCCATTTCCTTCTCCAGTGCATGAAAGTGAAAAGTGAAAGAGAAGTCGCTCAGTCGTGTCCGACTCTTTGCGACCCTATGGACTGCAGCCCACCAGGCTCCTCTGTCCATGGGATTTTCCAGGCAAGAGTACTATATATACATATAATTCTGTATATTAAAGAGAGAAAGTGCAGTCGCTCAGTCGTCTCCGACTGTTTGCGACCCTATGGACTGCAGCCCAGCAGGCTCCTCTGTCCATGGGATTTTCCAGGCAAGAGTACTATATATACATATAATTCTGTACATTAAAGAGAGAAAGCACAGTCGCTCATCGTGTCCAACTCTTTGCGACCCTATGGACTGCAGCCCACCAGGCTCCTCTGTCCATGGGATTCTATATATTAATGTATGTACGTATTTGTTGTTAGTCGCTAACTCGTGTTCAACGCTTTTGCAACTCCATGGATTGTAGTCCGCCAGGCTCCTTTGTCCGTGGGATTTCCCAGGCAAGAATACTGGAGTGGGCTGCCATTTCCTTCTCCAGGGGATCTTCGAGGCCCAGGGATCAAACCCGAGTCTTCTGCACTGGCAGGTGGGTCCTTTACCATCTGAGCCACCAGGGAAGCCCTGTGTACACATACTGGAATGCATAGCTGTTGATGGTTCCTTAAGAACAATCACATTCCCATAGCATGGTAATCTATTGCTATAGAGCTAAGCAATAATTAACAGGAGTAGGATTTTCCCCTTTGGACAAAGCAAAACGGGAGCTGCTAAAGATGACTGAGATATTGAGCAACACTGAGATAGTCTTAGAAGGTGATTATAAGATAATGATATTCTGAGACCTAATAACTAAGGCTTAACAAATACAAAACAGCTCTGTAAATGTCTGGGAGGGAGTAAATACAAAACAGCTCTATAAATGTCTGGTTTAAACTGAGTAAAGAGTAAGTGTGAAAGCTCAGGGGAAGAAAAATGAAAAGTTTAACACATGACTGTAACAATAGTGGTGTGTGGCTGGAGCAGGTTAAGAGGGGTGGTAGCAGATGAGGGTGAGCAGCAGCACCATGCTAGACTTTTAAGACAAGACTAGATATAAGTATGATTACCGCTGATTCACAGTGTTTACAGCAGAATCAACATTTTAAAGCAATTTTCCTCCATTAAAAAATAAAAAAATAGAATGTAGGAAAAAAAAAAAAAAGACTAGAAAGGTTTGTGGATACTAGCCTAATTGCAATGGGCTGTTCCCTCTGGACTGTTGCAGAGGTACTTCAAATTCAACATATTTAATAGCAAATTCTGCATCTTTCTTATGAGAACATGTTTGTGCTTTGATGTTGCGTATTTCCATTAATAAAATCCTCTCCAGTTGTCCAACCTAAAAAAATTTCTCCTCTCTCCCATGATTTTTCCCCGATTTCTACTACCAAAAGTCATTGATTGATTCTCATAAATCTCTCACCGTGCCCCCACTTTTCACATCACTGTGGTGGCTTCAGTTTACCACCTGCCTGTCTCTCACATCACCTCACTTTCCTCTGAAAATACCCACATGCCTCTGGTTTGATTCCCTTGAGTTCATCTTTACAGAGCAGTTGTCAGGATCTTTGTTAAACAATGATCTGCCCTGTCCCTCCTGCTTTAAAACCTCCTAATGGTTCACGAGGAACAAATAAGAAAGTCTGTACACCCTCGGGCATGGAATTCAAGATTCTCTAGGTCTGGCTGTTAACCTACAATTCCAATCTCTAACCTGTCACACAAATTAATTCTCCAACAAAACCAAACCACTGCCGATTTCCTTTATGTTCCCATTGTTTCAAGCCTCTTGTCTCTACGCATGCTGTTTGTGACATTTGGAAGGGCTCATCCCGTTACATCCCCTGCTGTGCCCCTGCAAAATTTATCCTTAAAATCCTAGCATGGGTATCAGTATTTGGTGGGGGGACACTTTTCTCGAACACTGAAGCTTTCTCTCCCGCCCCCATCCTGAACACCAAGGTCTTCACCACTGCTTGACCCTTCATCGCCTCTGTGTTTCTGCTGTATTTTGCACAGAAAATAATTTTAGAACTACGGTTTCCCCTGTTGATACCCTTTATAATGATTTTATGCCTGTGCCTCAAGCAATCTGTGATGAGGAGCCTACAGAGCTTATGCCTGAACAAAACAACTATCAATCATCATAATAAAATGTTAGACATACAGGGAACTTAAAGACCATTAAGGTGATCCCTTTATATTACAAATAAAGAAACTGATAGCCAGAAGGGTTAAGCAGCCAAGGTCACCTAGGTAGCTTTCTATGGAGCCCATAATGACCTTCAATCTCCTTCCCACAGACCTCCAGCCGGGGGCACTGTGTACCATGGGGCACTGTTTCCTTCCCCTTCTATTTTTATTCTCATGAATGACATCCTAAATTGACAGCAGATGGCTATCTATGGATTCATTTGTTTTATTTATATTAAGCACTCTGTCACTATTTGTGAATGAATAAAACAATGAGCTTGAGTTTGTAACTGGCTAATTGATAGTGTCTAAGGACGTGTGTCACTATACAATCACTTATTCCGTCACCCATTAATTTTGTCAAATACTTATTAACTACCTTGAATATGCTAATATTGTACTTCGTGTTCAGCATAAATGGATGAAGAAAGACTATGGTCTTTGCAATCCACAAAATCACAGGGAAACACACACACACACACAAAATCAGAATATTGAAGCAAAGTTTGTGCTGTGCTCCATCGCTTAAGTCTTTGTGACTTAAGTCCCACTCTTTGTGACCCCATGGACTGTAGCCCTCCTCTGTCCATGGGATTTTCCAGGAGTGGGTTGCCATTTGCTTCTCCAGGGGATCCTCCTGACCCAGGGATTGATTGAACACATTATCTCCTGCCTTAGCAGGAAGAGTCTACACTGAGCCACCTGGGTAGCCCACTGAAGCAACATTTAAAAAACAGGAATAAACCAAAAAGTGCACAATTTTGCTAGGAAAGCATCACCAAGTTTTTTAGAGAAGATTGCCTTTGAGCTATGCATTTATTCATTCACTGCCAAGCACTAAGCTTGTTAACAACATTAAAAATAAGAAGACCAAAGGATAAATCATCAAATGCTCAGTGTTATTTTTAGTGACAGCCTGAATTAATCCCACTGATAACACTAGGTGGTTTGTCATATTATGAAATTAGTCAGTGATATTTCTATACCCATAAAATTTTGAATTTTCATTTTAAAAATTTAAGTTTTTGTTAGCCTAGTCCTGAGTGTTTCAGCTTTAAAGTTTAATTTTTATTTTCTTTCTGTGATCTCGGAAATTAGAATAAGTACAGAATTCATTTCATATCTAATTCCTCCCCTGTACTGACACGAACATCCTGATTTTGCTTGATGCAGAATGTTACTGTGATGAGGGTATATAAAGAATGGTTTGGCAAACTAGAATAAAACAAATTGTCTTCTGCATTTATTTGTGTGTTGTGTGTTAGTCGCTAAGCCAATTCCAATTCTATGCGACCCCGTAGACTTTAGCCCACCAGGTTCTTCTGTCCATGGGATTTCCCAGGCAAGAATACTGGAGTGGCTTGCCATTTCCTTCTCCAGGGGATCTTCCCAACCCAGAATCAAACTGGGGTCTCCTGCATTACAGGTAGATTCTTTACCATCGGAGCCACCCAGAATCTGCTTTTATAAGGAGACTCTATCCTATTTCACAGTTTAACAAATCTTAACAAACTTTTATTTCATTTGGTTTTTCATATTTGTTTGCTTGGTCTGTATATAGAGGTAAATATGTGCATGTACAAACCCACTGTTACTATATATCTTAGTCATCCAACCCAGTGAAACCTGGAAGTCTTTTTTAGACATGACTTTTAAATGTTGCCAGCTTGATTTACAACTATAAAAATTAATAGTGTTTTACATAAACATCAAAAAACTCTAGCCATGCATTTTTAATTTATCTATGGAGATCCTCATCACTTTTCAACATTTTTCAACAATCAGTTTAAAATTTTGAACAAATCTCTCTTATTAATACTCCAGAAGGAAAGATTCTGTAGGATTTTTCCTCTTTTGACTTGAAGAGTACTTTATAAAAGTATAATACATTAACAAATCTAGACACTAAGCTTTTCATAAGTATGTGAATACATATATATGATTAATATGCAAATAGGAAAGTATAACCATTAGTTAAGCAAATAATTCATATCTATACACATATATATGCATATATATATGATACATGCATATATAAATATCTCATATAATTTTTAAAATAATACATTGTAGACTTGCTTTATTGTTTTTTGCTGTTATTGAATGAATGTCTTAGGATGTCCTCACATATCAGTTATTTATATGAAGACAATGAAACTACATGACTTACCCAAGGTCACAAAGCCGGGTTGTTTACTGAACTGGGTTGTCATAAAACAACATTTAGTCAGTGTTATAGATTGTTTTTATATATGCAAATTTACTCTTAGACATGATCTTTTATCTTGTGATTAAACTTTCAAAGGGCATTTTTGACATTCACATTAGCTTAGTTCAAGTGGAAATTAATTTCCTCTTGACAAGTGTTGTGAGTTTCAAAATATCCCCCATGCACACATGTTTGCTGAAAAGGTTATTTGTCTTACAAATGTTCATGGCAGAGATATCTAAGCTTTTATTATGCAGACATATCTTCATATACACAACACTCTTTATAAGCTGATGAGATCAGTTTTCTGTAGTGACTTTTGGAAACTAGTCTCCAACTGTATGATTATGCAGTATGTTTCACACCTTATTTAAATATTGTTTTGACCTTTAATTTTTAACCTTGTAAGTTTCACTACTGTGTTATACAATTTCATCTGAAAAAACCATCCAAAAACAAACTATAACTATTCAGCTCTAAATTTATGTAACTCAAAGTAGCTCTTGTAGTTTTTGTTATTTTAAGCAGCATTTTAAAACTCAGACCAAGGGGTCTGATCAGCAGAGATGCTATGGCCATGAGCTGCAAACAGTGGCACAGCTGGAGAAAACCATCGGAAGGCAGGCAACTGCACTTCTGCAAAATAAGTTCTTCATTCCCAAACTGTGGAGTAGATAAAAAACTGAAGCATCTGGCAGAATATATGGCAGCTGGAAAATCCCCTAACCACACATTTTAAAACCCTTAAGATGCCTGTGGTTTAATGTATATACCATTAGTCTAACATTCACTAAAATACAATTCAATTATACATTACAAAATATTATTGATTATATTTTATATCAGAATAATTCTGACTGTCTTAACTTCATTAAATAATTTCCAAAATTTACATGCTAAGTAGAAACCTAATAGAGAATAATTTACATTTTTCTTTTGGGTGAGGGTTTAAATATATTAAAACTTGGCCACATGATCCAGAAATCTCATTCCTGAGCATATATCCAGAGAAAACTCTAATTTGAAAAGATACGTACCCTCAGTGTTCATAGCCCTATCGGCAAGTGCTATGGAAGCAGCCTAAATGTCCACTGACAGGTGAGTGGATAAGAAGGTCTGCAGCATGAGAGGGGTGAAGTGAGTTTTACTTGGAGCAATATGAGGACTGCAGCCCGGGAGACAGCACATCAAACAGCTCTGAGAAATTGCTCCAAAGAAGCAGGGGGGAAGGACAGCATGTATGTGATTTTGTTAAAGGGGGAGTGCATGCAATCAAGCACGTTTAGTTTTTAGAAAGTTTCTGTTGATCTCATGAAGCTTCTACTAGTCCCCAAAAAAAGTCGTCCCCATGAAGGATTTTAGTGCTTTTCTAGATATGAGGAGATAACAAGAATTGGGCTCATAAAGTCAGCTCCTGGGACTATCAACTCTCTGAAGATCTGTCCTGCCAGTTTTCCCAGAGCAGAGTGCCTCATTTCTGCTCTCCTCCTGAGCCCCTTCAGGGCATGTTGGAGGTCAGCAGCAGCAGCACATGATTTAATCTTTATAGAGGTAGATGGCAAGTGCCCATGGCAAGTGCCAATCTGCGGGTGACTACACACACACACACTCACACTCTCACACACACTCACACACACGGAACATTACTCAGCTATAAAAAGAATGAAATCACGCCATTTGCAGCAACTTGGGTAGACCTAGGAATTATCATACTAAGTGAACTAAATCAGAAAGAGAAAGAAAAATATCATATGGCTTCACTTATAAGTAGAATCTAAAATATGATACAAATGAACTTATTTACAAAACTGAAACAGACTCACAGACATAGAAAACATACTTAAGTATACCAAAAGGAAGGGAAGGAAGGAATAAATTAGGAGTTAAGGATTTAACGGTGCAAAATATCATCTATAAAATAAATGATGAGACCTCCTGTATAGCACATGAAACTATATTCAATATCTGGTAATAAACCATTATGGAAAAGAAAAGCAAACAAAAATAACTTACAGTCCTCAAGAACTGATTATTATTTTAGCATGAATTCTTCATTAGTTAAAAAAGATCTAATATGCAAGGATTATTTCATCTTTGTTCATAAAATGGAGTCTTCATTTCTAGGGCATGTTTTTTTTTTTTAGATGAAATTTTTTAATTTTTTAATTTTTTAATTTATTTTATTTTTTAAATTTTAAAATCTTTAATTCTTACATGCATTCCCAAACATGAACCCCCCTCCCACCTCCCTCCCCATAACATCTCTCTGGGTCATCCCCACGCACCAGCCCCAAGCATGCTGTATCCTGCGTCAGACATAGACTGGCGATTCAATTCTTACATGATAGTATACATGTTAGAATGCCATTCTCCCAAATCATCCCAACCTCTCCCTCTCCCTCTGAGTCCAGAAGTCCATTATACACATCTGTGTCTTTTTTCCTGTCTTGCATACAGGGTCGTCATTGCCATCTTTCTAAATTCCATATATATGTGTTAGTATACTGTATTGGTGTTTTTCTTTCTGGCTTACTTCACTCTGTATAATCGGCTCCAGTTTCATCCATCTCATCAGAAGTTATTCAAATGAATTCTTTTTAACGGCTGAGTAATACTCCATTGTGTATATGTACCACTGCTTTCTTATCCATTCATCTGCTGATGGACATCTAGGTTGTTTCCATGTCCTGGCTATTATAAACAGTGCTGCGATGAACATTGGGGTACATGTGTCTCTTTCAATTCTGGTTTCCTCAGTGTGTATGCCCAGCAGTGGGATTGCTTGGGTCATACGGTAGTTCTATTTGCAATTTTTTAAGGAATCTCCACACTGTTCTCCATAGTGGCTGTACTAGTTTGCATTCCCACCAACAGTGTAAGGAGGGTTCCCTTTTCTCCACACCCTCTCCAGCATTTATTGCTTGCAGATTTTTGGATCGCAGCCATTCTGACTGGTGTGAAGTGGTACCTCATTGTGGTTTTGATTTGCATTTCTCTAATAATGAGTGATGTTGAGCATCTTTTCATGTGTTTGTTAGCCATCCGTATGTCTTCTTTGGAGAAATGTCTATTTAGTTCTTTGGCCCATTTTTTGATTGGGTCATTTATTTTTCTGGAATTGAGCTGCATAAGTTGCTTGTATATTTTTGAGATTAGTTGTTTGTCAGTTGCTTCATTTGCTATTATTTTCTCCCATTCAGAAGGCTGTCTCTTCACCTTGCTTATATTTTCCTTTGTTGTGCAGAAGCTTTTAATTTTAATTAGATCCCATTTGTTTATTTTTGCTTTTATTTCGAGAATTCTGGGAGGTGGATCATAGAGGATCCTGCTGTGATTTATGTCTGAGATTGTTTTGCCTATGTCTCCTCTAGGAGTTTTATAGTTTCTGATCTTACATTTAGATCTTTAATCCATTTTGAGTTTATTTTTGTGTGCGGTGTTAGAAAGTGATCTAGTTTCATTCTTTTACAAGTGGTTGACCAGTTTTCCCAGAACCACTTGTTAAAGAGATTGTCTTTACTCCATTGTATATCCTTGCCTCCTTTGTCAAAGATAAGGTGTCCATAGGTGTGTGGATTTATCTCTGGGCTTTCTATTTTGCTTCATTTATCTATATGTCTGTCTTTGTGCCAGTACCATACTGTCTTGATGACTGTGGCTTTGTAGTAGAGCCTGAAGTCAGGCAAGTTGATTCCTCCTGTTCCATTCTTCTTTCTCAAGATTGCTTTGGCTATTCGAGGTTTTTTGTATTTCCATACAAATCTTGAAATTATTTGTTCTAGTTCTGTGAAATATATGGCTGGTAGCTTGATAGGGATTGCATTGAATTTGTAAATTGCTTTGGGTAGTATACTCATTTTCACTATATTGATTCTTCTGATCCATGAACATGATATATTACTCCATCTATTAGTGTCCTCTTTGATTTCTTTCCTCAGTGTTTTATAGTTTTCTATATATAGGTCTTTAGTTTCTTTAGGTAGATATATTCCTAAGTATTTTATTCTTTTCATTGCAATGGTGAATGGAATTGTTTCCTTAATTTCTTTTTCTACTTTCTCATTATTCATGTATAGGAATGCAAGGGATTTCTGTGTGTTGATTTTATATCCTGCAACTTTACTATATTCATTGATTAGCTCTAGTAATTTTCTGGTGGAGTCTTTAGGGTTTTCCATGTAGAGGATCATGTCATCTGCAAACAGTGAGAGTTTTACTTCTTCTTTTCCAATTTGGATTCCTTTTGATTTCTTTTTCTGCTCTGATTGCTGTGGCCAAAACTTCCAGAACTGTGTTGAATAGGAGCGGTGAAAGTGGACACCCTTGTCTTGTTCCTGACTTTAGGGGAAATGCTTTCAATTTTTCACCATTGAGGATAATGTTTGCTGTGGGTTTGTCATAGATAGCTTTTATTATGTTGAGGTATGTTCCTTCTATTCCTGCTTTCTGGAGAGTTTTTATCATAAATGGATGTTGAATTTTGTCAAAGGCCTTCTCTGCATCTATTGAGATAATCATATGGTTTTTATTTTTCAATTTGTTAATGTGGTGGATTACATTGATTGATTTGCGGATATTGAAGAATCCTTGCATCCCTGGGATAAAGCCCACTTGGTCATGGTGTATGATCTTTTTAATGTGTTGTTGGATTCTGATTGCTAGAATTTTGTTGAGGATTTTTGCATCTATGTTCATCAGTGATATTGGCCTGTAGTTTTCTTTTTCTGTGACATCTTTGTCAGGTTTTGGTATTAGGGTGATGGTGGCCTCATAGAACAAGTTTGGAAGTTGACCTTCCTCTGCAATTTTCTGGAAGAGTTTGAGGAGGATAGGTGTTAGTTCATCTCGAAATTTTTGGTAGAATTCGGCTGTGAAGCCGTCTGGACCTGGGCTTTTGTTTGCTGGAAGATTTCTGATTACAGTTTCAATTTCCGTGCTTGTGATGGGTCTGTTAAGATTTTCTATTTCTTCCTGGTTCAGTTTTGGAAAATTGTACTTTTCTAAGAATTTGTCCATTTCTTCCACGTTGTCCATTTTATTGGCATACAACTGCTGATAGTAGTCTCTTGTGATCCTTTGTATTTCTGTGTTGTCTGTTGTGATCTCTCCATTTTCATTTCTAATTTTATTGATTTGATTTTTCTCTCTTTGCTTCTTGATGAGTCTGGCTAATGGTTGTGTCAATTTTATTTATCCTTTCAAAGAACCAACTTTTGGCTTTGTTGATTTTTGCTATGGTCTCTTTTGTTTCTTTTGCATTTATTTCTGCCCTAATTTTTAAGATTTCTTTCCTTCTACTAACTCTGGGGTTCTCCAATTCTTCCTTTTCTAGTTGCTTTAGGTGTAGAGTTAGGTTATTTATTTGACTTTTTTCTTGTTTCTTGAGGTATGCCTGTATTGCTATGAACTTTCCTCTTAGCACTGCTTTTATAGTGTCCCACAGGTTTTGGGTTGTTGTGTTTTCATTTTCATTAGTTTCTATGCATATTTTGATTTCTTTTTTGATTTCTTCTGTGATTTGTTGGTTATTCAGAAGTGTGTTGTTCAACCTCCATATGTTGGAATTTTTAATAGTTTTTCTCCTGTAATTGAGATCTAATCTTAATGCATTATGGTCAGAAGAGATGCTTGGAATGATTTCGATTTTTTTGAATTTATCAAGTTTAGATTTATGGCCCAGGATGTGATCTATCCTGGAGAAGGTTCCATGAGCACTTGAAAAAAAGGTGAAATTCATTGTTTTGGGGTGAAATGTCCTATAGATATCAATTAGGTCTAACTGATCTAATGTATCATTTAAAGTTTGCGTTTCTTTGTTAATTTTCTGTTTAGTTGATCTGTCCATAGGTGTGAGTGGGGTATTAAAGTCTCCCACTATTATTGTGTTATTGTTGATTTCCCCTTTCATACTTGTTAGCATTTGTCTTACATATTGCGGTGCTCCTATATTGGGTGCATATATATTTATAATTGTTATATCTTCTTCTTGGATTGTTCCTTTGATCATTATGTAGTGGCCTTCTTTGTCTCTTTTCACAGCCTTTGTTTTAAAGTCTATTTTATCGGATATGAGTATTGCCACTCCTGCTTTCTTTTGGTCTCTATTTGCGTGGTATATCTTTTTCCAGCCCTTCACTTTCAGTCTGTATGTGTCCCTTGTTTTGAGGTGGGTCTCTTGTAAGCAGCATATAGAGGGGTCTTGTTTTTGTATCCATTCGGCCAGTCTTTGTCTTTTGGTTGGGGCGTTCAACCCATTTACGTTTAAGGTAATTATTGATAAGTATGATCCCGTTACCATTTACTTTATTGTTTTGGGTTCGGGTTTATACACCCTTTTCGTGTTTCCTGTCTAGAGAATATCCTTTAGAATTTGTTGGAGAGCTGGTTTGGTGGTGCTCAATTCTCTCAGCTTTTGCTTGTCTGTAAAGCTTTTGATTTCTCCTTCGTATTTGAATGAGATCCTTGCTGGGTACAGTAATCTGGGCTGTAGGTTATTGTCTTTCATCACTTTAAGTATGTCTTGCCATTCCCTCCTGGCCTGAAGAGTTTCTATTGAAAGATCAGCTGTTATCCTTATGGGAATCCCCTTGTGTGTTATTTGTTGTTTTTCCCTTGCTGCTTTTAATATTTGTTCTTTGTGTTTGATCTTTGTTAATTTGATTAATATGTGTCTTGGGGTGTTTCGCCTTGGGTTTATCCTATTTGGAACTCTCTGTGTTTCTTGGACTTGGGTGATTATTTCCTTCCCCATTTTAGGAGAAGTTTTCAGCTATTATCTCCTCAAGGATTTTCTCATGATCTTTCTGTCTTCTTCTTCTGGGACTCCTATAATTCGAATGTTGGAGTGTTTCATATTGTCCTGGAGGCTCTCTGAGATTGTCCTCGTTTCTTTTAATTCGTTTTTCTTGTTTCCTCTCTGATTCATTTATTTCTACCATTCTATCTTCTATTTCACTAATCCTATCTTCTGCCTCCATTATTCTACTATTTGTTGCCTCCAGAGTGTTTCTGATCTCATTTATTGCATTATTCATTATATTTTGACTCTTTTTTATTTCTTCTAGGTCCTTGTTAAACCTTTCTTGCATCTTCTCAATCCTTGTCTCTAGGCTATTTATCTGTGATTCCATTTTGATTTCAAGATTTTGGATCATTTTCACTATCAATATTCGGAATTCCTTCTCCGGTAGATTCCCTACTTCTTCCTCTTTTGTTTGGTTTGGTGGGCAACTCTCCTGTTCCTTTACCTGCTGAGTATTTCTCTGTCTCTTCATCTTGGTTATATTGCTGCGTTTGGGGTGGCCTTTTTATATTCTGGTAATTTGTGGAGTTCTCTTTATTATGGAGCTTCCTCACTGTGGGTGGGGTTCTATCAGTGGCTTGTCAAGGTTTCCTGGTTAGTGGAGGCTTGTGTTGGAGTTCTGGTGGGTGGAGCTGGGTTTCTTCTCTCTGGAGTGCAGTGGAGTGACCCATAATGGGTTATGAGACATCAAAGGTTTTGGGATAATTTTGAGCTGCCTGTATATTGAAGCTCAGGGGAGTGTTCCTGTGTTGCTGGAGAATTTGCGTGGTATGTCTTGTTTTGGAACTTGTTGGCCCTTGGGTGGAGCTTGGTTTTGGTGTAGGTATGAAGGCATTTGATGAGCTCCTATTGCTTAATGTTCCCTGAATTCAAGAGTTCTCTAATGTTTTCAGGCTTTGGCATTTAAGCCTCCTGCTGCTGGTTTTCAGTTTTATTTTTACAGTAGCCTCTAGACTTCTCCAACTATACTGCACTGATGATAAAACATCTAGGTTAAAGATGAAAAGTTTCTCCACATTGAGGGACACTCAGAGAGGTTCACTGAGTTACAAGGAGAAGAGAAGATGGAGGGGGTAGTTAGAGGTAACTGGAATGAGATGCGGTGAGATCAAAAGAGGAGAGAGCAAGCTAGCCAGTAGTCACTTCCTTATGTGTGCTCTATAGTCTGGACCACTCAGAGGTATTTACAGAGTTATACGGGGAAGAGGAGAGGGAGGAAGTAGACAGAGGTGACCAGGAGGATAAGAGAGAGGAATGAGAAGGAGAGACAAATCCTGCCAGTAACCAGTTCCTTAGGTGTTCTCCACCGTCTGGAACACACAGAGATTCACAGAGTTGGATAGAGAAGAGATAGGGGAGAAAAGAGACAGAGGCCACCTGGTGGAGAAAAAGGAGAGTCCAGAGGAGGAGAGAGTGGTCAAGCCAGTAATCTCACTCTCAGGTAAACTTGGGTAGTGAAGTTTGGGTTTTTAAATGTACAAAATTGACAACAAAAACCTAAGAGCAAAGATTAAAAATCTAGAGTAGAGGTTGGATTTTCAAAGATACAATATTAAAGAAAAGCAGAAGGAAAAAGGAAGAAAGAAAAGAAAAAGAATTATTTAAAAAAAGAAACAAAAACAAACAAACAAACAAAGAAAAAAAACCCACCAACAACCATCCAAAGACTATATATGGTGTTTGCCTTAAAAAAAAAAAAAGGTCTTTTTTTTTAAAATAGTAATAGTAGGTTATAGAAATAAAAATTGGAGAAGAAATAGAAGACTTAACAATTTTAAAAAGTTAGAAAAAGAAAAAAAAAAGAAAAAAGAAAAAAAAACAAAAAAGGAATGATTTTAAAAATAGTAAAAATATAACTGGCCCTTCTCTGATGTTATGGGCCGTGTGGGATCACTTCCAAGGTGGTTCCCTCTGTTTAACTTCTTCTGTTTGCTGGTTTTTTAGGCTCACTAGTTCAGTCTCACTGTGGGGAGGGGGGATGCTGCAAACAAATAGCACTGTCGTGTGCACACAGTATCTCTGCCCCGCTTGACCTGTCCTTTCTCGCGGCGCACAAACCGCTCCGGCTCTAGGATGCTCAGCCGGGAACCGTCTGGGGCCGGCCCTAGGCTGCGTGCACTTCCCCGGTCCAAGCCGCTCAGGTTCGGCGCTCAGACAGCCCTCAGAGGCACAGATTCGGCTGGGACTGCGCTTTGTGCCCTTCCCAGGTCCGAGTAGCTCAGGAGTTTGGCGAGCGCGATCGCCGTGGCTTGTCTCCTTTTCTGCCGCTGCTGCTCAGCTTTCTGGGTGGACCGCTGGTGCCCCCCGTGAGGCAGATTGTGTCTGTCCAGCACCCCCAGAAGTCTTAGCAAAGAAGCCTGCTTGCAGTTAGGTACGTAAGGTCTCTCCGGGTCTGCAATTGCCCCTTTCCAGTCCTTAGGGCTCTGGCTGCCTGTCCCCGGCGTGGGATGGTCTGCAGCCGGCTTTTTCCGTTCCGTCCTTTGTTCTGTGCTCGGTCCTGGTGGTGTCTTATGTTCAAGCTTTTCGCGTGGTAGCTATCCCACAGTCTGGTTTGCTAGCCCAAGTTAGATCGTTCTGGTTGCACGTGGGGCGTTCCTGCCCGATTCTTACAAAGCTCTGCAGCCCGCGCCTCCCGCGCGTCCCTGCCCTGCCCCCACTTCCCAGTGGCGGATGCAGGCGTCTGTGCTGCTTTTCCGCTGGGGGAGTTACTGTTGGGCTTGTAATCTGTTGGTTTTAATTATTTATCTATTTTTCCTTCCTGTTATGTTGCCCTCTGTGTTTCCAAGGCTCACCACAGACTCGGCAGGGAGAGTGTTTCCTGGTGTTTGGAAACCTCTCTTCTTCAAATTCCCTTCCCGGGACGGGCTTCCCTTCCCGGACGGAGCTCCCTCCCCACCTCCTTTGTCACCTTTCTCGTCTTTTATATTTTTTCCTACCTGTTTTTGAAGACAATGGTCTGCTTTTCTGGTTGCCTGATGTCCTCTGCCAGCCTACAGAAGCTGTTTTGTGGAGTTTGCTCGGCATTGAAATGTTCTTGTGAGGAATTTGTGAGGGAGAAAGTGGTCTTCCCGTCCTATTCCTCCGCCATCTTTCCCTCTCCCCCCTCTAGGGCATGTTTGAATTTAGAAGGAGAAAAAGATTTCGACTGAGGAGATTAAATATGCAAATATATGTGTATATGTGTAAATGTGTACACATGCAACACATGTGCTTTTCTTTCAGTAAGTTAATCTGCAGCTAATTTCTTGACAAAGAGGCAATGGTTGTATGTATTTTAATCTTATGAACAGTTCCACAGATAAAAGTTTCCATATAGTTGCTATTCATAAGAAACCACATCTACCCTTTGCCCAGATAAGAATATTTCCATTTCAAAAAAAAAGAATGGAAGAAACTCAGTAGGCCCTGTGTAATGCCTTATTTTGCCTTGTTTTACATATCTGTACAAATGTGTACAGCTATTTTCCTTCAATAAATTCAAGTATTTATTAGGGGCCCTCCAGCAATTCCATGGCTACTGACTCCTGTTGCCATTTCACAGAGAAAAGATGAAGATCCAACGAGCGAGCATTGCATTCTGAAAATGTCATTGTGAAACTGAGGTGGCAGAGACGATGGCTTTGGAGTTGAAGTCTTCAGACCCAAACCAGCTCTAATGAATCTGATTCTTAACGTTTTGTTTCTCCACTTCGGTGGCATTTTTATGCTACCTGAGCCATGTAATTTTAAACAAAACGCCTTTAGTATAACCTGAAATATTGCTTACGCTTTGTTAATTCTGTATGATATCTTGTTGTTCCCTTTCCTTTTTTGTGCCTAGATAATGGCTATTATAATCAATCTTCTAAGATGCCTTGTTTTTTGTTTTTATTAGAATAAACAGGGTGATAATCTTGAGACTTCCACTGAGAGAAGTTCTTAAAACTTCAGGGTTTTAAAAGTTCAAAATGACAGCATGAGAAAATAAAAAGAAAGTAAAGGGATAATTGTTGATAAATAAATAATATGTGTACGTGGGCTTCTGAGGTGGCTCAGTGGCAAAGAATCCACCTGCCAAAGCTGGAGATGTGGGTTTGATCCCAGGGTCGGGAAGATCGCCTAGAGGACGAAATGGCAACCCACTCCAGTATTCTTGCCTGTGGACAGAGGAGCCTGGTGGGCTATAGTCCAGGGGGGTCGCATAGTCAGGGATAACTGAGCATGCACACATACACGTGTGCATACACAAGTATTGATAGATAGAGTCTGCTATTACTAAATGGCCATTATCAAGCCTGGGATGTATTTTCAAAAGAAAATAGAAAAGTATGAACCAAATTTTATTTATATAACATTTTTAAAGGGTTTTTAAAAATATATTTATAGTAACTAGCAGCAGCAGCAGCAACTATATATAGTCACCAAAAAGAAGTACAGCTTTTGTAAAGTTTTCTCAAGAGAAATACTTCAAGTCATCAACCTCTGTGCAGGCGTATCAGGAGATGGAGTTTTACAGCAGATGTTGAGCTCAAGTTTTAATATGTTGAGTTCAGGTGCATAAAGATGCAAAGATGCCCAATGATGCTTGTGCGTGTGTCTACTCACTCAGTTGTGTCCAACTCTTTGCCGCCCCTGGACTGCAGCCTGCCAGGTTCTCCGTCCATGGAATCTCCAGGCAAGAACACGGGAGTGGGTTTCCATGCCCTTCTCAAGGGGATCTTCCCTGACCCAGGGAATGAACTCAGTGTCTCTTAGATCTCCTGTGTTGTCAAGCAGGTTCTTTATCACTAGCACTGCTTGGGAAGCCCAATGACACTTGTATCTATCAGAATAAATCTCAAGTGGAAAATCCTGGGTGAAAATATAGGTAGATATATAGATAGAGATAAATACATACATACATATATAGACATATTTTTACATCTAAATCTATATGTATCTCTAATAGACATTTTCCCTGTAACTTCCATTTGGTTCCTTAGATTGCTGCTGTTCAATCATTCAGCTGTGTCCGACTCTTTGTGATCCAATGGACCGTACCATGCCAGATGCCCCAGTCCTTCACTATCTTCCAGAGTCAGGTCAAACTCATGTCATTACACTTTTTCTGTAAAGATGTATGTGTTTATTCATTATAGGTACTTTTCTTCTTTTTTAGAGCAGAGCCTAGTAACTACAATCGCTTTTACAACCTTGTCTGCCAATTCCATACAGATCATCTCAGAGCTGAACTTCCATTGATAGCCTGTTGCTGTAACAGCCAGACTGAGATATAATTCACATAGCATAGAATTTACTCATTTAATGTGTTTATTTCAGTGGGTTTTAGTATAGGACAGAAGTGTGTACTGATTGCCTTTTGTTTTGAGTATTAGTTACATTTTAATGTTTCTTTGTATATCCAGTAACATGGGATTATATCCAGCATTGGGAACAGCACAGAGAAACTTAGATTCTGATATTTTCTATTTTTCATCTGTATATACACATACGTGTGTGCGTGTGTATATACATACGTGTGTGTGTGTGTGTGTATACATATATATATATGGCTTCCCTGGAGGCTCAGCAGTAAGGAATCCACCTGCCAATGCAGGAGACATGGGTTGGATCCCTAGGTCTGAAAGATCCCCTGGAGTAGGATCCTTGGGTTGGGAAGATCCCCTGAAGAAGGAAATGGCAACCTCTTCCAGGATTCTTGTTTAGGAAATCTCATGGACAGATAAGCCTGGCAGGCTACAGTCCATAGGGCTACAAAGAGTTGGACACGACTTAGGGACTAAACAACAACAAATATATATATATATATGACGACGGTGATGTGACAGTTAAATCCAGAGAATGGATGCGCAAGTCAGTAAGGGAAGAGGGCACACCTGGACAACATCAATGTGAACAGAGTAGTCTACAAAGAAGACAGGAAAGAAAATGAGATCAAGTAGAAGTTTGGCTCAGAAGGTAAAGCGTCTGCCTACAATGCAGGAGACCTGGGTTCGATCCCTGGGTCGAAGATCCTCTGGAGAAGGAAATGGCAATCCACTCCAGTACTCTTGCCTGGAAAATCCCATGGACGGAGGAGCCTGGTAGGCTACAGTCTATGGGGTCGCAGAGAGTCAGACATGACTGAGCGACTTCACTTTCACTTTCACTTATATTATCACAGAAGCCAGATGAGTTTTTCTAACTTAGAAATGTATTGATGTATTTAAAATGTTTTAACTTCTAAGTAAGGGATAACCAGATATACACCACTATATATAAAATAGACACAAGAATTTATCATATAGTACAGGGAATTCAATATCATGCAATAACCTAGAATGGAATAGAATCTGAAAAAAATGTATAACTGAATCACTTCGCTGTTTACCTGAAACTAACACTGCTGCTGCTGCTAAGTCACTTCAGTTGTGTCTGACTCTGTGTGACCCCATAGACAGCAGCCCACTAGGCTCCGCCACCCCTGGGATTCTCCAGGCAAGAATACTGGAGTGGGTTGCCATTTCCTTCTCCAATACATGAAAGTGAAAAGTGAAAGTGAAGTTGCTCAGTTGTGTCCGACTCTTAGCGACCCCATGGACTGCAGCCCACCAGGCTCCTCTGTCCATGGGATTTTCCAGGCAAGTGTACGGGGGTGGGGTGCCATTCTAAACTAATATTATAATATTGTAAGTCAACTATACTCCAAAAAAAAAATCTTTACCTTCTAAATTCTATCAAAAAGATTCTTTATCTCCAATTCACTATAAATGTGTTTAATAAAACATTTCTGTATACATACTAATCCTTCTAGACATTTTAAAAAAATTTTACTGGAGTATAACTGCTTTACAATGTTGTGTCCACCTCACACTGGTCAGAATGGCCATCGTCATAAAATCTACAACCAGTAAATGCTGGAGAAGGTGTGGAAAAAAGGGAACCCTTTTGCACTGTTGGTGTGAATGTAAATTAATACAATGACTATGAAGAACAGTATGGAGGTTGCTTAAAAAACTAAAAACAGATTTTTTTCATTGCAGTGTAAATAAAAGGGGAAAAAAAAGCTCTTGCTTAAAAGAATAATTCCATGACTAGTAAATCCAGATTACCACTTTGTTGGGGGAGGAGGTGAAAAAGTGTTGGGAACTGTTTTGTGATCTGTATCTTTACCTTCTACCCTTCACACATGTGAATTTAGCCATTTAGGAGGCTGCATTTTTTCAGGGTTAGAGCAAAGTAGTTCTTTAGCACATTATCATTTCATGATTATATATACAGACTTGGATTTAACTCCCTTTCTGGAAATATGTGTCACGAGAAATATGAGTTTCAAATTCAAAGTGAAATTTGTGATGGAATTTTGTTAAAATCACTTTGAAATCCTATCATAAAACATTATGCTGGTGTTACTTATTTTGAACTGTTTTTACAGCTATTTTTTATAAACAGAAACTGAAAGTCTCTTTAAGTAATTAAATAAAGTGCTGCATATGAGAAGAGGTGTTTAAACCCAACAAATAACAAGGGATAAGTCAGTTGTTCTTCTGGTTAAATAAGAGCTGTTGGCTTTATTGTTATTAATGAGAATGTTATAAGCTTAGAACTTGAAGCTTGATTCTAGATATGTTTTCAGAAAAAATATATGTTTTCTTCTATAATTTATTTGAATGAATTAATCACCATAAAAAGAACCTAGTGTTTATGTAATAAGCTATAATCATGAGCTTCTACTATTTATATAGCACTTCTGTGATTTTTTTTCAAGTATTTAAAGAATAAAATACAAAATTTCATAATAAACACAGAAATGTTGAAGTAATATTTATATTATGGTATAAAAAGTCTGAGATTGATGATAGACAGATACAGATGAAATAGTATCAGTCAGCAGATGAGAGAACCTATTTCTCAAGCTACTAACTTCCCTACCACACTGTTATAACTGAATACTGGTATTAAATGTTAGTCACTCAGTCATCTCTGACTATTTGCAACTCCATAGACTATAGCCTGCTAGGCTCCTCTGTCCATGGGATTCTCCAGGCAAGAATACTGGAGTGGGTTGCCATTTCCTTCACCTGAGGATCTTCCCAACCCAGGGATCGAACCCAGGTTTCCTGAACTGCAGGCAGATTCTTTACCATCTGAGCCACCAGATGGTATTAAAGAGAAGAGTTAAACCTGATTGTTATCCTCAATTTTATGCTTTCTAACTTTATTGAGATATAACTTTTGATATACAATATTGTGTAAGGTTATGGGGTACAATATTATTATTTCATACACATATATATGTGAATGAAGTTAGTTAAAACATCCATTTCACATCATTACCACTTGCTTTTGTGGTAAGAACATTTAAGTTCTACCCTCTTAGAAATTTGCAAATGTATAATACAGTATTATTAGCTATAATCACCATTAAATTGGTAGAAAGGAAAGTTTGCTTTATCTCAGAAGCCAGCAATGGGGGAGAAGGTGGGGTATTGAGATTCCTGTCCAAAAGCCAACACCCCCTCCTCCCGCCCCAACCCCGACCAACAGTGGACAAGAGCTTAAAATACAAAAGCTTAAGAGCTTTTATAGATGGAGGGAGGGGGCTACATGCAGAAATAGCACAGTCATCTTGAAATTGGTCATCAGTGATCTGATCAACATCATCTTGATTGTTTTAAATACAGTTAGCTTTCAGTTTCAGGGTCAGTTTTCTCCTTTATTTGAGGCCAGTTCGCAGAACTGGGGCAGGTTATGTCATGGCTACAGTCTGGTCATCACACAGTTACCACCTTCCACTTAGTGGGGGTTTCAGTATCCATAAGGCAGCTCAGAGGACACGGATCAGGATACAATCTACAGCCCTGAGGAGGAACTAAAGGCTCTTCACTATCCTTACACACTGAACTAGTCTCCTTTCACTGTTTGTTTTCCTTTGTTTGTGCCTTTTCTCACTTATCTGATTAAATTTATTCTTTCACTGAAGTTTTTCTACAGACAAAAGGCAGGTTGAGGACAAAGAGGGCAGGACTTGCTCTGTTTGAATTTCACTCTATAACTCTGCTTCAATTTCAATATATAAATCTATTATATATATATATCAGATATGTATACATAACATATATATCAGATATGTATATATAACATATATACACATATTACATATGTATATATAACATATATACATATACATATATATATATTTACATACTTACATACATACATATACATCGGAGAAGGAAATGGCACTCCACTCCAGTACTCTTGCCTGAAAAATCCCATGGATGGAGGAGCCTGGTAGGCTGGAGTCGATGGGGTCACTAAGACATGACTGAGCGACTTCACTTTCACTTTTCACTTTCATGCATTGGAGAAGGAAATGGCAACCCACTCCAGTATTCTTGCCTGGAGAATCCCAGGGACGGGGCAGCCTGGTGGCCTGCCATCTATGGGGTCACACAGAGTCGGACATGACTTAAACAACTTCGGTTCGGTTCAGTTCAGTCGCTCAGTCGTGTCCAACTCTGTGTGACCCCATGAATCGCAGCATGCCAGGCGTTCCTGTCCATCACCAACTCCTGGAGTTCACTCAGACTCATGTCCATCGAGTTGGTGATGCCATCCAGCCATTTCATCCTCTGTTGTCCTCTTCTCCTCCTGCTCCTAATCCCTCCCAGCATCAGAGTCTTTTCCAATGAGTCAACTCTTCGCATGAGGTGGCCAAAGCATTGGAGTTTCAGCCTCAGCATCATTCCTTCCAAAGAACACCCAGGGCTGATCTCCTTTAGGATGGACTGGTTGGATCTCCTTGCAGTCCAAGGGACTCTAAAGAGTCTTCTCCAATACCAAAGGTCAAAAGCACCAATTCTTTGGCACTCAGCTTTCTTCACAGTCCAATTTTCACATCCACACATGACCACTGGAAAAACCATAGCCTTGACTAGACGGACCTTTGTTGGCAAAGTAATGTCTTTGCTTTTGAATATGCTATCTAGGTTAGTCAGAACTTTCCTTCCAAGGAGTAAGCATCTTTTCATTTCATGGCTGCAACACCATCTGCAGTGATTTTGGAGCCCCCAATATAAAGTCTGACACTGTTTCCACTGTTTCCCCATCTATTTCCCATGAAGTGTGATCACTCACCTAGAGCCAGACATCCTGGAATGTGAAGTCAAGTGGGCCTTAGAAAGCATCACTACAAACAAAGCTAGTGGAAGTGATGGAATTCCAGTTGAGCTATTGAAATCCTCAAAGATGATGCTATGAAAGTGCTGCACTCAATATGCCAACAAATTTGGAAAACTCAGCAGTGGCCACAGGACTGGAAAAGGTCAGTTTTCATTCCAATCCCAAAGAAAGGCAATGCCAAAGCATGCTCAAAGTACCGCACAACTGTACTTATCTCACACACTAGTAAAGTAATGTTCAAAATTCTCAAGCCAGGCTTCAGCAATACATGAACCATGAACTTCCAGATGTTCAAGCTGGTTTTAGAGAAGGCAAAGGAACCAGAGATCAAATTGCCAACATCCAATGGATCATCGAAAAAGCAAGAGAGTTCCAGAAAAACATCTATTTCTGCTTTATTGACTATGCCAAAGCCTTTGATTGTGTGGATCACAATAAACTGTGGAAAATTCTGAAAGAGATGAGAATACCAGACCACCTGACCTGCCTCTCGAGAAACCTATATGCAGGTGAGGAAGCAACAGTTAGAACTGCACATGGAACAACAGACTGGTTCCCAATAGGAAAAGGAGTATGTCAAGGCTGTATATTGTCACCCTGCTTATTTAACTTCTATGCAGAGTACATCATGAGAAATGCTGGACTGGACAAGCACAAGCTGGAGTCAAGATTGCCATGAGAAATATCAATAACCTCAGATATGCAGATGACACCACCCTTATGGCAGAAAGTGAAGAGGAATGAAGAAGCCTCTTGATAAAGTGAAAGAGGAGAGTGGAAAAGTTGGCTTAAAGCTCAACATTCAGAAAATGAAGATCATGGCATCTCGTCCCATCACTTCATGGGAAATAGATGGGGAAACAGTGGAAACAGTGTCACACTTTATTTTTGGGGGCCCCAAAATCACCACAGATGGTGATTGCAGCCATGAATTTAAACAACGCTTACTCCTTGGAAGGAAAGTTCTGACCAACCTAGATAGCATATTCAAAAGCAGAGACATTGCCAACAAAGGTCCATCTAGTCAAGGCTATGGTTTTTCCAGTGGTCATGTATGGATGTGAAAATTGGACTGTGAAGAAAGCTGAGTGCCAAAGAATTGGTGCTTTTCAACTGTGGTGTTGGAGAAGACTCTTGAGAGTCCCTTGGACTGCAAGGAGATCCAACCAGTCCATCCTAAAGGAGATAAGCCCTGGGTGTTCTTTGTTTTTTTTTTAGTTTTTTATTTTTTTAATTTTAAAATCTTTAATTCTTACATGCGTTCCCAAACATGAACCCCCCTCCCACCTACCTCCCCATAACATCTCTCTGGGTCATCCCCATGCACCAGCCCCAAGCATGCTGTATCCTGCGTCAGACATAGACTGGCGATTCAATTCTTACATGATAGTATACATGTTAGAATGTCATTCTCCCAAATCATCCCACCCTCTCCCTCTCCCTCTGAGTCCAAAAGTCCGTTATACACATCTGTGTCTTTTTTCCTGTCTTGCATACAGGGTCGTCATTGCCATCTTTCTAAATTCCATATATATGTGTTAGTATACTCTATTGGTGTTTTTCTTTCTGGCTTACTTCACTCTGTATAATCGGCTCCAGTTTCATCCATCTCATCAGAACTGATTCAAATGAATTCTTTTTAATGGCTGAGTAATACTCCATTGTGTATATGTACCACTGCTTTCTTATCCATTCATCTGCTGATGGACATCTAGGTTGTTTCCATGTCCTGGCTATTATAAACAGTGCTGCGATGAACATTGGGGTACATGTGTCTCTTTCAATTCTGGTTTCCTCGGTGTGTATGCCCAGCAGTGGGATTGCTGGGTCATAAGGTAGTTCTATTTGCAATTTTTTAAGGAATCTCCACACTGTTCTCCATAGTGGCTGTACTAGTTTGCATTCCCACCAACAGTGTAGGAGGGTTCCCTTTTCTCCACACCCTCTCCAGCATTTATTGCTTGCAGATTTTTGGACGCACAGCCATTCTGACTGGTGTGAAGTGGTACCTCATTGTGGTTTTGATTTGCATTTCTCTAATAATGAGTGATGTTGAGCATCTTTTCATGTGTTTGTTAGCCATCCGTATGTCTTCTTTGGAGAAATGTCTATTTAGTTCTTTGGCCCATTTTTTGATTGGGTCATTTATTTTTCTGGAATTGAGCTGCATAAGTTGCTTGTATATTTTTGAGATTAGTTGTTTGTCAGTTGCTTCATTTGCTATTATTTTCTCCCATTCAGAAGGCTGTCTTTTCACCTTGCTTATACTTTCCTTTGTTGTGCAGAAGCTTTTAATTTTAATTAGATCCCATTTGTTTATTTTAGCTTTTATTTCGAGAATTCTGGGAGGTGGATCATAGAGGATCCTGCTGTGATTTATGTCTGAGATTGTTTTGCCTATGTTCTCCTCTAGGAGTTTTATAGTTTCTGATCTTACATTTAGATCTTTAATCCATTTTGAGTTTATTTTTGTGTGCGGTGTTAGAAAGTGATCTAGAAGGGACAGGTCAAGCGGGGCTGAGACACCTGGGTGTTCTTTGGAAGGAATGATGCTGAGGCTGAAACTCCAATGCTTTGGCCACCTCATGCGAAGAGTTGACTCATTGGAAAAGACTCTGATGCTGGGAGGGATTAGGGGCAGGAGGAGAAGAGGACAACAGAGGATGAAATGGCTGGATGGCATCACCGATTCTATGGATGTGAGTTTGAGTGAAACTTGGGTGTTGGTGATGGACAGGGAGGCCTGGCGTGCTGCGATTCATGGGGTCACAAAGAGTCAGACACAACTGAGCGACTGAACTGAACTGATGAATGATACTAAATATCTTTTGTGTACCTTTTGGCTATTTGCTCGATGATAATTTAACTCAGTAAAGAGACAAAGCTAACATATGAAATGAAAACTAATTTTGGTTAAACTCTGTGGAAACAACTATGAGCATGATAGAAGTCTAGACTTCACATTTACTGAGGATCTAATTGCTGAGCTCTTTCACCACACACTTATTTAATCTGCACAACAAGCTGTGATGAGGTTGTTAAGCCATTTTATACTTCAGAAATGGATGCTTAGCATGCTTAAGAAACTTGCCCTGATTTACAAAACATGACTCCAGTCCAGATCATCTCATTTATAAGCCCCTCATCTTTCCATTATTCCACTGAAGAAGTGATGAGAGAAGCCAACTATAGTACACTTGCCCGATTTTCATGTAAAAGCACATTCTGCATCTAAACTGTTTGTATAGTTGAAGCTCCTTTATGTGCCATTATTTTACATACAGGTTAAAGGTGCTTGACTTTTTTGTGGGTAGGGGGCACTTTTCTCTTTTCCAACAGTAATATCACTCTCAGTTTAACCCAAAAATAGTAGATCAAGAAGACTTCACATAATATAACTATACAGTTTTGCCAACTAAAGATAGCTTTAGAAAAGTAAATCAAGGTTTAGACCCTAACCATATAATCCTGCTCTGAGGTTTCAGACTACTAATGTGAGTTTTTATAATTTCTACACATTTTTCACCAAGTAAAGACACCTGGTCCTTGGAAGAAAAACTATGACAAACCTAGACAGTGTATTAAAAAGCAGAGACATCACTTTGCCAACAAAGGTCCATATAATCAAAGCTATCATCTTTGCAGTAGTCTTGTATGGATGTGAGAGTTGGACTATAAAGGATACTGAGTGCCGAGGAGTTGATGCTTTAGAACTGTAGTGCTGGAGAAGACTCTTGAGAGTCCTTTGGACTGCACGGAGATCAAACTGGTCAATCCTAAAGGAAATCAACCCTGAATATTCATTGAAAGGACTGATGCTGAAGCTGAAGCTCCAATACTTTGGCCACTTGATGTAAAAAGCTGACTCACTGGAAAAGACCCTGATGCTGGGAAAGATTGAGGGCAAAGGAGAAAGGGGTAACAGAGGATGAGATGGTTGGATGGCATCACTGACTCAATGGACATGAGTTTGAGCATGTGCTGTAATCCAAGTTGCAACTGGGACATGACTGAGTGATGGGACGACAACAGATATTTCTAATTTTTTCATGTAGAAAAGAAAACTGTGATCTTCATAAAAACATCATAACCTTTTTACCACGTATGGCCTCTAATATCATGATAATAACATAAGAGTTATAGTGCTTGGTAAATATAGAGCCTTCCTACTCTCCAGCCAGATAATTAGATTAAGAAATTTCAAGTCAGGCAGGAATTAGAGACAATCAGGAGATGCTATTGGTGAGAAATATAGACCTGTTTGATATATATAAACTTGGGATTGCCTTTCTCTTCCAAATATATGTATTTATTTTTCATAGTCTTCAAACTGTTGTCACCTTCAGAACACACTGATATTATACATATCTTGGTGGCCTACGCAAAAGTGTTATGAATGATGAAACAGGCCAAGTTATTAAGAAGTGGTGTATACCATTACTATATATTAATAATTGTAGGTCATGTAGGTCAAAGACATCTCAGTCACCTAAAAATACTGACAGAGCCAAGTTCAGTGGACAGTCAAGGTTCATCTTATTCTTAAATACTGTTTTGACTGTATGTTCATAGTGAGTAAAAGAGATCAATTTTTACTGACCTCTGTTAGAGACCTCTCTAACTAGATTTCAGTGCTTATTATCATCACCCTTACACTTCTGATATTTTTAAAGAAAACAATTGGGAAACATTGATTCATTTATTCAACATGTGTTTTTGAGCACTAACTGTGAAATAAGCCTTCAGCTCAGTTCAGTCACTCAGTTGTGTCCGACTCTTTGTGAGCCCATGAATCGCAGCACGCCAGGCTTCCCTGCCCATCACCAACTCCCGGAGTTCACTCAGACACGTCCATCGAGTCCGTGATGCCATCCAGCCATCTCATCCTCTGTCATCCCCTTCTCCTCCTGCCCCCTATCCCTCCCAGCATCAGAGTCTTTTCCAATGAGTCAGCTCTTCACACGAGGTGGCCAAAGTGCTGGAGTTTCAGCTTTAGCATCATTCCTTCCAAAGAACACCCAGGGCTGATCTCCTTCAGAATGGACTGATCGGATCTCCTTGAAGTCCAAGGGACTCTCCTCCATGAAAGAGATTAACAACATAGAACAGGACGGACCAACTCCACACTTACATCCTTGGGCACTATCCCTCACAGAGCATCATGATTTTATCCACATGGTGTCAGAGTACATGCTTACTGCTTGAAAAGTATTCAGCCATAAAGGGTCACATGCGATGCCAAGTTTTGATACCACAAAGCCATAGTCTAGGTGTTCAAAATTTAAAAGGTCATTTCAACACACAGAAATGTGTCTCAAATACCTACCCAAAGAAGGAAATATGAGCCATGGTATATTTAGAATAAACATTTTTAAATAAGTTTGAGCTACAGTGACCATTATAAGTTGTATGTAAATTTCTCAATTCATTTTAGAAATTGGTAGACTAAAACTTAAAATCATTAAAATAGCTTTTATTTGATCCAATTTTTTTTTCATTTTATTTCTTTTGGTGGGGAAGTGGGCATGAATTTGAGCAAACTACAGGAGATACTGAAGGACAGGGAAGTCTGGTGCTGCAGTCCATGTGATCGCAAAGAGTTGGACTTAGTGATAGAACAACAACAAGGGTAGAGACTGAAACATATCTGGGAATGTGACTTAGTCAGACACTGCTGCTGCTAAGTCGCTTCAGTCGTGTCCGACTCTGTGAGACCGCATAGACGGCAGCCCACCAGGCTCCCCCATCCCTGGGATTCTCCAGGCGGGAACACTGGAGTGGGTTGCCATGACACTGTTGGAGTGATTTCATATTTCTTTTTTATACCAAACAACAGAGAAATCATAAGAAAAACAAATTAAATGTTTTTTTGAATGTTATGTGGTATACAGCATATTCCAAGCTTCATCTAGATTCAATTTCTAGAAATACTTGCAATAGGGATGACTGCTCACTTCTGAAAACAGCTAGGTTTTTTTTCTTCTTGGTCATTATTAGCAATGCCTGCCCACTTTTAAATTCCTAAGCCCCTCTTTCCCTTCAATACCTCTTCTGTTCTGGTTTAATGATGTTACTCCTAAAATCTTTGTGTATCAACCAACCTAGTTCCTAGATCAAGTGTAAATTTATTTACCAATTACAGCCAGCCTGGTTTGGGTCAGACATTACTGAGTATCCAAATGCATTTTGAGTTAGGAGTGATGTCCTGTTTATGAGGATAAATTGAACACAATGTGATACCCAGACATATGCATTTTTCCCCCCTCTGGGTAAATTGGAGCCAAGTGGATGAGTTCCGTCTGACTCTCATCTGGTTGGAATTCTGGTGCGGAATCAGGGTGGGCTGGTCACTGAATGAGTCAGTGGCACTGGAGACCAACACAGATCTTTGGATGGGTCTAATGGAACATCCTAACAGTTTCCACACACCCCTTTTGCTGAACAAAAGTCCCTTGAGGGCTGTGTAAGAATAAATGGATAAGGGACTTCCCTGGCAGGGCAGTGGTTAAGACGTCAACTTCCAGTGCAGGGACATAGGTTAGATCCCTGGTAAAGGTGCTGAGATCCCACATGCCTCGCAGCCAAAAAAACCAAAACATAAAACAGAAGCAATGCTGTAACACATTCAGTAGAGACTTAAAAACTGGCCTGCATCAAAAAAATCTTTTAAAAAGTAACCCTTAAAAAAAATAAATGGATAAAATTAAATGTTTGGATTCAGCCTTCTTTTCTGTTCCACATTCTCCTTAACTTCAGTGGTCAGGAAAGCTAATTTGTTCCATTTCTCATGTATCCACTGATGGAAAACAATCCTTGGGCCCTCTTAAGATTACATTAAATGTAATTATCTGGTTTTAAGTGAGTAAGACCCTAATTACTTTTGAAGGAAGGTTGCCTGAATGATATACCTTGATCCTACATCCAATTTGTTTTACTCAGACAACAACCAAGGAAAACATTCACTGACAGAAATACAATGTATAGTCTAAATTGGTATGCAATGAATATTATCAGTAAGGGTAATTCCAACCTTTAGAGAAAAGACTAATCTTCTTTTGTCACTGACACAGTAGGTCAATGCTATATTTACATTGCTCATATGGCACCGGTTATGTTCTCCAAAAATAAAATCACCAGTAGACATTAAATACATATCATGCCTAATACAGTTTTAAAATTAATGTTGTTTAAATTATTTCTCAAAGCAATCACATGAGCTAAACTACTTCTGTTATTATTGATTAATTAAGAAATTTAGGTACAGAGTGCACAGGAATTTCCCTAAACCAACATAAATCACAACCAGTGCTAAGATTAAGCAAATTTTATTGCAGCAAATACATCTATAAAATCAGCAGTTTAATGTCAAACTGTGACTAAAACCCATGTTTGCTGTATGATACATATGGAAGTTGTTTAGCCTTTTGTCATTATCACGGGGTGTCTAGTCTTTGATAAGAAATTGAAAGATTAGTGTATTTCTTATTTTTGCTTCTTTTCTTTTAATTTACTCTTTCTGACTTAGTCTTATAGGCTGATTTGGTCTTATAGAGAGCAATCCTGTGTGTATATGTCTGCATGTAGCAAATGAGTGAGTTTCCCTTTCTCTAAGTATTAACCTTAGGATTTTCTTGTAGGTTTTATTTCTCCTTTGGACTATATTCTGAGTGCATACTCAGATTCAGTCACTTTGAAGTCTATATATTCTCTTACAAAACTCCATATAGCTCCTTACAGATTGAATCTTCCCTTACCCAGTTTCCCAAAGATAATTTCCAAAATTTGATCCCAAGTCTTAAACTGGTGGCCTATGAACCAAATTCATTCAGCAAATGTATTTCTATTGCAATGATTGTTGTGGGTTGTAGTCTTTGTTTTCCTGTTTATAAAACATTTCAATTGAATAACTTCACATTTAAAAATTAGGAAATTTCATATAGTAACCTAGCTTCTTTTGAAAAAGTATACAATTTGCCAATGCGGAATCCACATTTTACAAGAAGGGAATCTTCTGGATATAAATGACTGCTCTTTTAGCCATGGTAAGCAGGCATCAATTTACCATAAATGCCAGCAACTGCTGTTTTTCTTATCTTGGCTGACTTTATTCATCTATTACTTGCCTGGTCCAAGAAGCCATTTCAGAATATAATGCGTGATTAATATGCGTTCAGAGAACACTTGGCTGAAACTTGTCTTTTCTTACTGATTTATAAACATGCTTTTACTTTCAACCATTCCTTGGCTAGCCACAGGCCAGACTCATCTCTCTTCCATCTAAAGGTCTTCTGCTGTTGCTCATGTGTCAAATGCATCTCTGCTGAGTGCAGCAGTATTGATTTTACCTCTGAATCTCAGAACCCGTGACCAAGTCATCACCAAGTCTGTAGGAGCTGAGCTGTGCTATCTTTCTTCCTGTGTAGTCTGCTTTGAAGCTGCCCTTTGGAGTGATGGCTGGAGCTGCCAAAGTTGGCATATCCTGCCAAGCCCTCCATCACCTTGGTAGCTCGCTCTTGCACTCTCACCTTTTAGCTTATCCGAAAGCTCAGCTCTCTCTACTGTGTGTGTGTGTGTGTGTGCATACTCAGTTGTGTCTAACTCTTTGTGACCCACAGACTGTAGCCTGCCAGGCTCCTTAGCCCATGGGATTCTCCAGGCAAGAACACTGGAGTGGGCTGCCGTTTCCTCCTCCAGGGGATCTTCCCTACCCAGGGAGCCAGGCTGCGTCGCTTATGTCTCCTGCATTGGCAGGCATATTCTTTACCACTTACGCCATCAGGGAAGTCCTCTTAACTCTGCTCATAAACAAATCTCAACATTTCCAACCTTGTACCTTCCACTGTTACCAGTTCTAAGTAGCAAACCCTCAAAACTCAGTGGCTTCTCAAGGGAAGTTTTCAGAGCTATTCCTTTTATGATTCAAACAAGAATAAACAGTGTAAAACAATTTTCAGTGTCAAAACTCCATCTTCCAGTTCCGCAGTCTATGATTTACTGTCTCCTGTCAATATCATTTGCTGCGGTTTAGGTAAAAAGGGGCTTATTACATTGGTGGTAACATGGACAGCTTCTGTCTTTATGCACTGACAAATGACCAGCATGTTTTGCTTCTGAATGACCCCATATGTATCCTCACTAATCCCCTAATATTAATATAAAGCTCAGCCATGGAAACAAGGCTGATCATTCTGCTGTATCAGGAGGACACATTATGCTGTGTCATAATATTTCTAACAAAGATTAGAAGAAGGTGGTGCAGTTTATGAAAAGGGTATGGAGTTTGGAATTGTATCCCAGTTTGAATGCAGAAGCTTCCTCTGGGTGACTTAGCTGGGTCACTTTGTGAAAATTAAGCAACCATATCGATGCTTGATTTTTCTTTTTCTGTAAAAGAAAGCAAATCTGGATGATTCATAGTGCTGTTGGAAAGATGAAGGAAGTTCACATGTGAGAAGTACATATCACAACACTTGGCATATAGTAGTCGCCCACGAAATGTTATCATCAACACTGTCTTATAGATGAAGACTCTGACAACAGAGCGACTGGCAATGTTTTTAAGGCCTGGTTTTTCAGAGGCCCAATTACCTTGTTTCAAGTCTCTTATTTAAAATATTAATAAAAACAAGTTTTGTGTTTTCTGTCAACCAACATAAAGAAGTAGGAAGGACCCTGGTAAGACATATGGGATGAAAGGACGAAGCATGATTCTAAATGGTGAATCTACATTTCAAAGAGATTTGCATGGGGTAAATTTCCTGCTTTAAAGGTCAACCTGATGTGAAGAACTGACTCCCTGGAAAACACCCTGATGCTGGGAAAGATTGGAGGTGGGAGGAGAAGGGGATGACAGAGGATGAGATGGTTGGCTGGCATCACCAACTCAATGGACATGAGTTTGAGTAAGCTCTGGGAATTGGTGATGGACAGGGAAGCCTGGAGTGCTGCAGTCCATGGGGTCACAAAGAATCGGACATGACTGAGCAACTGAACTAAACTGAATTGATACATATCAAGTCAATATTTAAGTTCTCAAAACAGAAGCAGACAACTAGCGATTCCCTGGTAAGTAGGTGGCCCTAAGTTCCAGTAAGCCCTCATGAAGTCTGTGTCTCTGGATACTTACTAGCAGTGATTTCTTCTACTCTCAAAAGAGTTCACTATAGAAAATGTTTGTAACATAAAAAGATCAGACTATTTAGCCCAATATCTGAGACACAGTCAGCTCCCGGTCTTTGTTTTTGCTGACTGTATAGAGCTTCTCCATCTTTGGCTGAAGAGAATATAATCAATCTGATTTCAGTATTGACCATCTGGTGATGTCCATGTGTAGAGTCTTCTCTTGTGTTGTTGAAAGAGGGTGTATGCTATGACCAGTGCGTTCTCCTGGCAAAATTCTCTCAGCCTTTGATATGTTTTTGTACTTAAAATTCACACTTAAATTAAAGAAAGTAGGGAAAAACAATAGGCTATTCAGGTATGACCTAAATCAAAGCCCTTATGATTATACAGTGGAAGTGACAGATTCAAGGGATTAGATCTGATAGACAGAGTGCCTGAAGAACTATGAATGGAGGTTCATGACACTGTACAAGGGGCAGGGATCAAGACCATCCCCAAGAAAAAGAAATGCAAAAAGGCAAAATGGTTGTCTAAGAAGGCCTTACAAATAGCTGAGAGAAAGAAAAGCTAAAGGCAAAGAAGAAAAGGAAAGATATACCCATATCTTTGGAACTTGAATGCAGCGTTCCAAAGAATAGTGAGGAGAGATAAGAAAGCCTTCCTCAGTGATCAATGCAAAGAAATAGAGAAAAACAATAGAATGGGAAAGACGAGAGATGTTTTCAAGAAAATTAGAGATACCAAGGGAACATTTCATGCAAAGATGGGCCCAATAAAGGATACAAATGGTATGGACCTAACAGAAGCAGAAGATATTAAGAAGAGGTGACAAGAATACACAGAACTGTACAAAAAAGATCTTCATGACCCAGATAATCACGATGGTGTGTGATCACTCACCTAGAGCCAGACATCCTTGAATGCAAAGTCAAGTGGGCCTTAGGAAGCATCATTACAAAGAAAGCTAGTGGAGGTGATGGAACTTCAGTTGACCTATTTAAAATCCTAAAAGATGATGCTGTGAAAGTGCTGCACTCAATATGCCAGCAAATTTGGAAAACTCAGCAGTGGTCACAGGACTGGAAAAGGTCAGTTTTCATTCCAATGACAAAGAATATTCAAACTACTGCACAATTAAACTCACCTCACACACTAGCAAAATAATGCTCAAAATTCTCCAAGCCAGGCTTCAACAGTACATGAACTATGAATTTCCAGCTGTTCAAGCTGGATTTAGAAAAGGCAGAGGAACCAGAGATCAAATTGCTAACATCCATTGTATCATCAAAAAAGCAAGAAAGCTCCAGAAAAGCATCTGTTTCTGCTTTATTGACTACATCAATGCCTTTGACTGTGTGGATCACAACAAATTGTGGAAAATTCTTCAAGAGATGGGAATACCAGACCACTTGACCTACCTCCTGAGAAATCTGTATGCAGGTGAAGAAGCAACAGTTAAAACTGGACTTGGAACAACAGACTGGTTCCAAAGTAGGAAAGGAGTACATCAAGGCTGTATACTGTCACCCTGCTTATTTAACTTATATGCAGAGTACATCATGATAAATGCTGGACTGGATGAAGCACAAGCTGGAATCAAGATTGACAGGATAAATAACCAAAACTTCAGGCAAATGACACCACCCTTATGGCAGAAAGCAAAGAACTAAAGAGCCTCTTGATGAAAGTGAAAGAGGAGAGTGAAAAAGTTGGCTTAAAACTCAACATTCAGAAAACTAAGATCATGGCATCTGGTCCCATCACTTCATGGCAAATAGATGGGGAAACAATGGAGACAGTGACAGACTTTATCTTCTTGGGCTCCAAAATCACTGCAGATGGTGACTGCACCCATGAAATTAAAAGATGCTTACTACTTGGAAGGAAAGTTATGACTAACCTAGATGGCATATTAAAAAGCAGAGACATTACTTTGCCAACAAAAGTCCATTTAGTCAAAGCTTGGTTTTTCCAGTACTCATGTATGGATGTGAGACTATAAAAAAAGCTGAGCACCAAAGAATTGATGCTTTTAAACTGTGGTGTTGGAGAAGACTCTTGATAGTCCCTTGGACAGCAAGGAGATCCAACCAGTCCAGCCTAAAGGAAATCAGTCATGAATGTTTGTTGGAAGGACTGATCCTGAAAGTGAAGCTCCAATACTTTGGCCACCTGGTTTGAAGAACTGACTCATTTGAAAAGGCCCTGATGCTGGAAAAGATTGAAGGTGGGAGGAGAAGGGACGACAGAGGATGAGATGGTTGGATGGCGTCACTGACTCAATGGACATCAGTTTGAGTAAGCTCTAAGAGTTGGTGATGGACAGGTAAGCCTAGGGTGCTGCAGTCCATGATGTCACAAAGAATTGGACATGACTGAGCAACTGAACTGAACTGATTTAGCCCATGGCTGACTTACATAGCAAAGTGAAAAAGCCATCTGACTGTCTACATGTGACTTTTGAAATTCTGGCATCTATCCGCTTAATGTGAGGACCTCCAAAATTCTTCTGGCTCAAACTGAAACCTGTGGTTATTCTGAGCACCTCTAGCACATGAAGAACTCTAAACTTAAAATGTGATATGGTCACTGCCAACTAGTGGCTTCAGTGATTGGCTATGATTTAATGCTAAAAAACATATGGACAGTAAACAGACGCTCCATACAAAATGATCTTTGTACATCATACAAGAATACTAAAAGTATTTAAAGATAAAATACAGAACATGCATTCATGCTAAGTCACTTCAGTTGTGTCCAACTCTTGGGGAGCCCATGGATTGTAGCCTGTCAGGCTCCTCTGTCCATGGAATTCTCCAAGCAAGAATACTGGAGTGGGTTTCCATACCCTGCTCCAGAGAATCTTCCTGACCCAGGGATTGAACCCACATCTCTTATGTCTCCTGCATTGGCAGGTGGGTGATGGAATGTCACTCAAAAAGTAATTAACATATAATCATTACTTTTGTAAACAAGTCATTAACTGTGAAAATATTTTCCATTAATACAGCCGTCTGCCATGTTCAATTACCAAAATATGTGTTCTTAAGGATCCATAAAGCAGATTGTTATTTATAAGAGATACTTATTCCAAAGTCACAAGAAAGGCCTCACTCTTATTCCAAACAGTTACAGATTTTAAGAAGTTATTATTTCAAGAAGTATAATCAACTTCTTAAGAGAGATTATTTTTGCATTTTCTTTCTTATTTTCAAGGAATCTCTTCGTGTCAGTGGCTATCCATCTATCCTCTGGTCAGTATTTTTATTTATTACCAACAGCTCACTTATTTGATCCCAAAGAAACATCATATTTCATTGGGAAACAGAGCAGAAGCAATGAACTAACTTAGAAGCAAGCAGTGACCACCAGCCGTGCCTTTACAGAACTGAGAGGACGTTTGGCCACAAAATAGTAAACTAATCTATTTTTAACTCCCCAAACATTATTTTTACCCCCAAAATAGGTAAACTATGTTTATCATCCAGGAACAATACTATCCAATAAGTTCTTCTGTACTGTCTGATCCATTGGACGTGGAATCTGTGACAAGTAACTTCAAATCAATATTACCCTGTGGTGTGTGCGTGAAGATGCTTCAGTCATGTCTGACTCTTTGCGACCCCATGGATTATAGCCTGCCAGCTCCTCTGTCTATGGGAATCTCCAGGCAAGAATACTGGAGTGGGTTACCATTTACCCTGAAGTATATACTATTAAAATAAAGCTCCACTGCATTTCAGTATTAATCCTACACTGGAATATGCCCTGGAATCATAGATGCCAATCACCCACCAGTCACCTGACTGATCACCCACCAGTCACCCCAGTGGTCACCCACCACTCACGCCACCCAGTCAGCCCTCATCCTGCCAATCTCTTGCTTTCCTACCCCAGATTTCAATCCAAGTAAGTCCTACCAAGTAACTCATGATTAAGCAAAGCCATTTTCATTACTCCTTAGGACTCTATTTTTCTAAAGCATTTGATTTTATTTCTTTTTGCTTACAATCTCTTATCTGTTTGTAATAATAAACAGAAACAAAAATAAACATTATTTTCTGCATCTCCATTTATATGTCTCTACCATTTTGAATTTGTTTCATTCAGAGTAATGAGCTATATAAAAGGCCCTTTGAAATCTTTTATTTATTGTCTGCTACATTGCTCCATGTGGAATAAATGTTCTAATTTTCCATTTTATTTTCCACCTTATTTCAGGACCATCAAGTGAAATTGAAATCTTGATTAAAAGAACATCGTTTAAGTAAATTATAGGGATTAATTATCTTTGGGGTGGAATTACACATTTTAAGTATTACTAGCTGAACACAATCGATACAGGCAGACCATTTAGATAGCTAAGTTAGAACTTAAAAATCTAATTATTTTATTTATATATAATTCCCATTCTTATTCTATGTTGAGAATTATTGATATGCTTTGACTTGATATAGAAATTCACATTAAATCTTTGGACTATCAATAAAAATTATTTCATTTTTAGTAACTTGTCTCCTAAAGTATCTATACTGCAAGAATAGTCGGGGTCTAGTGGCTCAGACGAAAAAGAATGCCTGCAAAAAAAAGACCAGGTTTTGATCCCTGGGTTGGGAAGATGCCCGGGAGACAGGAATGGCTTACCTACTCTGGTATTCTTGCCTGGAGAGGAGTCATGGGGTTCCATTCAGTTCAGTTCAGTCACTCAGTCATGCCTGACTCTTTGTGACCCCATGGGCTGCAGTACGCCAGGCCTCCCTGTCCATCACCAACTCCTGGAGTTTACTCAAACTCATGTTCATTGAGTTGGTGATGCCATCCAACCATCCCCTCCTCTGTCGTCCTCTTCTCCTCCCACCTTCAATCTTTCCCAGCATCAGGGTCTTTTCAAACGAGTCAGTTCTTCCCATCAGGTGGCCAAAGTATTGGAGTTTCCGCTTTAGAATCTGTACATCCAAAGAATATTCAGGACTGATTTCCTTTAGGATGGACTGGTTGGATCTCCCTGCTGTCCAAGGGACTATCAAGAGTCTTCTCCAACACCACAGTTCAAAAGCATCAATTCTTCAGTGCTCAGCTTTCTTTACAGTTTCTCACATCCATACATGACTACTGGAAAAACCAAAGCTTTGACTAGATGGACCTTTGTTGGTAAAGTAATGACTCTGCTTTTTAATATGCTATCTAAGGTTGGTCATAACTTTTTTTCCAAGGAGCAAACGTCTTCTTTTAATTTCATGGGTGCAGTCACCATCTGCAGTGATTTTGGAGCCCAAGAAGATAAAGTCTGTCACTGTCTCCATTGTTTCCCCATCTATTTGCCATGAAATGATGGGACCAGGTATCATGATCTTCATTTTCTGAATGTTGAGTTTTAAGCCAACTTTTTCACTCTCCTCTTTCACTTTCATCAAGAGGCTCTAGTTCTTCATTTTCTGCCATAAGGGTGGTGTCATCTGTGTATATGAGGTTATTGCTATTTCTCCCGGCAATCTTGATTCCAGACTGTGCATCACCCAGCCCAGCGTTTCTCATGATGTACTCTGCATATAAGTTAAATAAGCAGAGTGACAATATACAGCCTTGATGGACTCCTTTCCCGATTTGGAACCAGTCTTTTGTTCCATGTTCAGTTTTAACTGTTGCTTCTTGACCTTCATACAGATTTCTCAGGAGCCATGGGGTTGCAGAGAGTCAAACATGACTGAGCAACTAACACTTTTATAATAGAATGAAAGAGTTCTCCAAACCTCGTCAAATGGTCTTTCTCTGTACCACTTCAAACTAGCCAGAATGTCCATCATCAAAAAATCAACAAACAATAAATGCTGGAGAGGGTGTGGAGAAAGGAGAACCCTTTTGCACTGTTGATGGGAATATAAATAGATATAGCCACTACAGAAGTTGGTTGGAATGTAAATTGATGCAGGCACAATGGAGATTTCTAAAATACCTAGGAATAAAACCACCATATGACCCATCAATCCCACTACTAGGCATATGAAAGTGAAAGTGAAGTCACTCAGTCGTGTCCGACCTGCGACCCCATGGACTGTAGCCTACCAGGCTCCTCCCTCCATGGGATTCTCCAGGCAAGAGTACTGGAGTGGGTTGCCATTTCCTTCTCCAGGGGATCTTCCTGACCCAGGGATTGAACCTGGGTCTCCTGCATTCGAGGCAGACGCTTTAACCTGGCATATACCCTGAGGGAATCAAAATTGGAAAAGACACATGTACCCCAGTGTTCACTGCAGCACTATTTACAATAACTAGAACATGGAAGCAACCTAGATGTCCACTGACAGACGCATGGATAAAGAAGCTGTGTTACATATACACAAAGGAATATTACTCAGCCATAAAAAGAATGCATTTGAATCAGTCCTAATAAGGTGGATGAACCTAGATCTTATTACACAGAGTCAAGTAAATCAGAAAGAGAAAACCAAGTATCATATATTAATGCATATATACGGAACCTAGAAACACAGTACTGATGAACCTATTTGCAGAGCAGCAATGGAGACACAGACATAGAGAACTGACTTATGGACATGGAGGGGTGGGGTGGAGGAAGGAGAGGGTGGGAGCTATGGAGAGAGTAACATGGAAATCATGTATTACTGTATGTAAAATAGCCAATGGGAATTTACTGTATGACTCAGGGAACTCAACCCAGGGCTCTTTAACAACCTAGAGGGGTGGGATGGGGAGGGAGGTGGGAGGGATGTTCAAGAGGGAGGGGACATATGCGTGCCTATGGCCAATTCAGGCTGATGTTTGGCAGAAATCAACAAAATACTGTAAAGCAATTACCCTTCAATTAAAAATAAAGAATTTTTTAAAGTGTTCTTTATCTGATATAACTACAAAGATAGAATTGCCTTAAGGGGAATATAAGTACAGCTTTTCTTTTAAGGGAAAATCTATTGTCACAAAGTCACAAAACCATAGATAGAAATCATCTGCCACAACAGAAAAGATGCGAGACCATCTCAGTAAAGACGCAGGACCACAGACATTTAAACACCATCTGCTTTCTGCTTGGCAGCTAGAATTAGCATAAGGAAATATTTTAGCAAATAAAATTCTAATTCTATACCATGGCAATCAAAGGAATGTAACCTACATCTCCTGTATCTTGCCTATAGTCGGATCATTTAAGGTAGCTATTGGGTAATTTGGAACCTGTCGCTTTTGTATGGGAAATGAGAACAAGTATCTGAGCACCGAATAATTGATGCTTTTGAACTGTGGTGCTGGAGAAGACTCTTGAGAGTCCCTTGGACTGCAAGGAGATCCAACCAGTCCATTCTGAAGGAGATCAACCCTGGGATTTCTTTGGAAGGAATGATGCTAAAGCTGAAACTCCAGTACTTTGGCGACCTCATGCAAAGAGTTGACTCATTGGAAAAGACTCTGATGCTGGGAGGGATTGGGGGCAGGAGGAAAAGGGGACGACAGAGGATGAGATGGCTGGATGGCATCACTGACTCAATGGACTTGAGTCTGAGTGAACTCCAGGAGTTGGTGATGGACAGGGAGGCCTGGCGTGCTGTGATTCATGGGGTTGCAAAGAGTCAGACATGACTGAGTGACTAAACTGACTGATCCTTTTTTATGGGCTTTCCCTGGTGGCTCAGACAATAAAGAATTTGCCCACAAAGCACGAGACCCACATTGAATCCCTGGGTCAGGAACCCCTGGAAAGGGAATGGTAACCTACTCCAGTATTCTTGCCTGGAGAATTCCATGAATAGAAGAGCCTGGCAGGCTATAGTCCATGGGGTTGCAAAGAGTTGGATACGACTGAGTGACCAACACTTAACTACTATCACTTATCCTCCTTTATGTCAAAGACACGAATTTCTTGTTTAGAATCAGAAATAACCTTAGAAACAATTAGACCTGCTTTCCAATGACTGTATTTCAATATCAGCCATGCAAAAAAGTAAAATGTTTAATTTCTCAGATTACCTTCAGAATTTAAATAGGAGATACTAAGCTTTCCAACAACATATTCATTCATCTGCCTGTTGGTACATCTTATACTTAAGATTAATTAACTTACAAAGACAAAGCTCAACTCAAAATACTGGGTTACACCAGGTATCACGTTATAGGTAGCTAGCAAAAGATAGCTGGTGACAAACTCTCCAAGACAAAGCTGTTTCTTTTGTATTTGGATAATCAGATTAAATGCTTGTGCAAGAAAATTCAGTTAATCTTTGAGAAAGTACCAGAAAGCAGGCCTATAGCTCACTCTGCAAAAAGAAAATTACCCTTTGACTGAGGAAAACCATGTAATGATTTTATATCTTAAATCATCAACAAGCAATACAGACCATTTGAATGCTATTACAATTTCATATTTAACAAATGGTAGCTTTTTTTTTTTATTGGAAAAAGAAAGTCTAAAGGAGATACTATCTCTTTATCACCAGTAAGTGACATGGCTAGGTGATGCCACCTCATTGCCTGAAGAAATATGTCCTTTGATGCATTCTTCAATGTCATTCCCCAACTTATGTATAGGAGAAGCAAAAATTAACCATTTGGAAATATTTCTGAACATTAATGTTTTGGTAAAGTTTAGTTAAAATTTATGTTCTTTGTCATCCCTCACATAGGTCCCATATTCTATTTAGAATTAATTGCTAGGGAAAAAAATAAAACTTACTTCATCATAAAATAATACACCTTCAACATGTTTCCTTCTTTGCTTTACCTCTTAGGAAGTTTGAAGTAAAATGAAGCATTAAGCTACAATATATGAATCTAATAAGCCTTCCATTTATCATTTGTTTAAAAGGGTATTTTTCTTACTTGTATTCAAAAAGTAGATATTGTTTCATATTTATTTTAAACTATCTTAATTTCGGGAAGTGGGCAGAGGAATATAATTATATTTTGGTGAATTTAAACCCCAAATCATTTAGTATATTTTGATCCTGAAAATTTTGATCCTGAAACCTTATGTGGTATCAACACCATAAATAAACATATATTTCTAAATAAACATAATTATTTGTAATGTAAAAAATCTTTAAAAGGGCAATACAAAGTATTAGACTGATAATAGTTAGAAAGCAAGAGGAGAACTATGATGTAATTTTATTATTAATAGTAAAATGTTGTTAATGTGTGGCAATTTACCATACAACGATGTGGCATTTCAAGTGGCATACACTGGCTGGTCTTTTAAGGTGGACTATAATAAATAAATAACCATCTAGGGGACTTCCCTGGCAGTCCAAGGGATAAGACTCTGGGCTCCTGATTCAGGGGGCACAGGTTCAATCCCTGATTGGGGAACTAAGATCCCACATGCTATAATGGTAAGCCAAAAAAACACAAAAACATCTGGGAAAAAATAGTGAGATACACACCTCACACTTTAAATCAAAATAAATTACAGATATTAAATACAAAATATTAAACAAATTGTGAAAAAAGTCTTATAGTGTTAGAGAAGGCTTTCTTCATGACAAAAAGTTCAAAAACATAAAATTTTTAAAAAATCAACATAGGAAATAATTCTACAAACAACAGATAAGTTAGAATTTGGCAAAATAGTAACTCTTTAACGGCTAAGGAGTTGATATTCTTAACATGTCCAACATTCATATATACCATCTGGGGAAAGAGCAATAGTCCAATAAGCAATTGGGAAAACCAGATGTCTGTGGGGAAAATCTCAACCTCAGTTACACAAATTAAAACTCAGTTTTATGATAAATATATTAATATAGCTTAAAAATTAATCACTTCAGTTCAGTTCAGTTTAGTCGCTCAGTCGTGTCTGACTCTTTGCAACCCCATGAATCGCAGCACACCAGGCCTCCCTGTCCATCACCATCTCCCGGAGTTCACTCAGACTCACGTCCATCAAGTCCATGTGCCATCCACCCATCTCATCCTGGGTCATCCCCTTCTCCTCCTGCCCCCAATCCCTCCCAGCATCAGAGTCTTTTCCAATGAGTCAACTCTTTGCATCAGGTGTCCAAAGTACTGGAGCTTCAGCTTTAGCATCATTCCTTCCAAAGAAATCTCAGGGTTGATCTCTTTCAGAATGGACTCGTTGGATCTCCTTGCAGTCCAAGGGACTCTCAAGAGTCTTCTCCAACACCATAGTTCAAAAGCATCAATTCTTTGGTGCTCAGCCTTCTTCACAGTCCAACTCTCACATCCATACATGACCACAGGAAAAACCATAGCCTTGACTAGACGGACCTTAGTTGGCAAAGTAATGTCTCTGCTTTTGAATATACTGTCTAGGTTGGTCATAACTTTTCTTCCAAGGAGTAAGCGTCTTTTAATTTCATGGCTGCAATCACGATCTGCAGTGATTTTGGAGCCCCAAAAAATAAAGTCTGACACTGTTTCTACTGTTTCCCCATCTATTTCCCATGAAGTGATGGGACCAGATGCCATGATCTTCGTTTTCTGAATGTTGAGCTTTAAGCCAACTTTTTCACTCTCCTCTTTCACTTTCATCAAGAGGCTTTTTAGCTCCTCTTCACTTTCTGCCATAAGGGTGGTGTCATCTGCATATCTGAGGTTACTGATATTTCTCCTGGCAATCTTGATTCCAGCTTGTGTTTCTTCCAGTCCAGCGTTTCTCATGATGTAATCTGCATATAAGTTAAATAAGCAGGGTGACAATATACAGCCTTGACATACTCCTTTTCCTATTTGGAACCAGTCTGTTGTTCCATGTCCAGTTCTAACTGTTGCTTCCTGACCTGCATACAGATTTCTCAAGAGGCAGGTTAGGTGGTCTGGTATTCCCATCTCTTTCAGAACTTTCCACAGTTTATTGTGATCCACATCGTCAAAGGCTTTGGCATAGTCCATAAAGCAGAAGTAGATGTTTTTCTGGAACTCTCTTGCTTTTTCCATGATCCAGAGGATGTTGGCAATTTGATCCCTGGTTCCTCTGCCTTTTCTAAAACCAGCTTGAACATCAGGGAGTTCACGGTTCATGTATTGCTGAAGTCTGACTTGGAGAATTTTGAGCATTACTTTACTAGCATGTGAGATGAGTGCAATTGTGCAGTAGTTTGAGTATTCTTTGGCATTGCCTTTCTTTGGGATTGGAATGAAAACTGACCTTTTCCAGTCCTGTGGCCACTGCTGAGTTTTCCAAATTTGTTGGCATATTGAGTGCAGCCCTTTCACAGCATCATCTTTCAGGATTTGAAAGAGCTCCACTGGAATTCCATCACCTCCACTAGCTTTATTCGTAGTGATGCTTTCTAAGGCCCACTTGACTTCACATTCCAAGATGTCTGGCTCTAGACTGGTGATCACATCATCATGATTATCTGGGTCGTGAAGATCTTTTTTGTACAGTTCTTCCGTGTATTCTTGCCACCTCTTCTTAATATCTTCTGCTTCTGTTAGGTCCATACCATTTCTGTCCTTTATTGAGCCCATCTTTGCATGAAATGTTCCCTTGGTATCTCTAGTTTTCTTCAAGAGATCTCTCATCTTTCCCATTCTGTTGTTTTCCTCTATTTCTTTGCATTGATTGCTGAAGAAGGCTTTCTTATCTCTTCTTGCTATTCTTTGGAACTCTGCATTCAGATGCTTATAGCTTTCCTTTTCTGCTTTGCTTTTCACCTCTCTTCGTTTCACACCTATTTGTAATGCCTCCCCAGACAGCCATTTTGCTTTTTTGCATTTCTTTTCCGTGGGGATGGTCTTGATCTGTCTCCTGTACAGTGTCACGAACCTCATTCCATAGTTCATCAGGCACTCTGTCTATCAGATCTAGACCCTTAAATCTATTTCTCACTTCCACTGTATAATCATAAGGGATGTGATTTAGGTCATACCTGAATGGTCTAGTGGTTTTCCCTACTTTCTTCAAGTCTGAATTTGGCAATAAGGAGTTCATGATTTGAGCCACAGTCAGCTCCCAGTCTTGTTTTTGTTGACTGTATAGAGCTTCTCCATCTTTGGCTGCAAAGAATATAATCAGTCTGATTTCGGTGTTGACCATCTGGTGATGTCCATGTGTAGAGTCTTCTCTTGTGTTGTTGGAAGAGGCTGTTTGCTATGGGCAGTGCATTTTCTTGGCAAAAACTCTGTTAGTCTTTGCCCTGCTTCATTCCGCATTCCAAGGCCAAATTTGCCTGTTACTCCAGGTGTTTCTTGACTTCTTACTTTTGCATTCCAGTCCCCGATAATGAAAAGGACATCTTTTTTGGGTGTTAGTTCTAAAAGATCTTGTAGGTCTTTATAAAACCATTCAACTTCAGTTTCTTCAGCATTACTGGTTGGGGCATAGACTTGGATTACCCTGATATTGAATGGTTTGCCTTGGAGATGAACAGAGATCATTCTGTCGTTTTTGAGATTGCATCCAAGTACTGCATTTCGGACTCTTTTGTTGACCATGATGGCTACTCCATTTCTTCTGAGGGATTCCTGCCCACAGTAGTAGATGTAATGGTCATCTGAGTTAAATTCACCTATTCCAGTCCATTTTAGTTCACTGATTCCTAAAATGTCGACGTTCACCCTTGCCATCTCTTATTTGACCACTTCCAATTTGCCTTGATTCATGGACCTGACATTCCAGGTTCCTATGCAATATTGCTCTTTACAGCATCGGATCTTGCTTCTATCACCAGTCACATCCACAGCTGGGTATTGTTTTTGCTTTGGCTCCATCCCTTCATTCTTTCTGGAATTATTTCTCTACTGATCTCCAGTAGCATACTGGGCACCTAATGACCTGGGGAGTTCCTCTTTTGGTATCCTATCATTTTGCCTTTTCATACTGTTCATGGGGTTCTCAAAGCAAGAATACTGAAGTGGCTTGCCATGTGCCATATATTTGTGGGGATGTGGGAAAGCATGTACTTGCACACATTGCTAGTGGAAATATAGATAGATACAACCATCAGAGGCAATTTGGCAATATTTCTCAAAGTTGAAAATGTGTAATTCATTTGGCCTAATAATTCTTCTAGAAATTTGTCCACTAGACACACACACCATCTCAATGATATCTGTACAAAAAGAGTCATGTGGAAATAACTAAATCATCCACCTGGTCAAATCAATTATTATACATTCTCACAGTCATTAAAATGAGTGATGAAACCCTTTCTGTGCTGATGAGAATGAAGAGTGTGTATGTGTGGCTAAGTGATGGGAAAGGCTGAAATTAAAATATGTGGTAAAAATCATTTGTGTTACAGAATAAAAGATGGGAGAACAAAAAGAAATCATGCTGGAATACCTTCTCTAGGGAGATGCAAGTGTCTGCCTAGGATTCTCTGACTGGCAGCCAGAAACAGATGGAAGATATACCTCAATTCTCTACTTATGTACCTTAGATTTTGGGCTGTTGTGTGTGTGTATGCTGACTTTAGTAGTATATCTGATTTCTTTTAGATATTTACTTAATATTGCCTTTAGGAGTTTACATTACATTATTCTTATGCATCTCAATTTAGTTGCTCAAAAAAATATGGTGTATGATCATACTAACAAATATTATGTATCAAAGAGTATCGAAAAATTTTTATCAGATCATAGTGTTAGTTGCTCAGTCATGTCTGACTCTTTGAGACCCCATTGACTGTAGCCCACCAGGCTTCTCTGTCCATGGGATTCTCCAGGCAAGAATATTGGAGTGGGTGGCCATTCCCTTCTCCAGGGGATCTTCCCAACCCAGGGATCCAACCCAGGTCTACCACATGGCAGGCGGATTCTTTACCATCTGAACCACCAGGGAAGCCCATAGGATCATAGGATCGTAAAGCATATAGAATCACAAAGCATATCATAAAGCAAATTTTCCCCCCTAAGACAATAGCATGATACATAAATAACTCAGTAAAATATAAGACACAGGGTTCATGACCCTGTTCTTCAGCTTCACATATGTAACTATGGCAGGTCACCTAAGCTCTGTTTCCTCATTGTTAAACAACCAAAACTTGTTCTTAACAAACAACATTGTAAGAGAGTTCAATGACATAATATATAAAAATATACATGCAACTATTACTATATAGGAAATTGTGAATTTTTCAGAAGGACAGTTTAATAAAGCATGTATTTAGGTTAGATCAGCAGCAAAAGCATTACAGATCTTCCTGTTTCCTTATTTCTACCTCTAGGCATGAATGTCCTTGTGTGAGCCTTGCCTCACATGAAAGCTTTAGCTGCAGCTGCTTTTCTCCCTGACTCTGTCCTGAGAACTCTGCTAATAAGTTAATTGTGCCTTTGCAGTTCTTTCAGATCTCTCCACACTGTCTCCTTCTTTTTGAGGAAAAGCACAATAGGTTAATTTCTAAACCCAAGGGAAATGTGTATTTACATATTAATGATGGTGAGATTAAATCCCTTAATAAGACATTCTATGGCTCTTTCTATAACCATGTCAGACTTTCAGGGAAGCTATTTCAGGGCACAGTGGTCTTAAAGAATAAAGGAAGATGTGTGATTACCTTAGCTGGCTTGAGAGAAACTCTGCTTCCTTGGAAAAGTAGTTCATTTCTGGAATTGAAGCAAATACAGGCATTTTTGGTACAAAATTCATATAGAAATATGAATGTCAAAATTTCTAAATGGAAATGACCTAGCCTGATGAAAGATTGAAACAATATCACTATTTAAATGCAGCATGATTTTTAATGTCTTTCATGAAAATCTCATTTTACTAGAAATGGCACTGGAGTCGTGGGAAAGGCATGCATTGTATTTAAATTAAAATGGTATCTAAGTAATCTTGTAATGTCTATTAGGACAAGTTTTAACACATTATATTTTTTAAAAACTTAGAGCATATTATCAAGGCCTGCTTCACCACAGATTCTGCCATTTTCAAGCATTTTCACAGAATAACAGAATTTTTTGAGTAGAAGCAAGTTCATGATAAAAATAGTTACAGTAGAGTTCTCTTTCTGGTAGACAGAACAAATAACAGACTTGAAAACTGACTAAATATGATTGTTTAAGCACATTAATATTGGGGCACATTTATAAGTTTCCAATTTTCACTTTCCCTTGGCAGCGTATATCTGATGAGCAGAGTTTTAGTTTGGGCAGGATGATACTTGGGCAGGAGATGGGTGATGATGTTCATCTGCACTGGGATGGGTTCAACCTGGCTTCCAAGAACTGAGAAGGGGAAATGCTAAGATCTGTACTCCAACTGCTTTGCGTACTATTATGGTACAATTCATACCCTAGTTATAGCCACTCACTTCCTTCATTCGTATATGGGCAACCCAATTGCTTTTTATAGTATTGCATAAGAAAGTTCTAGAAAGATGTATTTAACATGACTTTAGTAATTTGGAGATTGTTATTCCTTGAAGGGGATTGGGAATTGATGGTGAGGAAGTTTAGTCATTATTTTTTTCACATAATATATAATGCTACATCAGAAGCATGACCCCTATCCCAGAGGAAATGGATCGGTCCCTGTAATAGTAGCTGTATACTATCACCCTGCTTATTTAACTTATATGCAGAATACATCATGCGAAATGCCTGGCTGGATGAATCACAGGATGGAATCAAGACTGCCAGGAGAAATACCAATAACCTCAGATATGCAGATGACACCACCCTTATGGCAGAAAACAAAGAGGAACAAAAGAGCCTCTTGATGAAGGTGAGAGAGGAAACTGAAAAAGCTGACTTAAAACTCAACATTCAAAAAATTAACATCATGGCATCCAGTCCCATCACTTCATGGCAAACTGATGGGGAAAAAAATGTAACAGTGACAGATTTTATTTGGGGGGCTCCGCTATGGTTTTTCCTGTGGTCATGTATGGATGTGAGAGTTGGACTGTAAAGAAGGCTGAGCGCCGAAGAATTGATGCTTTTGAACTGTGGTGTTGGAGAAGACTCTTGAGAGTCCCTTGGACTGCAAGGAGATCCAACCAGCCCATTCTGAAGGAGATCAGCCCTGGGATTTCTTTGGAAGGAATGATGCTAAAGCTGAAACTCCAGTACTTTGGGCACCTGATGCGAAGAGTTGACTCACTGGAAAAGACTCTGATGCTGGGAGGGATTGAGGGCAGGAGGAGAAGGGGACAACAGAGGATGAGATGGCTGGATGGCATCACTGACTCAATGGACGTGAGTGTGAGTGAACTCTGGGAGTTGGTGATGGACAGGGAGGCCTGGCGTACTGTGATTCATGGGATCACAAAGAGTCGGACACGACTGAGCGACTGAACTGAACTGAAGATCACTGTGGATGGTGATTGCAGCCATGCAATTAAAAGACACTTGTTCCCTGGAGGAGAAACTATGACAAACCTAGAGAGCATATTAAAAAGCAGAGATATCACTTTGCCTACAAAGGCCCATCTAGTCAAAGCTATGGTTTTTTGAGTAGTCATGACGGATGTGAGCGGTGGCACTCAGAAGGCTGAGTGCCAAAGAACTGTGGTGATGGAGAAGATTCTTGAGAGTTCCTTGGACAGCAAGGAGATCCAACCAGTCCATCCTAAAGGAAATCAGTCCTGAATATTCATTGGAAGGACTGATGCTGAAGCCGAAACTCCAATACTTTGGCCACCTGATGCAAACAGCTGACTCATGGGAAAAGACCCTGATGCTGGGAAAGATGGAGGGCAGGAGGAAAAGGGGATGACAGAGGAGATGGTTGGATGGCATCACTAACTCAATGGACATGAGTTTGAGTAAACTCCAGGAGGATGGCGAAGGACAGGGAAGTCTTGCGTGCTGCAGTCCATAAGGTCGCAAAGAGTCAGACACGACTGAGCGACTGAAGAACAACAACAGAAACAGCCGATCACTGCAGTTTAAGTTACTGATTTCTGAATCACAGATGGTTTGCTTGCCAAGACCACTGTACTTTATTTTATTATTTCTATCTTATCTAGTGTCTCAAGGCAGTGTCTAACCAATTTAAGACAATCCAATTTCTAGGTAAACTTAGATGCTTCTGTGAAAATTAGGTCCTTGCACCACAAATATTATTTGGAGGGATATGAAGTAAGCACGGAATTACCTCTTGAAGGCCCCCATCTCACATCTCCCACCAGGGGGCCTTTTTCTAGAATGACAAGCGACACTTGATAATACCTGCCCAAGGGAAGCGTCTGTGTTGGGAGTGAGTCTAGCCTTGGCTGCAGGGAGCAGAGTGTCCTTGTAGGATCTGGAGCATCTGAAGCAGAAGTTAGGAGAAGGCCCTTCTGAAGGTAGGGGATGGAGGGAAGGAATGGAGTGTGTTCTCTGGAAGATTCTCTGGGACAGATTCATTTATGAACTTGGGCAAAAGTCATACACTGAGTAGAGATGAGTGTGATTTGATATTATAAGCTAGCTTTTAGTTGAAGTCGCTCAGCTGTGTCCAACTCTTTGCAACCCCATAGACTATATAGTCCATGGAATTCTCCAGGCCAGAATACTGGAGTGGGTAGAAGTTCCCTCTCCAGGGCTTTTTCCCAACCCAGGGATCAAACCCAGGTCTCCTGCATTGCAGGTGGAGTCTTTACCAGCTGAGCCACCAGGGAAGCCCAAATTAGCTTTTGGTCTTTGCTTAATTTACAGACTTGCCAGCATTGTTTGCATGCCCATTTTAGCCTTCTAAAAATGTATCTTGACATGCTTTCTACTTCTCTACAGAGAGGGCTGCTTCAATGTTTTCATCCCTGCTTTATTCCCTGGTATGTTGTGGAGGCACTATAACTTATGTATCAATAAGAAGCTTTTTCTTGTCATTTTTAACAAGCAATGAGGTCATATGGAATAATAAAAACAATAAAATGTCTTTCATTGGTGTTATAACAGTTCTAGAAAATGAGCATCTTTGCAGGACAGCAGTACTAGGGTAAAAGGAGGTACCCATGGTCTCAGGCTACACTAGACCCTGCCTGGTTACTCTGAGGGCTGAGGTCTCAGCCCATGACTAACTTATCTGCAGCAAGGAGGTTGGGAATGCTGCACCGATGTAGTATAATTTTAAGTGCTTTTCTGATCATGTAATTCTCTTTTCCCATCCCACCCCTTCAATAATTTTGACTTCTCTGATATCCTGCAAGGTTGTTATGAGAGAAAAAGAATCAAGCTAGAAAAAGACACGTGGTCCACGCTGACAACCACCTCTGTTTTTGTATCATATTCACCTACCTTCCTGGTGGAAGAAGTCGATGTTGATCTGATTCTCTGAGTCTATCCTGCTAACAGTATTGGTAGAACTACTTGGTTTCCCTGGTGCAACTAAGTGGCTTCCTTGGTGGCTCAGTTGATAGAGAGTCCGCCTGCAAAGTAGAAGACCTGGGTTCAATCCCTGGGTCAGGAAGATCTCCTGGAGCAGGGAATGGCAACTCACTCCAGTATTCTTGCCTGGAGAATTCCATGGATAAACCTGGTGGGCTAACATCCATGGGGGTCACAAAGAGTTGGACCAGACTAAGTGACTTTCACTTTCAAACAGATACGGAAATAAAGACATAAGTGTTCAAGAGCCACTTCTACGTTCTAGGCCTGGAAGATGTGTGTATCTGATGGGACACTCTGACTTTCTCCCTACATGCTGGATTTCAGGATTCTTCCTGTGTTTCAGGCCAAGAGCCAGGTGAGGTGGTGACACCACATGGAGGGAACACTGACCTCACTTACAAACTGGGCATCTCTGGTAGCTACTCTCCTTACTCAGGCTATAGGCAGGTTGACTCTGGACACAGTATTGTAAATGATAAGAAGTGCGTGCGTGTTTCACTCCTCCACCCTCTCCCATGTTTGCCTGCTCCCTGGTGTCACCTTTTTCATTCTTCCCTAACACCCATGCTTCATGTTTCCCATGGGTTACTGAAACTTAGGAGGTTCTCTTCCCTCGAAAATGCCTCAGGGCTCCAAAATACATGTTTAGCAGAGATGTCTCTAGAAGAGACTAATCACAGCTAATAAGGGAGCTTTTTAAAAGTAGGAATGATTCCCATATCTGGCTCAAGCTTCCTAGGAACACTTGCCCTTGAAATCTAAGGTGCTTGACAGGGCGAAGAGTTCCAGCTAGTGCGGCAGACATCCGCCAGTATTTGGAAAGTCTTCTCACACTCTTTAAATTGAACCCAACTGACGGTGTGTCTCTGGCCCCGCTGGCTACCACGTCTATCAGTGTCTTGACACAGCAGTGAGGAGAGAAAACCAATAAAGATGTTACACATTACACGCGAAGCCAACTAACATGTGTTCAAGGGCACACTTTCCAGTTTCCATATTTTGTTGGTACTTTGTTTTTCATCCTTTGTTCTGAGTTTTTATTGTTTTGCTTTCAGTCAGCATCTTGACAGGAGGATAAACAGGAACTGAAGCACAGCGCTGTAAATCCTGCTTCAAACAGCAACCTAAACATTCAGTAGCAGGACAGCAGAGTAAGACATTTATATATTTTGATTATGTGCATATTTAAACTCCAGAAGTTATCTGAGTCTTCCATTTGGACTAGTAACTTAGAATTATTTACGTTTGCCTCTTGGAATATTAAATCTAAGCTTTTGAGTCCTAAATGGTCTCAAGATGTATATGAGGTGTTACAGCAAAAATATAAAAAATTTAGATGATTTGTATATTTAAAAATCTACAGTTACTGGTGAGAATTACAATTTAATTGCATGAATGTGCTATCAATGTGAGTCCAAATTTTATTGACAGATCTAAAAATAGTTATTATAACAAAGTAAATGTATATAATGAAAACACTGACCTTGTCTGAAGCATGTGTGAGGCATATGTGTATGGGAAATGAATATGAAATATTTAGGGAGTTATTTTGACTGCAAAACTTTAAAATATGTAACTTCATGGATTCCTGAAACTTCTGCAGAAGTTTCATGGGTTCAGATATAGTTTTCATATAAAATTGGTTATTTTTGTAGTCTTAAAAAACCTACCATCCAAGCAAATTTTTTTTCACTCAATTAGAATGAATTTTGTTCCCCTGCATTTCTTTGACTCCTAAAAAAAATCTCTCCCTAAAATGAGTCACTATAAAATCTCTTGCCCATTTTTGCTCAAACCATTTCAAAACTACTACTTCACTTTTATACACTTTTTACACATGAGATATGTAGTAGGGTACAGTTTATCATTTTACAGGTATGGAAATTGATGCCCAAAGAAGTTACATGACTTGGCTGAAGCACTAAAGTTAGTATTAAAACTTCATTTTCCCTTTTCTAACTGAATAAATTTTCTACTCGGTTACACTGCTTTCTGAAATCACATCATTTATATGCATGTGTGTGTATGTATATATATATATATGTATATATATAATATGATGTAAATGACAGTATTGTTATGAGTAGACAATAGTTAAAATAGTTTATATTTTTATTTAATCCCCTCTCTTGCATTTCTCACGCATGCCTCTTACACCTATATTTCCCTTAGACAATTCATTTTTTGATATATCTGTTTTTATACTACCTGTTGCATTTTCTTAAACTCTGTTTACTTCTTTTCCTTTATCACTTTTTAACATCAGCAAAATCAAATATCAAAGCCTTTGTGTTTACCTTTCAGCACAAAAACGTGTTTATACAAGCATGAACTATCATGTGACTTTGGGCATAGTATTTAATCATGTTTTGGAAGATAAAGATAAATGTTTTATCAGATCAAACCCGGGAATTTAAGTTGACAGCAGAGAAAGTGTGCTTCAGAGATAAATATGGTATTTTTACAAATAATACAAGAGGATTCAGAAGTAAATGGCTCCTCAGAATCACAGAATATTTTAAAAGTAACCTCTGTACACTCTAATAAAAAACAGTAAGTTGTGGCAGAATAAGATGAGATATAAATGTATTTTATATATTTGTTTCTTCTCTACCAAAGTGTAAGAGAGTATCATTTTTGACCTGAACTTGTCTAATTCCATTATTCTCTCCAAAACATTCCTTATACTTGAGCCATGATGATCTTTCTAAACTGAAATGGGATCATCTCACTCTCCTTCTGTGATATACCGCTACATTAGGATGAAGGCCAAACTCCTTAAGATATGATAGGACTGTAAATCTACACTGAGTCATCCTCAACCTACAGCTCCTTCTGACTGGAGCACCCCATCTTTTACAGGACTTCAAGCCTAGTTAGCTCTTACTTGACTATTTCTTGATATTCATTGTTTTCCCTGAAAAATAGTGCTGGGTAAGATGCGCCAGCAGCATTCTGATTAAATTCCTAGCCGACAGTTTATCTCACTAATTAGAATTATTTGCTTATCCTTATTCCCACTTGGCTTTACTCCTTATGAATACAAAGTGACATTCAGTCATCAGTATAACTTAGGATCTTAAAAAAAAGTGTTTAATAAAAATTGGACTAGTGAATGCATGTCTAGAGTTGCAGTTAATCTCACTACTCTAGGAACTGTGAATATCCTGGCAAACACTACTGCTGTTTAGCATTGTGAATATTGCTTGTCGTGAATATACATGGTCATTTCTGTCCAGTTAAATGTGTATGTATTTACACAAATTAAGTTGTAGGTTTCTCCTGATTCTCGTTTAGATACATGCTATATGCTTTACATTTCCAGAATTACTTTAGCTTTTTGACACAGAAGATACTAAAACCAAAGGAAATATTATGTGAATTAATGATGGAATATAGTATAATAATATCAGGCAACATATTTTAAAATAGGGATTTATAGCTTAATAATGGAGAAGGCAATGGCACCCCACTCTAGTACTCTTGCCTGCAAAATCCCATGGACGGAGGAGCCTGGTAGGCTGCAGTCCATGGGGTTGCTAAGAGTCAGACACGACTGAGCGACTTCACTTTCACTTTTCACTTTCCTGCATTGGAGAAGGCAATGGCAACCCACTCCAGTGTTCTTGCCTGGAGAATCCCAGGGACGGGGGAGCCTGGTGGGCTGCCGTCTGTGGGGTTGCACAGAGTTGGACACGACTGAAGCGACTTAGCAGCAGCAGCAGCAGCTTAATAGCAATCCTAATAATAATAATAATATTAATTTAATAATAATATTTCTTAAAATAGGGATTTATAGCTTAATAATAGCATTTCTGATCAGCTTTCTGTGGAGCTAGCAGCACAGCAGGCCTGTTTTCTGGAAAAGCACTGACAAAGAATTTTCATGGCTGGTGATAAAACTGAGCTGGCTTCCTACAAAACAAATCGTTCAGGTACACAGTGACTTTCCCAACGAACACATTTGCATGATCTTCAAGTTCACTGCCGGAGAGACTCTAAATAATAATCAGGTCATAAAGCCAGAGAAAGGCATTTTAGATTCCCATATAATTTGCACTGAGAACTTTGAGAATTACAATAGAGGCTGAGGCTTAGTAATTCTTCTGGGGTAATAATGGAAATAATTAAGAAGGCTTCAAACAGTTCATCTCTGTAAAAGTTCAGTGTCCTAAGTGTGAAAGAGTAAGAACACGGAAAGTTGTTTACCGGCTTTGTTGAGCAGATCTAATGAGGCAAGATCTTCTGACACAAATTGGACCTTGGTTGATGAAAACTGAAGCTGTTACAAAGAACATTTAGATTCTTGCGTACTTTTTACTGACTTGAACAAACCATGTGATTAAAGTAATGATACACCTGCAGCTGGCCTCTCAAATGGGATATTTATTTAGAATCAAACAGGAAATCTTTTCAAAGTGAGCAAAAAAAAACCTTCAAATGTTTATATTAATTTCATAACTTTTCCACAGGTCATTTGTATAGTCAAGGCAGAATCTCATTAGGGTCTTACATTAGACTAATTAAGGTAATTCAAACAGGGGAACTTTGAGCCTCATGTCTGGAATTCTGAGCTCTACCTTTACATATTCTACTGAATTATAGTGTATCCTTCATCTATTTTCAATCAAACATATTTACAGGATTTTTATTTTATTATATTCCAAAATAATATTTATCAGCTTTGGGAAGAACAAAATCAATTTGAGTTAATGTAGGGAGACCACCCAATCCAAAACTTGGTTGTCTGCTTTTGTAAACTATTGGCAACATTAAAAGTGTGCTCTTGGTTTGTGAGCAAGACAACAATAAAGTCAATATCAACTCGTCCCTGATGTAACTCAGTCTGAATCCAAACATCTTTCAGAGTAAGAACATCAAATAAACTGAAGCAGGTTCGGTCATTAAGGGATCATTTCTGAGCATTGTAGCTATTCTGGAACCTATTCAAATAATATTTGAGATGTATTTGTTAACACTTAGGCTGTACTTTTCAAATTTAGGAGGTCAGATCTATGAGGACAAATTTTAAAGTTTTAAGAGAAATACTCATTCAAATCAACCCATGCGAGAGATCAGAATGTTACATTTTTAAGCTCTCTGATAAATTTGGATGATATTGTTATATGTTCAGAATTATTACAAGCATTAAAATGTTGTAGATATCACTCACAGAAATTAACTCAAAATTGATTAAAGACTTCAGTGTAAGACCTGAAACCATAAAACTCCTAGAAGAAAACATAGATCTTAGCAATGATTTTTTTCAGATCTGGCAACAAAAGCAAAGGCAACAAAATAAAAGTGAACAAATGGGACTACATCAAGCTTAAAAGCTTCTTCTTTAAAAAAAAAAAAAGAAATGATCAACAAAATAAAAAGGCAGCTTATGGAATGGAATTAAATATTTGCAAATCTGTAAAGGGATTAGTATCCAAACTACATAAAGAACTCATACAACTCAATAGCAAATAATAATAATTATAATAATCTAATTAAAAATAGACAAAAGACATTTTCCCAAGAAGATATAAAATGACCAACAGGTGCATGAGAAGATGTTTGACATCTGTTCTCATTAGGGAAATACAAATCAAAACCCAGCATATCACCTCATGCCTGTTAGAAAGGCTTTCACCAAAAGGACAAGAAATGACAGATGCCGAGGAGAATTTGGAGAATTCTGGTGCAGCCCCTCTAGAAAACCATAAGTTTCCTCCAAAAAAGGTAAAAATACAACTACAATACGATCCTGAAATACCATTTGTGGGTATTTATCGAAAGGAAGTGAAATCATTACGTCAACGTGATATCTCTATTTCACGAGGTAACGTGTCTTCACTGCAGTACTATTCACAACAGCCAGGACATGAAAACAAGCTCCGTGTCCATCAATAACTGACTGGATAAAGAAAATGTGATATATAAACACAGTGGAATATTATTCAGCCACAAAAAGAAGGAAATCTTGCCATTTGAAACCACATGGATAGATCTTGAGAGCGTTATGCTAAGTGAAATAAGTTAACACAAGGAAAAACAAATACCATCAGTTCAGTTTAGTTGCTCAGTCATGTCTGACTCTTTGCGACCCCGTGAATCGTAGCATGCCAGGCCTCCCTGTCCATCACCAACTCCCGACATGATCCCACTTAAGTGTGAGTCTAAAGCAAACAAACAGCAGCCACAAAACTGACAGATTTGTGGTGATCAGCAATGGAGGAAAAGGTGTGGGTGGGGAGGCAGATGAAGGTAGTCAAAAAGTACAAAAATCCAATTATACGATAGATATGTACTGGGGCTGGAATATATAATGCAGCAATATGGCTACAGTTAACACTACTGTTTTTGTATCTATACAAGATGATGGATGTTAACTAAACTTACTGTGATAATCACTTCAAAAGATATGTAAGTCAAGTCATTATGTTGTATACCTCAAACTTATACAGTGCTGTATGTCTATTATACCTTGATAAAACTGTTAAAAAAAATTCAGTTGTAGCAAAGGCTTTCTATATGTCCTCAAAAATAAGACAATTTTATAGAACCATTTCAATAATTTTCAGTAAAGTGCTTATTGTAAATATTCAGATTGAAAATTATCTTTTTTTCCTGATAAATAAAAATAGTTTCTAGCCTATGAGTACATCCTTTTTGCCTTCTTTCTGCTGAAAAATATAGGTAGGAAGATAAATAGCTGATTCTTAATAAATTCACTGTGTGGGTGGGTGTCTATATAAATTTAGGTAACATCTGTTGGTTTTAGTTTCTATGAGTCAGCTAGCACTGGTGAGAACAAGTGATACAGTGGTCTCCTGTTTGACACAGGATGCCAACAGAAAGCTTATTGCTTTAAGCAACTCTTCAGGGACATACCAACACTCATCATTGTAAATCTCCTAAAGGAAAGAAGGGTGAACGTAGAAACTGTTTTCTGCCATATTTCCCATATAAATTCATAAGGTTTCACTTTACACTTGTAATGCTAAAGGTCCTTGGGAAAACAGGTCTTAAAATTCCAATGAAATACTTATTCATTTCTCCATTTTTGTTGTTATTTTAACAAATTTATCAAGATTTAACAGGAGCATTTTATCTTGTTACCTCTTAATGTGATTTCCTCATTGTTATTGTTTCTGTGTCACTAACTGTGTCCAATTCTTTGTGACCCCAAAGAACTCAGCACACCAGGCTCCTCTGCCCCTACCATCTCCCAGAGTTTGCTCAAATTCATGCTAGCTTCATGGCCTCTCTATTCAATTTCATCTATTTCAGATATGTGGATAACTACGTTCAAGTGGTACCTGATCAAAGTCTCTGTACTTGCTTATCTCTAGGAATAAGAATTTTACTTAGATCAATTATTGTTGAGAACATGTGACTCAGGAAATTCTAGTTATTGCATAGCTCCCTAAATTATGACTAGAATTGTTTGAGACCACCATTCAGTCTAATTTTAAGTACTATCAATATTTTATAAGCTATTATCTACTTTCCATTGCTATTAAGTACCTTCAGAGCACATTCAAAAACGTTATTCTTCTTCTGCTTTTGGGTTAGGATCACTTGAAAGAAAGCTACACAGAAGAATTTCATAATTAGCAAAATGTACCTGGAGGTGAAAATTGTTCCCCCTTCCAGAACTGTTTTGAATAAACTTCCTCAACAGGCTTGAAATTTCACCATTAGGATAACTTTTGAGTAAACAAGATGCATCTATCTCTACAATTCTATCTTTTAAGTATGATAGATAATATATATGGGGAATATGCATGGATATATGTGTATAAAATCTCAACCAAGATAGTCCAGTTCAATTGTGGGCAAGTCGAAGAACTAGAGTTTTTGTTACTTCAATCAAACTCTTAAATTTTCATTTTCTTTCAGAACACTCTCTGAATCTAACTTTCTCTTCACTCTTCCTTCCTTACCATATTCTGACACATTCAATTCTTCATGTCCCCCTCCTATTTTGACTGCCATCCAATCTCCTTTATTCCACTCTCATTATCTTTTATCTTGAAACTTTATCCTCTATGCACTATGATAATTTTTCACTCACCAGTATTTTTCCTCCAGAAATTTGGCCACTTTTTCCACCAAACTCCAAATACTATACACTAGAATCAGACTTAATCTTCATATCTTTTAAAAAATTAGCTTAAAATGGGTCACAGATATATATGTAACATGGAAAACTATTAAACTTCTAGAAGAAACTACAGGAAAAGAATTTCCAGTGCTTAAAATAGACAAAAAGTTCTTAGACTTGACACCAAAGGCACAATCTAAAAGAGACAAAAATTGATAACACAGACTATCAAACTTAAAAACTTTTGTTCTATGTGTGATCCTGTTAAGAGGATGAAAAGCTAGCCATCAACTAGCAGAAATATTTTTAAATCACATATCTGAGAGATGGAATCTTTGCCTAGAATCTATGAAGAATTCTCTAATCTCAAAATTAAAAAAAAACTGAATTAGAAAATAGACAAAATATATTACAGAGATGGCAAATAAGCATATGAAAGAAAAGACGTTCATCATTACCCATCAGAGAAATGAAAATTAGAGCTACATGAGATACTATAGCATACCTATTGAAATGGCTAACATTTTAAAATACTGAAATTACCCAGTGATGACAAAGATACAGAGCAACTGGGTTTCTCACATGTTGTAGAAGGAAATGTAAAATGTCATAAGTATTCTGGAAAGCTGTTTGGTGGTTTCCTATGAAGCTAACGGTACAACTCAGTACCGTTATGGTAACGGTACCCGGTACCCGGTACAACTCAGCCTTCCTTGGTATTTATCCTGGAGACATGAAAGCACGCTCAATGGGAACATGCACACATGCCCATAACCACTTCATTTGTTGTAGCCAAAGCTGGAAACAACCCCAAAGTGCTTCAACTAGAGAATAGATAAATCAACTATGGTGCAATGAATACAAAGAAAAACACTGAATACACACAATGATTTAGAAGAATTTCAAGGACTCTATGCTGAATGAAAAAAAGTTAGTCTCAAAATGTTGCATGCAATATGATTTTGTTTATATATTGTTCCTGAAATGGCAGAATTATAGTGTTAAGAACAACTCATCAGTTATTGCCAGATGTTAGGATCTGGGAGGAGAGTGTGATTGTTAAGGAGTAACAAAGGAATGCCTTGGCGCTGATGGAAGAGCTGTGTGTCCTAATTGTAATACAGACTGTGTAAAGATGGTCAAGCAAATTTACCCTTGTGATCAGATTTCAAAGAACTATACACATAAAACAAAAGACAGAAAGAAAAGAGTGTACTTAACAGCTGTTGAAATCTATGTAAAATCTGACCATGAGTTAAGAGTAACGTACCAATGTCAGACTCCCGTAACAATGTCAGACTCCCTGTTTTGACCGTGTCCTGTGTTTATATATAATATGATCACTAGGTGAAGCTGAGTCAAGGTATGCGGGAACTCTCTGTACTGTTTTGCATCTTCTGGAAGGCAACATATTTCAAAATAAGAAGTTTCAACTAAAAAAAAAGAAGAGGACAAAGAGTATTTAGGGACAATTAGGAATCTGCCACACTCAATAAAGGGTTTTAAGTGTCTTGAAGGACACTGACACACGGGTTTTTATTTTCATATCTCCCCAACACTAAGTACAGCTACTTAAGTAAAACCTCACTGAATAATACATGAAGATAGAAGAAAACCAGGTGATTTAAAATTAAGTTGCCAACTTAATGTCTTAGTAGGATCCTAAATAGTAATTAGCATATTCTCACTTTTCATTACTTTAATTTAGTTCTTAAAATTGTTAACATCAATTAAAGCTGATATACTATTTAACTCAATTTCTGAAAAAAAGAATTTTTAAGAAAAAAACAGTTAAAAACTTTAATATGTTAATATTAATTACTTGGATAATAAGTCATCAAGTTTAGGGAGGCTTTTTAATTTCTAATTTATCAAATTACTTTGTCTAGAAAGATTTCTAAAAGAAAATAGGAAAAAGCCTCTGTATTTTATATTCAACTCCATGTAAATTTCTCCAAATAAATGTCTCTGAAATTAAATATTTTCACTTCCAGACCCGTCTGAACAACTGGGTGAATTTGGGCATTAAATCCTGACCTTTGGTCCTTAGATATACTTCACAAGTTTCAAATATGATTGATTGCTTGTTGAGTCCAATTATTCCTCCAATGCCTGTGGGATTCTTAAAATCCCTAACATTTGCAGGAAGTGACCTTTATCCCACTCCATCATGCAACAGCTGTCAGAGATGCTTTGGCTGCCTCATCTCTGTCATGCAGAAAAGAGGGTTTATCCAGTAAAACTCCTGCTGTTGGGCCAGTAAAATTGTAGAGCTTCATTTTTAAGACTCTTATTTTGACATTGATGAAGATGCCAGGTGACAATAACAAAGACAAATGTCAGTGGTTACCACGTGAGATTTGTAGATGGCCCATGTCTTGCAGCAATGGAAATGGTTGGGAGCTATGTAAATACTACAAATCCTGAAGTTTTACCATGTCAAGAATAAATATTTGGATTGAAACCAGAAAGAATTTCAGTTGTCAATTACTTGGCAAGACTGCAAATTCCTCCTGGACATAAACTCTGACAGATCTAATTAACTGCCCCAGGAAGTTGGCACCTAGTTTGGGGGCTTGAATGGAACTACACTGGTCATCAGAATAATCAAGATCTCTTGAGAGAAAGGGGTTCACTGAAATTTTGCTGTTATTTTTCCCCCAGAACAGGAAATCTGCTTTTAGATCAAATGATTCAATTTCAACTCAAGATAAGAAAAAAACAAATTGGGTTAATATATACTGTTTCTTTTTTTTTTTTTTTCCTTTTTAATTTTGATGCTTTTTTTCCCATACTGCTGGTTTTCTTATAGTATTTGGTGTCTGCTGGCTGGTCACACTTACTACCAGGTGATTAAAAGGTGTAGTACCTGTAACAAGCATAGGTTTCCTTGGCAACTGCAGAGGTCAGCTTCCTCTCAGGACTTTCCCCCAATGAGGGCCTTGGCATCAGCTTTATGTGAGTGAGTATAAGTGACCACAGGGGCCTTGCCTGTAAGGCGACTGGGTGATGAGCAGGCAACCAGGAGGCTGGGAGTCATGCAGTTTCCAATTTAAGGAGGGTCTTCCTCTGAGGTAAAAGGCTTTCATCTTGAAAGTAAGCTGCTCTTCACATTTTCCCTCTCTTCTGAGGAAGCCAGCGTTCCCTGAAGCTCTATTCTCACTTTCTCTCAGAGTCCGATATTCACACCAGGAACTTCCCTCATGTAGAGGATCTGCTTTACTTAGCAGGTGATTCTCCAGACGTCTTTTTGGGGCAAGAGCCAATTGAGCTGGCCTCCATTTTGAATCAGTACCAGTCTTTCTAGTTCCTCTGTACAGGTTTTAAGTCTACTGTTTTACAAACTATTAATATATCACCATGCCATTTACTGTATTTTCTAAAAACAGTTTCTAATAGATTAAGAATTCTACTTAATGTCACTATCAAAATGTATTGGTCATGTTAGTGAACATTTACATGACTTCCAACTTTATCATACATAATACTACAGTGAATATTTTTATGGACATAATTGCTCACCTATAATTATTTCCTAGAAGTGGAGTTGGGATTACGAAGTGAGTTAACATCCAGGGATCAAACCCAGGTCTCCTGCATTGCAGGCAGATTCTCTCCCACTTGAGCCACCAGGGAAGCCATTTACTTAACATATATTGAAAAACTGTGTTCTAGATAGTGTACACATACTACCCTCCCCCTAGCAGTATATGAGGTGGTTCTTTCCTCATTCTCTCTTGTATATTTTATTTTGATCCTTGCCAAATGGATCAGTAAAAAATAGTATCACTTTTCCTAGACTGCTGTTGTCGTTATTTAGGCAGTTGAGTTTTTCCTCATTTATAGACCACTATATAAAACATGTTTAACTGAAGGACTACTATTGAGTTAATAGCTTTCTTTCTTAATTCACACTAGAAAGTATACACACTTTATTAAAAAAAAAAAAAAAGTCTGGAGCATTAGGTTAATACTTGGTAAAAATGCCAGTCTGCTATTTATAGGCAAGCAGAATAAGATATATCACAAATTTATATTATTTTGAAGTAATGCTGTGTCATCAGCTCATGAACTTTAAAGCTGTTTCCTCGTTTCCAGTAGATAATTTTCTACCATGCTGGGGGTAAAGAACCTGCCTGCCAATGCAGGATACATAAGAGACTCAGGTTCAATTCCTGGGTCAGGAAGATCCTCTGGAGAAGGAAATGGCCACCCATTCCAGTATTCTTTGCAGAGAAAATCCCATAGACAGAGAATCCTGGTGGGCTGCAGTCCATAGGGTCGCAAAGAGTTGGACACGACTGAAGTGACTTAGTATATAAACACACAATGTCAGTAAAGTTCACTTGATTTTCATTGTGAAGGGGGTCATGTCATCATTCCCAGGGGTCTGCAAATAAGGTCCTTCATACATGTCATGAGTTCTATATATTTATTAGACTCTTCAAATTGCTTGCAAGTCAAAATGACCCATCCACAAATAATTAAAATATCAGTTATCATTAAAAAGCAAATCAGCTTCAGGAAAGAATACGTTGTCCTGGCCCTTATTAAAAAAAGAAGCAAAAGCAGCTGATCCTATCCTACTAGTTCAATCTAAAGCAATGTTAAGTGACATCAGTTATTATGAAAGGGCTGAAAGTATCTGAGAGAAAGCCAAGGAAGGTTTCTGCATTTCAGAGGAATTCTCTGCAGTGTTCTGTACTGGGATTTGCACTCTGAGAGGAGCTTGATAGAATGGAAAGAATACAGAATGAGCCCTTTTTCTTCTGCTTTAAAAATGTGCTCTTCATATGGTTGAATTAGCCAGCCATTTATTCCTTGAAAACCTATGATTTCTAACAGTTAAATGTATTGAGAAATGCTTGCTTTGTTTATCCAGGGGAACACTCAACAGCAAGGATTCTCCCCTCAGTGGCATCAAGGTAACAAGAGAAAACAAAGATTAAAAGAACAATGAGATTTCTGTATTTTAAAGAGCAGACCACAGAAATAAGAAAATAGTGGGTTAATGACATGACAGGGAGAGAAAACGTGGACACAGCGAGCAGAACTCGGCCACATTTCTCTTGACTGCTGGCCCCTCGCTGCCCCTTCACTGCCCCATGCCTACAACGGGGTCACAGGAGCTATTATGGCCCCACGCTTGGGACCACAGCTGCCACTGAGCTGGAGGGGAGCCTGGATGACCTGGGCCCTTATTTTTCGAATGTCTTGCACCTGTCCTGATTTCCATTCCAAACAACAATCTCCTTTTCTCTCACCATTCAGAAGTTCAAGTAAATTTGGTTTTAACAACAAGCTAAAGTAGTGCTGAAAAAATGACTTGTGGATGAGAGAGGGGAGAAAAAGCAGAGGGGAGCAGGGGAGACCAGGGAAACATAAAACAGAAGGATAAGAATGTTCAAGTCTCAAAAGAAGAGGAAGTTAAACTATAATAAATTTATTGTTAGTCTGCTTAACTGTTCTTACCTTGTGTATTATTTTATTTATGTTTGTGTTGCTGATTGCATTTGAATTCACTGTTAGTCTCTGCTTCTAATTTTTCTTAGTTACATTCAGACGGTCTCGTGGTCAGCAAACTGCCCACTGTGTGCACCTGCACGCTCAGTCATGTCTGACTCTGTGAACCCATGGAGCTTGCCAGGCTCCTCTGTCCGTGGGATTCTCCAGGCACGAGTACTGGAGTGAGGTGCCGTTTCCTCCTCCACGGGATTTTTCCGACCCAGAGATTGAACCCACATCTCTGTGTCTTCTGCATGGGCAGGCAGATTCTTTACCACTGGCACCACCTGGGAAGCCCAAACCATCCATACTTACTCCCAAACACACATGGCACGTACATGTATCTACAAGCATACTCAGGGGAAGAGAAAGAAGGACAAGACAGGTGGTGGGAAAAAAATGAAATAGAAAAACATTGACAAAACAAAAGTTAATAATAATAATAATAAAACAATGAATCTCGTATAAGAAAGAGATGGATGGAGAGAATTATGTGGAGGACTGATGGCTCTAATCCATCACCCAAGGACTGAATTTGAACTCAGATTTCTGTCACTGGAGCCTGTGATCTAATAACTGTACTATTCTCGCTTTACATTTAACTTATTTTGTATGTTTGTTTAGTAACATTTATGCATAAAGTACTGTTAAGTTCTGTGAGAAGTGGAAAATTAATCTTAAGACCTATCCTTGCCTTCCAAGAGCTCAATTTGTTACTTCCTGCAGACAAAATTTTAAGAATGCTTATCATTTTTGAGATATTTATTGAGGGTCTATTGTGCAGAAGGCACTGTGCAGAGACGCAGAAATACTAGATAGGCAGGCAGATACATACTTACATGTAAGAGCATCCCTGTCCTCAAGTAATGTACAGTGTGGCCAGACAGAAGAGCGGACTACCCAGTGAGGGCTGAGGATCCATAGGACTGAAGTGAACTGAAGCCAGGGTTGGGGACAGAGGGAGATGGGGCGCAGCTGTGGCTCTCTTTACAAAAGCCTTTCCAGGTTGACACCGGCAAGGTCAGTAGGATGATAACAGTGCTGCAGAGAGAAGGGATGGCAATGACTGAGGCAGAGAAAATGCAGAGCACCAGCAGCACTGAAAAGGAATTGGTACTGCTCAAGATGGTTCCAGAAATGATTTGAGAGGGAAAAAGCCTGCTGGGGATGAGGGCAAGGGTCACATCTCAGAACGTGTTGCAAAAGATACAAAGGACTTGAGCCAACCACGTACCAGACACACTGTCCTAAGCACTTGCAGATAGCAATCGAACAGTCACTTATAAAATCAAGGAGGAATTAATAATAAGGAATAAAATTTTACATAAGAAACCTTTGGCATGATGAATGTTACAACAGAGAAGTGTGAGAAATCAGGCTTTATAACATAATTTGTTTTAAAATAGGGACATTGTAAACTTCTCTCAGATAGCTGCCCAAAGCAGAAAGGCGGAGCTGTATGCTTCTACCTGCACTGAAGTTCTATGTAGCAAATTCTCAAGTTCTAAGTACAGTTCCATGCAGAAACATTTGAAATCACAGATATGTCTGGTGAGGCAACAGATGGGTGGCAGCATGGAGTGTGTGTAAGCAGTGAGGGAAAACAGTCAGTGTTAGCAAACAGCAGCCATGGCAACAAGCCTAAGATCCCCAAGAGGACAGTTTCCACTGTTGGTGGATAAGCATTTGCCACAAGTTATGACTCAGAAGCTTCTACCGTGGTGATGCCAGCTCTCCAGAGTGTCTCACACAGAGCTTTCCATTTAAACATTTCATCCACTCAGCCTTATTTAATCAAAAAAGTATTTAGCATTTTACCTTATTGAGGTATCTGCTTTTACTACTTGTGAATTAAGGGATTTAACACCCAGGAGAAAACACATGATATCATTTCAGTCCCTGGTTGAAACTTTAGTCTCTAACTAAGTGAAGACTTAAGGAGACAGGAGAAAGAAAGAAACAAATGTGAGGGGAGTGGTAAACTGGAGTAAGGAGAAAATTTGGAGGTAGTTAATTCCAGAGATTTATAAGGAGTCTAGGGGAATGTAAGGGGCTTCCCACGTAGCTCAGTGGTAAAGAATCCGCCTGCCAATGCAGGAGACACAGGTTTGATCTCTGGGTTGGAAAGATTCCCTGAGGTAGGAAGTGGCAACCCTCTCCAGTATTCTTCCCTGGAGAATCCCATGGACAGAGAGCCTGGCTGGCTACAGTCCATGGGGTCGCAAAGAGTTGGACATGATGAGCATGCACGTACTCGGGGGAATGGAAAACAGAAATCCTAACAATTTGGAGGTAGGTTTCAGAGTTTGTTTTGGTTTGGTTTTAGGCAAAATTTCAAACCGTGTGAAATTAGGTCCATGCAATGATATCGGTTGTAAAGCTAAAACAAAAAATTCTCACAGCATATAAAGATACTTAACATTACTAATAAGAGAAATTCAAAGCAAAACCACGATGAGATATCACCTCATACCCATTAGAATGGCTACTTCATATTTTAAAAGAGAGAAGGCAAACAAACAATATAACTAGGAATTACAAGTGTTGGAAAAAATCAGGTGAAATTAGAACTTCAGTGCACTATTGACAGGGATGTAAAATAATGCAGCCACTACTTTTAAGAGTATGAAAATTCCTTGAAAAATTAAGAATAGTTTTACCTGATGATCCACCAATCTCACTTTGGGGTTTTTAGCCCCCCTAAAATTGAAAACAGAATCTTGAAGAGACATTTGCATGTCCGCATTCACTGGCAAGAGATGGAATCAACCTCAATGCCCATCTGCAGATGCATGGATTTTTTTATTGTGGTCTGTATATATTATGGAATACTATTCAGCCTTTAAAAAGGAAATCCTGTCCTACACTACAACATGAATGAACGTGAGAGCATTATATTAAGTGAAATCAATTTGAATCAAAAAGACATATAGTATATGGCTCCACTTATATGAGGTAGCTAAAGTAGTCAGATTCATAAAAACAGGGAGTAAAACAGTGGTTACCAGAAGCTAGGAAGAGGAGAAAGGGCAAGTTATTGTTTAGCATATATGGAATTTCACCTTTGCAAGTTGAAAACATTTTGAATATGCACTTCACAATGATGCAGACGCACTTTACTGAACTGCACATTTAAAAATGATTAAGGTGTTAAATTTCATATTAAAAATTTTACATTTTGTTTCCATTGCACATGTCCCACCAAGGGGATGCAGGACTGACGAGAAGAGAGCTGAATGAGCAAAGGAATGGGATCAAGATGAAGAGAAACCACTAGTAATGACTTCAGATGCATGGCTATGGGCTTTAGGGGCATTGCCTACACATCCCAGTGTAGGATTAAAGGATACAGATGTAATGACTCCACAGTGACCGCCCACCCCCAACCAACAACACTGTGTACCCAGGACCCACTCACTCCCTGCTACAGACACAGAGAGAGGCCTCCTCACAGACACAGCCACCGCCTTGGGGAAGGGAAAAAAACCCATCCGTTATCTTTAAGCAATCATTTAAGATCTAACTGGGAATTATATTTTAAATAGACTCAATGTGAAAACTGAAGGGAGAAGACTGAGATTGAAAGCAACTCAAGTGTTAGTTGGCAATTCTAAATTATCCAGCCACGTGCTGAAATGCTGCCTCAGAAGCAAGAGCACAGCCATGTTAGAGAACAACAAAACCATATTTTCTGTGGAGGCCTTAGCTGTAGCGTCTGCTAGAACGAAGATGCCTAGTCTCAGCTTTGGCTGAGATGATGGTCACTGCCATGCCCACGTTGCAAAGCACAGGGTGAGTTGATCAGAGCAGACCTTGCCCAGGAGGTGGCTGGGAGTCATTTTTTTGACCCTGAGATGACCACCTGACTCTATTCTTTAAAAAATGTTAGAAAGAATATTAGAAACGATTCTTTTTTGTGGGAGAGATACTGGTGGGCTCTTGCCCCACCACTGCACCTCCATGAGTTTCCTAAGGACTGAAGATGAATCAGAGGGGGGGACATACCTGGTGGCCCAGTGATTAAGACTCTGTGCTCCCACTGCAGGGCCCACAGGTTTGATCCCTGGTCAGGCAACTAGGATCCCACATGCAGCTCAGCCAAAAAAAACCCCAAAAACAAGCCCAAAGATGCATGGGAGGGACTCGCATTCTGCCTGCATAAAGAGGTATATGGCTCCGTGTATCCAGGCAGACACACGAGGCGTCATCTTCATTCGTGCTGCTGGGTGGCTAACCGCATAAACTGGAGGCTGCGAAGTCAAGAAGCCAGAGGATTTGCTGTCTAGTAAGGGCTTTCTTCTTGGCTTATGGACAGCACTTTCATGCTATCTCCTCACAAAGAGGGAGAAGAAAGGGGAGGGAGGGAGAGGAGAGAGAAAGACAGAGAGTGTGTGCTGTGTGTGTGTGAGAATGAGAGAATTCTGGTCTCTTCATCCCCTTATAAGGGCCCCAATCCCATCATGGGGCTCCACCTCCATGACCTCATCCCAAACCTAATTATCTCCTGAAGTCTCCAACTGCAAATACCACCACATCGGAGATTAAGGCTTCAACATATAAATTCTGGAGGACACGAGCATTTAGTCTAGAGCAGATACCGACTCTGGAGGATGTAAGTTGGTCACATTTAATCCTTTGTTTTGATTGCTTGACACCTGTCACTAGAACCCTTGCCCTTTGCTGAGCATCTGAACTCTTTGCCAGTGGTACCCACTGCATCCTGACCCCAGAGTGGGCAGAGGGCCAGAGAGATGCTGTGCTAGGCTGGGGTTCATCTGAGACCCTGCCCAGGAGGACTACCTGGAAAAATGGGTGGCATCAAGAAAGGGGTGAATCTGCCAATTCCTAGGAGCTGAGAGAAGAGACACAGACAGTTCGCCACCGACAGGCAATCTTGCCTTTCTAGCCCTATGTTAGCAGAATGTTAGTGATGCCTTGATTTCCTGACTGTCAGAGGGCATATGCACCATATGACATCAGAAAGAAAGAATAATGGGCGCAGTGATTAAGATTTAACCATCACTGGAGTTGGGCGTCGGGGCTTGCTTGGTGGCAGGGCGAAGGTGCGTGTCTGCCTGCCATGCCTGCATGATGACAGCTCGCTTTTCCAGCTCTCCGGCCACCAAGACAGAGCTGGAAGGAGAGAAAACTGGCCTTGAGAAAGTGGCAACATATACTGAAGCAGAGATTTTACCATGCACCCCCAAAAACGGGAGACTGAAAACAGCTGACAGTGTCTATCCTCTGAGTTAGCACAGATCACCCCCAATTAAAGAGAGAAACACTTCAGTGCTTATTCCATATATATATATATATATATGACATCCAGTGTGTTCATATGAATTTTAGGTAGTCTGTTCTCCAGAAAGCACCAAGGATTGCTTTGCACAGCAGTAAAAATGGCCCTGAGTGACAAAAAGTTCCGTGGAAAACCACAAAGCTACAGTTCACCTGGAAAAAAAATTCTCACAAGGTATCATAAATTGACTTCCTTAAACACACTGCCCACAGATGAAGCAAAACAGTGGTTTAAACCAGAGATAAATGCACTCCTTTACATATAATTACATCCAAAAGGAAAGTACTGGAAATTAAAGGTGCTTTATAAAAATGTGCAATTGTAAGTTGAAATTTCTTCATATTAAATGAAAAATATGCATATATTCAGAGAGAAAAGTGAATAAGATACTGTCTAAAAATTGACTGATATGGCATCCTGAATATTTAAATTGGGGATAGACAAACCAGTTAGGCTGCCTTTAAAATAAACGACTGTTCTCAAAATTAAGCCCACATTTAAAATATAAGACTTGGAAATGTAGGGTCCCTCACCAGAGAGGAAAATGAATTTATTTGATCAGCATGTTGGCTGCATCTGATTATTTCACAAAAGTTTAAAATCGTAATAAGAACTGAGGTTTTCATTTTAAAAGTTATCCCTCTGAATACATACAGAATTTTAATGTTAAACAGCATATAAAGACAGATTCAGAATTCTTCTTCTATGGGTGCTGGGGCTGCATTAAAAGGGCAGCAATGTGTTGCAGGCTGTCTTGCAATACCTTCTCTCAGTGACAGGATGGATTTATGGATTTCTGGGACAGTGATATGAAGAGCCTCTCCCCAGAACTGTGGATGTGAAGGAACCCACTGTCACTGGGATGTGGTCCAGGAAACTGTCTTAGGACTTGCAACAGTGATCGCAAAGTCCCGGCAAATATTTAGTAAACACTAAATGTATCAACTGTGTTGGTCATTATGACCTCCCAGGTCTGACCTGATCGATTTTTTCTGAAAGGCAATCAAACATCACTGTCATCTCTTGTCTCTAAAAATGTGCATATGAATTCACGGTATGCAAAAGGAAGAAATATTTAGAGGTCCTGAGCTCATAGTGAGCATGAGCTCTGAAACACTGATAAACAAAGTGCAAGGCCAACAGGATATTCTCAGACAGACCAAACTGAAAGATTACAGAGTAATTTAATGGGAAACATTAAACTCTTTCAGCTACACACTGATTATCAAATTCAAGTGTATGAAGAGTTTTATTATTTATTCTCTAAGAACCAAAGTATGCATTACATAGTAAGCTAACCCTCTAAGACTGAGATCACTGTGGAAGGATATTTTATGATATTTAAGTTTGCTGAACTGAAAGATAATAAGGCACTGCATGAAAGAAAAAGTAAAGTTTTCTAAGAACCATGAATTAGAAGAGTCCATTACCTTCAACGTGATTTATGCTGCCCAAAAAAAACTTAAAACTTGGCAGGATGGATCCATAGTATCACAGACTCATGTCCTTTGGCATAAATAAATATCCAAAGTATTTTGGCTGCCTCTGAAAGCAAAAGAACTGTGAAGACAAGATGGAATAGAGAATAACAAAGAGCCAAGGAGAGGCCCTGCCAGTATTTTATTTTTAATTTTTATCATCTTATTTTACTTTGTTTTACAGTAACTTCACAGTAAATAATGGAAGAAAAAGTATATCACTTAGGATAAAACTGATAAAAATAATTTTTAAATGAAAATTTGAATTATAACCAGATTTCCTCACTTAATAGCAATCTAGTCTATAAATTTTTCATATTTTATGTGTGAAGAGCAAGTATACTTGATCCCTGACAGGCAGAGATAATTAACTTCTCTAATAATTATACCTACTTACAACTGGCTTTGTATGATATATTAAAAAACATATAAGTAAACGTCATTCCTTAATGTTAATGTAAATAGTTAAGGGGAAATATGTAAAAATGAAACTACTTCCTAGTGTCATTAATTTTTAAAAATTGGCAGCACTAACTTGAGTGCCAAAAAAATAACAATGAATTATAAGGTAACTGAAGAAAAAAACAAAAAAGAGAAAAATAAGGCAAGTGAGATGCCTCAAGCTCTATTTCTGTGAATATAATCTTCTAAATCATATTTCCAAAATCTTTTCCATGTGATTGATATTTTACCAAAGAAAAATCAGTTGTATTTTTACTGAAAATGAAAAAAAAAAAAGTTACTCATATAAAAGTGACCTCACTCACATAATCCTTGATTCTATAAACTGAAGTTATCTGTGAGTAAAACATAACCTTCTTTCTGGAACTGCAGTTTTGTTACATTAACTTCACATCATTACATCTTTCAAAATATTGAAAACCAACAGAAATCAAAAATCACAGCTAATCCCACATTAGAGATGAGAATGTAACTCATGTTATTATTCCACAAGATAATGGTCCAATGCCAAGACGGATGTACAATTATGTTTTAATGAGCGTAATGGATTCTGAGACGCTGACCACTTTTATGGCATGGAACACTGAACCATGTAATGTAAAAGGTCCGCATCTTTTTCAGGCGAAATCCCTAAGGAGTCACATGGGGTAAGGACCTCACCACCTCTATTTATTTTAAATAATTTTACATCTGTTCTTCTTCAGCACTTTGGATCACTTTATCGCCTCCAAAGGCTTTGCCTCTTATCTGCCATGCGCTCCTTCTACTTCCAAATTTCTGTTTGTTCTCCATGGATCCACTTAGTCCTCCAGCCTCTTGCTTCCCTCCATTTTGTGTCAAGCTGTAAATTCGCTATTGGACTCACTAGCTTCTCCATTCTGCCAGGACTACCGGCTTCTGTGTTATTTCATTCAAACACACACTAAAATCTAGCAGGTCCTTAGCCTTTCAGTGTATCCCTCTGGAAAATTACCAGTACTGCAGCCAACACAGTTTACAATGGAGAATTTGGGGAGTCACTTAGATTAGGATTCTAGAGCCCTGCTATTTAGTCAAGCACTCTCATTATTCTCAATTGATTCCCTCATATAATGGTGACTATGATTTATTGATCGCAAGAGATGATGCAGAAATTAATCATAATGACTGTGTATACACACTCTACAGTGTCTGACATATGGCAGCTGCTCCATAAATGTTAGCACTTGGTATTACCTTTTTAATTCTGGATGCTGAACACAAAGGGAACAGAGAGACATGTGACAGCTAACACTGCTCCCACAAATGCACATTGGCATTCCTGACATTGTCAGAACAGGGTAATTCTTTGACTGCTTATCTTCTCTTATTACATGCAGATTTTATACCAGAGCTCTTCCTCCTCCAGTCTCCTACCCCATGTCTGAACCTCGGCAGGTGATGTCAATACCTACGTCATAAATATTGTCAGCACAACCTTCAAAGCACCAAGTTCTTTCCCTGAGTCCCCACCCCACCCCCACAGCCTCAGATTAACCAAATGACCTTCAATGGCAGGTGTTTTCTGAAGCTGTAGGAAAATACCAATGTTACAAATCTGTGGTTTTTGAGAAATATATACGTATATATTTTCTAATGACTGTCATGGTACCTTTTATTTAAAGAAATCAAGCCAGTTGAGTGTATACGGTATGAGGAATCAGGAGTCACACCTGAAGTTTATATGCTGTTTGGATGGCTTTACAGTATTCACGTAATGCATGGTAGGTACGAATACACAGCAGCATTAAGTCTTCTGTTTACATTCATAAGGTTTATTTCTGAGTATTGAAAATTTTGCTCCTTAAAATGCCATTTTCAAAGGTATACGTATGTTGAAGCTGCAGATGCAATTTTGATGATAGTAGGAAAGAAATCTAGGTTTTTATTCTTTTAAGTTCATGCATGACTGCATACCGACTGGAAACATTTTGCAGAACTGGTACTGCCAATACAGCCTGCAGCCTGCTTATGGTCTTTTGACAGGCTACCTTCTGTTATTCCGCTTAATTCATGACTCTAAAAGGCCAACAGCCTTCTACATGCACTTTTAAGGAATTAGTGATCCTAATGAAAACTGCAGCCCTTACTCTCTGCTGCCTGGGTTGGCATAAGTATGTGTGACCACAAGTAACAGGGTTGGGAGGAAGAATAATGCCTTGGCCTCTGGAATTTGACCCGATGTGAACTTTACTCAGGCTTTAGATGTCTATGGACTTCTTTACCACTGAACTAGAAGAACAGAATAGTAAATCATGACTTCAGATGGAAAAACAGAAAGGGATCATTGCTTGGGTCAGTGTTTTGAACCAGCACCTGTTTTGTTCTTTGATTACTGAGAAGATCAACAAGCTCACAAGCAGAAGCTATGTCATAACAATACATGGTGTGACATAAGCAATGAACCAGCACATACTTTGTACGTCTCCTACCACTGTCTCATGCTTGACTAGCTATGCCTTTTCCTCTCTGGTATCATCTAATCACAATGACTACAATGACTAAATAAGCAAAATTTTAGTGGCAACGTTAGAAACTAAGTCAAACACCTAGAGCAAAGGCTATTTCTCTTCCTTCCTTTACCTGCCTCACCATCTATTATTCCATCAGAGTGGGGCTCTGTACAATTAACATAACTTATTGCACTCTTCGGAGAAGGCAATGGCACCCCACTCCAGGACTCCTGCCTGGAAAATCCCATGGATGGAGGAGCCTGGTAGGCTGCAGTCCATGGGGTCGCTAAAAGTCGGACACGACTGAGTGACTTCACTTTCACTTTTCACTTTCATGCATTGGAGAAGGAAATGGCAACCCACTCCAGTGTTCTTGCCTGGAGAATCCCAGGGACGGGGGAGCCTGGTAGGCTGCCGTCTATGGGGTCGCGCAGAGTCGGACACGACTGAAGCGACTTAGCAGCAGCAGCAGCAGCATTGCACTCTTCACTTGATTTTGGCTTTGTAAACTTTTTTTTTTTTTTTTAAATGACAGAGTTTATTTTATGAACAACAACAAAAAAAAGAGTTAGGAACTGAACCAATGTTTTCTGTATTCTGTTTCAGGGACTGTTTCGTTGTTGCTAAGTTGCTCAGTCGTGTCTGACTCTTTGCAACCCCATGGACTGCAGCACACCAGGCTTCCCTGCCCTTCACTATCTCCTGGAACTTGCTCAAATTCATGTCCATTGAGTCAGTGATCCTATCTAACCATGCAAACTTTTATAGAGTGAGTAAGAACCTTTATATGGGTTTTTCCTATTTGAATTCATCAAACAACCACTTAGAATATTGACTAGTCTATGAATATTCATAAGAATGTTAGAACACACTTGAAAAGTTGGACTTATTTTATGACCTGACTTCATAGTTGGCATAATGATCAAAACAAGATTTTCCTTCAAGCTTAGTTCAGTTAAAATATATATATAATATCCACAACAAAACAACTTGAAATTCATCAAATTAATATTAATTGATCTAAACTCATTAAAGTGAACATTTTACTACAAATGAATCATACCTCAATATTAAATAAATAAACCCCAAGCCTTCTTCATTTGACGCCAATCTTTGGTCCCAGGCAAGGCAGGAATCCTACCCACACTACCTCCATCTACTGTGCACAGTATTAGCCAATGGCGGGAGTCTGCCGTCAGCCATGCAGCTGGGTTCCGTTCAAGACAGACCCCTCCTTTCTCTTCCTCGTTATAGTACTTCCCCACTTAAAAGCAGCCTGTGTCTGGAGTCAGGTTGGATGTGGCTAAAGGAATGGGAGGATCTCTTATTAGCTGTGGTGTTCATAGATTCTTTCCTCTTCCTCAAGGGCCTCTCTGAAGACCCCCATGTGAGAAGCCCATGTACCTTTAAATGACTGATCAACACTCATCAGTTGGCTTCCATAGTCTGCTCATTGTCTTCTTTCTTTCCTACTTAAAATTTTTCATTTTTTATGGGGGGGTGGGGAGAATATCTTTTCTAGCTTCATAATAGATGTCTATATATTTATCTCTATCCTATTGGGCAGGGGAGATAGAGTATTTAATGATCAGAAACACAAATGAAATAGAAGAGAATTTAATCCAATTTTTCAAATGAAGAAGTTGACTCAAGTGTTTGGAATGCATATACCGAACCAGAGCAACAAATACCAGTTGACCTTGATATTACAAATATATGTTTGCACTTTTTAAAGTGCACACACATGCCCATGCACATAAAATTTAACTTAATGAACATTTACAGAGTACTGGCTATATGTCAAGTATTGCTTTACATGCTGTATAAACAGTAACTTATTTGCTCCTCATAGTAAACTTGAAGACAGGTACTATTATTATCCCTGTTTATAGAAAGAGATGTAGAGAGGTTTGCTTATGATCACAAAGCTACTAAGTGATTTGAACCACTATGTTATACTCCATCTCATCATCTGGAAAAATCAAGCTTACAACACAAGGCAGAATAAATCATCTCCAGTGGGCAAATGTAGACATTCAGGCAGGAAGCATTGAAATATTCTGCTCAAGGATAGCTGAATAGGAACAGAGCTAATCCTGGAACCCAGAATGAAAATTAAAAGTCCTCCTGATTCCTGTCCAAAATTTTTCTCTATTAAATCACATTGCCAAAGATTCTGTGCTTATGGTAATTATACCAGGCAGATGTTTGTTAAATTCTCTCCCCAAGATACAATTTATCAATGTTAAATTTTAGCATTTTAATGAATTTTATGAAAATACAACCAGGATGAAAAATTAAAAATTTAAATTGATACATAGTGATATGAAAAGTATGTGTAAAGAACCATGCCTCAAATGCAGTATTTAAGATCAATAGTTTTTACAACTTCAACAAATGTTTATTGAGTACCTAGTACATCCAAGGCTTTAAACTATGGCTACAAAGTAAGACTAAGTGACAGATAAGATATAATCCCTGACTTTAACTTTCCTAATAAACCAGACAAATTTATTTCTCAAGAATTAATTTTCTTCTCAAGGTGTGGTTTCATATAGAGCTTGAACTTTTTTCCCTTCCTAGTTGTATCATGTAAATGACATTGAACTAGCAGTAGGAAAATACCATGCTGAATCGGGGCAACATGTGCTCTACAGCAAACTGTATAACCTCTTTCACTTCCAAATCACCCATTGGTAAAATAATACTGATGATGTCTACTTTGAGAGGTTATAAAAATAACATATTATATGAAAGTCTTATGTAAACCATAATATGCTATAGAAAATCTACTTGCTCACATAAGTAACATTGATACTGTGGTTACATCATAGAGACCAATCTGTAGTCAATTACACTATGCTGTTACTGGGGCTAAATAACAGAGACAGTCATTACTATACATCTATTAAGAGCCAAGTGCCATATCGATGACTGTAAGTGAGTGCATGTTCAGTCACTCAGTCGTGTCCGACTCTGCGATCCCATGGACTGTAGCCAGCCAGGCTTCTCTGTCCATGGAAGTTTCCAAATAAGAACACTGAAGCGTATTGCTATTTCCTGCTCCAGGGGATCTTCCTGACCCAGGGATCAAACCCAGTCTCCTGCATCTCCTGCACTGGCAAGTGGATTCTTTACCCCTGTGTCACCTGGGAATCCCAGGGACTATGAATACATAATCTCCATTACTCCTACCAGACTCTTACAAGGTAGGCATAGAATAATATGAGGAACCTGAGCGTCAAAGTGATAAGGCAACGCTCCTGAAGTAATAACTCTAGAAGGTGGCAGAATCATTTAAATCATCATCTAAAAGGCTTTGTTCTCTCTATAACATTATGCTGTCTCATTCATTTGTGTTGTTAAAGTTCATAACAAAATTTAAATTGTGGCAAAATACACATAACATAAAAATGACAAAGTTAAACTGTAACCACTTATAAATCTATAGCTTACAAATGGTATGCTCACTTTGTTGTTCAACCATTACCAACGCCCCAATTTAAGAACGTTTTAATTACCCCAAACAGAAACTGTACTCGTGACACTCCCCAGTCCCCTTCCCACCAGCCCCTGAAAATCATTCCGCTTTGTTTCTGTGAATTTGACTACTCTAGATATATGGTACAAAGGGAATCATAGGATATTTTTCTTTTGTGCTTGTTTTATTTAGTATAATGTCCTCAGCATCCATCTCTGTTGTAGCATGCATCAGAATTTCCTTCTTCTCTAAGGATGAACAATATTACACCACATGTTGTTTATTCATTCATCAGTCTATAGGTACTTGAGTTTCTTTTCACATTCGGAAATTGTGACTAATGCTGCTATGAACAAGTATCTCTTAAATCGGCACTTTTAGTTCTTTTGGATATATACTCAAAAGTATAATTATTGGATCATACGGTAATTCTTTTTTAATATACTGAAAAACAACATACTGTTCTCTACTGCAGCTAAACTTGACATTTCCACCAACAGTACATGAGGGTTCCAATTTCACTATATCCTTGCTAACACTTGACTTTTTTTTTTTTTAACAATAGCGACCCTACTGGATATGATGTCACATCTCATAGTTTTGATTACATATCCCTAGTGATTAGTGATCGTGAACATCTTTTCTTTTGCTTATTGGACTTTTGTAAATCTTTTTGGAAAAATGTCTGTCCAAGTCCGTTGCCCATTTTTTATTCAGATTGTTTGGTTTCCTGTTGTCAAGTTGTAGGAGTTCTTTATATTGGATATTTACCCTTTATTAGATACATGATCTGCAACCATTTATGATTTGCAAGAACAACAAACTGTGGAAAGTTCTTCAAGAGATGGGAATACCAGACCACCTTACCTGATTCCTGAGAAATCTATATGCAGGTAAGGAATCAACAGTTAGAACTGGACATGGAACAACAGACTGGTTCCAAATTGGGAAAGGAGTACATCAAGGCTGTATATTGTCACCTTGCTCATTTAACTTATATGCAGAGTACATCATGCGAAATGCCAGGCTTGATGAAGCATAAGCTGGAATCAAGATTGCCTGGAGAAATATCAATAACCTCAGATACGCAGACGACACCACCCTTATGGCAGAAAGTGAAGAAGAAGTAAAGAGCCTCTTGATGAAGGTGAAAGAGGACAGTGCAAAAGTTGGCTTAAACCTCAACATTCAGAAAACTAAGTTCATGGCATCTGGTCCCATCACTTCATAGCAAATAGATGGGGAAACAGTGGAAACAATGACAGGCTTTATTTTGGGGGGCTCCAAAATCACTGCAGATGGTGACTGCAGCCATGAAATTAAAAGACGCCTATTCCTTGGAAGAAAATCTATGACTATCCTAGTTCAGTTCAGTTCAGTCGCTCAGTCATGTCTGACTATGCAACCCTATGAATCACAGCACGCCAGGCCTCCCTGTGCCTCACCAACTCCTGGAGTTCACTCAAACTCATGTCCGTCAAGTCAGTGATACAATCCAGCCATCTCATCCTCTGTCATCCCCTTCTCCTCCTGCCCCCAATCCCTCCCAGCATCAGGGTCTTTTCCAATGAGTCAACTCATCGCATGAGGTGGCCAAAGTATTGGAGTTTCAGCCTCAGCATCAGTCCTTCCAATGAACACCCAGGACTGATCTCCTTTAGGATGGACTGGTTGGATCTCCTTGCAGTTCAAGGGACTCTCAAGAGTCTTCTCCAACACCACAGTTCAAAAGCATCAATTCTTCAGCATTCAGCTTTCTTCACAGACAGCATGTTAAAAAGCAGAGACATTACTTTGCCAACAAAGGTCCATCTAGTCAAAGCTATGGTTTTTTCAGTAGTCACATATGGATGTGAGAGTTGGACTATAAAGAAAGCTGAGCACCAAAGAATTGATGATTTTGAACTGTGGTGTAGAAGAAGACTCTTGAAGAGTCCCTTAGACTGCAAGTAGATTAAACCAGTTAATCCTAAAGGAAATCAGTCCTGAATATTCATTGGAAGGACTGATGGTGAAGCTGAAACTCTAATACTTTGGCCACTGGATACAAAGAACTGACTCACTGAAAAAGACCCTGATGCTGGGAAAGACTGAGAGCAAAATGAGAAGGGAACGACAGAGGATGAGATGATTGGATAGCATCACCGACTTGGTGGACATGAGTTTGAGCAAGCTCCAGGACCTGGTGATGGACAGGGAAGTCTGGCGTGCTGCAGTCCATTGGGTCACAAATAGTCAGACACGACTGAACAACTAGACTGAACTGAACTCTCCCATTATTTGGGTTGCCTTTTCACTCTATTGATTGTGACTTTTGACACACAAAAGTCTTAAAATTTTGTGTAATCTAATTTGTCTATTTTTCCTTGCTGTCTTCCTTGCTTTTAGTGTCATATTCAAGAAATTACTGCCAAAGCCAATGCCGCAACGTGTCATCTCTATGTTTTCATCTAAGAGTTTTATAGTTTCAACTCTTATGTTTAGGTCTATTGATCTATTTTGAATTTCTTATTGTATATTTTGTAGAGTGAGACCAAAAGCTAATTTTTTTGCATGTGATCATCCAGATTTCCCAAAACCATTTGTTGAAACGACTGTCCTTTCCCATTTAAAGGCTTGTCACTCTTGCTGAAAATCATTTGACATTTCATGTGAGTTTCCTTCTGGAACCTTCTGCTATTTTCCATTGGTCTATGTTTGCTATTGTGCCAGTATCACACTGTTTTGATGACAGAAACTTTGCAGTTAGTTTTGAAATTAGGAAACATGAGACCTCCAACTTTGTTTTTATTTTTCAATATTATTTTGTTTATATGGGGGGGGTCTATTGAATTTCTATATGAATTTTAGGATGAATTTTTACATCTCTGTTTTTCCCATTTCATGCAGGTTGTCCAATGTGTTGACTTATAACTGTTCACAGTACTCTAGTAATCCTTTTTATTTCCGTCAAATTATTAATAATTCTCTTTTATTTCTGATTTTAGTTATTTGAGCTTTCTTTTTTCTGTTTTTTGGTCAGTCTTGCTAATGTTTTGTCAATTTTGTTGATCTTTCTAAGAATCAACTCTTGGTTTCAAGGATTAATTAATAATTTCAATAACTTTGTGATTTTATGATCTTATTAAAATCTATTAGCTTAAAATATATCCATATAATAACATCAAAATAAAAATACAGATTGATAGAGAATAGAACTAGTCACTTCTTTAATAAATGACACACCCAAGAACACACATTTTCTCAATTTGTACTCTGGGGCAATTTCTCTCCAAAATTTTACAGACAGCATTTTCCAGGATAAAATGAGCAGTTATAGATTAAGAATTATCCAGCCAAGTCTGTAAAATACCTTTTAAAAATCAGGCAAGTCTCCGTCTATTTGTACATGTTCCAGATCTGTCATTTACATGGGTATTTGTCAAAGGATTTCCAAACTGTTAGCATAGTTGGCATTAGTTTAATTAACACTGAAGCCTGTAAATCAAAGTGAAGATTTGCATGCATCCTGTGAGACTTATGTTTGTCGCAGCTAAGAATAATTATATTGAATACTTTCTGGAGAGAACTGAAAATTAGAAACCAAGAGTGCAAATTTGAGTAATTTTCTAGTAGCTGTTACGTCTAGTAATGATCTTTTTAGAAATACATAAAATATTTTATTATCTATGATCAGTTGACACCCATTTTATAGGGAACACTGATTTTTTTATTTCAAATCCTCTGTATTCGGTTCATACTCATATTACCCAGCAGCTCTATTTAAAAGCAGAACTTAATCTTCGCACATAAAATCATGTAATCATTTGATCAGGAGAGAGATTAGCGGTTCTTTTGTTTGCCTTGGGGCGAGCTCCTCATTTTAATGTTGTCTCATTTAAATTGCTCTTCAGTAACGTGTCACTGTGTTCCTTGGCACAGATAGAGGGGGCACTGGTTCCTGTGATCTAGGGGGAGCTCTACCAACCCCAGAGCAGGAAGTTGCACACCCTGCTGAGCATGTGCAAGTATCCCCCTCTCTTTGATCCTGTTCCTTCTTGGGGTTCAGTGGTAGAGTGGTTGATGCCACCACTCTCCCCTTCACCATATTCAAGTTCAGCCTCTCCTCTTCTCTCATAGACTTGGCTCAGTGGCTCTGACTTATCCCTCCTTGCTACTCACAGTGTCACTGTCCTCACCAGGCCCATCAACCACTTAACAGGCCTCCTTGCTGAAGCTCATGTCTCTGATTGATTATCCGCGCCCCTTAGTGTGAGCTCTTCCTGACTCTCAACTGTTTGCCTTTATTGGTCTGTCTTGTACCCGTTCTTCAGGGAGGCACAATACATGTACATTTTCAAATTTATTGCCAACAGTTAAAAATCAAGAGTTTTGCATGAAATTCTCCATTTTTAACTTCTCAAGATATAGAAGACTTGACCTCTCAGAGGAGACAGCCCCACCCAGGGTGCAGATCTGAGAGACGGTGATAAAAGTTTCAACTTTCTTTTTGAAAACCCCAGCTTGCCCTGAATATAGAATCAGGCATCCTACCATTCTCTGACCTGAATTAAACTGACCTACATGAAAGGCCTTACCTCACCCTCAGATACAACCTTTCAAGGGCAAAAGATGCTACTGCATGGAAGAGGCAGGAGAAGAGAGATTATGTGGATATTTTACACCAGACAACAGAAAAGCAGGAAGTGGTGAAGATAAAATATTCTTTTCTCTATCTAATCAATAATTTAAGGCATTCTTACTCTGTGAGGTGGAATAAACAGGAAATAAGATAATAATGGCCAGATGAACTACTTTAGTGAACATCTCCTCATGGAGCCGGGAATTCTTACTACTAAGCCCTTCTAATAATCAAGCTTCCAAGATGGCGCTAGTGGTAAAGAACCCACCTACCGATGGAGGAGACATAGAAGACACAGGTTTGATCCCTGGGTAGGGAAAATCCCCTGGAGGAGAAAATGGCCACCCACTCCAGTATTCTTGCCTGGAGAATCCCACGGACAGAGGAGCCTGGCAGACTACAGTCCACAGGATGGCAAAGGTTCATACATGACTGACGTGACTTAGCATGCATGCACCTACAGTCACCTTCCCCAAAGGCCTTACTAAACCCTTGTGTCTAAAGTTACCCATAAGGCCACGCCCATCACTCTCATATAATCACTATAATTACTGTGCTCATTTTATGTATTTATCGTCTCCTTTCCAAGAATATAAGAGACCATACCTGTCTTCTTAGGAAAGTGTCTGATCCACAATACTTATCAAAAAATGGAGGTGAGAAAGCAGAGTTAGATAATCAGGGCAGGGTGAGGGGTGATGAATGGTGTGTCTTCCTAAATACACAGACACTTGAATTTGTCCTATTGAAACTTTTTAAGTGAAACAGGGGGTGTTAGACAGGGAGTCACAGTTCAAATACGGAACACAAGAGAAAGTGAAATAGAGAGATGTCCTACTCACAGGTCATGGAGGAGGTACCTGGCCAGCCACATGGAGTGTTCAAGCCAGATGAGAAATAAATGTTCACCAGTCTGATACCATCTGATATTTGAATCTTCTCAAGAATGTTCCAGTGAATTTCTGGCTTATCCTGTGTCTAGAAACTTGAGGTATGAAGCGTCCCAGGAGAAGGTTCCTGGAGATGACTACTGTCTCCTATTACCCCTGAAGTCCTCTGAAAGAACTCACTTTCTCTCTCCTCAGTGGTCTGGCAACAACATCCCCTGTTCTCCATCTGGTCCACATTTGATATGGTTTCCACCATTGGTTTCATCTTGGCTGCCACTTCTTTGAATAAAAACTTCATATATTTTCCCTTCAGTTTCCTTGATATTGCCAGCCTTGACTTCTAATGCCTACTGTACAAGCCATTAAGACATTGTGAAAGGTCAGCATAAAACAGATCTTAAAGTGTGCTCTCTGGATACCAGCACTCTGTGAAGCCAAGTTTGGAATGTGCAGGGGCCTCTCTGTAGATGTTCTGAGCCCAATAAATTATTAGGTGGTTTACCAGAGTCCAAACAACATTAATCAAACTGATGGGGGAAAAATCCTCTATCTGCATATAGTACTTATCAACAGTTAGTCCGGTACAAGAAGTTTTGCTTTTGAAAATTCAAAAGGACATAAGCACAGGTTAATTTCTCTGCTGAGTCATGAAATCCAGTGGTCACCGAGGGGACACTTCTTACAGAAGTTTTTCCCAAATCCCTCTTCTCCTCTTTTCATCCTTATTCCTAAACCAATTAAAAAGACTGGTAAAGAGCTCTGGGCAAATGGTCTCTCAGATAAAGGCAGAGGTTCTAGCAGTAGATAAATGGTTGGATAATGCTGTCACAAGAAGACAGAATATATAGTAGAGGCTCTCTTAGACTGTGGCCCTCGAGGGACACTTGTGTCCTTTGGGGCTTAAAACCTATTCAGTTCAATTCAGTTCAGTCACTCAGTCATGTCCGATTCTTTGCAACCCCATGAATCGCAGCACACCAGGCTTCCCTGTCCATCACCAACTCCCGGAGTTCACCCAAACTCATGTCCGTCAAGTCAGTGATGCCATCCAGCCATCTCATCCTCTGTCGTCCCCTTCTCTTCCTGCCCCCAATCCCTCCCAGCATCAGGGTCTTTTCCAATGAGTCAGCTCTTCACATTAGGTGGCCAAAGTATTGGAGTTTCAGCCTCAGCATCAGTCCTTCCAATGAACACCCAGGACTGATCTCCTTTAGGATGGACTGGTTGGATCTCCTCGCAGTCCAAGGGACTCTCAAGAGTCTTCTCCAACACCACAGTTCAAAAGCATCAATTCTTCGGTGCTCAGCTTTCTTTATAGTCCAACTCTCACATCCATACATGACCACTGGAAAAACCATAGCCTTGACTAGACGGACCTTTGTTGGCAAAGTAATATCTCTGCTTTTGCATATGCTGTCTAGGTTGGTCATAACTTTCCTTCCAAGGAGTAAGTGTCTTTTAATTTCATGGCTACAATCATCATCTGCAGTGATTTTGGAGCCCAGAAAATAAAGTCAGCCACTGTGTCCACCGTTTCCCCATCTATCTGCCATGAAGTGATGGGATCGGATGCCATGATCTTAGTTTTCTGAATGTTGAGCTTTAAGCCAACTTTTTCACTCTCCTCTTTCACTTTCATCAAGAGGTTCACTTTCTGCCATAAGGGTGGTTTCATCTGCATATCTGAGGTTATTGATATTTCTCCCTGCAATCTTGATTCCAGCTTGTGCTTCTTCCAGCCCAGCATTTCTCATGATGTACTCTGCATATAAGTTAAATAAGCAGGGTGACAATATACAGCCTTGACGTACTCCTTTTCCTATTTGGAACTAGTCTGTTGTTCCATGTCCAGTTCTAACTATTGCTTCCTGACCTGTATACAGATTTCTCAAGAGGCAGGTCAGGTGGTCTGGTATTCCCATCTCTTTCAGAATTTTCCAGTTTATTGTGATCCACACAGTCAAAGGCTTCAGCATAGTCAATAAAACAGAAGTAGATGTTTTTCTGTTAGTAACAGTTAAAACTGTCCTTCCTATACCAAAGTGTCTGTATCCTTGGGTTGTTTACAGTTATACCTAATATTTTCCAAAGCTGGAATAGAAGATACATTCTATAGACACTTCTTTCCCTTTTTAGCATCATATAATGATCTAATGAGACTCAGTGGACTACAAATTAAACAGAGTATGTTCTGTGTATTACCTTTTTCTCCTGATTGCATGAGAATTTTGCTCCCACTTTTACTTCCTTTGAGATAATATAGTGTGTCCCACTGCTCAGAATAGTTTAATTCAACTTTACTTTCTTTTTACTCCTTTTCAATTTGGATTTTTAAATGACTTTTGGGGGGGCATCTTCCTAACACCCCTGTAAATTAATCTAATCCAGTATGAATATAGTACCCTCAGTTCACTCATTAACTGGGATAAGTTTAAAAGAAACAATGCCTAATCTCAAAAAATTGTTGAGAATTTTACTGTTCAATATATTCTACTGCTCATGAGGATAACAAGAAATCAGATTTAAAAAAATCATTACCAGATGAAAAATAGTCATCAAGCATCTGATCATTCTTAAGAAAAAAAGAGGGGATTGACTTTTTTCTCATTTAAAAGCATTGACTTCAGGCTCATTTGTAATAAAATGATTTATTTATCATTGCTGAGCAGGGGAAATTGCTTTTTCTAAAATAATAACAATCCTTTATTTTCTAAAAAAAAAAAAAAAAAAAGGATGATTGTAGTACTGCATAAGATACTAAGAATTTCCACTGCTACCTTAATTCTCCCTCTTCATTCTCCAAATCTGCTATTTCTCTGAAAGCCTGAAAATCAGTAAGTTTGAGTTGACTTTCCTGAGAGTTGTTTTTTCATCTTTTCCATGATTTCCTGAGGTCACTGTATACACACCTAAATGCCAATAACTGTCTTGAATCCATTGAATGAAAATAAATTAGATGGCTAAAATTCATTTTTATCTCATAAATGATACACCTTGTCAATTAAAACAAATACTCCTTTTCTGTGCCAAGAAAACATTTTCTGCTACATTCACAATCTGCTTCCACTGCCATCGGGTACAAGAAAAACCTCCAACAGATGGGAGTCAGTAAATGGGAACTGCAAGTAGAACTGACTATCTGAATAACAAATGGAAGGCATATTCTGTGAGTTATCTTGGCAGCAAATACCATTATGAGGGCTTTTCAAGATGCTGTACTACTAATTCTGAGAATAAAATTGGGACCTGGGACACCGAATTTATATATATATTCACACACACACACATACATTTATATATGCACATATACATATATATACACATGTGTGTGTGTATATATGTGTGTATATAGATAACACAAACCTTACCCTTTATCTCCCAGGTCACACAGAGTTAAGGTTGTCAAGACCTTCCTATTCTTCTAAGAAATACCTGGAGTATCAAAATAGACAAAGAGAGCTAACGAGAGAAGCAGGGAAGTGTTCATTCACAGCTAGGAGGAGAGGACAGTCACCCTGGAGTTAGGGGTCACAAAGTCCTCATTAACCTTTACCCCCACTCTTAATGAGGCACAGACAGAAATATTATTCCAGGGTAAATATGGGACTACTTTCTCTAAGAACACAAGCTGCTGCAGGACATGGTGCCCTTGGAGAGAAGCTGGCGTCTGCACTCGATGCCTGAAAAGCCCCAGTCGGGTGAAGTCTCTGACCTCACCCAGCTCCATTCTCCACCCCCACCCCCATCTGCTTTGTGCCTTCAAGAAAGGTCTTAAGTGTGTGCTGGGATGGTCAGGGAAGCAGCAAAAACACAGATGAACAACTTCTGTGGCCTTCGGGTTTTCCCCATTCACATGCTAATGCCATTAAGGGCTGAAACTTTTAGAAACAAAGCAAGCTAAGCTAAACAAAGCAAACAAAGTTATGCCTGCATGGACTGGTAACAACCTGACTTCTTTCTTATTGTATCAATTAGACACAAACAGATCTGGGAGAAGGGACGCCACAGGAGAAAGTGGGCTTAGGGGGAAGAAGTGTGTCTGGGCAGGTAAGGAAGAGTCTCTGGGCTTCTAAAGTGTCCCCTGCCACCCCACACCCTTCCACTTCCTAAGGTCCTGGAACAACGGAGCAGCCTGAAACATACTACCAAGGTCATTTGTCTCCTGGAGCTTTCTGTTTTCAGAAATAAGTCTACTAACCACAGTAATACAAGACATATACGTTTACCTTGTACGTGTTTCATTATTTTCATTAATCTTTGAAATACATTTAATACATTCCTATGAAGCAATGGAATATAATTTGGGATGAAATTTTCTCCAAGTGAGATTTAAAATATCATCATGGCTGTGAAGGGTTTGGAAATTAGGTTTTATACTGATTGCTCTTCAATCGTTCAATCAACAAAAAGGTAAACTAGGGAATAGGCTGAGTTTTCTTAACCCCAAATTGATGGAGAACATCAGAGATTTTTTTTTTTCCTTACAACATAATCTTTGAACAGAAAATCATAATCAGGCTGTGTTTGTATTCACAGTAATCATCATCAACACTAAAGAAAATAACTCTTCATGCTTCTCCGCATACAGTCATCTATACTGAGTCACACATGAACTGAAAAGGGACCCTGACCGCCCCCATCAGTGTCTTGTTTTTCTGAGCCCACTCTTTCACAGGTCTCATCTCATCCTTTCCAGGGCCCCGTTCCCCTCAATGACATTTCCTGGCTCCCCGAATTCTGTGTCCTTCACTGTGCCTGGCTCCACTGCTCAACACACAAAGCTAAACCACTCTGCATTCCATACAGCTCAAGAAATGCACACTCTGTTCAACTGCAGTGGACACATGGCCCAAGTAAACAATTTTAGGAACCTCCTTACATTCATATAGTATATAGCTGCCAGCCCACCTGGAAGTTACCTGCTCTGCTGTGTGGTATGTAGATAGACAGACAGATAAGTAGATACGTAGACAGATGATACATGTATGTGTGTGCTCAGCTGCTAAACTGTGTCTGACTCTTTGCAACCCCATGGACTATAGCCTGCCAGGCTCCTTTGTCCACAGAATTTTTCAGGCAAGAATACTGGGTTGCCATTTCCTCCTCCAGGGGATCTTCCTGACCCAGGAATCAAAGCCAAGTCTCTTGCGTCTCCCGCACGGGCAGGTGGGTTCTTTACCCACTGGACCACATGGGAGGCCCCCAGATGATCAACGGATAGGGATTTAGCACCCTGCTTCATGAACAGTGCGTGCACAATGCTCACACACTTTGTGAGCACACTTAACTCTAGGCTCTAGCAAAAATTTTATTCAGTGGAAATACAGACACATATAATGAAGATTACATGTGTCAATTATATATGTATCTGAACACTCCCATAAATCAACTCTCAGTTTCTAAGTAGATCAGGCAGCAGTGTTTATGGTCAGACAAGTGTCCCTCTCCTCTTCCCCCCACCCTTCCCTCCCATGCCGTCCCTTTTCTGAGTCTGCTGTTCAAGACCTGGCCCACCGTGCCCCAACTGCGATCTGCCCAGCACCATTCTATCAGAAAATCCCTTATGTATAAAAACTAATAAAGACAATGTGTTGCTTCCTCATATAAAATGCGGTTATTTTATCACGGCCTTTCTTAAATCAAAAAAAGTCACATGCAAAGCAGTGTCCTCACTGGGTGAGATCTTAGACAGCATCTCCACCTGCATTACTCCCCTCTGCAGCAACACCACACTTATGAGCTCCTCTGCCCTGCGACTGGCCATTACTTCCACTGCATCTCTGCCTACAGGCTTCTCTTTCACTGGAATTTTCTGAAACATGCTTCTTCACTGACAGAACTCTCCTTCTTCCATCACCACCATATCTACTAAAGATAGTACCTATCTATTGCTATGTTGCTGTTCAGTTGCTCAGTTGTGTCCAACTCTTTGTGACATCATGAACTGTAGTACACCAGCCTTCCCTGTCCTACATCATCTCCCAGAGCTTGCTCAAACTCATATCCATTGAGTTGGTGATGCCATCCAACCATCTCATCCTCTGTCATCCCCTTATCCTCTTGCCCTCAATCTTTCTCAGCATCAGGGTCTTTTCCAATGAGTCAGTTCTTTGCATCGGGAGGCCAAAGTACTGGAGTTTTTTAGCTTCAGCATCAGTCCTTCCAATGAATATTCAGGACTGATCTCCTCTGGGATGGACTGGTTGTATCTCCTTGCAGTCCAAGGGACTTTCAAGAGTCTTCTCCAACACCACAGTTCAAAAGCATCAATTCATTGGCACTCAGCTTTCTTTATGGTCCTACTCTCACATCTGTACATGACCACTGGAAAAAACGTAGCTTTTACTCTCACATATGGGATGTCAAATTTGTCTTTATATATTCCCTGCTATATTTAGCCTCTCGGTTCCTAGGTGGCCCCCGCTTTGTTGTTGTTGTTTCGTTGCCAAGTCGTGTCTGACTCTTTCTGACCCTGTGGACCGTGGAATGCCAGCCTCCTTGTCTCTCACCATCTCCCTGAGTTTGCCCAACTTCAAGTCCATTGCATCACTGATTCTATCCAACAATCTCATCCTCTGTTGACCTCTTCTCCTTTTGCCTTCAACCTTTGGCCACTGGCAATGAATAGGTGACTCACTGGAAAAGACCCTGATGCTGGGAAAGATTGAAGGCCACCCACTTTATCTATAAGTACCACATGGAAAGAACTTGCACTAAAAGACCAACACAGTGAGCTCCACTATAAAAATCCGTAGGTATTTGATCATATATTTACATTTATACTCACTATTTATATATTCTAAACAAACTGGCATAATAGAAATACAAGCTGATATATTCCAGAGCCCTGCAAACTCTGGTCTTTGTGTATTATCATTTTCCAACAAACAGTAAAACTCTCAGTAGATAATGTAAAGCTTTAGTATATTAAGAGCAGGACATAGAGTACCACACATTATTTGTGTCTAGTCACCTAGAAAAACAAAGACATTTCTAAACTGGACTGGAAATTTGGTTATAAAATTTTTTTTTAAGGTAACAAAAAAAATAACCAAAATGAGCAATTTTCCTTAAGAAAGGAGAGACGAAGTTCCCCAGAGGTTGCTAACTGCAGAACTCACTGCTATGATCAACTTCAGGGTGCTGCACCACCCTGGGGGATGAAGATATGAAAAGAAAATACTGCAACTCCAAGACCCGGTGGCTGTGCTGCTGTGGATGCTGGAGTTCCTTCTCCAGCCATCGCTTCTGGAAGCTGGGAGCCCAGCCCCTTCTGACACTGAAGGACAGTCTCGTTGGAGCTACTGGAGCATCTCCTGTTACAGGTGCTGTGGGAGCCCAGCCGTGGCTTTGTCACTTGCCAAAAGCATGGCCAGGAGCAAAGCAGTGGCTAAAAATATAGGTTTTCCTTTCTTCCCGCCTTCCAATCTCTAGCAAGTACCTTCTGCTGTCAGCCACTTCCTAGAAATCTTCCCAAAGGAGTCTGAAGAGGTAGTTTGCAGATATCCTGCTGGCTGTGATGCTAGGAGGAGCACAGGAGGGAAGGGCTGGGGCACAGCGTGAACAGACAAATGACCAGGGCTTCACAGAGAAAGTTCTGTAAGTAGAAGGCTCCGAAGAAGCCAGGTTGGACATGCATCCTTCTCCCCAAAGATTTCTGCTCATATGACCTGCTAGAGGCTTTCCTAATTTCTGGGGTTTCTCTTTCTCTCCATCATCATTCTCTACCCCTGACGTTCACATGTCACCTGAATTTCCACTTCTGTTCACTGATGTGTCAACCGCTCAAAGGCAGCTAAAGGGCTCAATGGTTCTTTAGCCACATTTTCCTGTACTCCACTGTGTAAGGAGTGTGTGAATCACCATAGGAACTACAGCTTTGTTTTGTTCTGCTTACTTCATCTGGTTAGTTTCATCACCAGAAAATATTTCACTACAGACTGAATGTTTGTATCCCATAATATGTTAAAATACCTAATGTAATGGTATTAGGAGGTGGGGGTCTTGGGGAGGTGATTAGCTCATTCACTATCTTGAATGAGATTGATGTTCAATCACTAAGTTGTGTTCAGCTCTTTGCTACTCCAGGGACTGCAGCATGCCAGGCTTCCCTGTCCTTCACCATCTCCCAGAGTTTCATCAAACTCTGTCCACTGAGTCAGTGATGTTATCTAACCATCCTGACTTCTGTCACCCGCTTCACCCCTTGCTTTCAGTCTTTCCCAGCGAGTCAGCTCTTCGCATAAGGTGGTCAAAGTATAGGAGGTTCAGCATCAGTCCTTCCAGTGAATATTCAGCATTGATTTCCTTTAGGATTGACTGGTTGATCTCTTTGAGATTAGTGCCCTTACAAAAGGGACCCCAGAGAGTTCCCTTCCACTATGTGATGACGCAGCAAGATGAGGCCATCTAAGGACAAGAGGGTGAGCTCTCTGCAGATACCAAATCTGCTGGCACCTGATCTTGGACTTCCCAGCCTCCAGAGCTGTAAGAAATAAATTCCTGTTGTTTATAAGCTACCCTGACTATGGTATTTTGTTAGAGTAGCCCACAATGACTAAGGCTTCTTACTGCAGTAGGAAAACTGGAATTTGGGAATCACAGACTAAGTCTAGTACTGCATCTACTCATCATTACTACTGTGAACCTGGAAAAATCTTCACTTACTTAATAAAGTTTCTTCATGTGTAAAATCACGGAGTTGGTTGTGACAACTAAATCCCTGTCCTACTTAACTTTATGAGGGTTTTATAAAATTGAGTTATGCTTTAAATAGCTGATTTTTGTCTCACTGATTCTGAAAACCTTTCATAGGTATGTTTATAATATCTCCAAAGAAGGAAGATAGAACCTTCCTGCACTGTTGGTGAGAATGAAAACTGACAGAGCCACTATGGAGAACAGTAAAGAGGTTCCTTAAAAAACTAAAAATAGAACTCATATATGATCTAACAATCCCACTACTGGGCATAAAGCCTGAGAAAACCATAACTCAAAAAGATATATATATATATACTCCAATGTTCACTGCAGCACTATTTACAACAGCCAAGACAGAAGCAACTTCAGTGTCTATCAATAGATGAATGGATAAAGATGTGGTCCAATGGAATATTACTCAGCCACAAAGAGAATGGAAAGGGGGTCATTTGCAGTCATGTGGACGAACCTAGAGTCTGTCATACAGAGGGAACTGAGTTAGAAAGAGAAAAACAAATATATATTAACACACATATATGGAATCTAGAAAAATGGTACTGGATGCACATATTTGCAGGGCAGGAATAGAGACACAGAGATGGAAAACAGACTTGTGGACACAGGGTGGAAGGGAAGGGTGGGACAAACTGAAACAGAAGCACTGACATGCACACTACCGTAGAGTTAGAACTGGACCTGGAGCAACAGACTGGCTCCAAATAGGGAAAGGAGTGCGTCAAGGCTGTATGCTGTCACCCTGCTTATTAACTTCTATGCAGAGTACATCATGAGACACGCTGGGCTGGAGGAAGCACAAGCTGGAATCAAGATTGCCGGGAGAAATATCAATAACCTCAGATATGCAGATGACATCACCCTTATGGCAGAAAGTGAAGAAGAACTAAAGAGCCTCTTGAGGAAAGTGAAAGAGGAAAGTGAAAAAGTTGGCTTAAAGCTCAGCATTCAGAAAACTAAGATCATGACATCTGGACCCATCACTTCATGGCAAATAGATGAGGAAACTGGAAACAGTGCCTGACTATTTTTCTGGGCTCCATAATCACTGCAGATGGTGACTGCAGCCATGAAATTAAAAGACACTTACTCCTTGAAAGGAAAGTTCTGACCAACCTAGACAGCATATTAAAAAGCAGAGACATTTGTCAACAAAGGTCCATCTCATCAAGGCTATGGTTTTTCCAGTGGTTATGTATGGATGTGAGAGTTGGACTATAAAGAAAGCTGAGCACCGAAGAATTGATACTTTTGAACTGTGGTGTTGGAGAAGACTCTTGAGAGTCCCTTGGACTGCAAGGAGATCCAACCAGTCCATCCTAAAGGAGATCAGTCCTGGGTGTTCATTGGCAAGACTGATGCTGAAGCTGAAATTCCAATACTTTGGCCACCTGATGCAAAGAGCTGACTCATTTGAAAAGACCCTGATGCTAAGAAAGATTGAGAGCAGGAGGAGAAGGGGACAACAGAGGATGAGATGGTTGGATGGCATTACTGACTCGATGAACATGGGTTTGGGTGAACTCTGGGAGTTGGTGATGGACAGGGAGGCCTGGTGTGCTGCGGTTCATGGGGTCGCAAAGAGTTGGACACGAGTGAGCAAATGAACTGAATGTAAAATGGATAGCTAGTGGGAAGCTTCTATAGCACAGAGACCTCAGCTTCGTGCTCTGTGATGACCTAGAGGAGAGAGATGGAGGTGGAGGGGAGGCTTAAGAGGGAGTGGATATGTGTATACACAGAGCTGATTCACTTTGTTATACAGCAGAATCTAGCATGGTAAAGCAATTATATTTCAGTAAAAAACTGAATCCCACACCAGGAAGGAAAACATACCTATTACAAGATCCAATACACACACAGGGAGTCCGGATAATGGTGTAAAGTGTTCTTCACCAATTCTCCTTGAGTTGCCTGTCATCCTATGAGGCTGACGGGATTGGCTCCCATGATCTCCTCCCATGTGTCACAGGTCCTCAGTCTCCTTGCCTCTTTTCTCTTACCATAGTGCTTCCTTTTTTTTTTTTTTTCCTCTTATACATCATCTCAGAAAGCCTGTCATTCATTTCATCTGGAAATTCCTCTGCTAGGCCTAGAAGAATTTGCTTTCAGACCTCACATCATGAGAATAAGGGGACAATATGGTGACCATCTGCCTTCCTTTTAAAACTTACACAAATGCATCTACCAAGCAAAGGAACTTCCTCTTGCTAATACTGGCCATAACTTACAGCACAATCTCAGGGCATTACCATTTCTCTAGCTCTTTCCTCATGTTTTCAAACCTCTTAGATATCTATGACTGAGGATATGACAAGATAACTCATGGCAGAAGAGGTGGGATGAAAAAATTCTGATCCTCCTCTATAAAATACACCGTATGATTAACAACATTATAAATCATAAAAGTAAGAAGAATAGAGTTTAAAATTAAAGAAGGCCATAGCATAAGGAAGGAGAGAGGAAAAAAAAACACATTTAATTTACTTAACATCTTGGCTATTGGCCATATATTTCTGTATACACACTTAACCGCATTCATTTTTCTCCTGATATCAGTGAATACTTCAATAAAAGGTATCAGTCAAGGGTGCTGAGGAAAGGAAATGCAGACTGTTTGAAAAGAGTATTATACTGGTAACACTTAAACCAGGAGTGTATATTAAAATAAAAATTTAAAGCTGACTTTCCTATTTGATTCAAACAAAAACAGCTTAGTTGCTAGACAGTCCAACACATTTTCAGATTCTGTCCAGATTTTGTAACATCTGCTTGTATTGTTTAGAATCAGTATTTTGGATGCCACAAAAATCAACACTTCAGAAAAAAAATATTTATATTAAAGAATATAATCCAACAAATGTTCATTTTTTTTAAGTATCCAAAGGCCTTGGGGGTTTCTGGAAAAAATAGCAAGAAGGAAAACTGAAACAAACAACAGCAGTATGCTCATTTCACATATTTTGAGGTTCACCTGTTTAAATGTTTTCAAAGTCATTAAATGTGCCTGTTACTTTTTGTCTATGATAAATTATACAAAAACATAAGTATAGATTAGGTATCTAAAGCCAATGTAAATGGGCTTTCAGGCAGAAAATTAAGTAGTGCTAAAAGATATCTAGGATTCAATAGCTAGTCCTTGTTTGGAAGTTTGGAAGAAGTAGGCATATCTGTACAATCTAGGTACTTGATTGTACCCTGAGTTTCACTTTCATCATCTGTAAAAACAAAACTTCATTGCTTCTCTCTTGTGAGGAAGTGCTGAGTTCAGGTGAAATAAGGGCAACCACATAGTCATCCCTCAATTAGTAGCAGGTATTATCTTCATTGAAGGAAAATAAAAAACTAGTTCCACAGCCCCGTATTGCCCACACATACTTCTTCTTTCCATAAGTTTGATCTTGTGAAATCTCAACAGGTTGCCATTTCTCTCACTAGTATGTTCAGAGGAGCACTAGACATCCACTGTCCGTCAGTCAGGAGCTCTTAGTTCTGGCTCAAGAACCATAGGCTGCATCAGCTTAAAAGGCACATACCCTGAGTCCAGGTCTCATAATTAGGAGAGGTCCAGTCAGTGGACCTCTGGAAGCTGTGCCATCTTGGAAGCTGTATCCTACACACTGTTATTTTGCTTTATTTCTATACAATTAATATTTGCCTTCTATCTTTCAGAATATTCCACAATCAGGAGCCACAAGAGTTCTGTGAGGTATAAGTAAGATTTCTGAGTGTTATGACTACATCTTCAGCATTAGTAAACATCACCTTGTGCACCTGGACCAAACACGATATTATAAATCAACTTCATTTAAAATAACACGCATCATCATGATACTCATAGTTTTACTTATCATAACCTACATGCTGGAAAAGATGGAGGGCAGGAGAAGGGGGTGGCAGAGAATGAGATGGCGGATGGCACCGCCGACTCAATGAACATGAGTCTGAGCTAACTCCAGGGGATAGTGAAGGACAAGGAAGCCTGGCGTGCTGCAGTCCATGGGGTCGCAAAGAGCTGGACACATCTCAGTGACTGAACAAGATCAACAACAACTTACATGTGACTTGCAAGACTTACTTACAAGAACCTACATGTGACTTACTTACATGTAACAAGAACTTACATGCGACTCTACATGGAGAGGGCAGCTTCTGACCCTATCCTGTGACCTTCCTGAACGGTGCTCATCACTTCACTTAATCCCTCCCCGCAGAGACCTACTGCCATGAGCATTAGTGACAAGTGGACGTTTTACTGAATATCTCTTGGAGAAACATGAACAGGTGAGGGTTCTGTCACAAACAGCAATTCACCTCCCTTCAAAAGTGAAATGATTCACTAGCTATTATGTTATTCTGGATCCTCTGAGAAGTAGACACTGGCGCTGGAGTACATAGATACAGATTTTGTGAAGAAAAATTCCCTGAGAGAAAATGGTACAGGAGCTGGAGGAGGTTGGGAGGAAGGGTCTCACTGCTATCAAGTCTAAGGAAGATTCCACATGACCACCAGGGTGTCCCTGAGCTGACGTCGGTCTCAAGCAGCTATGGCTCCCAAGAACAGGCTGCCTGAATAGCTCTGCAGCCCCCGATCACTGGTGGGGAGCAGCCCACAGGAAGTGTGGCCACAGCTCAGATCCAAGGCGAACTTCGGAGCTCAGCAGCCAGGCTCTCCGTCAATAACAGTTCTCTCTGTAGCTGGGTGTCTGTGAGGGGTAGTCTCCTGGCCCCTGCAGACATCTCTTCCCAGTCTTTCCACTCTGGTCTCTACCGCGGAGCCCCACCCACAAACAGTCCCACTGCCCACGAACCTCCGCCTTATCCAGTCTCTCACACTTCCCTCCCCTGAGCGCTCTCCACCTCAGAGACGTCCCACATCTCCTGCCTTCCCTCGTCTCCTCTACAGGTTCAGCCACATTTGCGGTCTGTCTCTTCTACAACCTTACCCAAGTGTGCATCATCCATTGCTATGTTCAGGTATATTAAAAGCTATGGCATTTTTGCAACCAAGGAAGTAAATGTCTGCTAGTGCCCAGGATTCACCATCCACAGAAAGCAGTGAGTAGGAGGGCAGCACAGAACACCAAGTGTCTCCTGCCACGGTACGGCAGCGCTGCGCTGCCCCCGCTCTGCCTGTCCCGCATGTGACGCAGCGCTCCGTCCTCTGGCTTCTGGATCTACCAACAGACCGAAACTGCTCTCGTAACGTCATCAATGTTCTTTTAATCGCCAAATCTATTATGCATCTCACAGACATTATTCTAGACTTTGACATGCGTTTGACACTACTGATCATTCATTCCTGAAAACTCTATTTTTTCCAGTGTGATACAAACTGCACCTTCTCCGTGAATCTTTATGGGCATCCCTTTCATCTTTTTACGGAGGTATTAGGATCCTCCCCATTCCTTAAATGCTGGTGTTCCCCAGACCCTGTGCTCTTCTCACCGTACATACTTCCTTTAGGAACTTTAATCTCTGTGGTGCCATCGTTTTCACTTACTTGTGTCATGTGATATTTATTAAACTCCTAGGATGGCACCGTGGTCCTGAGAATAAAACTACAGGGAAAAAAAATCTTTGACTTTAAGGGATAGATTGTCCAGTAGAGAACATACACAAGTAAACAGGCAATTATAGGACAATGAGACACCACAGGGATAGGAGAGTGTCCGTGGTTTAGGGCACCCATAGGAGGGCAGCTAACTGAGGCTTGGGAAATTAGCAAAGAAGAGTCACTGACCTGTGATAACAAATCAGAGGAGCAGTGAAGCATCCCAAGGGAAGGAGTCCCACATTGAGGAGTGATAATTAGCTCGGTGTGTCTACAGTACTGAATGAAGGGAAAACAGAGTGGCTGGGGCAGGAAGTTGTTGAATGATAAAGCTACTGAGATGAAGGACTTTTTGTGCTGTGTTGCGGTCTTTGGGCCTTATGCTAAGAGCCATGAAGATCCACTGATAGGTTTTAAATAAGAGCAAGACTGAATTTCTTTAATGGTTTTAGAAACTCATTCTACACAAAGGGTAGATTAGAAACAGGACATCCCATATGGCAGAGACCAACACAACACGGTAAACCAATTTTCCTCCAATTAAAAAAAAAAAAACTTCAAAAAAGAAATAGGAGATCCTATATTCAACAAAATATTATTTAAGCCTTCTATGAATCAAGCACTTTAAAATGGTAAGTGATAAAACAAGTCATGCTTAGAGTAATGCATAGAGTGCAATCCCATTAAATGAAAGCAAAACAAAAAAGAACATTAGATGTACATGTATGTACCTATTTGTTCATATATATGTAGTTTATATAAACAGTTTTATTATTTACCAAACTACTCTAGCTCAGTTACCAACCCCTTCCCTCTCCTTCACGCTCCCATTTTCCTCTCCCTTCACGTCAATTATCCTGTCTGGTCTAACTCCAGAGAACACCGCGTATAGACTCACTTTTTCCATCTCCACTCTCTCCATCCCATTCCACGCCGCAGTCATCTCTTGTCGAGCCTCTGGCAATAGCTTCGTAAATCGGTCCCAAGTTTCCACTCTTCCCCACCATGATCTATTCTCCACATGCCAAACAGAATAAACAGTGTAATGTGAGTCAGATTACACAGTCAGATTGTGCAGTTAAAATCTCCCAGTGACTTTTCATTGATTTAAAAAGGAAACAAAACTCTGCTCCAGGTACTAAAAGTCCCCCTGTAATCTGACTCTGCATACTTAATCTCCTCTCATGATACTCTATTCAATCCCCCTGGTTACATTCAACCAAACCGAATTTCTACAGTTTCTAGAAAAGACTGTGCTTCTCTCATACATTTCTTTCTGTAAAGTCAAAGTGTTAGTTGCTCAGTCATGTCCAACTCTGTGACCCTATGGACCATAGCCTGCCAGGCCCCTCTGTCCATGGAATTCTCCAGGCAAGAATCCTGGGGTGGGTTGCCATACCCTTCTCCAGGGGAACTTCCTGATCCAGGGATCGAACCTGGGTCTCCTGCAATGCAGGCAGATTTTTTTACCATCTGAGCCACCAGGGACATACTTAAAGTATAATAAACTACTTAGAATTGTTATATGCTACTAATTTTTAAAACTGATCAATGATTTTAGCACTGATATCTTTTGGAGACTCTTCATATATCCTACTCCTTTTTCTAACATCATAAATTAACCTCGTAACAGGAAGTCTCTGTGGGCAGGAGTTAGGTAGGGGCACAGGCACAGGGAAGAAAGTGAGAACTGAGGCCACTAGATCCCCTGGGACCAAAGAGCATCCTGGATCAGATCTCTGTGGCCCAGAGTTTCCAATCTGAGATGTGCATGAAGCCAGAACCATGGAATACTGAAAACCAATCTGCCTAATGGATGCTCCACCTGAGTAAGGATGGAGAGAAAATAAATGCATTTTCCCTGCTCATCTGAAGTCCATTGAGCGGCCTTTGGTTTGGAAGCTGATCTGCAGTGTCGGTGTGGACCTCAACACACAAGCTGAGAAACGGAACAGAAAGCAGAGCTGGGTCTGCAGCGCTCTCAGATACCTGAAAGAAGTGAATACAAATCCCACTCAAGTACGATTTAGACAGACAGCCAGGTTATCACCAGAACACAAGGGAGATGTCCTCCAGGTGTGCAGGGAAAATCATGGCCCATCTAGAACTGTACACAGATACAATATAGTTTAAGAACGAGAGCAAAATGAAGACAGAGGAAGAGAAACTGAAAGAGTTTACTTTTAAATGACCCACAATAAAATAACTTCTGCTTCAAAAAGAAGGAAAATGGTCCCATAAAGGAGGTCCGAAATACATCAAGGAAGGGAAAGTAAGGAGCATAAGGCTACATCTAAGGATACTCTGACTCTATAAAATATGAAATGGGGTTTAATTTGTAGGTTCTAAAAGCTTGAAATTTTAAAAATAGGACAACTGCAAATGTACTCTGAGAGGGGTGGTGGGAAATAAAGTATTTGCAGGCCTTTGGATTTGGAGGGCAGAGTATTTATTAACCTCAAGGCTATATATATATATAAATAAATGTTCAAACTGTACAAGTAAACATTAACATAACATAGCTTCCTAATTATACAAGGAAAGAAAATTAAAAACTTTAATCAGTTCACAAGGATTCAGAAGGGAGGAATGTAAGGAGAGAAGAAATATAGAAGAAAGATATATAGAATGTTCAATAATACTGATAACCAAGACTTACACAGTGTTTTTAATTTGCCAATGTTTTAAACATGGTTAAATATATCAATTAATTTAATAATCACAACAAACTTTTGAGGCGCCTACTGTTACTATCCCATTTTACAGGCAGAAACTTTAAGCAGACAGAAATCAAATAACCGTCCAAGAGAGGAGACAAGATTCAAACCCAGGCTAAGTCAGCGCTTTTAAATATCATATATGAAACGAATTGCCAGTCCAGGTTCAATGCATGACACTGGATGCTTGGGGCTGGTGCACTGAGACCACCCAGAGGGATGGTACGGGGAGGGAAGAAGGAGGGGGGTTCAGGATGGGGAACACGTGTATACCTGTGGAGGATACATGTTGAGGTATGGCAAAACCAATACAATATTGTAAAGTAATTAGCCTCCAATTAAAATAAATAAATTTAAATTTAAAATAAATAAATAGACACCACTGAAACACTGACTTTAGAAATAAGTACCACTATATCAAACTTTTAAGTAAACATTCTGACTGACATTTTCATTAGTCTTGCAGAGACTCTTACCTAATTAAAAAAAAAAATCCATCTATTTGGAAGAGACATCTAAAATAACAGGATTCACATGTTTTACAGCTATCGATAGTTTGTCCCGTTTTTTGCTGAATATTCACTTGTGTGCATATATAACAATTTGTTTTTCCATGTTTACATTTGTGTCTATATTTTTGTGGACATATGTTTTAATTTCTTTGGGGTAAAATACCTAAGAGTAAGAAACTGGTAAACAGTTCTCCAAATTAGCTGTACAATTTTGCAAATCCATCCTCAATATATAAGAATTTTCACTGTTCCACGTCCTTGCCATATCCTGCCATTTTAAGATTTTTTATTTTATTCATTTTATTGTGTATACTGACATCTCTGCTGCTGCTGCTAAGTCGCTTCAGTCGTGTCCGACTCTGTGTGACCTCATGGACAGCAACCCACCAGAGGACAGGCTCCTCTGTCCACGGGATTCTCCAGGCAAGAATACTGGAGTGGGTTGCCATTTCCTTCTCCAATACTGACATCTCATTGTGATTTTAATATGCATTTCTCTGAAAACATAATGTCAAGCAGCTCTTCATTGGTTTGTGACTCGTATATCTAATACTGTGTTAGATACTTGCAGAACTGGAAAATCAATATTTTTGAGATGTAAATTCTTATCAAATTGATTGACAGATTCAATGCAATGGCAATCAAAACACCAGCAGGATTTTTGTGGAAATTGGCAAATTGATTCTAATACTTAAATGGAAATAAAAAATGGAATAGCTAAAATCATATTTTTAATAACATAAAAAGTAACTAGGATTTCCATCTTAATTTTATTTATGAAAATTTCATTTAGTGTATCTACAATGAAACAATACTCTTTGATTAAAACTAATTAAAAATGTTTTATGTAAACTCTATAGAGCTATGTTCTTAGATGAAACACTAACTTGCATAGAAGTTCAAGCAGCTGATAATTGAAAACTGCATAACTTGTATTTGCTGAAGTCAAATCACAACAAGAAATTATACTTTTGTGTAAATTAAAAATTCTTTTGATTAACAAGTTTGTATTCTTTTATGACCACTTTTGACTTTAGATTCTGCTTAATAATATCTTCAACAATGCAATTTTATTATCAAAAATTTACAGATAGCTATATGAAGCCAAAGAAGAGCTTTCTGTTTTACAGAGGAGCCCAAATTAGGCTTACACAGGGTCCAAATTAACTTGTCACACTGCTGCTGGGACCTGTGTACAATTGAGAAGGACGGGGAAAGAGATTAGAGGCAATGAAGGCTTTTCCTTTGCTCAATATCATTGATCAAATAATCTGTCTGTGACCATATAACAGGCCTGAGAAAATAGTGTAGTTTTATTAGTGGTAACTTTCCAAAATCAATAACTCTTCTAATGAATATAAAAGCCCGGGTGCCTTGTGGTCCAAATGCACGCAATTGGATTGCTTGTTGTAATCAACCACTAGTATTAGCGTTCTGATGTGATAAAATAAGTATTTAGTAATTTAGTCCTCAACTGCTTCTGGCATTTCAACTCTTGGTTGGCATATAAAATAGGAATTTCTCTGTAGTAAAAAGTAATTTATTGACTTTTTTTTATCACCTGCAATGAACAGGCTATTGGTCTTGCAAGTTTTTCCATGCCAATGTTACTGGACAGAAGTAGGCTCACACCAACATTGGAAAATTGAAATTCCATCCAGATCAATAGGTGTTTTATTCAATTGGGTGCTGGAATGGAAATAATCATCCCATTTTCTAAAAATCACATCTAATTTCAATTTTCATAGTATACATTTATTCTGTATAATCAAGCGTAACTGCTGGTCTTGTTTTTCTGAGTGGACAAATGTATCCTGGAGGCGTGTACTAAGCAGGTAACTATTCTAGAAGAGGCAGGGGAAGAGCGTGCCAAGACTTAACAATGAAAGTCTGATAAATGTCTACCTGGGGACATCCCTGGCGGTCCAGTGGCTAAGACTCTGCACTCCCAAATCAGGAGGCACAGGTTTGATCCCTGATCAGGAAACTAAGATCCCACATGCTACATGGTGTGGTCAATAAATAAATCTAGAACTTAATTTGGTTTGAAATCCTAGGATCATTTACATTTGCTCACTGTCTACATAAATAACAAAAAAATGTATGCATAATGATGTATTATTTATTTACTTAGCAACCAGGTTATCTTTATGAAATATTTCCAACTGAGAAAAACATAAAAGACTACAAATAAAATTAACTAGCTATTGGCTAAAATATCCTCTGATGAGCTATCAGCATTGCAGTGGTTAACCAGACTGTGTCAGCTACCTTTTGCTGTGTGACGAACCATCCTGACTTTACTGATTTAATACAACAGCCGTGTATTCAGCTCATTCATTCTTCTGTGAGTAGACAATTTAGGCTAGGCTCTGCTAGGCAGTTCAGTTCTCAGACAGATTTATCTAAGCATCTTGGTCAGCCTGTGGGTCAGCTGAAACAGCCTGGCCTCTTAGATACCTGGTGGATGATCAGTCATTATTGGGGTTTCTTTTGTCCTCCAGAAGGCTAATCAGGGCTAATATCAAGAAATTTTAATGTACAAGTATTTTTCAAGCCTCTGCATGCATCATATTTGCTAATGTCTCACTTGTCAAAGTAATGGTTATCCAAGCCTCAAGTCTGTATGAGGGGCACTACCGAAGTGCATGGAGATGTGGCTGGGAACAAACCGAGCCATGGCTGCCATCAATCCACCATGTGCCTCGGTGGAAGCACTGGCCCAGATTCCCTGGCTCTCAGCACTCAGCTTGCTTATCAATAGTTGGATGTTTCACCTTCTCAATTCTATAGAGCTGAGCTCTATTTCTGAAGATTCAAATATCATCTCACCTAATCTTTGAAAGGGCTTCCCTGATAGCTCAGTTGGTAAAGAATCTGCCTGCAATGCAGGAGATCCCAGTTCGATTCCTAGGTCAGGAAGATCCACTAGAGAAGGTATAGGCTATCCAGTCCAGTATTCTTGGACTTCCCTTGTGGCTCAGCTGGTAAAGAACCCTCCTGCAATGTGGGAGACCTGGTACTGTTTGCCAGTAGTCATGTATGGATGTGAAAGTTGGACTATAAAGAAAGCTGAGCACTGAAGAATTGATGCTTTTGAACTGCAGTGTTGGAGAGGACTCTTGAGAGTCCCTTGGACTGCAAGGAGATCCAACCTGTCCATCCTAAAGGAGATTAGTCCTTAATGTTCACTGGAAGGACTGATGTTGAAGCTGAAACTCTGATACTTTGGCCACCTGATGCAAAGCACCGACTCACTAGAAAAGACCCTGATGCTGGGAAAGATTGAAGGTGGGAGGAGAAGGGGATGACAGAGGATGAGATGGTTGGATGGCATCACCAACTCGATGGACATGAGTCTGAATAAACTCCGGGAGTTGGTGATGGATAGGGAGGCCTGGCATGCTGCAGTCCATGGGGTTGCAAAGAGTTGGACACGACTGAGTGACTAAACTGACTGAATCTTTGAAAACAAAATAAAGTAGGAGCCTTGATGATAACACGCTATTTCAGTGACTATGCTATACAAGTTTCAAAATATCCCCAAAACATCAATTTTAGATTTTCAGTGTATTTCTTTAAAACTATTTATTCTAATTCCAGATTTATGTTCTTGTCCAAGACTTCCCAGAGTGTCACTGAATACGTTTGCCACACTCAAAAACATTCTTAGTGGCTGTTCTATTTGAAATGGCAATCCCAAATTCCATCATTCCCATCCCCAGTACCTTTTACTATATTCTTCCATTAACACTCAATTCCCTGTAAAACTCTCATTTTATACTATGTCTATCATGTGGTTTCCCCACCTTAAAAAGTAAGTTACTTGCATATCCCAAAGTCTGAAATAAGCCATCCCATGATAGGGGCTCAATATTAATAAATGTTTTCAAAATGAATTATGTTGTTGAACCCTCCCAGAACACCACACACAAAGCCGGTGGACTCAACTTCCACGCTGAAGTTTAACTTGGGTTGAATAGTCAGGCTTGACAGCTGCCATCCACTCTGGGAGTCTTGCTCACTATCCTCTTCCAAAGAAATATATAAATAGATACCTGTAAAGGCTCTAAGGAAGAAAAATTCAGGGTACTTGTGTATGTGTGTATGAACATAAATATGTGTGTATATATACACATACAGATGTGTATATATATTTACACATTTGTTTATGTATATATATATTACATATTGTTCATATATGCGGAAAACACATTTGTAGAGAAAATGCCTCATTATAATTCACTTGATCCTCTCAATTATACCCCATTCCATGGAACAGCATAAAAATGTAATTAAGTGTCTACTTTGGTTGAAACTGAGATTAGATCCAATCATTGAAAGTCTTTGTGTTAATATTTTGAGATAAGATTTTAGAATTGAGCCACGGAGCAGAATGATTAACTGCACTAGATCCAAATGGCCTTGGGTGTAATCTCTGTTTGTCTACTTAGTAGTGTAATTTGGGGTAAGCCGTCTCATTTCAAAACTGCGTTTCCCAAGCTCTTCATATCGTTCTGAAGATTAAATGCACCCTTAAAATAACACCTGTAAAGTGGTGTCTACATACACCTGTGACAAAGGCTTAGAGGGCAAAGTAGCCCCTGGTTGCCCAGCCACACAGACCCTCCCTCTTCACTATGGGGTCTACCTCATGTGGTACCAGAACCCTAAAGACCAGATCCTCAGAAGTCTCAGATCTGCTGAGTCTCCCCTGTGCTTTGCATTCTCTCAACTCAGCAGACCCTCCTCCTGCTCTGGACATGGATGAGGACATGTGCTTGACTGACCACCCCGCCTACCTCCACCTCATTTTCCTGGCTCCATCTCCTCCTCTCTGTCCTCCACACTTAGAAAGGAGCTGGCCTTCCTCCATTCTCCTCGATCATATCCTCCTTTTACACAGAACAAGAAACCTAGGACTTAATAACCATCATGGTGGAAAAAGCTTTTCCACATCGAGTAGTAAATTCTATCATTTCCATGACTGCAATCATCCAGAATTATGTCTCTAATGGAAAACTAAGGAAGTAGGAAATTCTTTCTCATAGGGTCTGGCTTTCAGACCTATTGTTTGGCTGCAAAATTTCATTTTGAATGTGAGGAGTCAAGTTTTATCTAAGTTTTTAACTTAGCATGCCTTCTGTAATAAATCATAATCACTCCTTAGGCTGTCAGATCCCTTGGGTATTTAAGGAGGAAGTAATATATTTGAGATCCATAAAGGAAAACTAATATTCAAACTATCCCACACTTTTCACAATTATTTTAATATTGGATAGACTTTTTCATTAAAAAAAAAACACTTTCAAAAAATCTAAAACTTCTGACTACACAGTTTAAAATGATAATAAAATTCTATGCTGTATTTGAGGGTAAATAAGTAACTGTATTAGAAAGAACTCTGTTCTACATTATTGAATAATTAGTAGCTCAAGATGGAAGATAATCCATGAGAGTTTAACTAACAGTCCCTGTTATTAGGTGATCTTGTGTCTAAAACAATTTGTATAAAACAATTTCAAGGCACATGTAGCAGCCTAAAGGGAAAATCTCCCCAAAAGATGCCATGTGCAAATCCCTAGAAAATGTGAACATCACCTTATTTGGAGAAAGGGTCTTTGCGGATGTAACGAAGTTAAGGATCTTGAGCTGAGACCCTTTCTGGGCAGAAAGGGGTGGGCCCTAAATCCAATGACATGTGTCCTTGTAAGAGACAGAAAGGGAGACACACAAAGAAGGAGCCGCTGTGGAGACGGAGGCCGAGATCAGATGGCGCAGTCAGAAGCCAAGGAACGTCAGTAACCACCTGAATCTGGAAGAGGCGAGGGAGAAAACGCCCTGGAGGCTCAGCAGGGCACACAGCCTGGCCTACATGCTGCCTTCACATTTCCGGCCTTCAGAACTATGAGACGATCCGTTTCTGTTTCCAAGCCTCCTAGTCTGCAGTGATTTCAAACAGCAGCCAGAGGAAGCAAGCGCAGCATGCAAACGAGATTAACTGATAATAAGACAACACTGAAACTTCATTTAGGCTGGAAAGAGTTTGATGGAAAGACTCAGCCTTGTGCTCAAGTCCTGCCATTCACTAGCTGTGTGCCCTTGACCACATTTCTTAAACTTTCGAGGTTAAATCTTTTATACATAAAAAAAGGAATCATGCCAATATCTATGTTATTTGTCATAAATATCACAAATATAAAGATAGTAAATATATCACTCAGCACAGGACTTATATATATACTGTAATAAGTGAAACGTGTTGTTATTAGATGTCAATAAATTCTTGACATCTTTGTCTCAACTGCTAACATAAGGATAATAAGCAACTTGTATGATTTGGATGAGAATGAAATTATATAAAGGCTTCCCAGGTGGCTTAGTGGTAAAACATTCATCTGCCAAGGCAGGAGATGAAGGTTTCATTTCTGGGTTCAGTTTCTGGGTTGGAAGAGGAAATATCAACCCACTCCCGTATTCTTGCCTGGGAAATCCATGGGGTTGCAAGGCATTGGACATGACTGAGCACCTGAGCGCACACACAGTTAGTTCTACTTTCTCATTTTACATGAAGTTATATCCATTGTGGACATTCAATTTCCTTCTTCACCTTCAGGACAGTGTTTTTCCTTTGTCCTACTGGGTTGTTAGTGAAATATTGTTTCTGCTGTAGTAAAATTATTTTTTACATTGTATTCACTGGCATTATAATTACAAAATTACAAAATACCTTCCTCCTCTTCATACAATTTTATGTTAATGCAAACAGTCCTTACACATAATAAACTGAATAAGAAAACATGATCTATTTGGTCCCCATCAATGTCTATTTGTCTGTAAAGTCATCATCAATACAGTCTAGTTTTAACAGATCTTTTTTAGGCCACCTCCACAGTTGTTTAGCTGACTACATGTTTGCTTTTTTTTTTAAATTAATTAATTAATTAATTTATTTATTTTTATTTATTTTTTTTATTTTTTAAATTTTAAAATCTTTAATTCTTACATGCGTTCCCAAACATGAACCCCCCTCCCACCTCCCTCCCCACAACATCTCTCTGGGTCATCCCCATGCACCAGCCCCAAGCATGCTGTATCCTGCGTCAGACATAGACTGGCAATTCAATTCTTACATGATAGTATACATGTTAGAATACCATTCTCCCAAATCATCCCACCCTCTCCCTCTCCCTCTGAGTCCAAAAGTCCGTTATACACATCTGTGTCCTTATTCCTGTCTTGCATACAGGGTCGTCATTGCCATCTTCCTAAATTCCATATATATGTGTTAGTATACTGCATTGGTGTTTTTCTTTCTGGCTTACTTCACTCTGTATAATCGGCTCCAGTTTCTTCCATCTCATCAGAACTGATTCAAATGAATTCTTTTTAACGGCTGAGTAATACTCCATTGTGTATATGTACCACTGCTTTCTTATCCATTCATCTGCTGATGGACATCTAGGTTGTTTCCATGTCCTGGCTATTATAAACAGTGCTGTGATGAACATTGGGGTACATGTGTCTCTTTCAATTCTGGTTTCCTCGGTGTGTATGCCCAGAAGTGGGATTGCTGGGTCATAAGGTAGTTCTATTTGCAATTTTTTAAGGAATCTCCACACTGTTCTCCATAGTGGCTGTACTAGTTTGTATTCCCACCAACAGTATAGGAGGGTTCCCTTTTCTCCACACCCTCTCCAGCATTTATTGCTTGCAGATTTTTGGATCACAGCCATTCTGACTGGTGTGACGTGGTACCTCATTGTGGTTTTGATTTGCATTTCTCTAATAATGAGTGATGTTGAGCATCTTTTCATGTGTTTGTTAGCCATCCGTATGTCTTCTTTGGAGAAATGTCTATTTAGTTCTTTGGCCCATTTTTTGATTGGGTCGTTTATTTGTCTGGAATTGAGCTGCATAAGTTGCTTGTATATTTTTGAGATTAGTTGTTTGTCAGTTGCTTCATTTGCTATTATTTTCTCCCATTCAGAAGGCTGTCTTTTCACCTTGCTTATATTTTCCTTTGTTGTGCAGAAGCTTTTAATTTTAATTAGATCCCATTTGTTTATTTTTGCTTTTATTTCCAGAATTCTGGGAGGTGGATCATAGAGGATCCTGCTGTGATTTATGTCTGAGAGTGTTTTGCCTATGTTCTCCTCTAGGAGTTTTATAGTTTCTGATCTTACATTTAGATCTTTAATCCATTTTGAGTTTATTTTTGTGTGCGGTGTTAGAAAGTGATCTAGTTTCATTCTTTTACAAGTGGTTGACCAGTTTTCCCAGCACCACTTGTTAAAGAGATTGTCTTTAGTCCATTGTATATACTACGTTTAGCTGACTTTATATCTAGTCAGCAGCAAAACAGAAGCTATCCTTGATATCTAAGACCTGTATACTACCATTCTCTGAAGCCAGTCTGCTAATGTTGTTAGATCACATGTGTAACTTTCGCGGGGCTTGCTCTTATTCTTTGATTCTGATTTTTGCCTTGGCTTAGCTATATGCAATGGAGAAGGAAATGGCAACCAACTCCAGTGTTCTTGCCTGGAGAATCCCAGGGACAGCGGAGCCTGGTGGGCTGCCGTCTATGGGGTCACACAGAGTCGGACACGACTGAAGTGATTTAGCAGTAGCAGCAGCAGCTATATGCAATATATATTTTTCAAAAGTTATACCAGGTTTCAAGGACTGTGCTAGGCAGAACAGAAGAGTAGAGAAAACAGACATGAAACCTGCCCTCAAAGCTTCATCTACTGGAGAATCTGGACAATTACAGATAACGTTTTAAATGTTATGATAACAGAATACAAAATGCTATGGGATACTATGGACATACAAATAAGGGTTCCTTAGCTTGAAGGCAATGGCACCCCACTCCAGTACTCTTGCCTGGAAAATCCCATGGGCGGAAGAGCCTGGTAGGCTGTAGTCCATGGGGTCGCTAAGAGTCAGACACGACTGAGCGACTTCACTTTCACTTTTCACTTTCATGCATTGGAGAAGGAAATGGCAACCCACTCCAGTGTTCTTGCCTGGAGAATCCCAGGGATGGGGGAGCCTGGTGGGTTGCCATCTATGGGGTCACACAGAGTCAGAGACGACTGAAGTGACTTAGCAGTAGCTTAGCAGCTTGAACTTAAGGACTTATGGAAGCTTTTCCCTAAGCCTATTACTCAAAGTGGACATCTGAAGACGGACAGAAGTTACCCAAGCAAAGCATGGGTTGTTGGTAGAAAGGAAGAATATTCTAGACAAAAATCCTTGATACCAGAGATAATACGGTGGTGGTGTAGGAACAGAGAGTAGTCAGGGTGACTGAAACCCAGGTATATATGTGTGTGAGTTTAGAACAGAGTAAGAGTAGATAAGAAGGCTCAAAGAAGTCAAGACTGATGAATCTACCGAAAAATACATGATAAATAAAGTTTCATTTGAATTTTATAAATTTTTACCTATGTATGTATGTGTACAAAGACACACAGACTCAGTTACGCAGAATGGTTTGGGAAGGATATAATCCTTTAAAAGGAAGAAAACAAAAAAAGAAAAATGAAAAATTTATTAAGGCCCATCACAGAGAAACTCTGCACTGAGAGGGTGGTTGAAAGCAGGACTTTAATTTTCCTCTCCTGCCTCTAACAAGGTCCACCAGGAATGAGCAGGAACTCTCATGTTCCACACCATGCCGCCACTGTTCCCTGTCTCCCCCTACTCCATATTCCCCTTAATTGTTTTTATTTTCACTCCTTCAGCTGCCACAAAGGACCCCAGACACCTCCTGGTAGGGCACCAGGAACCCCAGGTAGGTTTGGTGAAAATGAGACCTCAGGTGTGCCCGATCCTGAGTAGAGTCCAGGGGAACAGCAGCCCCTCTGGGACCCTGTGTTTCTCAGAAAGAACAGAGTAAAACTGGCTGTGTGGTGTATCTAAGCTCTCGGGCCAAAGGTTCCTGGAGCCCTGTACCTGGGAGCCTGAGGGCCTAGAAAGCCAATGAAGGAACCAAACTCTTCTGTTTCCCAAAAAGATGCAGCAACTGCTGCAGGGAAAATACGGCTATAAAGGGATTGTGGTGAGAGCAGAGAGGGCTCAGAGGGGAACTGGCAGCTGGGAAGACCAAACGAGAACACGTCCATCTCCGCAGACACTGATGTGCCGAGGCAGGACTGTGACCCAGAACAAAGGGGCGCCTTTGACCCAGAACAAAGGGGTGCCTCCACCGCCATTCGAGGTGTAAGAAATGCTTCTGAGAAATCAGTCAGATTTGACTCTGGAGAGAGAGTACCAAAATTGCCAGAGGAACTTAATAATGGAGACCAAATTTCCACTATCTGATGAAATGGTATACTCAAAATAAAAACGACACTCAGCTGTAGAAGATACATTGACATTTTCTTCACTCCTGAAATTTCTCCTGAGAATTGCATCTACTATACGGATAAAACCTTGGCTGGCCCATTTACTTAATTTTAACAAAGACTCTACCCAGAGGAGAGAGAAAGAAGGGGATACAGACTGCAGGAGAGACGCTGAAAACACTGTCCTGCCACAAAAGGGCATCTGATTACCAGGGGTGACAGTGGGGGACATTTGGTTACTTTTGTGACAATTATATGCTTTTTTGCATCATGTTCAAAAGCATGTATGTCAACTACTCCGATATGATGTATGACAAAAAAATAAAAATAAAATAAACATGTCCCCTTCACACATATTTTTTCTTAAGTCAAAGACTGAAAGAATAAGAATGCCTATGATTTAACCTCACTGTTTCAAGAATGATAAGCATTTTCTTAAAAAAATTAAAATCCTCCATTTTTTATTTCTGCTAATTATTGGAATTACATTACTGGATCTGCTTTGTAAATTACAACTAGAAACTGAGTCATCAGTAGCTATATGATTACTTTTTCTTGAGTTTCGTTATTGTTTCAAAGAACTTTTTTTTAATATGCTATCAGAATTTGAGAGAAAATATTGATTTACTGCCTTGAAATACTCAAGCTAGAACTCCATTATTAAAACTATTTTGATCAAGTGTTTGCAAGTTTTATGTTGCTTGAATTCTCAAATGGTATTTGCTTCAACAAAGATTGATATTAAAGTAATGCTAGAGTTAGTCACTCAGTCATGTCTGACTCTCTGTGACTCTATGGGCTGTAGCCCACCAGGTTCCTCTGTCCATGGAATTCTCCAGGCAAGAATACTAGAGTGGGTTGCCATTTCCTTTTCCAGGGGATCTTCCCAACCCAGGGATAGAGCCCAGGTCTTCCACATTGCAGGCAGACTCTACCGACTGAACCACCCAGGGATTTAACAAAAGCATTATATGACTTTAAAGTTGATGGGAACTTTTTTTTTCTTTCTTTAAGACAATTAAATTGAATAGCAAGGTTAGTTGAAAGAAAACATGAGCAAAATTGAGCAAACTATAAAAATGACAAGTGTCCTAAAATTAATATTATGGAAACTCACAAAGTAAGAAACAAGCAAATGCACAGTGGTTATTATACATGTTCAAATTATGATATAAAATTGAGCTCCGTGTCCTAGTTCAAACTCTGTTCAATTTCCCGTTCCTTATTTATTCACACTTCTGAATAGAAACAATAAAGTAAATCACAAGTATAAACTAAGTTGATTTTGCAAGTGATGCCTGGCAAGCAATTACTTTAGTGATGGTTGTGGCTGATCAATTTAATTAGAAGTCAGAGTCAACAGACCAATGGGGGTAAGGTGAACTGAAACTACGTGATTCTGACTGGGAATCCGAGGCAAAGTTTCACAGACTGTGGGTGTTCGTTGCTTTAACTTTCCGTGACTTAACACTATCATCAGAGGGCCTGTCCTCACCTCTGCTTCAAATTTACAGTTCTGCAGGACCTCCAGAATATAAATGGCATTGAAACTTTTACAGATTTGGCTCTGAAATAGAAGGCATATAATCCAAGCCTATTTGGAACTTTCCACGGCAGAACCTCACAAAGCTAGGTGCCACCCAGATACTTGCCAGGACAGTTACACTGAGACTGTACAGAGAAGTTAGAGCCTGGAAACATAACGGATGAAGTCTAAGTACAACTGATCTGATTTAAGCACACAGTTCCAGATCGTACCAGGGTCAGTAAGTCAGACTGATGAATGGGTGTGAGCAGCGCAGAAGCAGTGGCAGTTCAAAGACAATAAATCTTACACTGCAGCCAAGACCTAGCCAGCTCCTTTGAAGAAGACAGGGAGGCAGATATGTAGCATGATGACCGCAACTGTGAAAAGTGTAACTATTTGGACTTGCCTGGACAGGCAAGATAGACAGGCCTGTGCATACTAGGTGAAAGTATAAAAAGACCCAAGATTCCTAAAAGAAATCAGCAAAAACAAAGAACCACAACCTGAAACATAATGACTATTCATTTCAATAAAGACAGTTGAGTTATCTTAAACAAGTATATTTCAAATTTCAAATATTTTTTACAGCATGAATATACCAAACACAACATGAGGATTCAACCAAAAAAAATCTATCTATTTGATCCCTAATAGCAAAATTTCCTTTGAGAAACTAAAAATCAAAAGAACATTAAAAAATAATTGTTAGACCATAAAATTTCTGCACCCTGCTTTATGTTCCTGGATATGTTTCAGTGTCTTCTGATTTATAGTCTATACAAACTTGTATAGAATATGCAAAACCAATACAATATTGTAAAGTAATTAGCCTCCAATTAAAATAAATAAATTTAAATTAAAAAAAGAATTTGTATCCTTCTGTTGTGTGAAAATTATATGAATTTTAATTACATTGAATTGGTTCATAGTGCTTTCAGGCCTAAGATGTCCTTCTACTTTCCTGTCTATTCATTCTATTAAATTTGAGAGTTTGATATTGATACTCCAACTAAAAATCTTAATTTCTCTACTTAAAAAATAATTGTAATATATAGTGGGACTGTATATAACTTTGTTCTGTATTTTCCAAGTCTCCTGTAAGTGTCTTATCATACTTTCATAATTTAAAAACTGAAAAAGAAAAAAAGAGTATTAAAAAATACAAAGGTATTTTTATTTTAAAAAGCCAAAAACAGATTATGTACTTAAAAGAAAAAGAGTTATACCTCTCTAAATCCTGAGGAAGGAAATGTTTTCCAGAATGATAATCTTTTCTGAAAAATGACTTGTATTTAATGTTCAATTAAACATACACACACAAACCCTCACACAAACACACACACACACGCAATTAATTGCTTTGATGTTGATGATCATGATGATCCATTTGGGAAAAGACCGTCTTCAGTTCTATCACTTTCTGAAGAGGATTTTAGAGATCTCACTTAACAACCTAAGCACTGAAATCAGAAAATGCAAACTTTTAATGGAGAATGATCTACTTCTTGGTTCAGAACCCAATATTCAATACTAAGCTGAAACAGTTCGAGATTGTCACAGATTGGTGCCTGAAATACTGGAAAGCAGGGAAACAGGAAGTCCTGATTTCTGCCAAGTGTCTAGCCCCTCTCCCGCTACTAGACATACGATGCATCACGTGGTTATTTGGAGCTGTAGATGAGAGATTTGTGGGGCCTCCCTCAGAAGCAGAGAGTTAACAGGAAAAAAGAACTGAGCTAATTCTTTTAAAAAATATTTTGTAAAGTCTTTTTTTTTCCCCTTTTTTAAGAGCCAGAACTCTAAGAACAGCTTGAGTGCTAACTGCATCCCACTTTTTGCAACCCCATGGACTGTAGCCCGCCAGGCTCCTCTGTCCATGGAATTCCCCAGGCAAGAACACTGGAGTGGGTTGCCATGCCCTCCTTCAGGGGATCTTCCCAACCCAGAGATTGAACCAGCATCTCCTGATTGGCAGGTGGATTCTTTGCCACCTGGAAGACTACTTAGATAGCCCTGAAGTCTTTTCTCAGTGTCCAAGGAAGTTTTATTGGAGTAAACGTATGAAATCAGTACTGAAGTACAGAGTCTATAATCCTAAAATATACTGGCAACCTTTAACCTCCACACAGATGATAAAATGGTCACTATCTGTGCAGTGCTTCTTAGCTACCAGGAACTTTAAGTACATTTAATCCTTTCAACAACCCTTAGAGATAGAAGCCTTGTCCTATAGATAAAGAAGTAAAAAGAGTTTCCTATTTTCCCAAAATTATACAGCTGGTGAGAGGTGGGGCCCACATTTAAGACTAGAGCATTCTGATATACACACACACACACACACACACACACACACAAACATACATTAGATGCTCAGTTGTGTCCAACTCTTTGCAGCCCTATGGACTGTAGCCCGCTAGGCTCCTCTGTCCATGGGATTCTCCAGGCAAGAATACTGGAGTGGGTAGCCATTCCCTTCTCCAGGGGATCTTCCTGACCCAGGGATTGAACCTGGGTCTCCTGCACTGCAGGCAGATTCTTTACCATCTGAGCCACCAGGGAAGCTACACACACACACACACACACACAAAATATGTATACCAATACACGTACATACTCTTTCTACAACAACATATCATCCCCCAAGACGTTCTCTAGAAAGAGATGCTTACAGTGGGGACATATGTTGTTGGAAGCAACATTTCCAAGTAAATATCCCTAAAGCACTTGGAACTAATATTTTAAAATCAAGCCAGAGAAAATTATTTTTGTACTTTGGGACCCATCATTCCCTTTCACCTTCAAAAATAATTATGAAACACAGGGGCATTCTAACAAGGAGAAGAAAGCTCTACTGCTGGCAGATGGCACAGTGGTAAAGAACTCACCTGCCACTACAGGAGATGCAAGGAGAGCCAGGTTCAATTCCTGGGTTAGGAAGCTCCCTTGGAGTAGGAAATGGCAATCCCCTCCAGTATACTTGCCTGGAAAATTCCATGGACAGAGGAGCCTAGCAAGCTACAGTCCATGGAGTCGCAAAAGCCAGACATGACTGAGCGCCCACGCTCACGCTGGCGTCAGATCCAAGGGCAATGGGGAGTGTGCTAATAGGGCAGAAGGAGGTGCCATCAGACTCAGAAAGATCTCAAAGTGCCGTCCAGGATAAATCGGCCACTGTAAAAATCTGATTAAAGGCTATGCAGTGAGCTCGGAGGTGGATTTCAGGACCAAAACACTCTGCATTTGAATTACCCACCCCAGACAAAATGGGGAAGCATGATGGGAGGTGAACAATCTTAACTTGGAATGCTCCCCAAAAGAGAAGCTGAACAGGTAGGAAAAAGCTGACAGTCGGGAGGATAGTCCTCATAGGTCACACTTGAGGAAACTGTGGTTTTAGAACTGGATTTCATTAACTGAAAGCAATAAAATGAGGCAGGGAAACGAACACTTTAGGAAGAAAGGAAGAACCAATAATGGGTAAATCCGAAAATCCTAGTGCGGACAATTACTGAGTTTATTAGATTAGGAGAAAAGTACACTAGGCAACAGAACTCTACAAGTATTTGTAACTTTTTTTTCTCCTTTGACGGCATGTGTCCTACATTACACCAACTGCAAAACCTCAACTCTAGCAATGGAATTGTGTGTGTTCTGTATTGATTCGAGGGAAAAAAGCAAGAGTTGAATCTTCCAAACTTATAGTTTAATGTTAACATTTGATTTAACTATTAAACTTGATTGATATTATTACTCTGAAACTTGACAACTTTCAATATTCCATCTTGGTGTACATGCATACATATACAAGCTGCAAGTAATAAAAATATTAAAGAGCGTTTAGAAAGAGAATAGAAGAAAAAGGGAACATTTTACACAAAATTTCAACTATCCCTGCCCAAAATTCTGGCCCCCAAGCACAGAAAGAATGGGAGAAGTGATAATAGCAGACAGGAAATTGAACATTTTTTGGTGAATAACAGACTAGCTGGTAATTGATTCAGGGGAATAAAGAACACTGCACTTTGAGTGCCAGAAGAAATAGGATTCACCCAAAGAATCTCAGAAAGTGTCACAACCTGAAGTCACGTGGTAGTTCAGAAGACAGGAGAATAAAAATTGATGGGCTATTGTAACGCAGCAGCTTTCCTGGTGGCTCGGGGTAACAGTGACTTACCTGCTGGTGCAGGAGATTGGGTTTGATCCCTGGGTTGGGAAGATCCCCTGGAGAAGGAAGTGGCGACTCACTCCAGTATTCTTGCCTAGAGACTCCCATGGACAGAGGAGGGCTGCAGTCCATGATGTTATAAGCGTCATACAACTCAGCAACTAAACCACACGTTGAAATGGAAAGGAGTCATACAGTCAGGTCTCCAGGGCCAAGAGCTCCAGGTCCAGCTGCAAGAACACTGGAGCTCCATCTCTGAAGGAATTAAATAGAAGAAGCCCTATCAGAACCCTAAGGGACCTAGTGGACAGGGTAAAGCATGAGGTAAAACTGAGAAATTAAGTGATAACATTTCAAATGACGGAATTTATGCCCTTTCTGGTTTCACTCTCAGGAGGCTTCAGTCAGATATAATCCTCAAAGAAGAGGTATTCCTCCAGACACCAGAGCTCAATGATACCCAGTAGAAACAGATCAGTTACTATGGAATCCACTTGCCCACAAGTCCGCTCATACACTAGAAGTGGAAGTTTTAGTCACTCAGATGTGTTCAGCTCTTGCGACCCCCCATGGACTGTAGCCCACCAGGCTCCTCCGTCCATGGCATTTCCTAGGCAAGAATACTGGAGTAGGTAACCATTCCCTTCAGGGGATCTTCCCCATCCAGGGATTGGTCCCAGCTCTCCCACACTGCGGGAAGATTCTTTACCATCTGAGTCAGAACTTCCAATCAATTGAGCAATAACTGCATTAAAGGCAGAAAAGTGGTTACCTATTGCACGTACTGAGGAGCTGGGAGAGTGGAGGAAGTGCTGTGACCCTGGGAGCTGCTAAAGGGCTGGCACTCCTTCATTCCTTCACCTATTGGGCTATTAGATAGTAGCGGCTTTATTACCACTTGTTAAACCATACATTTAAATTTTGCTCACCTTTCCATATGTAATCGGAGAAGGCAATGGCACCCCACTCCAGTACACCTGCCTGGAAAATCCCTTGGACAGAGGAGCCTGGTAGGCTGCAGTCCATGGGGTCGTGAAGACTCGGACACGACTGAGCAGCTTCACTTTCACTTTTCACTTTCATGCACTGGAGAAGGAAATGGCAACCCACTCCAGTGTTCTTGCCTGGAGAATCCCAGGGACGGGGGAGCCTGGTGGGCTGCCGTCTATGGGGTCGCACAGAGTCGGACACAACTAAAGTGACTTAGCAGCCATATGTAATATGTCACACACACACACACACACACACACACACACACACACAATGATAACAGGTAAAAAGAGTAATCAGAGAAGCAGAAAGGGCTCTTGGAAAATATAATCCTGATGTCATTCTTGGCCACCTCTGGAAAAATGGAAAGGATTGGGAGAAGCAGCTGAGAAATCTAGAAAATGACAGGAAGGAGGACAGAGACAAGGCGGGCGCATGTGCAGTTTGAAGATCATATAAAGAGGACAAAGGTTGGATGGCATCGCCGACTCAACAGACGTGAGTTTGCGCAAGCTCTGGGAGATGGAGAAGGACAGGGAAGCCTGGAGTGGGGCAGTCCATGGGGTCGCAAAGACTCGGGCACAACTGAACAACAATAAAGATGATATTTTCTGGAAATAACCCTTAGAACTAGAAACAGAAAGGAAATGTCCATTTTAATTAAAAACAGCAGTGAGGTGAAAAGCCAAGACGGGAAGCAGAAAGGAGGCTGCAAACACAGCGCGCACTGAGCAGGACCACTTGTGGCAGAGGCAGGGTGACAGGGGGCCATGGGCACCAGAAAGCCCCGCAAAAAAGGGCTGTCCAACACGAGGGCCCATCCGAATCAGGGCAGGGCGGGGACCCCCTGCCCACAACAGTGAGTGGCGGGCAGGGCCCAGCTACCCATCTTCCCTGCTCCAGGGCGAGATCTAGAAACAAAAGGATTAAACATGGAGTCACATGCACACAACATATTCGGAAGCAGCAGCGGGATGGAGGGAACGCCTGGCCTCCTGACCAAATGCATCACAGAGGGGCCCCAGGGCTGCCTGACGTCAGCGCTCCCTCTGTGGTCTCCCGCATCCAAATCTCGCTCCAACCTACTCACACTTACATAATGTGGCACGTCACCAAATCTCAATTCTAACAGCTAATTAATTTTTTTAATGAAATTTAAATTAAAAAGCATCATGGCTCTAATCTCTCTGTGAAACGTCTTCCTCCACCTATGGTGAAGAACTGGCCCAGGAAAAAGAAAGCAGATTTCAAACTGCTGCTGCTGCTGCTAAGTCACTTCAGTTGTGTCTGACTCTGTGCAACCCCACAGACAGCAGCCCACCAGGCCCCCCGCCCCGTCCCTGGGATTCTCCAGGCAACAACACTGGAGTGGGTTGCCATTTCCTTCTCCAATGCATGAAAGTGAAAAGTGAAAGTGAAGTCGTGTCTGACTCTTCAGGACCCCATGGACTGCAGCCTACCAGGCTCCTCCGCCCATGGGATTTTCCAGGCAAGAGGACTGGAGTGGGTTGCCATTGCCTCTTCCATATTTCAAACTAAGTAATCAGAATTAATTATAAAGGGTGTATATATTTGTTGCTGCTATTTAGTCACTCAGTCTGGGTTGGACTGGGTCTGACTCTTTGCAGCCCCATGGACTGCAGACTTCCAGGCAAGAATACTGGAGTGGGTTGCCATTTCCTTCTCCAGGGGACCTTCCCCATAGAGGGATAGAATCCACATCTTCTCCATTGCAGACAGATTCTTTATTGCTGAGTCACCAGGGTAGCCATATAATACTTATACTATTTCAGTCGCTAAGTCGTGTCCAACTCAAACTGCAGCACGCCAGGCTTCCCTGTCTTTCAATATCTCCCAGAGTTTGCTCAAACCCATATCCATTGAGTTAGTGATGCCATCCAAACATCTCATCCTCTGTCGCCCACTTCTCCTCTTGCCCTCAATCTTTCCCAGCACCAAGGTCTTTTCCAGTGAGTCAGTTCTTTGCATCAAATAGATAAAAATAAAAGAAACCAAGTAGAAGAGTAGAGAATAAGCAGCAGGTAAAGGAAGTTCATCAGGGAAAAAAGATGTCCACTGAGTAGCTGACAACTGCAACCAAATATTTTACCATTAATGAACAGCAAGACAAATACAACATAAATGAAACATTGCCTCACTGAGTCAAAACAGGCGATGTACGCCACAAGAGAAAGAGGGCAAGGAAGCAGACAGTGATAAAATCTAAAAGGAGAACTCAGGAAAGAAGTGGCAGAAACAGTGAATAACCTCCCAAATAATGGCAAGAAGTATAAAGGAAAACAGACAATATTAAAAAAAATACAGTAAGGGGCATTAAAATAAAAACAAGAGAAGTAAAAACAAGTAGAATATAAATAGGTGAGAGAAAATACGTATGAAAATTAAGGGCAAAGGGGAGATAGCTTAAATAAATTTCATCTTTAAAAAAATCAGAGGCTTCCAGAAAGATGGCGGAGGAATAGGACGGGAAGACCACTTTCTCCCTCACAAATTCCTCAAAAGAACATTTCAACGCCGAGCAAACTCCACAAAACAACTTCTGTAGGCTGGCAGAGGACATCAGGCAACCAGAAAAGCAGACCATTGACTTCAAAAACAGATTTATAATCTTTGCTCTTAGGTTTTTGTTGTCAATCTTGTACATTTAAAAACCCAAACTTCACCACCCAAGTTTACCTGAGAGTGAGATTACTGGCTTGACCACTCTCTCCTCCTCTGGACTCTCCTTTTTCTCCACCAGGTGGCCTCTGTCTCTTTTCTCCCCCATCTCTTCTCTATCCAACTCTGTGAATCTCTGTGTGTTCCAGACGGTGGAGAACACCTAAGGAACTGGTTACTGGCAGGATTTGTCTCTCTCCTACTCATTCCTCTCTCTTATCCTCCTGGTCACCTCTGTCTACTTCCTCCCTCTCCTCTGCCCCGTATAACTCTGTAAATACCTCTGAGTGGTCCAGACTATAGAGCAAACATAAGGAAGTGACTACTGGCTAGCTTGCTCTCTCCTCTTTTGATCTCACCGCATCTCATTCCAGTTACCTCTAACTACCCCCTCCATCTTCTCTTCTCCTTGTAACTCAGTGAACCTCTCTGAGTGTCCCTCAATGTGGAGAAACTTTTCATCTTTAACCTAGATGTTTTATCATCGGTGCTGTATAGATGGAGAAGTCTAGAGGCTACTGTAAAAATAAAACTGAAAACCAGAAGCAGGAGGCTTAAATCCAAAGCCTGAAAACATTAGAGAACTCTTGAATTCAGAGAACATTAAGCAATAGGAGCTCATCAAATGCCTTCATACCTACACTGAAACCAAGCTCCACCCAAGGGCCAACAAGTTCCAAAACAAGACATACCACGCAAATTCTCCAGCAACACAGGAACACTCCCCTGAGCTTCAATATACAGGCAGCTCAAAATTATCCCAAAACCTTTGATGTCTCATAACCCATTACGGGTCACTCCACAGCACTCCAGAGAGAAGAAACCCAGCTCCACCCACCAAAACTCCAACACAAGCCTCCCTAACCAGGAAACCTTGACAAGCCACTGATAGAACCCCACCCAAAGTGAGGAAACTCCATAATAAAGAGAACTCCACAAATTCCCAGAATATAAAAAGGCCACCCTAAACGCAGCAATATAACCAAGATGAAGAGACAGAGGAATACTCAGCAGGTAAAGGAACAGGAGAGTTGCCCACCAAACCAAACAAAAGAGGAAGAAGTAGGGAATCTACCGGAGAAGGAATTCCGAATATTAATAGTGAAAATGATCCAAAATCTTGAAATCAAAATGGAATCACAGATAAATAGCCTAGAGACAAGGATTGAGAAGATGCAAGAAAGGTTTAACAAGGACCTAGAAGAAATAAAAAAAGAGTCAAAATATAATGAATAATGCAATAAATGAGATCAGAAACACTCTGGAGGCAACAAATAGTAGAATAACGGAGGCAGAAGATAGGATTAGTGAAATAGAAGATAGAATGGTAGAAATAAATGAATCAGAGAGGAAACAAGAAAAACGAATTAAAAGAAATGAGGACAATCTCAGAGACCTCCAGGACAATATGAAACACTCCAACATTCGAATTATAGGAGTCCCAGAAGAAGAAGACAGAAAGAAAGATCATGAGAAAATCCTTGAGGAGATAATAGCTGAAAACTTCTCTAAAATGGGGAAGGAAATAATCACCCAAGTCCAAGAAACACAGAGAGTTCCAAATAGGATAAACCCAAGGCGAAACACCCCAAGACGCATATTAATCAAATTAACAAAGATCAAACACAAAGAACAAATATTAAAAGCAGCAAGGGAAAAACAACAAATAACACACAAGGGGATTCCCATAAGGATAACAGCTGATCTTTCAATAGAAACTCTTCAGGCCAGGAGGGAATGGCAAGACATACTTAAAGTGATGAAAGACAATAACCTACAGCCCAGATTACTGTACCCAGCAAGGATCTCATTCAAATACGAAGGAGAAATCAAAAGCTTTACAGACAAGCAAAAGCTGAGAGAATTGAGCACCACCAAACCAGCTCTCCAACAAATTCTAAAGGATATTCTCTAGACAGGAAACACGAAAAGGGTGTATAAACCCAAACCCAAAACAATAAAGTAAATGGTAACGGGATCATACTTATCAATAATTACCTTAAACGTAAATGGGTTGAACGCCCCAACCAAAAGACAAAGACTGGCCGAATGGATACAAAAACAAGACCCCTCTATATGCTGCTTACAAGAGACCCACCTCAAAACAAGGGACACATACAGACTGAAAGTGAAGGGCTGGAAAAAGATATACCACCCAAATAGAGACCAAAAGAAAGCAGGAGTGGCAATACTCATATCCGATAAAATAGACTTTAAAACAAAGGCTGTGAAAAGAGACAAAGAAGGCCACTACATAATGATCAAAGGAACAATCCAAGAAGAAGATATAACAATTATAAATATATATGCACCCAATATAGGAGCCCCGCAATATGTAAGACAAATGCTAACAAGTATGAAAGGGGAAATCAACAATAACACAATAATAGTGGGAGACTTTAATACCCCACTCACACCTATGGACAGATCAACTAAACAGAAAATTAACAAAGAAACGCAAACTTTAAATGATACATTAGATCAGTTAGACCTAATTGATATCTATAGGACATTTCACCCCAAAACAATGAATTTCACCTTTTTTTCAAGTGCTCATGGAACCTTCTCCAGGATAGATCACATCCTGGGCCACAAATCTAAACTTGATAAATTCAAAAAAATCGAAATCATTCCAAGCATCTCTTCTGACCATAATGCATTAAGATTAGATCTCAATTACAGGAGAAAAACTATTAAAAATTCCAACATATGGAGGTTGAACAACACACTTCTGAATAACCAACAAATCACAGAAGAAATCAAAAAAGAAATCAAAATATGCATAGAAACTAATGAAAATGAAAACACAACAACCCAAAACCTGTGGGACACTATAAAAGCAGTGCTAAGAGGAAAGTTCATAGCAATACAGGCATACCTCAAGAAACAAGAAAAAAGTCAAATAAATAACCTAACTCTACAACTAAAGCAACTAGAAAAGGAAGAATTGGAGAACCCCAGAGTTAGTAGAAGGAAAGAAATCTTAAAAATTAGGGCAGAAATAAATGCAAAAGAAACAAAAGAGACCATAGCAAAAATCAACAAAGCCAAAAGTTGGTTCTTTGAAAGGATAAATAAAATTGACAAACCATTAGCCAGACTCATCAAGAAGCAAAGAGAGAAAAATCAAATCAATAAAATTAGAAATGAAAATGGAGAGATCACAAAAGACAACACAGAAATACAAAGGATCATAAGAGACTACTATCAGCAGTTGTATGCCAATAAAATGGACAACGTGGAAGAAATGGACAAATTCTTAGAAAAGTACAATTTTCCAAAACTGAACCAGGAAGAAATGGAAAATCTTTTTTTTTTTCTTTTTAATTTTATTTATTTTTTTATTTTTTAAATTTTAAAAACTTTAATTCTTACATGTGTTCCCAAACATGAACCCCCCTCCCACCTCCCTCACCATAACATCTCTCTGGGTCATCCCCATGCACCAGCTCCAAGCATGCTGTATCCTGCATCAGACATAGACTGGCGATTCAATTCTTACATGATAGTATACATGTTTCAATGCCATTCTCCCAAATCATCCCACCTTCTCCCTCCCTCTGAGTCCAAAAGTCCATTATACACATCTGTGTCTCTTTCCCTGTCTTGCATACAGGGTCGTCATTGCCATCTTCCTAAATTCCATATATATGTGTTAGTATACTGTATTGGTGTTTTTCTTTCTGGCTTACTTCACTCTGTATAATCGGCTCCAGTTTCATCCATCTCATCAGAACTGATTCAAATGAATTCTTTTTAACGGCTGAGTAATACTCCATTGTGTATATGTACCACTGCTTTCTTATCCATTCATCTGCTGATGGGCATCTAGGTTGTTTCCATGTCCTGGCTATTATAAACAGTGCTGCGATGAACATTGGGGTACATGTGTCTCTTTCAATTCTGGTTTCCTCGGTGTGTATGCCCAGCAGTGGGATTGCTGGGTCATAAGGTAGTTCTATTTGCAAGTTTTTAAGGAATCTCCACACTGTTCTCCATAGTGGCTGTACTAGTTTGTATTCCCACCAACAGTGTAGGAGGGTTCCCTTTTCTCCACACCCTCTCCAGCATTTATTGCTTGCAGACTTTTGGATCACAGCCATTCTGACTGGTGTGAAGTGGTACCTCACTGTGGTTTCGATTTGCATTTCTCTAATAATGAGTGATGTTGAGCATCTTTTCATGTGTTTGTTAGCCATCCGTATGTCTTCTTTGGAGAAATGTCTATTTAGTTCCTTGGCCCATTTTTTGATTGGGTCGTTTATTTTTCTGGAATTGAGCTGCAGAAGTTGTTTGTATATTTTTGAGATTAGTTGTTTGTCAGTTGCTTCATTTGCTATTATTTTCTCCCATTCAGAAGGCTGTCTTTTCACCTTGCTTATATTTTCCTTTGTTGTGCAGAAGCTTTTAATTTTAATTAGATCCCATTTGTTTATTTTTGCTTTTATTTCCAGAATTCTGGGAGGTGGATCATAGAGGGTCCTGCTGTGATTTATGTCTGAGAGTGTTTTGCCTATGTTCTCCTCTAGGAGTTTTATAGTTTCTGGTCTTACATTTAGATCTTTAATCCATTTTGAGTTTATTTTTGTGTGGGGTGTTAGAAAGTGATCTAGTTTCATTCTTTTACAAGTGGTTGACCAGTTTTCCCAGCACCACCTGTTAAAGAGATTGTCTTTACTCCATTGTATATTCTTGCCTCCTTTGTCAAAGATAAGGTGTCCATATGTGTGTGGATTTATCTCTGGGCTTTCTATTTTGTTCCATTGATCTATATGTCTGTCTTTGTGCCAGTACCATACTGTCTTGATGACTGTGGCTTTGTAGTAGAGCCTGAAGTCAGGCAAGTTGATTCCTCCTGTTCCATTCTTCTTTCTCAAGATTGCTTTGGCTATTCGAGGTTTTTTGTATTTCCATACAAATCTTGAAATTATTTGTTCTAGTTCTGTGAAAAATGTGGCTGGTAGCTTGATAGGGATCGCATTGAATTTGTAAATTGCTTTGGGTAGTATACTCATTTTCACTATATTGATTCTTCCGATCCATGAACATGGTATATTTCTCCATCTATTAGTGTCCTCTTTGATTTCTTTCATCAGTGTTTTATAGTTTTCTATATATAGGTCTTTAGTTTCTTTAGGTAGATATATTCCTAAGTATTTTATTCTTTTCGTTGCAATGGTGAATGGAATTGTTTCCTTAATTTCTTTTTCTACTTTCTCATTATTCGTGTATAGGAATGCAAGGGATTTCTGTGTGTTGATTTTATATCCTGCAACTTTACTATATTCATTGATTAGCTCTAGTAATTTTCTGGTGGAGTCTTTAGGGTTTTCCATGTAGAGGATCATGTCATCTGCAAACAGTGAGAGTTTTACTTCTTTTCCAATTTGGATTCCTTTTATTTCTTTTTCTGCTCTGATTGCTGTGGCCAAAACTTCCAGAACTATGTTGAATAGTAGCGGTGAAAGTGGACACCCTTGTCTTGTTCCTGACTTTAGGGGAAATGCTTTCAATTTTTCACCATTGAGGATAATGTTTGCTGTGGGTTATGTCATATATAGCTTCTTATTATGTTGAGGTCATGTTCCTTCTATTCCTGCTTTCTGGAGAGTTTTTATCATAAATTGGAATGTTGAATTTTGTCAAAGGCCTTCTCTGCATCTATTGAGATAATCATATGGTTTTTATTTTCAATTTGTTAATGTGGTGAATTACATTGATTGATTTGTGATATTGAAGAATCCTTGCATCCCTGGGATAAAGCCCACTTGGTCATGGTGATATGATCTTTTTAATGTGTTGTTGGATTCTGATTGCTAGAATTTTGTCTGAGGATTTTTGCATCTATGTTCATCCAGTGATATTGGCCTGTAGTTTTCTTTTTTTTTGTGACATCTTTGTCAGGATTTGGTATTAAGGGTGATGGTGGCCTCATAGAATGAGTTTTGAAGTTGACCTTCCTCTGCAATTTTCATGGAAGAAGTTTTGAGTAGGATAGGTGTTAGCTCTTCTCGAAATTTTTGGTAGAATTCAGCTGTGAAGCCATACTGGACCTGGGGCTTTTGTTTGCTGGAAGGATTTCTGATTACCGTTTCAATTTCTGTGCTTGTGATGGGTCTGTTAAGATTCCGCTAAAGTCAGGAACAAGACAAGGGTGTCCACTTTCACCGCTACTATTCAAACATAGTTCTGGAAGTTTTGGGCCACAGCAATTAGAGCAGAAAAAGAAATAAAAGGAATCCAAATTCGGAAAAGAAGAAGTAAAACTCTCACTGTTTGCAGATGACATGATCCTCTACATGGAAAACCCTAAAGACTCCACCAGAAAATTACTAGAGCTAATCAATGAATATAGTAAAGTTGCAGGATATAAAATCAACACACAGAAATCCCTTGCATTCCTATACACGAATAATGAGAAAGTAGAAAAAGAAAATTAAGGAAACAATTCCATTCACCATTGCAACGAAAAGAATAAAATACTTAGGAATATATCTACCTAAAGAAACTAAAGACCTATATATAGAAAACTATAAAAACACTGATGAAAGAAATCAAAGAGGACACTAATAGATGGAGAAATATACCATGTTCATGGATCGGAAGAATCAATATAGTGAAAATGAGTATACTAGCCCAAAGCAATTTACAAATTCAATGCAGATCCCCTATCAAGCTACCAGCCACATTTTTCACAGAACTAGAACAAATAATTTCAAGATTTGTATGGAAATACAAAAAACCTCGAATAGCCAAAGCAATCTTGAGAAAGAAGAATGGAACTGGAGGAATCAACTTGCCTGACTTCAGGCTCTACTACAAAGCCACAGTCATCAAGACAGTATGGTACTGGCACAAAGACAGACATATAGATCAATGGAACAAAATAGAAAGCCCAGAGATAAATCCACACACATATGGACCACCTTATCTTTGACAAAGGAGGCAAGAATATACAATGGAGTAAAGACAATCTCTTAACAGGTGGTGGCGGGAAAACTGGTCAACCACTTGTAAAAGAAATGAAACTAGATCACTTTCTAACACCCACACAAAAATAAACTCAAAATGGATTAAAGATCTAAATGTAAGACCAGAAACTATAAAACTCCTAGAGGAGAACATAGGCAAAACACTCTCAGACATAAATCACAGCAGGATCCTCTATGATCCACCTCCCAGAATTCTGGAAATAAAAGCAAAAATAAACAAATGGGATCTAATTAAAATTAAAAGCTTCTGCACAACAAAGGAAAATATAAGCAAGGTGAAAAGACAGCCTTCTGAATGGGAGAAAATAATAGCAAATGAAGCAACTGACAAACAACTAATCTCAAAAATATACAAGCAACTTATGCAGCTCAATCCCAGAAAAATAAACGACCCAATCAAAAAATGGGCCAAGCTCTTCGGCAAGGAACTAATAGACATTGTCTCGCCAACACAACGGACGACAGTAACGGAGTGGCTAAAACAACACAAGACCAGCTTGAAAGATGCTCAACACTCAGCCCTGGTCTATTAAATTAGCAGAAATGCAATCGAAACCCAGCCAAGTGAGGTACCGTATACTCTTCACACCGGAGTCAGAATGCAGACTGTGATCCAAAAATCGCAAGCAATAAATGCGGAGAGGGTGTGGAGAAAAGGGAACCCTCCTACACCACACTTACACTGTTGGTGGAATACAAACTAGTTACACGCCAACTATGCGAGGGAACTAGTGGTGGAGATTTCCC